>NW_024369041.1:1153265-1753265 GCF_014805655.1 Passer montanus
GGCACCGCCGGCCGCGGCGCCCGGCCGCCGCCCGCCGCCCCCAGCACCCCGCCGCTGCCCGCCTGGCCCACTGCGGCACACGCTACCTCCTCCTACAAGATCTACGTCCACGACTCGGCGCCGTCCTGGACCTTGTCCCCCTTCCAGGAGTCGACCACCACCACGCCGGAGGCCAGCACGACCCCCAAAACCCGTAAGTGTCGCCCGCCGCGCCGCTCCCTCGGGCCGCTCGCTGTGCGCCTCGCCCCGTCCGGAGCCGGCGCTGGCCGAGCGCCCGCGGGCCGGGCCGGGGCGATGCGCCGGTCGGAGGCGGCCGCCGTGTCGTTCCCGTGCGGGTGCTGCCGTGCGGGAAGCCGGAGGGCTTCGAAGTTTGCGCTTCTTTCTCCCCTCCCTGCTTGCGCCCCCTTTTTACCCCCGGCAAGTTCCCTGCTTGCGTGATGGATGTTGAGGCAGGAGCAGCCATTTGAGAAGACTGCTTTTCATTGTGGTTTTAGGAAGGCTGCAGACCCCCTTTCCTCTTCTTTTCTGCTCTGTGAAAGGTGCTTAGGAGATGCTAGGGAGGGTGTCTGAGCGAGAGGGACCGGTGATGGCCCCCCCAAAGGGGCAATGTGGAGAGAGTGGTCTTCAGCAGGTGCGGGCTGGACTGTGCATGTGCTTCTCTGCTGCTGACGGAGTTTGGCTTCCCGCACCCTCGTCTCCCCTGGAGCGAGGGCGGGCTCCGCAGGGATGCTCTCTCGGCCCCAGTGCCCGGCTCCTGAAGGAGCTGCGGCCAGCTCCGCCGGGAAGGAGCCCGGGGCACCCGCGGATATGCAGACCCATCCCAGCGCTTTGCCGGCTCCCGTGTGTAGCCACAGCACCGTGTTGCCGTAACTGACTATGTTTTTTTTAAGCAGAGGAGGGGGCTAGTTCTCCGATTGATGCTTGGTGGCTGGTTCTTCCCACCCTCCCAAGCACAAACCTAAGGATTCGGGCTAAAGCTGAAAATTCATTTGGTCTGGGTGCATCAACTTTCAGCTTCTCATAAAGGTTACTTAGGACAAATGCAATCCTTGCCAAAAGAACTTCTGTGCGGAGCTATTTAGCGAAATGCTCAATTATACTGTATTATAGTATTCTGCGCTTTCTTGGATGCAGTAGAGGAAGTGAAAAGCCGGGTGTCCTCCATTAACTCTTAGTTGCTGCCGCTGGGAACATCAATTGAATCCCTTTTACAGCCAAAGGGCTCCCCTTTTGTATGCTAATGTAGGGGTGTTCTGCTGGAGGATTCGTTTGAAAGCGATATGAACTTTATTTTGTCAATTAATTCTGTTTGTTGATAAGCACTGGGGCAGAGAGGATAGGCAGTGCAAGCTGATCTTGTGAATTGACAAAATTGGGAGTGGAACAGCAAATTGGATGTGTATGTGTGGGTGGGTGGGTGTGCAGGTGGCGGATGGCTGGGGATGATTGCGAATGAAACTATCACTAAATCAGAAGAGCTAACGAGGCAATAGCTCGTTTTGCCTGCGTGTGCCACAGTAATTGAGGGAGAAGCAGCCCTTACAGGTGTGTCCAAGCCTGCACGTTCTGTAGGTAGAACCTAAGGTAGTTGGAAGTTACCAGAAGGAAAATCTTTTGTGGAGCTCAACGCTGTCTGTTTCACTCAGGTGTGGGGAGCTGCATAGGGCACTTCTTAAAAACAAAACAGCAAATGAAGCCAGATTTTCAACCCATATATCTATTCTCAATCCTCTCAACCAGATATGCTACCTGGTTCTCCAAACTGCTGTGATGTACGTGTGTGTATCTGCCTGGGCTTGCCAGGTGGGATCTGTCGGGGTCTAAATGCTCCCTTGCAATCTCTTCCTTTCTTCCCTTTCTGTCTCGTTGGATATGTAAGAGAAATCCACAGCAATTTCCGCCCCTCTAGGCTGTCTCCTTACAAGGCACAGAAGGCAGGAATGTCCTGATTAATAAATAATGTTCAGCTGGCAGGACTCTCCTCTATGCAAGACACACAAAGGAAGAAGAAAAACCACAATCTTGAGACATTCCTGGCAGTTGCAGAGCTTCCTAACTATTTTTTTTTTTTTGTTAGGGAGGCTGCTAATACCTTTTACAGCAGGGTGTTTCCCTTCATTAAATGTAGCTCGGTTATAGGATGGAAATGCGAGAAGTGCAAATCCAGCAGAAATTGACCCTGTTTGGGCACATTGATAGCAGAGATTATCATTAATGGAAGATTAAATAGATTACATAAAAAAGGATTTGAATTTGTAGGGCATATGAACATTTTTTTAAAGCCTACAGCTGTACTCTCCTGATACATATGAGCATCTCTAAGGATACATGTAAAATTCTTTGAGGCTGCAGTATCCACTGAGGGGAGAGAAAGGAGAAACGCAGTCTTTGTGCTGTGAACCGCTGACATGGTGTGACCCCAAAGCAAGTATCTGTGTCTGCCACTAACAGCTCTCAGTAAGAAAGGGATTTTTTAAAAAAAAAAAACAAATTCATCCTAATTTCCCAGATTGAGCTGCGTGTTCCTTCTGTGCCTGTTATTCCAGCTGCTATTGAAATGAAAGTCATGGATCCTGTTGTACTTTGTGAATACAAATCTGACACGATAAATCTCACGCCTCAGCCTTCCAAATAGTGCATGCCCTTGTGTCATCCTCTGGCTTGGCAAGGCACATATGTGGGCGGGAGTCATAGGTTATTTAACATTTCACAGCTTTTAAGAAAAAAATCAGCTATCTTTATTTATGCTGGTTTGTTTTGTAGTTTATTTAATTGTTTTAGCATGTTAAAATGGGCTCAAAGCAGGTCTTAGGAAAATGGAAGGCAAATCAGGAGTTATCTCTCCAGAAAGCCAGATGATTGCCCACCTGAATAAGTATTGGTAAAGCCTTTTCTCTGTGTGTGTATTCATTTGAGGAGATGTTGTGAAATCTCTCTTTTTTTGTGGGTGTGCATAATGACAATAATTCTTGGTTGTGTTTCACTCAAAGTCAAGCTATCTGTTAGGTGTTTTGAAAGTTCTTGATGAAGATCCTTCAGGTTCTGACTAAGCAAAAGCCACTTACTCATCAAATCTCCCTCTCTGTATCTTGTGCCTGCGTGTGTTTTCCATGATCACGTATGAACCATGCCTCTTCAGCCTAAGCCTCTTCATCCAGTGCTCAGTGTAAAAGTCAATCACTAATTTAGAAGGATAGTCCAGCCTGTGATCAGATCAAAAAAATCAACCAACAGGCTGGAACATGCTAGCGAGGTTTATTTTTATCAAGCCATTGGTTTCATTTCAAAAGAGTCATGCCCTGATTTTTTCAATATGCATTTTTCATGGTATTCTGGGTTCTTCAGTAATGTTATTATCCTCAAATTGAGATACTGTACTTAAAAGAATTCCTGTGTGAATTCAGCTATGAAATAGCACTGTGGTTTCCCTTGTGTTCATATGACCAAAGGCTAATGCAGAGAACTGAGGTCAGGCAGGTGGAGCTCAACTAATGCATAGTAACGAAGAAAAGAGATGTTACAGAACACTTAATCAATATATCTTGTGAAGTCCAATTGCAACCATTTTTTTTTTTTTGGGGGGTAGTCTGAGTATACTTTGATTTCCTGCTAAAGATTTTCTGGTCCAGTCGTTTATCCTCGTCATATCTCTGACTGATTGTTATGCACAGCATGGGTTCAAGTAACAAGCATCTGGCAGATGCACTGCTACCAGCACTGACATTTTGGTAAAAGCTGTTTGTTTTATTTTGCACTGACTCAAATATCTTTTCTGCATTAAGGATGACACTTAGATGGAACTGCGGGGTTTTCACCAACTGGAGGGTGTTGTGGGAGGTGCCAAACCGTAGTAAAACCAGACCTACTCTTCCCAGAGCTCTGAAGCTTTCTGCCAGCAAATGACATGGATTGTGAACACTTGGCATGATGAGTGTGAGCTGTCATTGAATCGAGGGAAGCACACGTGACTGCAGAGCACGTGCCTTTGGCATTAACTGAGATTAATGTGCTAGTTATCTACCAATTTTAAGTGATTCAAAAGCTGTTGAATTGAAAAAAAATACTGAGACAAACAGCTGGGAGTTTGAAGAGCATTTGCTTCTTCTTCATTCTCCCTTATTTTCTATTCACATACCTTCGGTCAGTACCACAGACATGACTAAATTTGTGTTTCCTGTCTTAGATTCTTGTTGACAGAACGCTACCATCAAGGTAAAAATAACACACACAGATATGCAACCATATCACTAAAGTAAAAGTTATTGTAATTTATTTTATTTCTCATATTTTACAGCTATAACTTGCTTTGTCTGTTTCAGTTAAATTAGAGGACACTGGACTTAATTCCATTTTCCATTTTTAGTCTTCTTTATAGTTAGGGACTAGCGCAGCTATCACTGAATTCATGAACAAGTGAAATATTTAAATAAGACCCACTCAGATATGTACATTGATTCTATTCAGATATATTTCATCTCTCTTCCCTTCATTAAAGTGATTGTTGGAATCCTATGACCTAGAAGAGCTTGCACAGCACTGGCATGATGAGTGGGAGGGATATGGCTGAAATTATTCCATGCTGATTTTTAACCCTGAAGGAAATCCTTCTGGGCACTGTAGAGTTTGTCATTACATTGATTTAACCTGTGATCACTGGTGAAAGCAAAGCCTTGAATTTTATTTGGCTTTTTTTGCATCTATCCAAGGATATAATGTGATATATTATATGTTGACAACAGAATACCATTATTAAATTAGTCTATTGATTCATTGCAAAGGATTATGCTAAAGTAATGTTCATGGTTTATCAAAACCCACAGAAAATGGAAATTAAAAATTAAAGCAAAAGACCTGTCTCTACAGAATTGTGTCTAGTGTTGCACAGTGCATTTATCAGATGACTCATTGCTTTGAAGGCAAAGCCCAGTAAACACATGGACTGCTGTGGATTTGGCCTTGACTTTCAGTTTTGTAGCCCATATGGTTTTCAGGAAGTACCTGAAACTACCAGTGTTTGGTTTTGTTGATTTCTCCCGTGATTGTTTTGTAAACATGCTGCACAAGGAAAAGTGCCTAGTAAAATCATGTGGGATGACTTGGTCACAAGCACATATAAATAAATTTGTTAAAAGCAGAGGCTTGTTTTTCTCTGCGCCTGGTGATTTCTCTTTGAGCTTCTCTGTGTTTGAACAACTTTGCAATACAGTGCACGTGTGTGTGCAAACACAAAATACAAGCATGGATTTGTGCATTTGCACAGTGCCAGTTTTTGAGCTCCAGGATCTCAAAGCCTGTAGTAACCCCAGGAGCAGTTGTTGGCTGCCTTGGTTCTGCTGCTTGTCACAAAAGAAACCCAGAGGTTTCACTGGGGCTAGTTGGACTGAGTGCCAAGCTGAAGTGCATCTGTTTTAATTTGGAAGTCTCTTTCAGTTTCTTCTGTGTGGAAGGGTTTGTGGTCACTGTTACTATTAAGCACAAGTACTTTTTTATTATTATTTTGCATTACAAGAGAAGACAAAACATGGGAGGAACAATGAAATACTTTGTGTTATGGAGATGTTTTATTTCTCCTAGGGACTGAGTTCCCTCAATATGGTGAGTGTTGAAGTGTCATTTGATGAGACAGCTGTGCTTCAGATCAAAACTACAGCTGGGTTTTCTCATGAAATTAATTCATAACTGAATTTCCAAGGTGGACAGCTCATAAACCTGCTTTCTTGTACCTTCCCTCTGCTGTCTAATCTCAAGGCACTGCACTGAGTAAAGTGCATCTTCATTGGAGAGAGGGCATTTCAAACCTGGACAAGACAGAGATGAACGTTCAGGTGCCCTCTCAGCAGCACAGAGAAGGTAAATGCACACAAGTGGGCAAGTGCTTTTTGAATGGGTTTCTACTTTCTGTCACACAGGTTTCTAGGGTCCCTTGGTAGAATGCCTTCAAGAGGAAAAGATAGAATAAAGCAGCCACGAGGAAAATTAAAATAGCAACTGCATTTATAAATTTCCGTGTCCTTTTCATGGAAGAAATGCCTAATTGGATCAGCTTTTCCTGGTGAAATTTGAAGGTAGTGCAGAAAAATATATTAACTAAATGCTTATTGCTAACTGTTTAAATGGTTGTTTCTGTTTTTCAATGTACTCAATATTACCCTAGTAATGTTTAATATATATATATAAAATAATTATTCCAGTATTCTGCCTTTTCTGTCCTCTAATACCAGTATTTTGGATTTCTAAAGCTGTGTTTCTCCTGTAGCATTTAAATAGGAGGATTCCATGACTTTCAGGTCTTTTTACAATACATTACTCCTGATTCTATTCTTTTTTTTTTCTGGTGAGGATATGTTGACTGCTGACTGTAGGAGATAAACTATTCAGCTTCAAAGATAATTCACTTCCTCTCATGTTGAGCAAACAATTTTTAAGTCCAAATTGATTTATTTTTTTCCCTCAGAGTGATTTTATTTTTTTTTTTAATTTTTGCAGGAGTTAAACATTTGGGGAAAGCTCAGATAGTATGGAAAAGGCTCAGTGTCCAATAAAAATATAACTGGGTAAACAGATAAACTGAAGCTTTGGTTTGGAATACCTGAATTCTGCTTTGTCCCCTGTAAAATCAATCCAGAATCCTACAAAGTCTCTTCTTTTTACTTTAACATCTTTTTTTGTGTTGGTCTTTGGGTTTATGACTTTTCTTTTTCTTTTAAAATTTGAATTAATCTCTTGGCAATTCTAAGGGCCCTACAGCTGTGTCCCATCCCCACCTGCCACTTGCATTTTCCTCTCATAGGAAAGATGCGCATTAGCACTGCAACGTGGCAGGTGCTCTTCATAGAAATACTAACTACTGTTTTAGCTGGTATGAAAATTCAGACCTTTCACAGAGTCATTTTATAGCTCTTATAGTAAAACACTGAGGAAAAAATATCCTGATAGTATTCTGTGTAGATGTTGTGCTGAACAAAGTAGTTTATAGTCTTTCATTTTTTCTGAGGAGGTTGCTGTATGGCCAAGTTTTGCAAACATTACAGGCCCAGTTTAGGGTGTGCTAGTGATGCATTTTGTGTTTTGTGGAATTGTGGATCTGCAGAATCAGGGCCAATTTATGTGAACATCTGTGTGATTAAATGTGTTCGTCTGTCTTAGATTGCAGTGTGAGTGCTTGCAAAACATGCCTGTGTGAGGAAATGTACATCAGCTTTTTAAAAGCTGCCAACGTCATTTCAATGTGCTTATTAGAACTGAGTTTCCATTAGAACATTTTCTTTGTGTGTATTCTTAGCACTGCCTTGAAAAATATATCATTATCCTGTTTACCCTTTGCCTGAAATGAGTTCTGTAGTAAAATCTTTGTTTTCTGGAGTACTGTAATTGCTTAGCTGTAGACTGTGACAGGACACGTGGGTCCTGAATCTTTTTATACATCACTTTTAAACTATTTATTTTCCTGACTTTTGTTTTTCATTATTCTTGAAATAATCTCTGGTTTTGTAGTTTTTCTCTGTATTGTGTTCTCAGCTACATATATGCCAAAATTGACTTTTTCATGAAGCTTATAGATAGAAAATGCTTTCTAAAACATTAGGGATGGCAAGATGCATTTTAAGATCTATGATTTTCTGAAACCAAAATATGAAATAAACTTTACATTGTTCTTTTCCCAGTGATATTCCTGTGAAAGTTCAAGATTCTAGTTCAGCAAGAACTGAGCCTTGATTGCTGGCTGTTACCAGATAGAGGGGCTATAGCACTGTGCAACAGCAAACCAATAAATTAGTATTAATAGCAAATAGCCTCTTTTCCAGAGCTGAGTATTCTCACTGATGTCAGAACTTGTAAGGCAGGGATGGAGATAAGGTGTGTTATTCTCCTGGAAGGGTGCTGCTGGTGTACTTTTACTGCAGTGACAAGTGGTTGACAAGGAAGCTTGAAAATGTTCAGCCTGAATTTGCTGTGCTGCTTCTGAATGTAATCAAGATTTTAACAAAACCAGGAAAGTTGCACTGAAAGGTGTTGCTAACCTGGAAAACTGTGCTGTGTTGTGCAAGGCTAATGGTTACTTCTATCTCCCAGTTCAGTGCACAGGAAAATAGCATTTCCTGTGGTGTGCTCAGGGTGCCTCAGAGCTGTAGCTAACTGCCCTTCTCAGTGGCTGAGTAATACCACTGAATATTAAAAAAAATGTGGGGAATCTTTGCTTCCTCTCCCCTGGTGAATTACAGTACAAGTGCTGAGTGGGTTGTTATTGGAGTAGTACTAAGGTATCTTTGACTAGGAATTGATTGTATAATACTTGCTAAAAACAATCCAGTAATTGTCTTCCAGAGGCGTTGCTTGGTTAGTTTGTTTGGTTTTGTTTTTTTTTTTTAAGCGTAATGTTGTGTGGAGAGAAAATTAATTTTCTTGTTCAGTCTGTGAGTGAATTCACAAAAGAGAAGCAGGGGTTTTGTTGGAAACCCAGAGATAAGCTGCACTGAACTGCTCTGGTGCTTTTCCTGCCAGGGTTCAGTGGGCAGTGGGTTCAGGAACTTTACTGAGGAGATTATTCTGGTGAGTGTCAGTTCTCCTGATTTAGAAGGGTAGAGGTATTTTTATAATTATTTCATAAGTAGCTAAACCACATTAGTCTTTAGCCTGATGAATTCTGGCCCAGATACATAATGGTCATAGTGGTAAAAGTTCAATCCCCTCAGGGTTTTGGGTTTTTTTTTTTTTTGGTTTTTTGGTGTTTTTTGTGTAATAACTACAAAGCTTAAAGTAATGCATAAATACATACAGAAATGACTTTTTCCTTAAGCAGATTGTGCTTCTTTTGCTTTTAGATTTCAATCTTTATTTTATTATTTGTTATAATAGACCATACCACACACTTCACAGGGTCAGCTGCTTATTTATAAGCAGCTGTATTTATAAGCAGCTATAAGCTATATCTCAGTGTAATAAAGTTGGTTGCAATTAGTTTTCATCCTTAAAAAAATGTTACTCAGAAAAATACAGATTGGAAATCGGAACAATTTATAAATTATTCTCTCTTAACAGGTGAAAGTGATCATTGGTGCTGTTTCTGAGTTTATAATATACACACTTTTGCTGCTGGCTGAGGCTGTGCTTCTGCAGCAGGTTTGCAGAGTGCATGTGGGCTCTCTTTCTACCCCCTCTGTTAGAAGGCTGTACTTTTGCCACAACTGATTACCTTCTGAGCTGTGAGGAGCTTGATGCCCATCATCATAAAACCAACAGAGAAAATGCAGCATCCACAGGATATCTGAGTCCCATTTTTACTGGGGAGGGTGAACATGTGCTGTCACCTTGACTTACAGAGGAAGGGGGGTGGGTGAGGTGACAGGGTGAGCTGTGTCCAGGCTGGCCTTGTCTGGGGACACACAACCTCTGCCTTGTTTCTGTCTTATTCCCTACAAACACACCAAGGGAAAGAAGTGCTTCTAATACCTTTTCATATCTGGAGCACATTCTTTACAGAGCCCCACTTAGTCGTAAATGAAAAGCTTGAATAGTAACTTAATATTTTAAATTGGCTTTAGAAGTGTCTGTCTGCAATAGGAAATTCTCTCAGGTTTTAGTTCTTGGATGGCTGGATTTAATCTGAATATGTGAAGGTGAAATACTAGTGTGTGATATGTTTAAGAGGAGAAGAGTTTGATACCATAATTGTTATTTTATAGGTGGCTGAAAATATCACTTTCTCTTACTGGATTTCAGTATTTGGGTACACTACAAGGCTTGATTGCACCTTGTGTTTGCATACATTTGGAAAGCTGTCCTCTGTCACCTTGGCAGATGTAGGGGATTTGTAGCCAGCCACAGCTTTGCTGCTGTAAGGTGGATCTATAAATATGAACTGAACACACACAGATTGAGAGCTACTGAGCTCCTCATTCCTGGTTTGTTTACAGTGCATAATTTGAAGCCATGAACACATATTTATTTAAATTTTACAATAATTAAAATACATTTAGCTCTGATTTTAACTGAACACTTGACTGGTCAGTGATGTATCTATAGAAAATAAAGTGTATTGGACAGGCATAGCAATTGAAATTCCTTACTAAAGAGATGATGGTGGGTAGAGTCCTGCAGTGAGGATGAGGTATGTTAATGATCAAAAGATTAATAACTCTCGTGAGATGTTTTGTTTGCACACTCTGAGAATGTTGGCTGCTTAAAAGCAGTGTGAGTTTATTAGGGAGCTTATTTTTTTTAAATGCTTTTAAGAAGATGCTGTAAGATTATATCTAATTAATTAGACACATTACATTTGTATTATTTAATTGGAGATTATTTCAATCACCCCTTAAAATTGTAACACTCTCTTAATATTTTTTTCACATATTTAATCCTGTTTATGAATGCAGTCTATATGAAAGCATAGACGCTTGGACTTTTTTCCTAGCAAAGACTACTTAACAACAAATTTCCTATATTTTTGTGTTGTGGAATAGAATTAGAATCTGAGGAACTCATGTGTAACTGAGTATTCAGTGGGAGCTGTAGCTCAGCACTTCTGTAAGAATCACAGCAAGAAGCAGGGTGGCCCACAGACAGGTACTAGATTGAATGTTTTACGTGAGAACTCTTCATTGAGAGGAGTTTAGAGTCCAAACATAATGAATTCCTTCTGAAGTCCAGTTCAACCCTGCCTAAATAGATGTTGGGATAATCAAAACACAAATAAAGGAAATCAGGAGGATATTAAATTAGGGATATGTGACATGGAATTTCAGTAGTTATGGAAAGTAAGCTGCTGTAACAAAACCCCAAACCTAACAGCAGCGATCCACCAGCCTGTCACCTCTTTGCTGGTTACTTTGTGTGATGATTTCATGCACTGCACAGCACAGAAAGTTTCCCCACTGGGTGCAGCAGCAGCAATCCCATAGCGGGTGGGTGGAGATCCTTCTCTGGGGACAGCGCCAGGCGTGAACAAACCGCGCACTGGGATCTGCCCTTGGCTGCTGCACCCTCCCCTCCCACCAGGAAAAAAAGTGGCTTTTGCAGTGATGACTTCTTGTCACCAGCTTGGCTTGCGTAGTGGTCTGCTGTTCATCCCAAAAAGTTGTTAGAGCCTCGATGACAGTAAAAGGTCTGAGGCTGTTGGTTACTGGAAGGCAGGAGACAGGGAGTGGTCCCTTCCTTTTCCTCAAGCTCAGGTTTTCTTGTTTGTGAAATAAAGACTTGGTGAAGAGGTACAGATGGGAAGTAAGGTGTGTATTAATGAATATTCAGAAAATAAGAAGGAAGTATAAGTCTTGCTCAAATTTCAGAAAGTACCTGATGTCCTTGGTTGTTCTGTTGCTTGAGTGTCTGATAATTTCCAATATTTCTCTGACAGTGAAATCTATTGGACTTAAGTACTAAAGAGGAAGGGACAGAAGCATCTATTTTTTTGGGGTAATGTAAAAATATATCTCCAAATATAGCCAGGATCTGTCCCCAGATGACAGGGCTGTATCTGACAGGAGGGCAGGGCTGTCTGTGAGACACCCTAGCAAGCCATTTACTCTAGTTAGTAATTCCTTATTTTTGTCCTGCAGTGAGTGGAATCAGGTTTGAATATGGGACACTCATTAGGCCAAAGCCTGCCATTATGACAACCCCATTTAAATCTTTTTAGCTTAACTTTATAATCACTTGTCACTGGGAATTTTAGTAACTACTATGTTTTATATTACTGTCTTGTTATATTTTAGGATGAAAGTGTTATTGTTGCCATATCTCACATCAAAAGGAAGAAACACTTTCAGTATGGTGTAGTCTTCTATAGATAGAGTCAAAATGCTCTCTGAGTAGGTGGGATCCTAATCCAAATCCAAACCCAATGAGATAAGTGAGAATAAGTGGGCTCTAGCTAACATTTAAAATAAACAGTTACAAAGGAGTGACTTGCTTAGCCTAGTCTGTTGTTCTGCATTTTCTCATAGTTGACTTTTATGAAGTGTAACTATGCTGATCTCTAAAAAAAAAAAATCTAACAATAAAAATGCATTTATTAGACGGAATCTCAGATGGAGAATGAGACAAGTTTTATGGGAGAGGTATTGTAATAAATCAACTAATACAGCTGTAGAAAAATTGGCAAATGCTTTCTTACTGTGTCTGTTTCGACCTCCTTCAAATAGTGAGATACCAGTGTCAACAAAATTTGAGTTGTTTGTTGTTTCTTCAATTAGTTGAAATGTTTTTCATAACTTGAACTGATATGCTTGGGTTTCAAGGGTAAATATGTAAGGTTACTCAGAGTTTTGTTTGGTTATTTTTCCTGCTGTGAGGTTTGGGGATTAAAACCAATGTCTGTAGCAGAGAAACTTACTAGTGGTGGGCAAGAAAGTGGTTAACATCTTAAAATGTTCATGTACTCAGTATTTTAGAGAAAGGTTTTGTATCACTAGTTATTACTGAGGATATTTATTGTATTAACACCTCGATGTACAACCCCAACACGCACGTTCTCACTGAAGACTCACTCATTATGAATTTCAAAGCCTGTATGAAATGATTTACAGTGGTGCTTGAAAAACATGTTTTGATAATAGCCTTTTTAATGCCTTGAGGGCATTTAATTGCCATTAAGTGCCACAATCTGCTGTTTGGAATGGAGAGCTGGGAATATTTCAGTTGCAAATAGGATAATGAAATGGATTGGAAACAAGGAGGTGTAAAAATGGAATATTAACTGTGATATTAACAATGAGGTTGGCATCCTGTTTATGACCAGAGCATACAGTGCGTGCCCCACAAGGTGGGATATCTGTTCCCAGGCACTCATGGAGTTTCCTACAGGGAGCTGAGTCCTGGAGCCTGGAAATGGCTGAGGTGGGACACACTGAAACTCTGCCAGTCTGGAGCAGTGGTGCCTGGCCCCTTTTCCTGAATGGTGGGTGGTATTTGTCTAGAAGGGTTTTGTCAATGACTTTATATTTTATATTTTGCATGACTCTCAGTGGTTCTGTCAGTCTTGTTTAAAAAAAAATAAATTACATGGGCAACTTTACGAAATGCCTGACTTGTCATAGAGCTAAGCAGTTGATTGTGGATCTAGTGTGGGTAGTCACTGGGGAGGGGATCCCAGAAAGGTGATTTGCAGATCTTTAGATAGTTTTGTAAAACAAACAACACATGGTATATTTGGAGCTTTTATGTGAAATCAGGATGTGATCAAAGGAGGATTTCATACTGCACATCTTAAAAATTAACTATAGGGTTGGGCTTCAGCTTGCAACTTGAAATCTAAAATATTCTGCTATATTTGCTTTTCAAATCTTAGCTTCTCAAAGCATAGGCCTGTATGACTATTAAAAAGTTTCATTGATGGGTTCTGTAGAACCTTTTAAATAGGTCATACATGTAGCAGCTATTCCCAAGTGCTGTATTATTCAGAGGGTATGTACGTAATAAACCTAGCAGGAGCTGTCTTTCATAATTTCATTTTTTTAATGTATGCTATGCTACTGATGCAGTGAAGTTGTGATTGCCCTTTTCAGTGTTCTAGGCTGATTCTTACATGGCTGCTGTTCAGTTAAGCTCTTCCAGAAATGCCCAGAGAGGACAGCAGAGGAAGGAGCAGAGGTCTTGTGCTGAGAGGAAATGAGAGAGACAGATTTGGAAGCTCAGGAGATTGGGAAAGCCAGTGGAACTGTTTGTATTGTGAATATTTAGTGTGCTTTCTCTTAGGCCCAATTTATTAGGAAAAGGCTCCTGCCAGCAAGTGAATTATTGAAGAGCTAAGAAGGAAATTGCCCCACGATGATGTGCTGTGCCCATCATCAGGTGATGCAGTCTGGGAACACTTCCTGCTGTGCTCTTTGGATCCTGTGGGATTCTCCCAGGGATTCTCCTGGAATGGGTGGTGCTGCCGAAGAGAGAGAATTCACATGGGCTAGACAAAGAATTCCACATGTGGTGGGATATTTCAGCACGTCTTTTCAGTTTCCCAAACAGAAAGATTTCCTGGCCAGTTGAGCCTGTTGTTTAGTCCGTGCCGCCTCTGCAGTCTGTGTTGAATGGACATTTTACTGTCATCATCATCCTCATCACCCGAGTGTGCTGTGTCCCTCCACTCTGGGACCTTGCTGAAAGGCTGTCATGTGTCTCAATGGACAGGGAATTAAGGATACCTTAAGGGTGCTCACATCCTTCTTAAATCCTCAGTATTATTTAATCCAAAATGGTGTTTTTTAAAAAGATGTTATTATGAAGGGTGGTCTTTTAAAATTTTAAATAATTTAAAATAATTCTGAATTCAGAATGTCTTTTGAAGTTACTGTGGAAGTCCAGTGATGGCATTGTGTTTTGTTTGTTTCTTGACAAGTTCCAGGTGTCTCTCCTCAGTTTTCATTTCTCTGCCACTTGCTGATTGAGATGAAAAAAAACGATGTAGGCAACTTCAAATCATAGATTTGATACTTATTTTCTTTTAAGCAGATAATAACTAAATTGTATTCAAAACTTGCTTAATTCTTATGGATCTTTTCTACTATAAGAAAATCTTACTAAACTCTTTGGAGAGAGAAATATTTGGGATATTTTGGCCCACCTTTGTGAGAGTCAGAGGCATAGTTTCACATCTGTTTCTGATTATTCATTTGTTATGGTTTTGGATTTTTTATCAGATTGTATTTTACTTTTTGGCAAGTGCCCTGGAATTTGCAATGAGCTTTACAAAGTAATCTTCTAGAATCTTTCCATTATGCTTCTTTTATATAAGTACTTCATTTTCTCTGTAAGTGGTTCCTACTGGAAATATAAAGTTTGTAGGAGATGTTTCTCCATCATATTCTGCAGTAAAGATCAATGCATTGAAGTGATTTATCTGCAGTATCCATAATTGATGCCTGATCTTTTAGTAGAACATCTGATTCTTTCCTAACCTTCCTGTTACTGATACACTTAAATACTTTATTTATTGCCTTTACCTAATAGCTTTTAAAATTCTCTTGGTTTTCTGAATCATTTGCTCAGGATAGATTTTATTTTAGAAAGGATGCATTGTCATTTCACTTGCTGTCTTCCCCCGTTGTGTTCTCTTGGTTTCAGGGAGAGGAAGAACTCCATTCCCTCCTGGGTTATATTGCAATCTTATTTGAAATGCTTATATTTTATATTCTTAGACTTCCCCCTTGCATTTAATTTCCTTCCTTTTTCTTTTTTTCCAACTTCCCAAATATTTTGGAAAGCTTTACCTGTTGTTTGAAGTGGCTGTGATTTTTCTTGTCATCACCACTTTTCTGTCATAACTGAGCTGCATCATACTCTCATGTTTTGAATTAGCTTCTGTTTTTCTGTGAGAACTGAGTCAAAACTGATTGCCTGATATCCTTTTCCTGCTGTTCCAAGAAGCAGCTGCTGCTGCTAGAAACAACAAAACAACAAGAATACAATCACATTTTCCCATTTACTGTGTTCTGTGATCTTTTAAGTGGCCACAGTGGAGTAGAATTTTCTGTATTTGCTTGCATCAATCAGGTAGAAAGTTGTCAAGTTATCCACTCTCTTCTGAATCTTTCCTGATTTTGTGAAGAAGAGTTTGAAAACTTGTTTCACCTTTAGCAATGTTCAAGTTCCTGTCTGATAGCGTTTTCCCATGGTCACTGCATTTAAGTGACTAATTTTTAAATAACCTCACACAATAAGAGTGTATTTTCTGTTACACATGGGGATAAAATATTTTAAAATCACCCCTAGAAATCTGCATTTTCTTATAGTGATACAGATCTATCTTCCTAATTCTGTCTTGCAATTCCTTAATGTGCATTCTTGGCATGGCCATTCTGCCCAAACATGGCATTTTCCTAAGAACTGCAGGGTGCTCAATGAGATGAATTTGTGTAGTTAGCCCTTCCAACAAGCGAGTTCTTCTCCTTTGTGGTTCTTGCCAGGTTGCTTGTGCCTGACCATGACCACGGGAGAGCTGTAGCTCCAAATAAACAACAGTTTGTTGGCTGAGGAGCAGTCAGAACAGTCTGATGAAGAATCAGTTTCCTGATGGTTTTTTCCTTCAAGATCTTCATTTGGAGTGAATGCCAATGATGCTCTGATGTGATTTCCTGTGTTTTGTCACTTTTGTGCTTCCTTTCCTTTACAATACATGGGGTTTGCAGCTGCTGGACTTGTCTTATGTGTGCCCCAGGCATCCCAGGGACAGGAGGCTAAGCCATGCTGTCCTCTCCTCAGCATGTGGGTCCTTGATTCACTCTAATTCACCTGCTCCTTGGTTATGTGCAACTTCTTTGGGACATGCATACCACTACACTCTCACTTTGGAAATTTCTGTTTGTGGGTACAGGTCTCTATTTTCAACCAAGAAAAAGATTGTATTTTTAACAGGTTTTTATGCAGCTGGTTTTTTTTTATTGCCTCTCTTCACTTTAGATCATTATATGGCACTTTGAAATGTGAACAAATTAGAATTTTGTTAGATTCTAGAATTATTATAATAAATAATAAATTTGGGTGGAGGGAACATGTATTCTGAATGACAGATGTCTTCACTGTTCTGTGATTTTAAAAGAGGTCCATTTTTCAGTTAAAAATATGTGGTCTGGGCTTTATGAATCTCTTCTGCTTCCTCAAGAATAATTTAAATTTCCTGGAGTATTTCTTTTTATGATTTCACACCTTTTTGACACTTTCTGCCTCTGAATTTGATGTTCTTGCAAATTTCCAGAAATTATTATTCAAATAAATATTTAAATGCACTGTGAAAGAACTTTAAGAAATACAGTAGGTTGCCTTTGTTCCCTAGATAACTAAGCTTTATTTTGATCAGTTAATTTGTAGTGGCTTTATTCCCCTGAGCAGGTAATTAAATGAAGAATAAAGCCATTTGAAAGAAAAAGCCTTCTGCATTTTCTTACTATTTCTCAACATCTAGGAGAAGATAGAACAATATTGTACTTAAAAGGACAATACAGCTATTTCTGTTTAAAAAATAGAAAATCTTATTGTATATTAGGCAGCACCATACTCTGTTCATGGTGATACTGGGATCCCTTTTAATTTGCAGCTGTGGAGCATAAATATTCCCTTATGGATGAGTGCATTTGTTTTTCCAGAGGTCACGTGCAGTAAAGCCCCTGCTCTACATCCATGAGAGAATTCAGTGATTCCTGTTGCATCTGTCCCAGAGCCCCATTCAGTTCAGTCATCACTGCCCAAAAATGTTATCTGGATTTAGTCTCCATTCCTTTTCTGTATTAGAAACACTTGCCTATCTTTATCACCAAGTAGTAGACACAACTTAAATAAAAGTTCTTTTCAGATTTTCAGATTTGTGAAGAATTCTGTAACATTTTAACCTTTAGTATGCTCCTTTCAAAACTTCCTTAATTTGCCCAAAATAGTCTCTGAAAATGCAGAATGCTGGTAAAATGTTAATTTGATAAGCTTGGGTCTATAATGCTGTGTGTTGAAAAATTATTTTTTGCCAACCAATCTGCATGTCCACTTACATATTTTTTCTGTGTAACCTTCATCAATTGTCTTTTATAGACAAAAAATGTTATTTTCAGAGCTGGTGTGACTTAAGATTGCACGTCACACAGAAGCGTGTGCCTTCCAACTTCCCTTTGCTCCCACAAAGACCATTCTATTCTAGTTTTTTGGAGTCCTCACCTATTGAAAGTTTGGAAGTTTTCCTGAGGTCTAATATGACTCTCCTGCTGTTCTTTGAGAGGTGCACAGGTAGAATAGATTATCCTTTTGCATCAATTTGCTTTTTTAATTTTTATTTTGGGTTGCCTTGCTGTTTTTTTGTCTGCCAGTTATTTGTTTTCTGTTGCTGTGATAATTTCTTTTTGCACATCATAACTTGTGTCTGTCCCAATGGAAGAACTTGGAGTTTTTTGCGTTACTATCTGCAATCAGTAATTTTTATCTCTCTTCTCTCTCCAGAACTCTAATCCAAAATCTTTGAGTGAACCACTTCTGTGGCACTGGGAAGCAGAATTACTTGCTTCCTTTAACCTACATATGAGAGAGATTTTAATAATTTTGCAGTTATGTAATGAAATCAATATCCTTAATCTCTATTTTTCCAAGCTCCATCACTGTTTTCTGCTTTCCTAAAATGCTGTTAGTCTTAGAACCTGTTAATTTAAATCACCTCCATACTGGTATAGCCATACCCATTTTAGTGGTTGCACTATATAATTCTAGATTAGACAATCAGGGTTTTAATAAGGTGAGAAAAAATAATGTGTTTCTATTTAGTGTTTATTTGGAATGATATGAGCACTGAAATTTTAATGACTCTATCTCCACCACTTGATAAGTGTTGTATACACTTTTATAATAGGAGATTCTATTGTGAAGCAGATTTGAAACAAATTCTTAATTTGTATGAATGCTAGGATATTTTATTTTATTATTCTAATGGTGACTTTTCCTGTTTTGTTTTTGTTCCACAGCACACAAAAGTGCAGGAGGGTGTGGACGTGCAGTTGACAATGCCCATCCGATTTATTTCTTTTATCTGCTTTTGAACATTTTAGTACTTTGTATGATCTCTAAAGGGTTACAGGTTGAGTAAGCCTTAAGAAGCATTAAAAACCTGGTTTGATGACCAGTTTAATGCTTCTTCCAAGAACAATTTGCAGAGATTAGGATTTAGTGAGGTATCACTGGAGGATTAGCAATTGCTTCTTAAGGCATTCTGAGTTGACAGCTAATGGATAACTTTCCCTGATAGCTCTTTTATAGTCCACTGCAGCTGGATAAAAATCAATGAGCAAGTGAACTTAAGTTTGTGTATCCATTAATTTTGGTTTTAACAGATGAGTATGACTGCCACAGTGACTTGCTTAGTATGTTCTTCCCATCTGTCATTATCTAGATAACCTCAATTAACACACTGATTAATCCTCAAATTCTTCTTCAGTAGTTCCTTTCTGGACTGCTCAATGTGAAGGAAAATGTTCCCAGCATGTCTGAGCAGACGGAACACATGCTAATCAATACTCAGATAAACAGAGCCTGAAGAAAAGGAGCCCACTTTTCCTCATGGTTCCTGCCTTTCCTAGGTGCCAAATAAAACTGTGCTTATATTAAGTTTTTTTTCATTTTTTTTTCCTTAATTTGGTCTACATTTTGCTATTATTTGAACTTAAAATAGTTGCCTTGAATTTTACTGTTAGCTGAGAAGTACTAAGCACATTTCCATTGTCATTTCCAAAGAAACAGCAGTTATGGTATAAAATGGCTTTATTTTTACAGATAAACAGAGTTAAAAGAACTGTGCAGCTGTCAGTTATGCAGGATTGTTTGTGAGGGAGCCTCAGCCCTCATTTTGAATCTAGTGGTGTTCCCATAGTTATAATCTGATTTAAGCACTTTGCTTCTTAACTGTGGCTGTTGTATCTGTTGAGTGTTGACTGGGGGACAGTTCTTCCCTTCAAAAGTTAATGGCATGAAATAAGTATGATCCAATATTTCAGTTCCAATATTTTCACCATCTATGTAGAAACAAACATTTACTTATTTATTTATTTACTTTAAGCCATGCTTTTTAAAGGTGAAAAACGTACCCAAAACTGTGAAGACAACAAAAATGTCTCCTGTTTTCCATCCCTCTTAGTAAGATCTAGCTGTGGAAGCTGTTTTTCTGCACTAGGCAGGATTAAGTAAAAAAGGTTTTACTAAGAAACTTATGAAGAAACTAAATGTGTGTGTTGAGTGAGTAATGTTTAAAAGAAAGCTACAGGAAAAATTACCTAGACACCATTTTTATAGATTCAAGAAATTAATGCATGGGCGAGCTATTACAGGAAACTACCAAGTAAGCCATTTTATACTACAAAAATAATCCATTATACACGTTTAAAGTTTTTATCTAAGTAATAATGCTGAAGAGCTTTACTTTATAACCAAACAAAAGCTCTAGACTGCTCTTGTTAAAAGAAATGTTTGTGGTGCTGCCATGCCTTTAGGAGGATGCAGCAGTGACACAGTGTTAGCAGTGCTGAACCTGACAAATTGTTGTACAAATAGAGTTGGAATTTGCAGTGGTTTCTGTAGGTTTTATGATGTTGTTTCATTTGCACTTTCATTTGTTTCCTGATACTGATGGTGGGTCCTCTTTGAAATACAGCATGAACTAGATAGTAAACCTAAATTCCTAAGATCTGGGTGAATGTTACAATGTGTATCTTTGTATAGAAACAATTCTCCAGTTCTCCCTGGTGGACCTAGTTTAGATTATAGGTTTATGTTCTTATGCTTGCTTGAAATTTTAAAACAAATTGCAATATATAATCTTCTTAAGCAAACTGGTTATACCCAAGTGGTAGCTCTAAGTGTCTTTAACCTTTGTTTTCCACAAAAGCAATTAGTAATCCTTGTTGCTAAGGCAGAAAGCAAATCTAAACACTGGTTGTGCCTGTTTTTGGCGATGTTTGTATCAGTAGTGTTTTCCCTGTGTCTCTGTGACTTCTTACAGTCCCAGATTTCAAAAGCTCTTGCTCAGTTTCTGATGCAGAAAGGCTGTCAGCCATGCCTGCCTTTTGACCCCCACAGCCTGGGGGATGCTCCAGGTGCTTCCCATGCCCATGGACATGCCTTGGGCTTCTTGCAGCACGAGCCTGCTCAGAGCATCAGGCTGAAAGCACTGGCTAAAATCTTCTGTTTCATCTGTACATCCCTCTGTATTGTCATTTCAGCTGTGCCTCTGCTGATGGTAGATATCTTTTATAGCATTTTAATGCTAGAAATAGCATTTTTTAAAAAGCAGTTCAATGATTAATCTGCTGTACTAGTACTAGTACAAGTATATTTGGCCTTAGACAGCAACTAGGCATCGTTGCTGTCTCAGTTAAAATGAAATAAGAGTTGGGGAAGTGTTCCTTTATCCCTAAGAGCAGAGGAACTTGTCTGGAGGTTCTTTACAGAAGTGTTCTTTAAATTTAGCGCACTCTGAGCATCTCGGAGCCCTGCTGCTGAGGAGCATGTGATTTAAATAGGACATGGAAGTCCAGGTTCTCAGCAGGAGAGGGTGGTGCGTCAGTGATACCACAGCTCAAATGCTTTGACATATTTTTGCCTTCTGGATTACTGACACTGAATTCAGGCTGTGTATAACTTCCCTTGCAGATTTTCTGTAACATTGTTGAGAATATTTGTTAGTCTCAATCTTCTGCACTGGAAATACTTTTTAATAAGCACACCCCTGTTTCCATTGAACTGTAGCTATTCAATTAGCTTAATGCTGACCTAGCAATATTGAAAGAAAACCTGTTAAATCTTTTGAGTGTAGCAACAAAATGAGAAACCTGCAGAGTGCAGGGAATGAGAACAAAGAAGTTCATCTTGGGAGCAGTTTCAGTGTAGCCAGGCAGAGTCCCCACGGTGCTCTGTGCCTGCAGGGCTGCAGGAGCTGGGCTGCAGGCTGGAGGAGCTCCTTCCTTGCTGCAGAGCCTCTGTGTTGCTGTGTTGGTCATTACCCAGAGATTAGTTTCAGCTCATTAGCCCAGAGACAGGAAACCATCATCCCATGCCTTCAGGTTTTCCATCACTTTGGTCATTTGCTATGTTCTCAGAGAAATACCAGGCTTTGGGGTTTGTTATTTTCCTTATTTCCTTACTAAATGTTAGTAATATCACAATTTAATCTCTCTTCTTTTAGCACTTGTCAGCCCTACACTGATAATTTTTAAGATTATCTAATTGTATATGCAAAACATCCCACTTATTACAGGGCTTAATTTCATTATATCCACATGCAAGTCCGTCATGACTACTACCATTATAACACTTTAATTTGGATTTTTAATAAGGGCTTTGATCCTGAAAATAATTACAAGCATTCAATTATAATTGTGTATTATCAATGTATATTATGTGTGTATATTATTATGCAGAGAGCTTACTCACATACAAGATACTGATGTACAAGAACCTGCATAATTAAATCTGTATTTTATCAACTTTGGGGAGAACTATTATTACTGTATACACAATAACATTTTTCTAGGTTACCCAATTTTCAGCATTGATTTGAACAGTTAAAAGCATTATTCATAGAAAGAGGAATAAGTGTGTATAAGTTATTTTGGAGTTATGACATTAATAATCCCTTTTAACATAACATTTGTGGAATTGACTCATTGACTGCTGGTGTACATCCCTGCACACACATTTTGCTTTCCTCATCACTGAGGTGCAGCCTCTGCCCACAGAACATGCACTTAGATTTTAAATACCTGCAAAGCAAGATTTAGCAGCTGAGGATCACAGAACCTAAAATAAACCTTCAGGTAACTTAGTTGAGTAACAATGTGCTTTTCCTGACTCAGATTAAAACAGGTCCCTTGCAGTGACCCAAGATTGGCCCAGCTGGTCATAGCATGATGCCAATAACACCAAGGTTGTGGGTTCCATCCCTCTGTGGGCCATTCACCTGAAAGTTGGACTTGGTGATCCTTCTGGGTCCCTTCCACCTCAGACAATCCTATGAAATATATTAGCACACCTGTGCCTCTATGAAAATATGAAGAACAATTACCTCAGTAAAACCTTTCTGTCTAGTTGCTTTTGTTTATTTTTCCCCGTCTTTTGCAATATTTTTTTAAAAATTGAAAACAAAAGGCTGAGAGAATTCTTTGCTAAGAATTCAAACTTTGCACCCAAGGCACGCATAGAGGGAGTTTCCAAGAAACATATTTATGTTATTTTATCTCCTCTCTCAAAACATGAAAAGCTGTTTCTAGTTCAGCTCAGCAGTTTGCTCCTGGGGATCCCCTTTCCTCAACCCACCTTTCAAGTTGGGTGTTATTTCTTGGTGACCATGTGATTTTCTTCTCCCCCATATCCTGCCATGGAAGATGAGCAGAATAAACATAGCACACTTCCTGATGTATTGATTCCTTCTTTTTACTCCTCTTGGGGATGAGGAAAGAACTGAAGATGTCACAGGTATTAAGATTGTGTGAAGTCTTTAGTTAATGTTTTATGAAAAAAGCTTCCTTAGCTTCCATAGACCCTCATTTTGCTGTGCCATTGTTACTTTAAGCCACTGATGACTGAACTAAAAGTGATTATGGCAGTTTTGTTTGATATGCAAAAACACAGTGTAGTCAATGTCACAGAGTAAACATAGCATATTTCTCAGTTTAATGTATAAATATATGTATGGGAATTTGAAAGCGGTTAGGGGAGAATGGAGTGGGAGGAAATGCTGAAACAAGAATGCCAATGATAATTGGAACTGTGCAAGTCTGATTCATTAGATGCCAAAGAATACAACTCATTAATCGTGAACGAGAACTACTTTGGATTAAAAAAATATGATTAAAAAGGGAAGTTAATCAACAAGGGAGTAATGAGGATGAACAGAAATAGATAAAAATGCAAAAGCTGAAAGCACTGCATGTTAGGCAGTGGACAAGTGCTAAATTATATCAGAGTGTAACTAAAAGGAACAAATATGAATTTCTGTAGTTTTTGTCACAAACTATTTGGCAGCAGTGAAATTCTAAAAAAGGTATAGGTCTAATCATGGCTTTATCATAGCTTAATTTGGCAGAGAATGCTGGAAGGAAGGCTAAAAATATATATTTTTTAAAAAGATTGAGAAGAAAAGAGAACCTGTATGTTCTCCAGAAAAAATGAAAATTTCTTGATCTTGACAAATAAGTAATGTGTTATGTATGTGAATAACTTGGTATAAAGTTACAAAATTTTGAATTGCAGGTCTAGGTGTCTCACACCAAAACACAACATTCTGTGTCTGGAAAAGGAGCTTTCTGAATCAGTAGTGTGGATTTTTAATCAAGGTATTGTGCGTGGGTTCAAAAGTCTTCTGAATGTCTGCTAGTATTAACACCCCATAAATGTGGTGATTAGGGTAAGGACAGGTGAGGCAAATTGGCAGCTGTTCTGGACAAAATCATGGTTAGGCTGGTGTGGGAAAGTTAACTCCTGGTATTCTGACTGTAGTAGTGGACAGGAAGTCTTGTCTGATTTGGAATATTCTGAGAGACTCTCCAGTCAGCTCATTTAGGGCTTTGCCTTTGCATGATTCACTTGGTGCCATCACAAAGCATTGCAGAAAAAGGGAGAGTGCTTTAGAGTGAACAGACAGTGTACAGAGTCAATGCATGTATGCATCATGTAAAATCATGTTTAATAGACCAAAAAATGAAAACAAAAACAATTGATTTCTAGAAGTCTTGGGGGAACAGTCTCAGCATGGTGCTTGCTGTGGTTTAGGAAAGAAAGTGCAGGTTCTTGTATCTAATGAGAGGATTAGAGATGTGCAGATGAATGTTCTGTTTGCGTGCTTGGATTCTTCTCACGTACAAATATCCTCCAGGTTTGCATCTTGACTCTTTGCACATTTTCAGTCCTGATCCCACACAGACCTACTCAGCTAATGAGGTTTAAGATCATTGCCTGAGGTGGAAAGACTATAGCACATCAGAATTCACAGTAATCTTGTTTTACACTTGAGTGGAAGTAGCAGTGAAAGAGTTGCCAAATATGCTGTGCTTTGTAATTAATATTTTAAATGTGTGTTGAAGGTGCACATGTCTCTTACTGCTCTTCACTATCACTGTATGATGTATCAAATAAAGGAAATTTTTTTTTTCAGACATAATGAAAAATCTGTTATTCTGCATGTTGCAATTCACTATTTTTTATGTAAATGTAACAGCTAAAGATTGTTAGCTGTGCTTGAAGTTGAATTTTTTAATGAGAGCCCCCACTCAATATTTTTGTGCCATTTTTCCCTTGTCTTGAGAGAGTGCATGTGACAAATTATATCAAAAGAATCAGGATAACTTCTAGACTAAAGGCTGTGCAGATATCTGGTACAATTATTTTGAATTGTGTCAATACTTTTAAAATCCCTTTTTTGTGTATAAAATAACATCCACTAGGAAGGAGTTAGCTCTGTTGTATGTACTTTTTTGGTTTTTATCATTGGAACATGCATCTCACTACTGATGTTGCTGACTATATTAAATTTTGATATTTGTCAAGGAATGGCATGAACCAAATCAAGTCCATGCCCTTTACAGTGAAAGGAAATGCATATGTGCAGTATCCATCCATCCATCCCTTGTTTTTTTATTATCTCTCAAAGAGGTCAAAGAAGGGATGTGTCATCCCCTGCTCTAAGCAGAACTTTTTTCCTTGTGTAGATAATTTTAAGAGTGATGAATCGGTACCAGCAGCAGGAGCGTGGTGCTTCAGCTGGAAGTGTCATCTGTGTGCAGGTGAAATGCCAGTTCCCTTCAGCTGTGCTCAGGCAGGGATACAGGACAGGAGCAGGGTTCTTTTTTATTGAACAGAGCTTCCTGCAAAGCCCTGCTGCAGCCAAGAGCTTGGCTCCCCTTGTGGCAGTATGGGGCACGCTCCTGGTTCAGTTACAAGGTAGGTGAAATGTAAGGACTTGTAATTCTAAATTGCAGTATATGTGCCCAAAACAGGATGACACAGATCAGTAATAATTTAAGCAGCAGTGCAGTTGGTATAGAATATTTAAGAGGAAACACAGATAGCTAAACTTCTTATTGTATGACTTAATTACAGTGTTGAGTGTGTAGCTGGAGTTGCCACTTGCCACGGTGGTTGAATTGTATGGGGCTTGTGCACTGGTGTTAATGCTGAGCTTGCCAAGTTGGAATGAACAATTGAGATGTTGTACCTAACCAGAATGATGTATTTATTAGATAGCACCTGAAAATTACCAGTCTTAGGGGAAATGTTAAAGAATAATTAATAATTTTCGTGTAATTAACAGAAAATGCTACAAACCTGATCATTTTCTGGTTGCCGAGGCAAGTCAGGCGGGGTGTGTTGCTGTCGAACACTGCAGCTGTGAGTAACTGGGGTTAATAGTAGATTACTGATTTAAACTTGATGCTTAAGTGCCCTTTTGGGTTGGATTGACTCACTAGAACTTATGCTTTAAAGAGCAGTGCTGGTGCACAGGGTGCAGCCCCCTGTCCCGCTGTGTCAAGAGCAGTTCCTCAGTGGGAGGTTCCTCTCTCCTCTTTCAGCCTCTCTGGCTGCCCTGAGTGCTGCTGGACAAGGGCAGTGAGCTGTGGCTGTCTGGCCCAACACATTGATGACTTTGTCCCCCTGCTTCTAGCTTGGTTTTTCCCCAGTTATTTTAAACTCTTGGAGCTGGGTTCCCAACATAGTATGGTGCTTTTGCACAGGAATTGTTTAAAATTTCTCTATTAGATCATGAATTTCTCTGAAATCTCAGCCTAAGAGCAGTTTCCAGATAAAATTCACGGTGAAGTCACTGCCAAGTGCTGTGTTTGTTACCTGGGTCTCGAAGTCAGGAAGTGCTGGGAGCTCTGAAAAAGTAACAGGTATGGTGCTACGGGGACGTCCTTTAAACTGAGCAGGTAATGTCAGCAAGCTCTAGCAGGAGTCTTCTGCCTGGAGAATGCTTTGTAAAAAAATCAGTTATTCAAACAGTGATTTCAGGCTAGGAAGAGAAATTCTATAAAAACTGGAAAAATTATTGGCAAAACATCTGAGGGGGTTACTCTATAATAGTATTGCAGATTTTTGTCTCTAATAATCTAACGTCCAGTTTCTGAAATTGGGTAATAATTTAGTGAAACCAAAACCATTGTACTTCAATGGGAATTTCTAAATGAGTAATAACTTTGAAGCCCAGAACAACTTAGAATCATAGTAATAAAAAGTTCTGATGTTGGATATTTGCTGTTGTAAGAGCTCCCTGTAGTTTGTTTTTCCATGTTCTTATGCTTTCTTACCATTGGTAGCCAGCATTAATAAAAAGGAAAAAAAGCAAGAGGACAACAGCATTTCAAATGTAGTTTATAACATTTTATATTACCAACATCTAGGAAGATTATAGCACCATTTATTGAATTTATTTGGCACTGAAAGAGCGCTATGCGCAGCTGGCTTACAGCATAATTTCTGCAGGTGTAAATGACCCTGTAGGTCTCTTGCTCAAAGAATGACCTGGGCATTGCTGCAGCCGTGCTCTCTCAATGTGAGTTGTGGCTGTATCTGTCACAGAGATGTAAATAGGAACAGGCAAAGCTGCAGTGGAGCTCTGAGGAGAAGTGACAGTTATCGATGCAATGCCCAGCATCAGCACCTCATTTTTCACTCAGTGACAACATGCGTAATAATAATTGTTCAAGACAATTATTGTACAATCTGTGTTCTGAAACAACCAAGTTTTGGGCTTTTTTGTCAAAGAGCTCATTTTTCATAGAACCTATTTATTATATAAAGAAGAACTTCTCTGTGCAGAATTTATATAAACAGTAATATTTTTTCCTTATGACATTTAATTCTCTGAATATTACAACAGAATGATCAGCAAGTGTAACTAAAGTTAGAATATACAATTGACATTTCCTTTGTTATCAAAGTTATTCTAATTTTATCTGTTGAAGAAAAATGTCCATAATGAAGATAATTAACAGAAAGTTGGGTCACTGGCCAGTGTAATAAATTTGGCATCAACCATATCCAACATGCTTAGTGAGTATTATGGTTATCTTCTGAAACAGTAAAACAGGTGTCACATGCTTTTTGACCCTCCCTAGATGATAAGATGCTACTTTCTTCAGTTGGGGAAAGCAAACAAACAATGGAGGTATTTTTACTGAAGCTGAAGATTTTCCTAGCCTGCTAAAGACCAGACGTGCATGGAAATATTAGGTGAATATTACCACTTCCATTGTGCTGGTGTCACACATTTGAAAGCAGGAAAGACCTTACATATTGTGAAAATATCTTCACTAGGGTACTCACTCAAATACTGCCTGAATTACAGAGGTAGAAAAGCTGCAGAATAATCAATCTCAAATGCAGGCAACAGCAGCATCTCCTCTGTACTTTTTAATGGAGACCTTGTAGAATCATTCTGTGACTGGCATAAGAAATCAGAGAAGTAGATGTAGGAAGGGATATTCTCTGTATCTCCATGCCTTGCATTAGACAGACATTAAAAATTCATCTTGTAATTCTTTCTTACTGGATCAAAATATACAATTTTACAAGCTGTGCTCTAAAGGTTTTCCAGAGACAGCCAAATTATTTAGCCCATAAATGATGGTGACTTTGGGGAAACTTGTATTTTTAATTGCAAGAACACTTTTGGTGTCACGGGGCCATGATTGCAAAGGTTGTGAAATTGCTTTTGACATACTACCTGTAATCTTGGGTTAAAGATTCCATGTGGTTGAGTTCATGTAACCATATTAAAATGTTGCCGCCTAAGCTTGTAAAAACCTGCTTTTCTGTCCTCTTAAATAGACCTGAAGTTGTTATTCTACTCTTATTTAAGGGAAGACACTCGTACAAAGTTCAGTGAAACTCCATCCTTGACATGTTTATTTTTGCTTTATCCAATGAAAAGAAAAGGTGGCTATTGCTAATAAGTTATTTTATCTAATAGTGATCCATTTTAATCATGTAATTATCACATTGTCCTGCCATTATCTAAGTAATATTGCTCATCATTTCATTTTTGCAGTTATGTTTAATTTTTCCTGCATTAAAAAAACAAACAAACAAACAAAAAAACCAACAAAAACCTTTCTCCAATATTCATTTGTAGATTTTAATATGTTGCTCTGTGTGGGAAATTACTCTTATTCCTTACTAATCCCAGAAGTTTAGGGGAATGTTTTCTTTCTTTACAAATCAATGTCTTCAAGATGTTTGAGGAAAACATTCTTTTTAATTTTTAATTTTTTTTGGCATCTATTAGCATGTATATTTATTTTGAGTCTGCCTTAGCAGTAATCTCATCTCTATGAGTGATTGCAAGTGTAAAAGTACACAGCTTGCTGAAGTAATTAGCAGTGTGAAGTGGTTTGTAATTTCAAACAAGTATAATATTTATTTTCAATTACTTCTTTAACACATCCTACATTTCTGGTGAGTTTTAATGAATCTAGAATACCAGTCCTTGAACACCAGCAGGAAAACAGTTTTCCCTGCCACTCAGTGTGCAGTGTGTTTCATTTTGGCCTGGAACTGAAATGAAGAAAGGATGGATGGATGGATGGATATGAGACAAGAAAAAATAATTGTTTTCAAGTGATATTTTAACTAGCAAAAATGTACATTATTATCATCCTTTTAATAGGTATTTATTTGCCTGTACTTATCCTCTGATCATCAAAACAAAGCCCTTGGTAATGCACTTCTGTTTCTTGGTAGTTCCCTGTGCTGTCCTGCAGAGTTGTTCTGAATTCTGGACTGTTTTCTGAACTTGAGAGTGTAAAGCTGAAAGGGGAAGGTTCTTTCCATCTGAGCTGGCCTCCTTTGCAGTGGCTCAGGAGTCCATACATAGCAGAGTTCAGCCAAATACATCCCTATACATCCAATGCAATTCTTGTTTTATCCTGTAGAGACTTGTTAAACATGAATTTGGGTGCTTCTCTGTCAAAGGAGGACTGGATTCAAGCAGTTCACTCAAGTGTCCTTGGTGTTTCATGACCCTTTTAAAAAGAGAAAATTTTCTTGAGCCCCATGTCCTCTCTCTGTGTTGGCCATCTCTCCCTTGCCAGATATATTTCTGTTTAAACCACTGAACCACATTCTCGTATTTTACAATAAAATATATGTGAATTCATCACTTTCACATTCACCACAGGTGAGTTATTTTTGTTTTGTCTGAAGCCTGTTTTCTTTTATTCCCTAATATATTAATATTTCATAAACTTACAAGGTTATTACTTAATTTTGTTAATAGACTTCTGTCATCAGCCAGAAATACAACTTGGAAGTCTTTGTGCAAAAAGCCACTTACTCAGTGTTCACCATTCATCTTGCATTAATTTTTCATGTATATGAAATGTATCTATGCTATTTCATCCTTAATGTGTGTGCTTGCATCTTGTTCCTTGCTGAGGCCTTTTTTGTTGTTTCTAACAGCACTTTAAAAATTACAAAGATCATTTTAAGATATTGTGGCATTTCAGGTGATTGTGTATATTAGAGGGAATAAAACAGTTTGAAAGTGCTCTTAAGATTATAACGGAGAGTTTGGAGGGCAGGATTCTAATTGTTTCCTAAACATTTTTTATATATATATATATATATAAAAAATGAACCACCCTGCCCAGCAATTTCCTTTTTTTTTTCCCACAGTTTGGAAAGAACAGAGATGTTGAGGAGATCTCATGTTTCTGCTTTGTGCTGTGTGGAGGGACTGGAGAGCTCTGTGTTTACTGCTGGCCAGTTGCCTGAGCAGTAATACTAACATAATTATTGTGTGACTGGAGGTGTCCTGAACTAGAGGTGTGATAGATGTTTGTTTATTTGCTGAAAGCTTAGAGCAGAAACACGTGGACTTGTAGTCTATTTGTTAAAAATTAGAAGATTTTCAGTTTGATCTATTAGAAAAGGGAATCAAGACCCCTAAAATACTAATTTTGCCGGACTCTTACCAATGATTTCAGTTCAGGGAACCTTTAGCAAAGGTCTTTAGAGAGGAGGTCAGTCCTTATCTGGATGACAGCAGGGTCATCCTGCACTGCCAAGGGGCAGCCTGGCTGGTGGCATGTGAGGGGACAGACTGGTCCCTCTGCCATCCAGCACTGCTGGGCACCTTCCCATTGCAGCTGGCTCATCCACAGGCCAGGAGCATCCCCTGGCTTTCTCCCCGTGTCCTTGAGACAGCCAAGAAGAACTCAAATTTCAAAATTCATTTCAGCCCTGCTAATCCCCCCCAAGAAAGGGGCATTAGCAATTGTGCGTCTACTTTATAAAGTGGAAGAGTTTAAACTTTTGGAAGACATGCTAAACATCTGGCAAAGTTCTCCCCTGAAGCTGTTTCACTTCATAACAGGGCTGCTCTCAGAATGATTGCTGTTGCTTGTGCATGTGCATAATGGTTTCTCAAAATGCATAATAAGGTAAAGCTCTCCACTATACTGGAGAGGTAAAATGAATCCATAAAGTTCAGTCTTATAAATATTCACTATTTTGACTGGCTAGATATTTCACCTGTTTCCTGCAGGTTGTAAACAGCAAAGAATAGGAATTGCCAACAAATCAAATTACAGAACATTGAAAGTGTCAGAGTGGTAGTGTTCATTATGCTCATTCACAGAATATATGAGTCATTAAAATTCTGATATTGCCTCAGAAAGATAGAGTTTGTAATGAGAATAAAAAAATCCCCTTTACTTGCATTCCTCTTTCTGGCAATGATTGTTGGGAAAATTAAGGATAATACCAAAATTATTACCTGTGTCTCCTGCAGTCTTAGGTTTTCAACCCTAAATGTCTTGCCTAACTGAAGTGCTAGGAACAGCACACTGAGGAGGTGTAGTAAGAAAGTTCTAATTTATTTTGGATTACATGCAAAAGGCTTTCACATTTTCTTATTAACTTTCTCATGGTTTCAAGATTATTTTTTCTTAAGTGTTTCTTCTTTTTAAAAAAATAATACTTTGAAAGCTCTGAGATGTTTTCCATGTAGAATAGACTGTTTTGGTTTTTTTTGGTTTTTTTTTGAGACTACACAAGCATAGGTTTTGCTGGGTGCTCTTATTTGTTACAAGCACACTGAAACTCCTTTATCCAAAGTCATAAATTCAGATGGATTTATTTACAAGGCAGAATGGGCCAACAGTACAAGTGATTAACTCAGAGTAATGCCCTACCCAGCCATATGTTAGCTCGTGCTCAATGTCAGTTCTGAATGCAGGCTCTCTCCTGGTTCCCTTTGCACATCAGAAAGGCTCTTTGGAGTGCCTGGAGCAATGGAGCAGCTTCTTCACCTGCTTTTCTTGAGGACATGAGTTTGTGCCAGAACAGATGAAGTGGCTCTTCCTGCCCTTGTCTGTGCTGTCACTGAGCTCATGCTTCACACACATTATGCAACTTTGCAGCATCAGATGGTCTTGGAGAGAGGTGAATCAGAACCAGCAAATTTCTGCAACTTCTGAGACTACAAGGCATAACACTGAAGCACTTCTCAGTGGTCTGTTCTTGATCCTGGCACTTGCTTGGTCCCGATGCCTGAAGTTTTAATTTTCATGTTCTCCAGATTCTGTACTGCAATAGTGTGTAAGTCTGAACTTCATATAAAGTGTTGGCAAGATCTCCTCACAGTTTAGTTGGACAAAACAATCCTTTTCCAGCCTGAGAACCAAGGCCACCGTTGCAGCTTCAGGCCCAAAAAGTTCAAACAACAGCAAATTGAGGAAAGGAATCTGGAGGATGGGACTTCATAACCTGAAGCTGTAATTGGATGATTAACCCCAATATGTAAACGGACCAAAACTTGTAAAAGTGTAAAAACATGTGACCCCTCATCCATCTTGGGTGGAGCCACAGCCAGGCTCTTGCACTGCCCAAGGCATATCCATTGAAGGCCTTTTAATAAATCTCTGCTTTATTCCTTCAATGCTGTCTAGCCTCTGTTTCAGGTAGCCTCTCAAGGCATCAATCCATCCCAGGTTTCTGATGTACCAGTGCAGTTCTCCAAATCCAGCTTTATATTTTAAGTGGCAACAAAATACTTCACATCCGTTTTATAAACTTGCCTGTCTTAATCAGGCTAAAATCCTGGGAATATTGCTGGGAATATTTCCTAAGTCTCAGTGGGGAAACAGTGCAACAGTAGGTATTTTTGTGGTTTTCTGGAGTGCTTTAGTAATTTTCGACGTCTGTTAGCATATTATACAAACAATTGGATTGTTGTGTTTCTGTTATGCAGAAAAATCTCTGCTTGGAGCCGTCAGCTTTGTCGCCTTGCTGCACATGTCCCCCAGGTTGTCCTGCTTAATTTAGTGTTTGAAAATGTGTAGTTCTTGTATTCTGGTATTATTTTCAGAATTCGGTTGTGGATTGTGACAACAATGCTGAAGCTCATAAAGTAGAATTGTGTAGTGGGTATTTAGAGGGCCAGGAGAGCCACTTACAAATAGTAAAGGAGTAGTAGTCACTCTGCATGAGTCCTGCCTGGGCAGTGAACATCTAGGGAGTAGTAAAGAAACACCTCTCCATAAAAAGTCAGTGATAAAGGTAGTGAAATGTAAACTAATTGCCACTACAATTTTGTTTGTGATTAATTTTAACCAAGTGAGTAGAATAGAAATTAATTCTGTTTAAAGAAAAATGCAGTGCAAGAGTTTTTTTCTTATTTACAAAATAATTTGGTGCATCAAATACCCAACTCTAATTTGGTTTTTATTGAGAATCGCAGGAAATGTTTGTATCCAACTTTCTCAAATAGTCTTTTATTCAAGCAAATCAAAGCATAAACATTAGAGATAATCTCTGGGCATTTTTAAAGTGAGAAAATAAAATGTGACTGCTTACACTAAATTGTGTTTGTAGATGAGATGAACACAGCTCTTAAAATGGAATATGTCCACTGGAGGCAAAGGCATGTTTGTGTTTACTGATCTGAAGTTTATTGACCTGTCACAAAGGTTACATTTCAGTGATCTTCAGCAATTTTGTAAAAGCAAGACTTTTTTTAATGCTAAGGTGTTCAGGGACTCAGGTTATTACTATACTGTGTCAAAAAAAGCAGATTTGTTTTTAAAATGTGCTTGTGTAGATAAAAAGCAAGGGGGAAAAAGGCAGTTTTGCACACTGCATTCCCAAATATTATATGATACAGTCAGTCTAAATCTGGCATAACTTCAAAGCAGTTGCATTCAATCACTGTCAAGCTTGCTGTTCACTCTCTCTGCATGTCAGATTTCTACAATTCAGTCAGAATAAATATGTTGTGTAGAGTGACCTTCATGATCCAAGATTCCGGGAGAAACAGGACAATGTAGGCAAAGTGGGCATAGCAGCAGAGACACATGGGAATGGTTTGGCTTTGTGGTGAGTGGCCGTGGCCACTGGGGGACACTGAGGTACATGAGCCACTTCTGCTTTGGGAGGGAGCATTTGGAGGCCACCATAGGTAATTGTAGCTTTATATTTTAATGAAATGTAGAATTATGACTTATTTTTATAATTCCTAGAGTAGAGAATTTGGATATTAGTCCAGAGAACTCTATATTTAAAAAAAAAAACCAACCATTTTTCTTTGAACCTTAATGATTTATAATACAGAAAAACAGATTTAGATTTGGAAAAACATCTTCTACTGCAGATCTGCTGTGACAAAGCTCCTGTAAACATGTGACTGTGAGAAGTTCAGGGTGAGACTGTATCCAGCTCTGGGGAGGGGAGACAAAGATGGAAAATGGACTGAGAGAGGTGATTGAAGTATGATCAATGTGTGACGACTGTAGTGTTCATGGGCTTCATTTTCTGTTACCTCTAAAACTTTAAATCTCAGCTCTGTCTAAAAGTTTAGGTGAATTATTGTGTACACACCCCTAGGTCTCTTTGCTGATGAAAAAGGAAGTCTTGTAGACTAGTTTAGATGTTGATGTGCACACAGTAGGTGTTGGTTAGTGGGATCTCATGCCTCTTTCCTCTTAAAAATGTTAACTTCAACACAGAAGCATGTCCTCAGTGCGTGAGGCAAACACATTAAGTGGCAGGTAATTAGAAGGTGAGGGATGAGACACAGGAATTTTTTAGTCATTTAGGATGTTCTCAAAGTGTCCTGGAAGTTTAAATTATTTAAATTTTTTTTTTTTTTTTTTTAAATTTTCAAGGGTATATTCAGGCCTTCTGGAGTAATGTACATCATATCCTTGACTGGAGTCTTTCCATATACAAATAGCCTATTTCAGAGTTAGTTTCAGAGGTGAGGGACAATAATCCTTTTGCCTATTCTCCCTTTGTCATCATAGAATCCTTGAGTGTATATGTTCAATTTTTATTCTTTCACTTGTAATTTTTTTGAAGATCATACAAAATCTGTGCTCCAAATCGTTTAGCTTTTGATTGTCACAGAGGTATTTCGTTTCTGAAAAGCCAGGTTTGGCCATAATGGTTGACATATGGTAAACACGTAACTCATCCCTTCCTAGAGACAGCCCTTGCAGTGCTGCTGCAGTCAGTGTTAGCTGAAATTCCCAGCCACAGATGTGTGAACTGTGCCAGCTCGGGCTGCTCATGGCAGCCCATGGGGAGCTTTGATGCAAATTTGAGATAGCACGCCTTAGGTCAGATCTCTCTTTCTTCACGTCACTTTTGGAAATTATTTTTGAGTTCATAATTTCTTCTTCAGTGTGCTCCAGTAGGAAGTTGTCTGGCTGCCTTTTTTTTTTTCTCTTAAGGTAAAAATGTGAATAAATCCCACAGTCACTTTAATATTTTTTTCCATCAATAAGTTTGTTTATGGGTGAATTATATTTACACATGAAGATTTGTAATGGGTAGCACTGGGGTTTTCCTCATCATCTACACAAGAAAAGAATTCATGCAGTCTTCCTTTTTAGGCTTAGCCAACCAAAAATGCCCATTGTTCTGGTGAACTTGACTGCTCTGAGGTCTGTATGTGTTTTTTTCTGTTTGAATGCGGTATTAAGGAAAAAGGAAAACCCTTGAGTTAAAAATGGAAACATTGTATTTAGCAAATCATCAAACTCTTCCCAGGTAAAAAACAGATACTTTGGGTAGTTTCTGTCAGTGATCTTTGGACTGAAGGTATTTTTCAGAGATGAGTACTAGGGGCATAAAACAGCACTTGCCTTTTGGAGAACAGTCTTTAGTAATCTATCCACTAGTCAGTACATATTCAGAGACTTCTCCTCTGCTTGTGCACAAAGAGAAAAATACCAGAATTAATTCTAACTTCAACTAATTAAGTCGTCAGATTCCCATAACTAATACAAGTACAAGAAAGATCCACAACCAAAGAAAAAATTTCCCTGGACTTTGATGTCAAACTGGTTTGTTTGGTTTTTTTTTCCTGGAAGTCAAACATATGTGTACTTTCAAAAATACTTAATTTCTTTTGTCGTTCTTGATCTATCAGACCTGTTTTTAGTATCATCTGTAAAATGCCAGGTTTTTTTCTGATGTATGCCTTCACTTTAATCAGTCAGAATGATTGTGTTTTGTCACCATGTTCTTTCCTTTAGATTAATGTTTTAGATTAATTCTGAATACAGAATGCAGAGCATGAGCTCTAGAGGCTAAATTTTTGTTCACACCCATACATAGTTCTCTGGGGACCATTCTGCCCTTTCTGCTTTCCTGTTTCTGTCCCATTTTATGGTGACAGAATGTAACCCTTGAAAACTAATTAAGAGCTCTATGCTATTTTATTCCTTGAAGCTTTTTTGTACTTTTACAATATAAATATCTGAATATGCTTAATTTTGGGTTCTTGTTACATAACTTGAAAAAAGTATCTCTCTTTACTGTATTTTACCACAGAATTGGGAGGAAGTAGTCCCATGGAAATGCATTTGGTGTCATTGCAAGGCAACCCTTAATGCAATGCAAGCAGTTTTCCCAGGCTTAGTCTCACTCACTTAACATCTATTTTATTTTCTGCTCAGGAAAAGGCTTGTGTTCCAATCTGCCATGTTAGTGGAAAGCTGGAGATGGAAGAAAACAGATTACTCATAGCTGGTGCAAGGCCACATGATGGGTGACTTTATTTTTAGAGTAGGCTAGCGCAGTCTAATCCTGGGATGTTGCTTGGAAGAAGGAGGCTTTGCATGAAGCAGTTACTATGGAGGTTACATTCCTACATTATTTATAGTGTAACTGGAATGAAAATCTCACAAGTTTAATGTTTATAAAAGCCTCTCTCTGTAGGTGCCTTGCCACCCAGAGGAGGAATACCTGCTCTGTTGTCGATTTCCGTGCACAGCTGGAGTTTCATTCTGTGCAGAAGAGTCAGTGCTATCTGATATTAAATGTCCTGAGGGAGGGTCATGATAAGAACCCTCACAAGGACTGGGTTATTAGGGGAAGACTTCAGTAACAAACTTTCCATTGAAAATCTTTGCTATAGATAGATTAATCGTCATTATTTGTCCACTATATCAGCTACTTCTAGCAAATACTTCATTTCATTACTGTTTACCTCAGTATTTCTCAAAGAAGCAAACTGATGGTCAGCAGCTTCTCAGTTATTCGTTATGTATCACAATTTTCAACTGTTTATTTTCCCTTGTATTTTTTCATAATACAGGGATCATGAGGAATAATTTCAAAAAGCATCTGAGATGATAGTGTGTTACTGATCTTGACAAACTGTTAAGCACATTAAGTATATGTATTGAAAATTACAGAGTCAGACAAAATGTTTTAGGTCATGTGAAAGAAATTAAACTTTACTGTATGATAGTGTTATAGAAATACATTCTTAAGAGCTGATGGGAAAATGGAAATTTCTGTTTAAATAAGAATACATTAGTTTGAAATGTAGTATTTTTTCAGATTTTGATAATTGAAAGAAGGTGAGCTGCCTTTATTTTGTTTAATGGAACATTTGGCTGTATTATGTCTATACTTAAGCAGTACACCTTTATAGATTAAATCTTACAAATTACAGTACTTCGAAAAAGCACAAGAAAGCACAAGAAAGAACTTTATTTTTCATTGAAACAGAATGATCATTTTCAGTTAAACATGATGCTGGAGAGTCTGTAAAGAATGTGCGTATTTCTCCAAAGCCCATGGGGTTTTCATCAGTTTTCTCATAATACTTTTTGTGCTATCAAAATGAAATTCATAAAACCTTAGTACAGTTCTCTAAATTATTCTATTATTAGGCTGATTCAAAGCTGAAATAACATCTAAATGTGTATGTCTGTGATGGAATCTCTTTCTACCTATATTAGCCAATTCCACCTAGTGTAGGAATAGGAATGTGAATTTGCTGTGTTTCATTAAAAACGTGAATTTCATTAAAAGTTTTAAAGATACACATTACCCAACAGTTAAGAAAGTTGGAAATAGACTGAACATGATTGTTAAAATGTATGGGTTTTTTTGTTAAAAAAGCACTTCTGATCTTTTCCCCCTGTCAACTGGAAGACTATCTCCCTGTGCTTTTCTGCTCTCTGAGGTGGATGCAGCTCCCTAGCTGAAAATGCTGTCAGCCAGTGTGAGAACAAACAAGGCAGAATCACCTGGAGTCTCCATAAGGAGTACCCAGAGTGGATACCCGTGCTTTCCTGGAGTGCACTGAGGTGCAAGGAGGAGGGAAGTGCTGCTGAGGCTCATCTGCTGTTGAGATGGAGATCACTCTCTGAAAAAGTCACGTCCCACTGAGTTGGAAGTCACTCATATTTTTCTCCCAGATTACTGGATGTTCACAGACATGATATACATGATGTTCTACACTAAATAAGGAAATGTGTTGATTTTTTTCCCCAAGATTTTATGGTTTTGGACTATTAAATAGCTGTTGCAATATTGCATGGATTTTTTTAAATGGCTTGTAAGCTTACTTACAAGCTTAGAAGTAATTTTTGCATAATTCTCTATCAGACACAGTCCTTGCAAAGTATGCCCAATTATTAAGTGACTGTGTATAAATTTAAAGACTTACAGGTTCTCCTTGTTTCCCTTGTTCCCTTCTCTGTAAATCTTTAGTGTCTTAGATGACATCTCTTCTTTTTTTTTTTGTTTTCTGTTTTCACTCTTGCATCCTCAATTGATACCAGCTTGCTCTGTAGCTTTTCAAAAGAAATTTCTCCTTGATGCATAGGTTCTATGTGCCAAGAAAAATCTATCTCAATGAAAAATAATTAAAATAGCATAGTGAGTTAGCCTGGTAGGCTGCAAAAATTGGCTTTCATTTCCCAAAGCATTTTGAGTGACAGTAAGTGTTTCACTTGAATTCAGGGCTCTGATGAGTCACCTTTTATGTAGGCATTATGATGGCACTGTTGATGCCTCACTATGACAGTCTTAATATAGCTGTAATTATGCTGAAACTACTCAATAAATGAAATCATTGTATTAATCTGTATGTTTTCTTTGCAGGCTCCCACAGAAACATTCAACTGTGTTCTTTCTCACGTTCACTTTATTCTTACCACATTTTGTAGGGAGAGGGGAATGGAAATATCAGATGGAGTCAATTCAGAAATCCTGATTCATACTGGTAGCTGCTCCTCTCCTTCATGCTTTTCATTTTCCTTAAAAGAATTTCAGTAATTCAGATACAGCAGCCACTGTTTGGCCACTGAACTCATCACTGCACCTGTCTGTCAGAGATAACAGGTCAGCTGCAACAGCACTGGAAACTTCAGTAACAAATTCCCCTGTTAATCCTGTCTGATGGAGCAATTAAATTGCCTTCCTCACACTCCAATCTAATTCACAGTGCTGCTGCACACAGTTAGGATACAGCTGAAACACAGTGCTGTGAAACTTCAGAACAAATATCTTACATTTTGATAACAGTCATCTGGATATCATAATTAATCATTTAATCATTTGAGAGGGTTAAAGTATGTAATAAAATGTGATAGAGTTGACTGCCCTTTCCTTAATTCTTGAAAGCATGAACTGTCTTAGAAGAAATGCCTTCAATTATCGTGCAGGTAACTTGCTTAAGTAATAGACTTCAAAATTGTCAAAGTTGTCAGGGTCTCTCTGATACACAGGTAAATTTACAAAATGAACTTTGAATCACATTGGCACCATGGTGAAAAATGACTAAGCAGAGGTCTTCCCAGATACATTATATCAACAAGTTGTAAAATAAATAGGTATTATTAATTCTTACATTTCAGATGGTTGTATAAAGGGCTGTGATTAGAACATGCTTCAGCTAAAGTATTCTGTTGAAAATATCCCTATACATTGTGATAATTTTAATTTGAACATTTATATTTACATTACAGCCTAAGAAGTTGTGTGGTGACAGTACTTCATGATTTTGCAGTGGTCAGTATATTTCTTTCATTTCTTGTCACTGTTCTTAGATGTAAGATTGACTTGCCATTTCTAAAAGCTTAAAGTGCCTATTTTATATGAAGTCTCCAGTTAGGAGGAAGTCCTGTCAATGCTGTTTGTGCTGAACTTAACATTTCTACTGCTATTGCAGTGGCAATTCTGGGTGTTTCAGTTTTCCTAAGCTCACATTTGGAATCAGGGTTCTCTATGGTTTTATCATCATAATTATTGTACCAAATATCTCTGTCCCAAGGCTCATGGTCTGTGCAGTGTACTGACTTCCAGAGCACAGGGTGTCTGAAACAGGAGCTAGTTTCTGCATCAGTTTCTCTCTGTGTTCCATTGCAGCAAGCAGTGTTCTAAGCTGCTCAACATCAGTTTTAAGAAGATAATTTTCAAACCTAAATTTATCAACTTGAGTTCCCAATTTTTTTTCCTGTTTCTCCATCAAAGACTAATGATGACTTGAACACCTCCATTTCTGATTTCCCAGCAGTATACTCCAGTTCAGAAATCCTTTTGGAAGCAAAGGAATCCTTGGTTTCCCCCGGTGCACAGGAGGAGAGGAGCTTAAGGAGTTTTAGGTTCCTAAAACTGCACAAATGATACCTTTACCTTTTCCATCTTTAGATGAACCAAGTTCATCTGAGGAGAGCAGTTCTCCCAGCTGCTGGCTCAGCAGCCAGGCTGTTGGCTCAGGGCAGCAGCTCCTCTCTCCCTCACTGGACAGGTGCTTGGTGCTTTCTCAGCTGCAGAGCACCCTCGAGCTCCCTCCCTGTGAGGATTTCCAGAGGCTGGCCATGGTGTTCCCACTCCACTGCAGCCTCCATTCCTCCCCCCTCAGCAGGTGCTGTGGTTGCAGATTGTGTGGATTAGGTTTGGAGCTGCCAGCTCCATTCCATCCAGGGAGCAGCAGCTGTGATTTACCCTGTAATTTCCGTGCCATTATAGCCTCTGGTAGGATGTGAATATAACTTCTCAGTTTCCCCTAATGTTACCTCCAGCCATCTTTCCACATACAGATTTGATGTAATTTACAATTTTTTCTGAGTTACATATTTATTAGTAAGTATTAAATAGTTTAGAAAAATCAGGACACAAAATACCTCTTTAGAAGTATTATTAAAATTAAGATAAATAAAGATGAATAAGTGATAAAAATCAAAGTATGTTGAATTCATGGCTGGTCATGTGCTATGAATGAAGTACCCATGTTTTTACTGAGTAAAGTATAGCTTTATTTTTTTTTTCCATCATAAAAATGAACTTGGTAATAATAGTTTATTGATTTGATTCAAAATATGGAACTTTTATTTCAAAAATTGATGTGGCTTCTCTCAAAAGTATTAGTTTTTAAAAAATGCCAGCAGAATCTATATTGTATCTTTGTGAATCCCTCTCCTTGCTGTCAATTAATGTGTTTATACAGTTTTGTTTAGAGTAAATACACTGGCCAAAGTCCTGGCTGCCCTGAAATCAATTGTTACTTCCATTCATTTCATTAGTGTTTATTGACATAAGTAGATTTATTCTTCTGTGCAAGACAGACATAACATTTATTTCTCTTGCTGAATGAACACGAATTTTGAAGGTTTTTCCTGTATGAGCCTTGGTTTGTAAACAGCCTCTTCATTTATCTGCATGAAAAAGTTCAGATACGGAGATCTTAATCTATATATGTCAAGTTACAAAGATGATTTCAATTCTTCTGCATTTCAGGCATCATTGAAGCCTATGGGAACTGGAGGAGTTTAATGCTTTTCAGAAGTTTTCAGTATGAAATCTAATTTGAAAAGCACTGAATAAATTATCTATTTTTCTTCTGTACAATATGGCTTCTAAACACCGAATGAGATATACAATGTGCAGATGTGCTCTGAATGTGGGTTATTCCAAAAACAGAAATTATACTAAGCTGCTACCATACCTTTTTCTAATTTGTGAACATAATTAAAGAGAAAATTACTTCAAAAATTGATGTGGCTTCTCTCAAAAGTATTAGCTTAAAAAAAATGCCAGCAGAATTTATATTGTATATTTCTGATTCCTTTTCCTTGCTGTCAATTAATGTGTTTATACAGTTTTGTTCAGAGTAAATGCACTGGCCAAAGTCCTGGCTGAAGAAATCTTGACAGTGGCTTCAGGGAGTCGAGTGTTGCTACTGCAAAGCAATTCTACTTTAAAGGGTTCAATTGATGCTGCAAAACCCGAAATTTCTTCTTGCTTGTGCTTTTCCCCATCGTCAACATTGGATCAGTCCTGTGTGTTTGTATTTCCAGCACTCGGACATGGTGTTTGTCCTGCTCGCAGTCCTCTCCACAATACAGTGTAGCTGTGTGTTCTCAACAAGCTTTTAAAGGAAATTATGTTGCAATTCCATTCAGACCCCACTTTTGTTTACCTGCATAAGGATGAATCATTCAAGCTGTCCTTCATCGGTGCAGGAAAATAAGCAAACATCATTTCTATTGTGCGTGGTGAAGCGACGTTTTTGGATCTGTGTCAATTACCTTACTCCAAACCAGCCCACAGCTCCCTCCCTGCAGCAGCTAAAGGGCTGGTGTTTGATAATCAGCATTATCTCTGCCAGGTGAAATGCAGACCTCAGGACTGCCTCTCTTGAAACACCCAATATGCTACAAGGCTTTGCTCCCCGTGCAGGGTGTCCCAGCAGGGCAGCACCCCCAGCAGCAGTGCCGGTGCTCACCTGCCCCAGGGAGATGCAATTCCCTCTGACAGGGTGAGCTGATGGAGTGCTCTTGTCTCCGGTGCTGCCCAAAGCAGCTTGGCAGAGGCTTGCCTCCGCTTCTTTCATTTTGTTACATTTTTTTGTTTCTCATTCGCTGACTTAGTGTGAAATCGAAAATTAGCATTTCTGAACCTTTTACTCTCACACCTTTTTAAAAGGAATTATTAGGTATATGAATTGTGTGATAAAAAGTCTAGGTGTGAATTTTTATTGAAAAGATCTCAATAGGACACAAATCAGTGGTATTTTTTTTTCATTTGGTTCTAACACATTTAAATTAGAATTTAGGCTGGAAATTGTGGCATAGCAGTAATTTGACAGAACTGGAGTTGATGTAGAATGTGTTGCATATGTTCTTCCTATATAGCTAAAGGGAATATATTTATTTTATAGCTTCTTGTTTGTCTGGAATATTCCTTTGAGACTGTGTTTTCTCAGAGTTAACTGTCTGGGATCCTGCTGTAATTCCAGTTAACGAATATCATTTTAATCCCCTTATTGGGCTAAACAAAAGGAATTAAAAATACTTCCTCTATCTTCTTTTTGGTGCAGATTTTTTTCATACTAATCCATTTGTTCAGGTTTTCAGAACACTAAAAGCTCGAGTGATTTTGCTGAATCCAATTAAGAGATATCACAATAAATTATGGCAGTCGAGAAGTTTCACTTCATATTGGGCACCTTTAACCCTGTAATATTTAGGGTTTGAAACTTTTATCAGTATATAGCTTGAAGTTGCATTTTGCAAATTAAGGAAGACAAAATGCATTTTGTTGGAAAAATGAACAGAGACCTTAGAGATCCTTGTATTCTGAACAACTGCTCTTGGTAACGTAGCAGGATTTATTGGCACTACCAGCACTTGAAGCTATCTTGCCTCTATTTGAGTATCCATATATATGAGGAAGACAAGTTGATATTGCTTCTATTTGAAAGGTAAAATGAATCTGTATCACACATGCAGATAAGATACGAAAACCAGTATGCAACTTGAAAATAGATAGAAGTTGTCATACTGAGCTAGAAATATGAATATTAAAACGTGTAGAACAGATAAGGTTTGCTTAGTGATTCCTACCTGTATAGGAAATACAGAGTAAATTTAGATACTCGTAGAAATTACAAGCAATAAGAATAAATAGAAATGGCAGTGTAAAAATAATAATTTTCACCATTGTTCATGAGTTACAAGCAGGCGTTTGTATTTTCATAAATTCACAAATATCTAATGAGAAGTTCACAATACAACACAAACAAATCCATTGGTGGAACAATGGATGAAGTGTTTTTAGGATAACTCAGAGTACTTATATTGGTCTAGCCTATAAACACCTTTATTCTTTATACTTTATAGTTACATTAATGCTTCACCTGTAATTGAAATTAGGCTAGTAGTTGGCATAAAAGAATAAATAGCTTATCAGGACTAACTTTTCATTGTGTATAGATAAGCATGTATATTCATATACCTAATACAGAGTAAATTTCTGAATGTTTTTGACCATTTTGCAGTCTGCATATATACAGATACATATAAATATATATATTTATACTATATATATGTATACTTTTATGAATTCCTTTTATTTATCTATTTAGCTAGCTATCATTTCAGCAAAACAAACAGAATTATTTTCCTTCTAGAAACACTTTAGTTCTCTTCTAATCAGGTCTTTAAATCCTGTGTTCAGAATTAGGCTTTGTATTCACTACTTATACTAGTGAACCCTCTAGCAGTGTTTCCTAATAAAATCAGGAAATTAGTAGTAGGTCTAAGGTATCTTGCATCTTGCAATGTTGACTTTTACCATAACAAATAAACTTCATTTCTGCTGTATTCCTTTGAACCTGCTGCTCTCTCAAAAGCTTTCCTTGTGTGTGTAATCCATGCTTGAGTATCTCTTGTATGTGTTCACTGGGAAATACAGCAGTAATTGTTCGTGTGTGCATTTATTCTCTGATAGAGATCTTGCCTAAATATTCTTTGAGCTTGCATAGTGGCAGCATCAGGATCCTGCCTAACTTGGTTTCAGTCACCAGTTACTCTGCTCTATCAGCACAATGGTTTTCTCTTCAAATTCTGTCTTGCAGTTCTCATTGACTGGCAATAAAGTTAGTGGAATTCAATTAGAACGACTGCTGCAGCTTCTAGAAGCGACCAAATCAGAAATCATTTTTCTACAAGGTATTTTTTCTTAAATGTGTTTTCAGGTATCTTGATCATACAATGAAAATGTCTCAGAAATGCATTAAAAATGCTATATATCTGTTTATATTAAACAGATATATATTATATTAAACACTGCTCCTTAATGAAAGCACCTGAAATGTAGGAATCTCCGTTCTAATTTTATAGGTGCTTTCTTGCTTCAATGTAATATATTTTCATTTTGTTCTATGAGTTACAGTACTTCTTGCAAACAACATGGAGGATTTATCGTGCAGGGATTTTCACATTTTCTGTCACAGTGTTATTTTTCTAATGTATACAGACATGAATTTCCACTTCAGCAGGGTAATAACGTCTCAAGGGAATGACATGTATAGATTGAAATTACAGGCTAGCATATGCCCATATGTTTGAACAGCTCTGGAAGCAAAATCACCACAAGGAGATCAGGGAGGATTTAGAGGGATGATTTCCACAGCTTTGTTTGAGGAGGCAGAGATGAGTGAGAGATCTGACCGTGCCTTTTTCCAGCAGTGGTGCTGGCTCTGGGGGCTGGGAGATGACAGGACACTGCAGTGGAGGAGGAAGGGGGTTACAGGCTGGCTGCAGTTAAAACATGCAATGATGAAAGGAGCAGGGTGATGAGATCCCTGCAGTGATTCCAGATTGTATACATTGTATTGCATCCAAGATTACTTCTCTGCCATCAAATAAAAGATCTTGTCTAAGCTGCTTTAGTTAGCTTCGTGTTCACTGAGGATAGACTACAAATCCTCACACATGTCCAGCCTCTGTGGCAGAGTCAGGGTAATCAAGATTTGCAAGCTTTTGGAGCAAGTAAATCCCTCATATTTGTACAGACAGATAGAAATCTCTATGTATATAGCTTGCAGAAATCTGTATGTATACAGCCAGCAATTTGTTTGTCTCCTGACGAATCTAAATAACTGTCTTTGCACTGTGTAAAGAACTGAAATGTCAGAAAGGTCTAGAAAGGCTTGGGTGCAGCTTTTCTCTGTGCTGGGATGGGAATGTACAGCAAAGGATGCCTTCAGTGCAGGTGAATTGTAAACAAGTAATCTAATAAGGGAAAAGGTTTGGATGAAAGTATTGAAAAAGCCTCATACTGGAATCAGTCATAAATGCAATTTTTTTTAAAAGAAAAGCTATGTGAACTTGTGGTATTCCAACTGTAAGTAATTATATGCACAAGGTTTTATTTCCAAGGGCAGCATTTGAAAAATTTCCTGTGGTCTTAAGACTTCTGTTATATCCTGTAATTCCCTTCAAACTGTTGCTTTTAGCTTTAGGGAGAAAGTTTTGTACCATGTACAAATGTGGAAAGCCTTTATAAATGAATTTTTTTTTCAGGTCATACATGTTAGACAATTTCTGCTTTGCAATTGCTGTGACTGCTGATAAATCCATTTATTTCTATGCAGCTTGATGCAATTTTTCTTTTTCTGCAAAATGTTGTGGCTTTATCTGTGGGCTGCTTGCATTTAGTAAATATCCATTTTTGATTTGACATTTATCTAAAAAACTCCTGGCTAAAAAAAATTATTTAGAAGGTATTTTTTCAAACAAAATATAAATGAAGATAATGGTTCAAAAGACATTGCTAGGGCATATATTCTTCATTCTGTACAATACAAACTTTCAATATCAACAATTTTGACAATTATGAATATTTTGGTCCTGTGTAAAATTAGCCTGCAATGTCTTATTCATCAAAAACACTGTAAAAAGTCTATGGGAGATGTATGGGTAAAGTCCAAATGTTGTAATAATAAGGACTGCCAATTTTATTACTTCTTTTAAGAAAAGGCAGAAGTAAGGTTGACCTGTGGATCACAGGAGAGTTGAATTTAATGCAGATGCAGTTGTTAAGGATCAGTCATACTTTAGCAATTAAGCACTGCAGATAAGATAAGGATTAATCCTAAAAACCTGTTACTGATATTGGAATCCTAAGTTATCTCTTACTGTTTTAAGTATGACTTAGAGATTCCTGTCATCTAGTAAGACCAAAGAAGAAATTATTTAAAACTTATTTTGCTTGTGTTATGGAAGGTGCACAAGAAACAATGGTACTGATATGAACTGATCTTTACAAAATGCCCTGCAGATTCCAGCCCAACTTTTAAACATGCAAACTAAAGTAACCTAAAACCCCATGTACTATTTTCTTTTATCCAATGTTTTCTCTACTGTTTAAAGAAAATGTTCAGAAAGGGAAAAAAAAAAATTTAAAAAAAATCAGTCAATCAGAAATGTTCTCCTCAATTTATAAAGAAGATAATTGTTATTTGCTGTATTGGGGTTTTTCTGCAGGATAATTTCATTAGGAGACAAAGAATGGAGCCATACACAGATATTATTAAAGCTTTAGCCGCACACAGAGGTGTGGTCTGGCATGCACTGTAATGAGAACTGAGCTCTCAAGTGTTCAGATAGTTGCTTCATTTTGCAGTAACATTGCAACTACAGAAAATGAGTAATTTCACTGAAGTGAGAAAAAAATCAATGGTGCTATTGATGTGCCCCAGCTGAGGTGTAGGTGGCATTTAAAAGATGAAGCGTGGAGCCAAAGCTGTCAATCTCACCACAAAGATGGCCTGATTTTGCCTAGTTAAAACCCATTAGTTGGCTGAACTGTTGCACGCTGGTTATGTTTCAGGAGGTTATTTCTGAATGTCAAGCACTTGCTTGAGCAGGCAAATTTCTCTTAATTCCCCAAGGTTCCTGAGGTCATCCTGTGTTTCTTGCAAGTGCTTTGCCAGTTCTCATGCAGTGTGGAGTAAGAAATACCAGCCAGGTGCTATTTTTAAATGTATTTTTTGCATAATAGTAATCTTCTTCATAATAATAGTAATAATTAACAATTTTTTGTAATAGTAATCTTGAATATATTACTGTGGCTGTTTTTGTTTAGACTGAGTAAACAGATTTACTCATTTAGTAAACACATCTAAAATGGGTTTTTGTAACATGATTGTCAGTTAAAGGAAGTATTACTGAAGATATTACTAGATCATTTCCATGAGTCCCAGTGATCTAGGAGACAATAATTGTTGCATGTGGGGGGGTTTAAAGTGCATAGCTTGGTGGTAGAGCAGGAATTGCTTCATCTAATTCATCTGCAGATGAACTGTCTCATTTCATTTACAAGAGAAACGGAGGAGGATATTAATCAAGAAAGAGATAATTTTCAGGGCTTATTTTATTATTGAGATATGAAACAAAGTAATTCAATCCGCAGATGTGAAGGGAGGGTTCCTTCTGTCTTCCTTGCCTGTACTCTGGGCTTTATGCTGGGATCTGGCTTCCTCTCAAGGACGACTGAGCTTTCTGCTGGTGTTTGCAGCACACTCCTTGGTCTCCTTGGGGAGCAGTTGCCCAGCTGTCTTTACAGAGCTGCTACCTGGCCCTTCCCAAACGTGTGGTGACACATGGCAGGACAGCTGCACAGCAGCTCAGTGCCTGTCTGGGCAAGATGCTCAGGAAGAAAGGAGATTGTGTCCCTCGCAGCCCAAGTTTCCTTTCTTCAAGGCAGATAAGGAAATGAGTGCCTAGATGTGCATGAACTCCTTGTACAAGGAGTTTAAAAATTACTTTTTAAAGGGTTGCTGTTGTGATAACCAACACAACAATAAGGATAAACCTCCACCTTTGGGTCATACATTTGCAGTTAATATGCTTTGTGGAATTCTGCAAACTTTTTCTGCAGAAGGCAGGAGAACACCAATACTGTCATGCTCCTGTTAATGTGTTTCAGGCTTATTATATTGAATTTGCATATTGTAGTAAGCAACAGATTTATGCAAGGTAAATCTTGGAAGCCAAACCTGATTCAATGTATACAATACAGAAATAATTCATAGATTTAAATCAAAATCTCTGACAACCTGGAAGGCATTTAAAGGATTTGTTTCAAATTTTCTGATAACCTTTGATTCCTGAAAGAACTCACTGTGGTGTTTTCACAGGAAAACACATGGCATTATTGGGTTGAATATTGGATGTGGTGGGCTTTTGTTTTTGGGTGGATTTGGTTTTTCTTTGTTTGTTTTTCATAGCAAGGTGAGTGAGGTGATGCCTGCACAAAGCTTTCATTTTTCCTTGAACTGTTACACAGAAAAGTGCAGGCAGAAATACAAGCTGATAGTCAATGTTAAATATAGGGAGGTATAATTTCAAATTAATAGAGTTATAAACCAGGACAAGTACTGCTTTTCAGAGGCACTGAAGGAGATAAGTATTTAAATCTTTATAGCTATCACCAGCCACATAAAAGTTAACATTCACATGTTACTGACAGTCTGATTATATTTTGATATTAACTTCTATTAATATGAATTGAGTAAGGAATGGCATTCTCACTTCAAGTGAATTCTCAGTATTTCAGGAAATTGTATTCTCATGAAGGCTCAATCCTGAAAAATTTATATTCCTGAACATTATAAAGAAAAATAATGGTCTTAAAAATGCAGTTGGTGTGTTTTCTTGTATGAATATATATTTAATATTTCTTATTTAAATTTAATCTATTCTTCTTTTTTCTTAAAATGTGAAAGGCTTTGAAGTTTGAATTAAGGTCAGAATTCATGTGGTCTAGCTTTACTTTGAAAATGTAGAAGAAAGCTATTTACCAAATCAACCTTATACCATAAAGAGTTCATTTAATCAAATTAATTCTTCCAAGTGAAAAATGTTTGTTAAGAAATACATGAAAAAATTACACTTCTAGCAAACCCAGATTCTGTAGGCTGAGAAGGAAAACTGACATCTGAAACAGTTGGAAATATTTGGATTTTGCAATCAGTGTTGTTTAATTATGATGTTTGCAATTACCCTATCCTTATTTGCAAGTAAGAAAATAGAACTGAAGAGAGGATAAAATAATCTTCATGTCAGGAAAGAAAGGTGCGATGGGGAGAATCATGTCTCCCATGATACAGCAGTTGTGTTGACTTCAAGGCTATCAGGTATCCAGCAGAGCTACAGATGCCCCATTTGCAGGTTCAGATTCAGAAACTTCTTGTGGGATGTCTTGAAAATCTGGGTGATGACCTGCAGGAGGAACTTAAGGATGCTCCACAGTTGTGGCACCTGTAATCTCCGTGGATAGGGAGGCACTCTGCAGTGCCTCAGCTCAGGAGTCACTGCTGTGAGTTTCATTAAAGGGCTGGCAGCTGCTGCTGGGAGAGGTTTCATTATTGGATTCCAAATCTGCTGGAGCAGCTTTGTCCAGTCCTTGTTCTCATTGCAGCTAATCATAGATTTTTAAGCACTTGGGCCTCTCTGGGAAGATATCTCCCTCCTCTCAGGGATTATTGATCCCTGCCACAGAATAACAGGACTGACATTTGAGGAGGATGTGTCAGAGAGAAACTTTTGCAATAAACCATATGGTCCTCAGGTCTGCTCTGCACCGAGTGTTTTTAACAAAATATCTGCTGGTTTTCTAAAGACTGCAAGAAGCAATCTTCTGACAAACCAGAAGGAAATCCCTTTCTTCTTGTCATTCTTGAGAAAGGAATAACGATGGGATGAAATGTGGCAAAAATTATAGTTTTAGCTGTTGCTATTCCTGAGGAGCACCAGATTTCTTGCAACTTCTGTGTTACTGTTAGGGAAAATGAGATATGTTTTGAAGCCCAGAATATTGCTTGTTCCAAGCCTTTACTTAGGTTTTTGAAATGGGTAAATTTTGAGGAGAGAAAAGAGGCAAAAATAGACTAGGTATCTCTGTAATTGCTTTCACACCTATCTGCAGATACCCTGAGTGCAAGTAATTTGGCAGAACTGCCAGGCTAGGTGAAGAAATAATAAACACCTTTTCTTGCACTAGGCCAGAATCTTCCAGCTAGTAAGAATATTTACAGCTAGAGCTAACAGCCTGTGTTTGTACAGACAGAGTTCTATCAGCCTCGTATTAGTAAGGGAGACCCAGGTACACATCCAGTTCAGGAAAATGAGAACATGCTCTTTTCATGTGTTTTGCACCTAGACATCTACTTGTCCCATGGCCAGTGAAGTTTAGTGGAGGAGGATGTGGTGGATAGGATCAGTCTGTTCCATGCCTTGCAGAATTTAATTTCTCTGTCCATGTTCTCATTAGACACCTGACAGGAAAATGCACTGGAACTTCTTTATTGAAAGCACAAGAATATTTTTATAGGCAGGAAGAATAGTTGCTGAAGGATATAGTCCTAAGTAACTTTTTGGCATCTGGAAAGAAGACTTGAGCTTTTGAGCAAGGAATTTGCTAATAATTAGGATTTAAAAATTTTTGTCCTTGTATGTACAGATTGAATTAGTGATGGCAGCTCAGTAATGCATGTACAGCAAGTGGGCAGAAAAGGGGTACAGAGAAGTCATCTCATCTGTTATATCTGACTCAGATATTTCAAACCATTTTTGTTATCTAAAGGCCACTTCTTGTAAGCTTTTTTGAAATTCTAGTCACATCTGTTGTCACTAATTGGTAGTGTGTGGTTTTACACTGCACAGTTTACTAAAGTGGAAGTTGGTGTTAAATCCAATGACTGTGTGCTCACTTCAGTAGGCTGTTCAGGACAATTTGAAATGTTCCAGAAGTCACGCAGAGTACAGAGCAGTGGGCTGATGCCACGTGGGCTTTGTACAGTCTCCAGTGAAAAAACACATATTGGCTTCTCTTAAATAATCATGTTTCTTCTCATAGTGAGGGATACAATCATACTAATGAAAACTTTGCATTTGCACAGTCTTAACTCAGGCTTCTGCTTCTCTAATCAATTCTTATGTGTAGTGGAACAAAAACTTTTTCCCCTCTTTTTTTTTTTTTCTTTGATAAGGAAAGTCTACTTTCATTGAAACTCAATGTAGTTGCTTTTCCTCAGTATCATTATTTAGAAAGAGATTCAAAGCTGTGCCACTGGAGTTTTGCATGTGTTGCCGACAAACAAGATGTTATAGAAAAATAGCCTCAAGACTTAACAAAATATGTTGAATTGCATTTGCTGCAGCAAATATATTCATTTCCTCTTGGAAAAGATTTAGGGTGGTTCTGTGCTCAGTCTTACAAAGCAATCCTAGAATCTAGTCTAAGAAAATAACATTTGCAAATGCTGTATCTGTGCTAATTTTCCAATTACTGCAAACAAACAAAAGAAAGGGAATTGAAAACAAAACAATGCAAAAAAGTTCAATTTCAAACCAAACTAAATCATCAGGCTACTAATGCTTACAGACAGTGGTTCCTTCACATACTATTTAGGTGAATTGGATTCTACTGAGTTCTTTCAGAAATTCAAGGGAGAAAAGCAATACAAAGACAGTAAAATTGTTCGGGTAGAAAACTACTTTACATGCCTGTTAAAAGGTCTCCAGTAATAAATATTGGATAAGAATCTGAATAGCATGAAAGTTATTTAGGTCAATTAGATACGTGAATTTATGCTGTGAACTTGGTCTTTAGTAAGAAACTCAATGGTAATGGGATCTTACAAAATATTTCATTGTGTTTAATAGCTTAAAAATGAGTGGGACCAGTTTGTGGACAAGTCGACAAGTTTCTGGGGCCATACCAGTGGTATCCTTGCATGATGATAGTACAGACAATAAGAAGGGAAAATGTGGTGGCATTATTGCTGCAAGTAAATGTACAGTGCTCTGAGGCATGGCACTAGAAAACACCACCATTCTTGCACAGCTTGTCCAGTGTTAGTTATTACCTCATTATCAGATCTGCTTTCCTTTGCTTACTAAGTCGCCTAAAGTTTCCTAGCTGGGGGCTTTAAATTATGCCAACTTCAAATTTGTCCTCTCATAAATCAGTAATCTAATTATTGAGGCTGTTTGCCTGGATGCACCAAAAGTAGGTTTAGCATTCCAGTTTACAGGCAGTTTAAATCTATGCCTGGTGAAGATTTTATGGTTTTCCACTACGATTTGTGTGGGGTTTTCGTGCATGTGCTTGCCCCTTCTGTTGAGGGATATGTTTGGTGCAGGTGGCTCTGTTTGCAGGCTGCAGGTGGAGCTCTGGATGGCGAGAACCCAGGGCAAGTGTCCCTGAGCTGTCAGCCCTTTGCATGACAAAAGGCACAGGGACCTGTGGCACAGGGACCTGTGGCACAGCCAGGTGAGTGGCACAGCTGCAGGAGCCCAGGACTTGGGAAGAAGAGCAAGATTTGGCCTGCTTGGACTGTGTGGGGATAAAAACCATGGGATTCCTTTCTTGGGGTCCCTCCTTGGAGGCACCAGCTTGAGCTGTTTCTCTGTTCCTGCACTGTAAATAATTTGCTTTATGGAACAAGGATGTCCTAGACTCTGCTATGGGTAGCCTGGGGTAGAGCTGGTGAGGAATCCTGCTCTGTGTGCATGGGGGGAGGGCAGGGTGTCCAGTGGGGACCTTTGAGTCACCAGGGTGCTCCTTGAAGGGGCTTGGGTCCCGGCAGGGAAAGTCTCTGGAGCTGGGAGTGTGACTGCCAGGGAGACTCGGGAATGGTCAGACTGGCAAGTCTCCTTAACACTTCAGGACTCAATGAAGGGAAGACTGCACTCACTCAAGAATAAACTACTTTCCCACTGACATTAAACCTCCGACAGGACTGGCAGTCCTCACAGGCTGGCTGCAGCACCTGCCCGGCACAGAGCTTTCTGAGTGCCACATAGGCTGGGCGTCCCATCTGGGGACTCCTGATGGGGCCAGCGCCGGCGAACGCTCAGATGCTGATGCTGCTGCGTGCATCCTGCCCAGCTCTGGGCTAATGTCATCGCTTCCCCGCGTCTCCACGGGCAGCAGTGAGCCCGCAGCCTGCCCGGTGCAGGGGAGGCTGCTGGGGTGGGGCTGGCTGTGAGGGCTGTGCCGGGGGCGTGCGGGGTGTGGAGCGAGGCCTGTGCCGCTGCTGCCTCAGCGTGGGCCGCCCTCGCCTGCGCCTCCCCTGCTCCGGAGCCGGGGCTGTGCGATCCCCGCCCTCAGGCTGTGCCTCCCCTGCTCCGGAGCCGGGGCTGTGCGATCCCCGCCGTGCCCAGCGAAGGAAGGCAGGCAGCCAGCCGCTCGCCGCCCGCCAGGCGCACTGGCCTGCCTCCCGACTGGCAGTGTTTGGCTGATTTGTGAGAGCATACGCAATGCAGTCTTGGAGAAGGGTGTGTGAGTGGGGGGAGCTGGCATGAGCCGCGGCATCCTAATGTCGCAGTCGTTCTTCAGTCTCCCCCAGACAGCAGCCGCTCCTCTTGCCCGCACCAGCCACTTACTCATTCACAGCGCAAATGTTCTTGTTTGTGTGACAATGCTAATTGAAAGAGCTGTTCCAACTTCAGTAGCTATTTGTTTGGTTATATCACAGACAGTAACTTCTAACTTAATAAACCAAACAGACAAATGTTCAGGAGTTACGACGGCAATGTTAAAGTGTTTGTTTTTTTTCCCCAGTGTGACAGCGTGAATGAAAAACACGTTCCCCGTCTGCAGCTGGCCTGTAAATGTTTAGAAAGAAAATTCTAATAATTCTCATCTCTGATCTTCTAATTTAAATGAAAGATAGCCTAGTTTAGATTAGAAAATTGTAATTCCCAAATTCTGTAATGAGTTGTTGTAGCCTCCTCATTTGTTGTTTTTTTTTATTTTATTTAATTTTCCATATATATTTTAATATAAAATTCATACTCACAAAAAATTAAATTCTTATTACCCATCAGTTTACTTGTATTATTAAGCCATCTTGATGCACTATTCAGTTCCATTTAATAGTCATGGTAAGTATGTACAGATTTGGTATCTTGAAGTGGGCTGGCTACTGCACACTAGAGAGAGTATCTGTCAATGGATGCAGGAGAGCTGTCAGCAAGAACATGTGAGTGCAGGGTTAGATTTATGAGGTTTATGTGGCATGTAGAGGAGAGTTTTGTGCTTTTTTCATCTTACACATCCTTCTTCAAATCCCAGTGCACTTCCAGTGCTGCACAATTCTCTTATGTACACTTCAGGCACTGATCACCTGTTGTTTTACAGCATGAAATCCTCAATTCCAGGTGCAGGTTTAATCTGCTTTAGAAAAGGAATTGTGACCATGGATGTTTATGTTCGTTTCAGCTGGTTTATTTCAGTTTGAAAGAGAGCAGGTGAGGATTTTCGATCTAGAAATGAATTATGACTACTTTACAGTATTGTTGGCCATTGCATGCATCTTTTGACCTTAAACCAGGTTAGAGATAGATCTTATTAACAGTACTGATTTGCAGACAGGTATATCCTCTGACAACAGGAATGAAAGCCAGAAAACTGATTTCACCACTGTTACAGAGCAGAAATTCCTACTTTGTTGTTATCCAGTATATTATTTGGTATACACCTTTCTCATGCTAATGCACACATTAATATTAAATCTTACCATAGGAGAAAGCACCTTTGTTCTCCACCCTATGTTAGCTGGACAGGAAATCTAAAAGTCTGCATGGTTTTATAGGGGGTGGTTTCTGGGAAGCAGTGGCAGGGTTCATACTGCACAATCTGGCCTAGTATCTGTCATTTCTCAATTATTAAAATAATTCATAGCATTTGAAATTTCTCAGTTGCTGCTATTAGGCAAAAACATGCTAAAAATGGGGATTTAATTTTTTAAAGACCAATCACACCAACTTGCTGTTCATGTAAATTCTTTTTGTAGTTAGAGCAGAGATTTTTATGCCATCTTCAGTTTTAGTTTTTAGTGTTGCCATCAGATAAACAAAGTAAGCATAGATGTCTCAGAGAGATGCAAATATTTAATAAAAATTTGCTATTCTGAGTAATTTTTTGTAGGATTTGTGTAGATGCAAGTGTTTTCTGTTAGTTGTGCATTTGTTTGAAACCTACTGGAAGAATCTGGCAGCAGGAGCTGCCTAATAAATGAAGTCTACTTGCCAGTCACCACCAGATGTTTGGAAAAGGGAAGCCTTCTAAGGAACTGTCCCTTATGGATTCTTAAAATTGCAGAACCAAGTTTTGCAGGTAAACACTTTTGTAAATTTTCTAATATTTTTGCATGCACAACAGACTTCCAGTGCAAATGCAGTTGATTTAAGAGAAAAAAAAAAATTACTGTGCCAAAGATGTGATGACAGCTGAGACAATGTGCAATGAAATGTTCCAACTTCCATCAGAAATAATGACATTCTTGGCTGAGTGGAGGTGTTTTAACTAAATACTGACAATTCATGGTAATCAGTGAACCTATTAGCTGTGAAATTTGATTCTCTCATCATGGACTGTTCACTTGCATATTTCAGATAAAAATAAATCTGCATATCATTCCAAGCCTAATGTTGTGTACCTTTCTAAACGCTTCTGTAGCATTTCTGTGGTTTAGTAAAGTGAAGCCTCAAACAGTTTTTCAGGAAGAGTTCTCTTATGATTGACAAGAATCAGTAGTTAGCAGTGCTGTTCTTTATGTCAGCAGTCTGATGCTTCAGTGGAAACTTGACTGGCTCCAATTTGTTGTCTGATCAGCAAGAGAGAAGCAATTGCTTCTTCCTTGACTGATTCCATCTTTTGCTAGTGACTTTTGCCATCAGGGGAACTAAATGGGAAAATATTCTTAATGGAGTAAAAATATTTTCAGAAATGAAAATTATTTGCATGAATAATACTCCAGTCTTCTTAACACCATTTTGGAAACCACTAGTAATGGACTTTCTTCTCCATTGCCAACAGTGAAGCAGGTAATAGGGCTTTTCAGAGGCATACCTGTAGTGGGAAAAAAAGGATTCCATACTTGTATTTTGCATAAAAAAATATTTATTTGATAGAAGCCTAGGTCTGTTTAATGTGGGGAGATACATCTTTGGCTGCCTGCAGAATCGCTGCAAGATTTAACTGCCACGTGACCTCTTCTGTGGAAAAGTTAAAATAATGAAAGCAGCAAGCTTTCTCTTGCAAGCCTTAAGTTGTTGCTGTGCAGGATTCATATGATCTGAAATTGCTTCAGGCACAAGTGGGGCACTTGCACACTGCCAGGTCATCACAAATGGTTAGTGGAAAAGTGAGGCATGGGGAGCATATATAATTGAGTGGCTTTGGGTCTAATTCTATTCCCATTGAATGGGAAAAGAAAACAATTACAGTTTGCTTACACAAATAAGAATCACATTTGGGAGCTGCAACATGACACAAGGGCGGTGCAAAGGGAGTTGAGTACATTTTCTGCTTCTGTGACTTTGTCTTTTGTGGCAGGAGAGTAACTGAACCGAGGATCTATTCAGTAATTTAAAGTTCTCTACTAAAAGCATAAAACTTCAGAGTTTTTAGTTGAAGTTAACAAGCAAGGTGTTTCTTCCTTTCGCCTTGGTGAATGACTTGATTTTTTACTGGTTATCTAGTGGAGCAGCTGCAGCTCTGCAACTCTTGGATGGGAAGATTTTTCCCTTGCCATCATCATTTTGTATTTCTTTCACCAGCTGCCAGGAGCTTGTATTTACCCTTGTGAGATACAACAAAATGTCCTTTAAAAACAATGATTGTCTTTCCCTGGGCTGCTGGATCTCATCACCTCCATTACCTATGAAGGTATCCAGCTTCAGAAACTGCAATAGTATGATTAGAGCTGATTGTATCAGGAACACAGTGAATAATGTGTTGAAAATTTGCTGAGAGTTTTCAGATTAGCAGCCACAGCATTGACTAGACAGCCATTTCCTCCAAAAATTAATTCCTATGTAGTGTTATCACTTTCAGTTTAAAATCTCCATACTTCTTAAAAGACAGAGGTGTTTTCTCTTCTTAAAAGCAAACATGGGAGTGAATTGCTTTTTTCTACTTTGTTCATCTTTTCTATTCTTTTTTAACTCTACTACAAGTCAAACACTAGATCTGTTTAGTTTTTGCATCCAGTTTGTTGAAATTGTGTCTAGAAAGCTGAAATTTTGGAAAGTGTTGAGCAGCTGGAATAGTGGGCTAAAAGGAAATCATTATAGAACCATTATTGCAGTTGTTAATTTCTCCAGCAGACCATCCTGTTCAATGTACATAGAGTCCACAGAAAACTCCTGGTGATATGATCAGATCATAATCATAAATCTTTCTTAATGCAACCTCCCTAAATTGCCAGTGCAAACATAGCTGGTTTAAATGCATTTGGGGAAGGCATTAGCTCTTCCATTGAGTTTCATTCCATTTTATCTGTGGATAAGCCATGTATTTTTGTACTTAAAGCTCTCTTTTCCAATGATAATGCATTAATGAAATAACAAGAAATAATACAATAATGATAAACTGTGGCAACACTTTAATTCCAAGGAAAAAAAAACTTTGAGCTTTATCTCCTACAAGTCTTGAAATTAACCTATGAAATTTTCTGGAGTACCACCACTGTTTGAAGGTGATGGATATTTCTTCTGTGTGTAAGAATGCTATTTTTTCAAATGACTACCTGTCATCTAGAAAAACAACTCTGAATTTTTTAAAAACAACCCCAAACAATGTAGCTGACTAGAATTCAGGTGAATTCTTCATCTGTCCTATGTAACATATGTAATTTTGAACATCACTCTATTCAGTTCTGTGGTTGTACAATTGTTGCTGTCAGATTTGCATTTATACTTACTGTAAATGCATTGCTAACTTACTGTTGAAATAAATAGTGTGATATTTATAAGTGATATTTATAAGTGATATTTATAAGTGTATAAGCCTTCTGTCTTGCCTCTGCCATCAAAACACGCAATGCTTTGAAGAGGGAAAAGAAAAAAGCCAACTTTCAGAAAGAATACTGAAAAAAGTTGTAATTTGTTATTTTAAAAACCTTCACAGAAAAAGGCAACAAAGTGGGCCATCATTTTGCATTGCATTTTGAAACATTTGAAATGTTTGTATGAAGAAAGGACAGCTCAGAATAATATCACTTCAGCCCTTTAGTTTACAAAAGCAGAATTTTTCATAAAAATACTGTAAAACCAATTTATCAAATTCTGATTTTCTATACAACCAAAATATGTGGTTGTATAGGGAAAAAAATTTTGTGCTAGTGTGTTTTCTTTTTCATACTTGCCCAAATGTGAAAAACGTCCATTTTGTATAGACTATAAAGGAAACAAAGTGCAGGCAAGGAGATCATCATAAAACTCATGAACTGGAAAAATGTAAATACATTGCATCTTTAATGCATAAATAAGCTGTTTTGTGTTCCTAAGACCATTAGCTCTTAAGGCCTAATGATTTAGCTTCCTGCACAGAATCATCAGACTTTAATATTCATATTCCCTTTCAACTCTAGAAGATTCTCTCTAATTTCCATATTAGCACTTGGTAAATATAGCATTTATCATTCAGTATGCTGCAAAGATAAGAAAGGGCTGGACACAGCTCTGAAGAAACTAGAATAATTGTTTTGTATGGCCACAGACATATCATTAGAATGAAATTGAAACCGAGAGATGTTTGTGATTTATCATTGGGAAAAAAAGTGAGATTTTTACTATTGACATAACAAATGGAGAGACTTGTATTCAAAAACACAAATTAATATATCAGTGGAAAAATTTTATTTATCTCCATGTCCTGGTCTCAGTCATATTGGTGTGCACCTTGCAAGCACAAGTTTCCAGTGCCCAGGCTCTCCTTTGTTGTGTGCTTGCTCTGGAGATGGTGCCTTGCAGGCATAGGATCCTTCCAACTGCTTCTAGAAACCTGAAGACCTTGATAGCTGCTCTGTTATAGCTGATTATCATCCCACAGTGGCAGATTGAAAGAAATTCAGGCACATTTAGAGAGAAATAACAGCTATGGGGGAATAGAGCATTTTAACTTAGAATGAATGACCAAAGGTATTCACTGCACATGTCCATGTCGTAAGTGATAATATTTTCACTTATGTTTTTGTAAATCTCTTAGCAAAATAGTTTTGATCTGTACCAGACATCTCTTAAATTCTACCTTATTGTAAAGAACAATAATATTAGTAATATGATATCTGGGAGTTACAGAACGTGGTTGGTTGACCTTGGCTGGATGTCAAGTGCCCACCAAACCTGCACAGGGGAGAGAAAATAAGATAGAAGAAAGCTCGAAGGTTGAGATAAGGGAGTTTACTAAAGAAGTGAAAGTTTGTGCATGCACAAGCAAGGAGGAAAAAAAGTTATTCTGTACTTCCCATCAGCAATATTTGTAAGTCATTGTAAGTAAAGCAATATCATTTGGTGATAGCAGTAAATATTGACACCCACCAAAAAATATTTGGGCGTCTCCCTGTGTTTTCTCTTATGGATACAAATGTCTGTTAGCACACAGAAGATGAGGAGAGAGCAGAAAGAGAAGCGTAAAGATGAGGGAAACATTTGCTGCCTGTTCCTTCAGATTTGTCCTGTTTCTGGGCTTCCAGGAAAAAGAGAGAATGAAGATACAAAGCAGAGCAGTTGAATGTAGGTTATCCTTTTTTATATACAATTTTAAGGTAAACAAAGGGCAATCAAAAAGTCTGTTTGAATATTATGATATGCCTTTTGATTCAGATGTTGAGAAGAAAAAATTCATTGGCTTAATGTACCTGTAAATTGTTTCTGTGTTCTTATTTCAGACATCATGCTGAAAAGTAAGTAGTTAAAAGAAGTTGTTTCAAATTTTGGCATCCTAAAGGATTTTCTGAACTTTTGTTTCTGTCATATCAGTGAGGATGTTCCTAAAGAGAACAAGTATCTGATAAATAAAACATTTACAGAATACAGTTTAAACTGAAGCTCTACTGTTACTGGAAAAGGAACACATTTGGAGCTAAATTAATAATTAATATTAGCTAAAATTAATAAATATTTTAGCAGAGAGAATGCAGAGGTCTGTATAGGAAAAGAGAAACTTCCTATTTTAAAGTCTTCCTACAGTCAGTCTATTGTGATTGCTTGACTTTCAGTTGTAAATTTGATTTGCCATATGGCATGGGAATAAGGGACCTAGGCGTACCACAGGAAGATAGTATTGATATGCAGACTGAAATGGAAAATTAGATTTCCTTCCTAGAGCACAATAAAGAGTGTGTTGGAGGCTGACTTAAAGCTCTGTTGTGGCAAGCAAGTATAAAAATTCTGTTTAATGGGGGTTTCATGCTTTCAAACTGTGACTTGAAGCCTGCTGACGCTCTTAGAAGGAACATTAATGCTTTTAGTCTGTTGTTGTTGGGCGGTTCCTGTTTTTCCTGAGCTATGTCTTCTCAAATTGACACACAGAGTCCAAGTGATGCTGCTTATCCCTGCTTATGTAATTAGCTTTCACTGGTCCAGTATGGAAATAATCTTTTCAGGGTTTTTATACCCCTTTTTTCTACACTTTCTTCTCAGTAACTGAAGGTGGAGTGCATGATAGAAATAAGAGGACATATTTTAACCTGGTGGGACAAATACATTGATACATATCCATCCTATGAATTCATGCCTTTTTAAACTAGACTAGAGACCAGAGCTTGGCTCTGTTTAATTAATCACACTGCACAGAGAATCCTAGATTTGAAAAAAACCACCCAAAACATTATGTACGGATAATATGCATCAAAGTGGCTTCACTGATAATCCACTCTATTCCTGTCCTTTGAGTATATGATGATTCTGGGCTCTGTAGAGAAGAAAATCACTTTAAAAGCTCCAAGAAGCTATTACAAATGAATGGACATGTCTGGTCATGGCAAATCCTTTGTCTTGGCAGCCTGGTAATTTTTATGATGAGCCTTATGTTTTTCAGCTTTTCAGTGTCTCAGCGTGAACTGTGTCAGACAAACCTAATGAGATGGATGAGTTCAGTTTTGACTAGATCAGACTCTGTCAGAGAAGGTCCACCTGGAGTATTCAGCTGAAAATTAATTTCCAATCCTACATTTGAGACTTTTAGGACAGGAGCTGACTGTGGTGTCAGCCAGCAGTAAGCAGGAGGCCTTATGGCTGGCAAGTTACTGCGTGGAGTTTCTTGCTTGCTCTGATGAACTTCTCTGGTGTAAAAATTGTGTAGATCTTTGTGTACTCACAAGCTCTGCATATTGAAATTAGGTCTGTAGACAATCGTTATGTTCTTAGTTGTGTTCCAATGGCAACAGAATGAAAACCACTTCTTTCTAATGTTCTCAGAGTTGCAAATCCTCCAGCACAGAGGGAGAAGTTCTAAACCAAAATGTATTAGATCTACTTTTTGAAATTGGGAATTCTGTTCAACATTTATTATACATGTATAGGACTTCATAAATTTATAAAAAGAGCTGAAACTGCTTTTAGATTTATAAATACATCGATGTTTTAAAAATATGCTAGTAGTTCAAACTTTCTGTATTACCAAGGAAATACATTTGATTAAGTAACCATCTGGCAAAATGTTTGCTACCAGTGAAAACACTGAATTTTGGATTCTGTATGTGCCAAATTAAAATGTGGGCAAGAGTTACAGCTGCATAAATTGTGTAGGCAGTAATTGGACCATATACCTTTCAATCCTACCACTATCAATCTAAATAAATACTGTTATTCTCAAAGCTATTTTGCTTAGCTGATCCATCTACAGTCAATTGTTTCATCACATTTTAAAATATTCTGAAAAAAATAAGTTGACTTTGAGAAGTAGCATCTGTGAAAGGCTCGGATGACCTGAGTTTTAGTAGACTTAACACAGAAATAATTAGGCCTTGTGTTCCATGCATAAACCATCCTTTGAGTCAGCCTCACTCCTCAGTATCACAGCATTTGGAAAGGTTCTCTGTGGTTAAATGACTTGTAGATAAAGAGTAGGTGCATTTTGGCCTTCCCAGAGCTCCCCTGGTGTTAGTGTTTTGGGGCATGCTGATAATAACAACGGGATTTCCTTGGAAGAGCTGTTGTACCTTCAGTTCATTGAGAATTGTTTTGACCATTCATGCATCAGTGGTTTTGTAGAATGCAGTTGTTTCTTTTATTCATAGCCTGGGGAGCATTGGTAAACTTTCCAAAAATCTTCAGCATTCATTCAAAATACATCAGCATGTAAGAAAGGTAAAATAGTTAAAATACAAAATGCTACAATGTGTTGATTTTATATTTCTTGAAATTTAACCTGGAACTCATACTTGTCCATCTTCTTTTTGTTATTTATTACCTTTTTAAGCAATATGATAAGGCTTTTGAGGCCTATTATTTTATTTCTATAAAACAAAAATATTAGAAAGGTTTAGCATTTGTTCTGCTTTGTTGTTACCTTTGGGAGACTGGGAAGACAAGATACCACTACTATACACACTTTCATCTTTGATCCCAGCCAGTTTTGAAGTGTGCTTGCCAGAGGTGAAAACAAACTTGTTTTTACAACAGAAACCATTCTAATGCAGGGGATGCAATACAGTTGTTCTGTTCATAATTTACCATGTGCATTGCTGTGTCTTCATTTCAAATACTCATGGAATGACTAATGAAGTGGTGGTTATTTTATAACTCCATCTCTTTCTCCCTGACATTAAATATTGAAGCTACAAGCCCTTTCTGAGAATAATGAGAAGAGCAGCTTAGGAGAATAGTTTCTTTGACAAACAAAGCCCTACACTAAATATGAATTAATTGGAATTCTGTTGATTTCATTTACAGACTAGATGAAAATTTTAGGAAAGGTATTTTGTGAATGCTGTGCTTCATTAACATCCTCCAACAATTTTAAAAATTGTTCTGAAATTGCTGGGAATAGTTGCCTATGGGTGGCTGATCTTAGCTCTTATTCAAAGTGAAAGATGCTGTGAGCAAGTAAGAAGAACGCTAAGACATGGCTAAAGAAACTATAGTTTATTTTAAAAAAGAAAAGGAGTGGTGAATAGATACATTTTATTTCCTACTGCTAAAAATGCAACACTTGCTTTCCTATTAGGAGTGTTAGACATCTGTAATTTCTGTTATTTTTCTTTAAGAGGAGAATGGTGATAGATTATCTTTTGCTGGTATTTCTGGTGTAATTTTATTTAAATATTTAAAATTAGGCCTTTGGATTTATTTCCGTCAAGATACACTGACTTACTTGAAGTTTGTCTTTTATATTCTTTGCCCAGGGTTGAATCCAGGGGTGAGCCTACATGAAAATCTTTAGAACACAAAGCAGCACAGTCTAGTTTGGGAGGCGTGTTGCTTGCTGAGATCCAGAGCAGGTCTGTGCAGTCAGTGCATTATTGCCCCGCCATGCGTGGGGATTTACACACACACATCAGCCAGGGGCCACTGCACTTGTCAGTCTGGCCAGCCAGCTGTCAAAATGCTTTCAACCCACTCGCTATTTGGTTTTAAGGAAGTGGGCAAGGAAGTAACTCCAGAGAGGGCAAAGAACTATTTCAGTTTACTGTGATGCTTCAAAACACAAATGGATTTAATGTATGACTTGGATCACCAATTGCAGAATACCTACATTAATTCAAATGTCTACTACAAATCACAAAATAACCCACAATTAAGTGAGGTTATCAGATCTTGGGGGTTGTGTTGTGTTTTGTTGTTTCTTGGGTCCTTGTGTTGCTTCTTGTCTTCAGGTTAGGAGCATCTCTTTTTTAACCTCCTCTGGCCTTTGACTCCATAAACCTTTTAAGCCCCTAATTATTGTCCTGTCCAATCAGTGTCTACCACAGCCTGCTGACTCCACTCACATTTTTCTCCATTTACTGTAGTCTTCTGGTGCCTGAATCTAGTTCATGTTATCACTGAATTTGGTGAAATGAAAGAACACATCCTTTGTTAGCAGACAAGGTCTGCTTTGCTTATTCTTCTTGCTTAGCAAGCACATGACCAGGTTATTCTAGGAGCTGCAATGTGACTAAATAACAATATCTCCCATTGCAGTGCAGGATGACAAAACTCGTGACATTCTGCTAACGCTGAGAAATCCTTAACACCAATATTGGTGTTTTGGTGGTTTTTTTTTTTTTTAGTTGTATGCAACATTTGTAAAAAAGGCAACACATCAGATTAGTATGCATTGAAAGCTGCACTTTGCTTTTGGACTGGAGAGTTCAAACTGTGTAGTAGGTCACACCTCCAAGGTGCAGTAAAGCACATTAAATCAAATTACATATATTTTGCTATAATTTCAAATTAGAATGATAGGATACTTTCTAATGTATTTTATATTTTATGCTCCCATGGTAAATGTGTATATATCATTTAGATAGTTTAAAAGATCATCAAGCAGAATTTCCAGAAATAGAGGGTTTCAGTGGCAACCGCTGTTCTCATCTTTGGACATAATACTGGGTAGAGTCCTTCTACAAAACAGTGCTAATTAAGATCCTCCAGTTAACAAATATGATAATTTTTCCAGTAATGTTCGCAGAATAGATACTCTACAGGGTGACTGTGTTACAGTGTAAAGTAAATACTAATTAAAATAATCTGGTTGTGGAAGGGGTGAATGGGGAGAATTTGGGAGGGGAGAATTTGGGATGTGTGTGTGAGAAAACCCCAAAAAGAAAATTTCAAACTGAGTTGGGAGAGGAAAGTGAAGGACCTTGGAACTTTTCTGTGGAGGGAAAGAAAAAAATCCAACCCAGAAGAGTAAGACATTGCAGCTAATTGAAATGTGGTACCCTATGGCAGTCAGTTATTCAGTAATTAGGAAGAAGCCTGGATGGACAGTGCCTCATTTCTGCCCTCATGGTGCCCAGGAGGGCTGGGCTGTGTGTGAGCTCAGCAAGTCCAGGCTGTTTGTGTTGGTGTGTTCCATTCACAGCCCAGCCTGGAGTGTGGCATCTGCCACCTCCAGCCTTGCTGCCATATGCTGATTGTTCTCTACTGTTCAGGCTTTCCTGTTAATGTAATATTCTGCTCTGTGGTTAGAACACAGTCAAGTAAAGTTAAAAACTTCTTACTGAAATGGGAACATTTAAAGATGAAGAGTGTTTATCTCCTCCTGTTAGTGTTTTTCCTTGCCATGCCAAAAATTCTCCTTAGTGTTTCCTAGCCAGATGAGCAGGGCTGCTTAATTCAGACAGAGCATTGCGTTTTTAGAGACGGGTACATTAACAGCAGTTTCACTGTTTACCTGTTTCCTCTGGAAAGCTTCCCACTTTCTCTCTCCTGCTTAAGCAGTGCTACAGAGAGATGCCCTGGAAACAGAGCACTGCAAACAGCAGGCTTTGTGGCAGCAGGGACTCCCTAGGTCACCTGGAAGTTCCTGCCTCACAAGTCCCAGACTCTGAGCCCGCTGCAGAAGGGACTGATGAGCTGGAAGGTTCTGTGAGCTGGCAGCAGGCTCAGCTCAGTCACGGCCCTCTGGAGGGAGGTGGGCTCTGCTTACACACCGTGTCCTGTGTTTGCATCAGCTCACAGGAGGCGATTTGTGTTCTGTGAACGATATTTTAACTTTGGCTTAGCTTGCAAGTAGGGTTGGGACTTGAATGTCTGTAAAGCAGAAAGGTATTGATTGCTGTTGCTTTTAGGAAACCGGGATGGTATGGAAATTGTTTTGCATTTTATATGGTCATAGTAACAAAGATACATCAAAGTAACAAAAGTGAAGAGATTTGCAAGTAAAGTATCTCTAAAAATTACTATCGTCTAGTACTTAGAAAAACTCAGCTTTGAGTGGAGACATGCTATTTTTTTTTCATAAATGACAGATTTATAGGTGGTTCTTTGAGCCTTTTCTAAACTTATTTTAAAAGTCAAATGTGTCTTGTCTTCCTTGATACTAATCCCCTGCAACTACAGAAAATTAATTGATTTTCTGTATCGATGTGGCTATTTCTGCCCAGGCTGTAGAGGCAGGGCATGTTTTTTTATTGATTTGGCCCTGAACTTCCCGAGTCTTGATGAGCACAAATGAAAGAACCACTCTGGAGGTAATTCTGAATCAGCAAGGGAACGAGTACCACTGCCTTGGCCAGACTCTTGTTTCTTCACTGTATGAATTATACATTGGGTTACCATCACAGTAATTAGAACAGGATCTGGATATTAATGTATGACCTATAGTAAGAGGGTTGTTCCTTGGAGTGCTTGATCTCTGTATAATGATACAAGAAGAGATTTACAGTATAATTGCAGAGGAAGGTTGACAGGACTGAATCCTTTTACAGTCCTGGAAGTGCCTGTGTGCCCAGAGGATGTTGTGCCTGTTTCTGTCAGAAGAACAAATGAAAAGGGATTCAATAGGAAGATGCATGAGGAGCTATTAGCTGATGTTTAAAGCTGTGCTAGTGTAGATTTGTGCAGTATTTTCCAGCACACTGATGGAAGGCAGCTGGGGCACCCAGGGGTTTTAAATTCTGGCTATTTCACTTGTAAGCTTATTGAGAAACTTGACTGTTGTGGTACTGAGGGGTGGTTTGGAATTTATCTTCCAGGAGATATGGAGACACTAACAAAGATGCAGGCCATTTACAGGACACTTTGCAGGACCAGGCATTTTTCTATAGAGAAATGCTGTATTGCATGAGGCTGGATTCTCTTCTCAGTCACTGTGGTCAAATGGTTTCAGTGCTGTTCTTCCTGACATCCCACATGGTGTTGGTGTAACAGAGGAAGTTGGTGCTTCACAGATAACTCCTCCTGCTTTTTGTTTCATTTGTTCTTGAGGTGCACAGGCACACGTTTAATATCGAAGATTGACTTTTTTTTGAAATGTTGATGAAAGAACAAAGTAAGAGTATGTCTTTAAGAAATAATAAAATCTTAAGTAATATGCTGCATCATTCTCCAAAATTGGGTCCCTCCAGAAGTGCAGCTTCTCTCCCTCTTTATGCTAGTAGATAAGATGAACTTATTACTTCAATTTTGTCAAAAACTGGATTTACTCTCTGGTTGTAAGCACAGCTAAATCACATTGTCAGCACACTGCTTTGTTCTATCATTCTTTAAAAAAAAATCTTGATACTTCTGCTGTATCCAGCAAAGGCAGAGATAAGGCTGAGCCATTTCTTGTATGTATGTAATTTAAAAAGCAGCAGAGAATATTTCTTTCACAGGAATCAATAAAGTATGAATATAAAATTGTCAGATGATAGCAACTGTGTGATGCAGAGATTAGTGACTTGTCCTTTTATTATCAGAGACTGTGCTCAAGCTTAGATACAACAAATCAGAAATAATATAATGCTGCATGGGCTTTAGTAGTATTGAACAACAAGAGCTAATGTGTATAATACCCCAGTCCAGCTGGGAAATATTGAGCACCTCTCTAATCTCTTGCTCTCTGCTCAGATCAGCTGTGGATTCTCAATCTAGCATTTGGCTGTTGATCATTCTTTACTGTCAGGATAAACCTTCTCCACAGGAAAAACCCACCCTAATCGTAGTGAATTCATATTTGTACGTGCTCATGAGGCAGCAGCCTTTCCTTTAGGTGCAGTTCCAGGCTGCCTCTCAGCAGAGCATCAACGAGGGCTGAGCAATCTCCTGGGGACGGGAGTGTGGCTAATTCCAGTTTGTTAGGGAGAGAGCCCAACCAGGACCTTTCTCCTCAATCTCTGACAGTGGTGGTTCCTGTGGAAACCTTCTTCAGAATGACCTCTCTTACTGTTTAAGTAAATAAGCTGAAGATTCTTGTTTGTTTTTCTAACAGCATCTAATTTTCTTTGGGATAAGCAAACTATGAGTGGATTCAAGATGCTATTGATCCAGCCTTTAGAAAATCCATTCCATGGATTCAGTGTGTTGCTGCATTTCAATGGGCCTGTTTGCTTGCCTAGAAAGCACAGGGACAAGGGCAGGGCATGGCCTTGGAATTCTCACCCAGCTCAGAGCTCCAGTTTTAATTACACCTCTGAAAGATCTATTGGATTGCCTTGTGAAACATCAGTTAATACTTCAAATAATTAGCTTTGATAAATTGAGTAAGTTGGGCACTCCTAAGTAATTGTTTTGTTTCACCTGAGAGATTTTTGCATTTCAGCAGTGGGTTAGCAATTTCCCTGCATGCTTTCTAAATCCACTGTAACACTTGGGGAATGAATACAATCAGGAGCAGCTCGGGAGGAGCACTTGCATTGCAGGGGTTGCCATAATGAGCTGGGGAAAAGAAAAGGGCTGTGTTAACAGGGGAAAGATTCCATGAGCAGTGGCAGTATTTAAACAAGTAGATGTTTAAGTAAACTGTGATTTTTCAGTAGAAGCAGAACATAAAGGATCTCTAGAGTTTGACAAACCCATTTGAGGTAGTTCCAGCTCAGTTCCACAGAACATTAGAGTCTCACCTGTCTTGTGTAGAGGTAGGCCTTGAAGAGATGAGCCAAAAATCACTTCAGCTCTAGAAGTGGATCACTAATTTCAAAAATTCTTGAAGGCATCAATGGGACTGTCTGCTTGCAGGAGGGGGGATATTCCTGTGTGCCAGCCAAGGTTCATATTGCCAGGCCAGATTTGATGACAAGCACAGACATTTCTAATCAAGCTACAGAATCAGACTGGTGACTAGTGGCTTCAAGAAAAATATCTGTTCACTCCTATGTGTTTTATGCATAGGTTTGTCTCTGCAATGTCTAACATAGGACAGTGCTTGTGAAGTTGCACCTATTTTAAAGCACTCTTGAGTTTTTAGTCTGAACTGTTAAGGCAGTACCACCTTCCAAGTCTTGACAAAACATGCCAAGTCAGGATAAACACAATTAAGATCTGCCAGAGATTTTTTCAAGCAACGTGATAGCTCCTGGTTCATTATTCTGAAGATTTGCATACAAAAGAAATAAGCAAGCAGTAAAACTGCGATAGTGCTGACACCAGCATTAAAGAGGAGTGCTTAGTACAGCAAAGTGACAAAGAGCACATATTTGTGTTCCCAATCATCTGAGCTGAAAGACATTTTTAAGTGAAAAATTCATTCAGAGACCTGAATTTTGACTGCACTCCCAGTGTTATGTACTGCACAAGGTAGCACACAAGATTCAATTTGTGCTGTAACAAACTAATTCTAAAACAGGTCATTGCACCAAGTGTAATTTATCATATTAAAAGAAAAAGACCAAAAACTTCTCAAAAGGAGGTGACGTGAGAGACTTAGATAGCCTTCTTTCCCTTTGTTTGAATAATTTCTCAGAGATTTGCAAACCTGTTAAGAACTATTTTCATGTTCAAAAGCTCTGTCAACTGGAATAATAGAATTATCAAGTAAATTGTGCTTTTCCTGAGATTTATGTTTCTGTCATGGCAAATTAATCTGCCTTTTTTCTGCACCTGAAAGTTAAACATATGTTCTCTTGTTTTGTTGTTGTGGTTTTGTTTTCTTGTAATTATTTAACCAAAGAAAATTTCTTATAGTGATCTCTCAGCTCTGGAGGAAATAGCTCTTTTACCAGTTCCACAGTCTTACCTTAAAAGCTTTTTAGTTTCTAAAAATAATTTCATTATTCAGGTTAGCTAATACCTTTTACAGACTGAATTAAAAGTAGATGTCTCATAAATTGTTTCACATGTTTCCATTACGTTGTGTAAACAATGAGAAATCAGGCTCTTCCTCTAGGAATTCTCATGAATTAACATTCTGATGGACTTACCCTTCTAACCTGTTTTCCCGAGTGGGAAACACTTGAAGCACTAAGGAAAGGGAAGGATTGCACAGAAACTAGAGTTGTGTGTTTCTCCATCCAGTAAAGACTCTTTATAATTCCCTGTATTGAGAGAAAATGGGTTTTCAATCCCTGTGACACCACTTTTACTCTGTGAGTTTACTTTTGTAACAGTTTGCACATCTGCTGCTGTGGCCCCGGAGCTCCCAGGTGGAGTTTGTGGTTCAGCCAGAGTCGTGCCCGCAGTGTCACCCCTGCTGCCATGCAGCTTCCTTCTCTTGGGGACAAAAAACTTTAGAAGGCTGGGAATGTTTTTGATGTTAGAAAAGGTATAAAAATATAAATATAGGGTTTTTTTTTGATCCCAGATAAATATAAAAATTCAAGATTTCTTCTGTGTGGGTAATCAATCTTATATCTTTATCTGCTTTTAAGATTTTGACAGGCTTGTTATTTTTTCTTTAGGTGTTTGCATTTGCTATAAACTGTTTCAGCCAGCATAAACTTACATAACATTTTAAATCCTTCCTTTGTACTTAAAGATGATGGAATTCAAAAGTAAAGGGAAAAAGTCATCATTGCTTTTCTGTGGGCTTTGCTTTTTTATATTTGTTGACTGTCAAATTATCCAGGAGCTGTTTAGACTATTTTAAACCTAAGGTACTTCAGGGGACATTGTTTGTGTCCTGTTTATCAGTTTTAATTTGCTTATTCTACCCATGAAGGCTTTTATTTAGAGAAAGAATAGAATTGATGGCACCTGCTTCTGAGTAATTGCTCTCCATGCAGGCATGGTCTGATGCTTGTGACTACGAGCTGGAGATCAAAGTATCCTGGTTTTATTCTTATCATGTACAAAATTCCTCATCTTGCAGACTGTGAGTATCTCATACAGAAGCACGAGTTGAGTAAAACAGCTAATTAGTAAGAATGTGGTATCTAATTTGAAAACAAACCACTTTCCTTGAAAGAGTTTGTTTATGAAATGAGAGGGATGAAGATTTCAGCATCTTGGTGCTTAATTTGTTGTGGAAAAATGATTTTAGAAAGTAAGGGCAGAGGCTGCAAATGAGATTATGGTCCTTATTTTTATTCACAAGTATTGATGTTTGTGAGGAAAATAAAGTTTGCAGCACTCCCTTCACTTGCAACGTCCCTTCCCTTCCTCCACATTCAGTGGTTTGGGGTATCACTGAAGAATGAATAAAACCTATAACAGAGCCTGCAGTGGAACTCCAAATGGCCCTATTTATCAAGTAAACAAAATTAAAAGTTGGAGTTAAACTAAAAGAACATAATACATTCTATCTGGATGTTTGAATTTCACTGCTCATCAAAGTCAGCCAGACTTGAATAATTCTGGTGAATACTTAATGTCCTGTCTTTCTGGATTACTTGATAAGAAAGGCCAAAAGACTGGAGCAGGGCTTTTCTCTTACATGCCAAAAGAGTTTGTTTGACTGAAGCAAAGGATGGTTGTCCTAGAGTTACTATGTAGATGTGCTACAAAAGCATCTTACCTGGAGCTGCAGTCCATTTGGGATTGTCATCATGAAGAGACACACACTTTGTTGTCCCATTGTGTTTGAAGAGATGTCTGAAATGTGGCAGTGCTGTTTCATCACTTGCATTTTTAAACAGCAGGAAAAAGAAAACACGAGGAAAGCATTTGGAAATAGCAGTATTGTGAATGGTGGTACGAGGCAGATGCAGTGTGACTGACAAATAGATAGCTGTTCTGTCTCATAAAAACAGATGTGTACAGCAAATGCTATCACTATTCCATGAGGATCTGTGTACTTTGTTAAAAAATGCAGGAGATGACATGGAGCAATCAGCCTACTAAACCTCAAGCTGTAACACAGCAGCAGTCAGCCAGCACCATGCAGTGGGGATGGTGCTCATGGGGATGGGGGTGTGGGCTGCTCTGTGAAGGTGAGGATTAGATGTTAATGCATAAAGGTATGAATATTGCCTTTTTCCAACATGCACCCTTTATCAAAGGGCTTGTTTTGTGTTGGGTGTTTCTCTTCCCTCTGTTTCCTTCCAGTAGTTTGCAGTTAGTTCCCCAGCCCCATCAAAGTACTTTTTTCTTGCTGTTCAGTTGCAGCTTTGTGGATGGGTGTAATGTAGGAAAATAGGGATAGTGATGAAGGTAATCTCACCCCTAAGGAGTTACAGCTGTGCTAATTACCAAGCATTAGGAACAGGCCTGCCCTTAATAGGCCACAGCTAGATCAATTAGGATGGGTATTGTAAAAGAGCAGGTTGGCTGGTTAAGAAGTTAGATGGAGTTTGTTGGCTGTGCTGAGAAGAAGGAGTCAGTACTGTGAGGAGCTGCTCATGAGAAATCATCAAGAAGGTATGAAACCTTGGCAATAAGATGGCAACATGGCTTTTAATCAAAATTATTTTTTTATTCCTTTGAAGCATTCATTTTTTGAAAACATGTGAAACACAGCTAGTTTTTCATCCTTAATATTTTTATCTGGAATGGAAGTTCAAGACAACACTATATATTCTCTTTGCCACCTAATAGCTGATTCAGAAGTGAATTAGTGCTTATTCCAGAATCATAGACTTTTTAAGGTTGGAAAAGTTATCCAAGATCAAGTCCAACCTGACTGGGACAACCAGGACTTGCCTTTCCACTTCCAAGATAGAACTTGGCTCTCTTCTGGATTTCTAGTCTGATAAGCCAGCCTTTACAGTCTCATCCCTAGATTTTTAGTAGCTTTTAGGGATAGGTTTAGACACATCTGGAGGAACATGTATATATTCAAAAGAAATATTGGGTGTTTGTATGGAAGCAAATACAGAAAATTTATTTAAAAAAATAAAAATCAGTAGAAGTATTTTAAAGGAGTTGAGATGCTAGTCAAAGTAAATAGTTTAATTTTCAGGATGATCAGTCTGTGCTTCAGTTTAAGGCTTTAAAATCTCCTAAGAGAGCCTGGAGTCACAGAGCTGTTATTTTATGCCAGTGAATCTATCTGGTCCTCTTATTTTTGTCCCAAACATTAACAAATATTTTTGTTTCATTAATGTCTGGGACAAAAATATCTTCTGTTCCTGACAGGCTTAAAACATTTAGTAATGACAAATTACATTAGATTCATTCTAGATCTTAAAATTTACATAAGTAATTCACCTCCTGGTCAGCAGATCTGAACTATTTCAGATAGTTTCATAAAAGGTAATTAATTTTGTCACTCATTTGTTGAAATACCTGCATTTATTGCAAATAATCTCACAATTTCAATATAAAGTCTTTTTAGGGAGGTTAAGGCATCTGCACATGTCTATGAAGCAATAATTATTTCTACAAAAAAAATTGGAAGAAGGGATTTTGGATATTGAACTTTTTGCCTTTCTTATAAAGTACTCTTGGGAAGCAGTGCCACAGCTGTCTTCTCACAGACTAATTTGAAAGAAATAGGGTCATGGATGTTTTAATCTTTTTAGCAGCATAACGTTTTTGAGTGTTTCTGACAGAATTAACCTCATTATTATTTTGTATTGTTGACAAAATTTTGTATTGCACACCTAAGACTTCTTTTGGTGGCAGTTACCCCCCTAACAGGAGTCTGCCTCTGCATTTAAATTGTACTCCTTCCTTTTTGTTACCTACAACAGTTCAAAGAGATAATATTCCCCATTCCCCCAATGAAATACTTCCTTTATTTTTAGAACCTAACATATCTTGCTCTCTCTTGAGGTCTTATTTACAAACAACTGCTGTGCTAAATACAATAAAGCTAAAGGCAATTCAGGTTTTCCCTCACCATCATACTAATGTTCCTTGAAAGTCTGAGATGTGAAAGATCCAGAAGGAAGCTGCAGTTCTGTGCGTGTTTGTCCATTTTTCAGTCTCCCTGCTGGAATTGCCAGAGGGGCTGGGGCACCAAAGCAACTGCTGGAACTGGAAATGTAACAAAATGTAATCTTGTGGCATGTGTGAACCCATTCAGTTATTTTTAAAACAAGTTTAAATATGGACTATATACTGCCCAGGGTAGAGATGAAATCTTTTTTCTCAGCTTTAGAGATATGTATAGGTAACTTCAGAAGTTATTGTATCACTACCTCAAAATTTGGGGGTGGGAAGAGCTCTATGTTTTGATTTGTTCCCCCCCGCCCTTTGTTGGTTTGTATTATCCCCTGATTTTCACTGAATGTTTGCATCTTCACACATTATGGACCAAAGAATCTAAAAATATTTAACTAATATCTCTTACTGGTTTTGGTGTTACCAAAATATTTTATTGCATCACAGGGTTTATCTGACATAGGTGTGTAACTATGCAGATGCCTGAGTTTTTTCCATGTCAGTCTGGGTGGAACTCAGCTGACTAAAGACTTGTGTGGACAAAAACTGGTAATTTGGTTTTCTCGATTTCTTAAATACTGAGAAACAACTAAATGACAAATCTACTTTTGGAGTGCTACATTGTTTTAACTTGAATATCCCTTTTCAAGTTAGCTTGCTCTGTAAAAAATAGAATTGATTTTGGGAATGATGTTAACAAAACCAGTCATGTCAATGTAGATGCCAAAAAATATTTTGGGTTTAGTATAAGTAAATCGGCTTGAGATGCATTATTTTTTAAGGTGCAAACTTAAATTCTTGTTTTGTGCTTTGAGACTGCAAAATGACAGGTGCTTTAATTGCAGAAATCTTACAAGGTGGGGAGAGGATTTTTTGGGAGCTGTGGCAGAAGAGTGGCAGGGAGTAGGTGAAGTGTTTTCCAATGATGGACGTAGTCCAGAGTTATTGTCCTTGGGACAGGTGATGCTCGTTTTCATAACAAGTGGTAGTATTTATCAAAGGCACTTTCCTTGCCCAGATGTGAAAAAACGCTGTCCTGACACTCAGTGTAGCGTGGCAATCCAGTTAGGAGGAGTGGTCCAGTTTGTGCAAGACCAGCTGTGACAAGTGGCTTATATGCTAAATACACTGCTCTGCGAGTGGCTGCAAACCAAACAGCTGGGTTACAGTGTTGATCTCTATTAGTTTCACAGATCCAATTTTTTTAAAGTGCTCATATGCTTGTTTGTCTGTCTCAGTGCTGGCTATCAGCTTTTTACTGGATTAAGCAATTTGATATGACTACATTTGAAATTGTGGGCGATTTGGAAGGAATTTGTTTGGGCCTTTTGTAGCACAGTTTTTATTGCAAGAAGGGCTTGATATTTGATATGTGCTCTGAACTGAATTTAATTCACTGGAAATGGATTTCAGCTTGCTGCTCTGAGCTCTGTCTGGTTTACTTTTATCTTCCAATTTCTAGGAAGGCAGTTAGACATTGCAGTTGTAAGGGCCATAAATATGGTGTGTTAAGAGAGGGAGAGTTGACACACAGAATGCATCTCCAGTACCATAGCTTGAGGCTCTGTGCAAAAATAAGCTCGACACTTTACAGAAGACAGTCTTTAAATACCAGGAGTGTGGTTCTGCAGCCTTCACCCCTTCTAATTTAGGCTTGTTAATAGCTAGACTTTAATCTTAGCACCTAACAAGTGGACTTGGCAATAATTATTAACTTCATCAGTGGTTTTACTGAAAAAAATAATTAATGTAAATGCTAGAAAGTTTCTTGAAACTGGCTCAACTCACTGGCTGTAGTTTTTTTATAAGAGTTTTGCCCAAGTCCCAGTGGAGAGCCTGGTCTGACATGAACCACCCCACGAGTTGCTGGGTGGGCAGGAAGGCACCGTGCAGTCTCTGCTGCAGGGCATTCCAGCTCGTGTCTGCTGTCACCATGCACAGCTCAGCCTGCCAAGAGGCCACTACGGCACAGAGGCATAAAATTAACCGTAGGAGTGTGAGTAATCTCATCCCTTTTCAGTGAGGCATTTAAGCACGTGTTTATCTTTAATGATTACGTCCAGATGAAGGCAGTAAGATGATCTGTGATTAAAGTTAAACACATGTTTGTATGCTTTCTTGAAGAGGAATGAAATTACCAAATGTTTTAGTGCTGTGGGTCACCTCACATTACTGTATTTTCCAGAATTAGCTATCAGAAGCTCAAAAAAATGTTTAACATGGATTTTAAAGTGTTATATATGTGTGAGGTTTGAATACATTATTCTTAATTCTCTTACCTATTTGTTTTGGTCTGGATTTTGAATAGTGTTTGTACTCTGCCTGTAGAAATCCAAGGTGTTGATGAGGAAGAATTGGGCTTGTTGACATCCAGATCATAGACTCAGAACCTGACCCTGTAATAGTATAACTAACTAAAACATTTCCCACCAATTTGTTTTTCCCAGTAAGGACTTCTTGGAAATACAATTGGTGCTTCCTTTTGGTTGGAAAAAAGCAGACTCTTTTTTAGGGGAAGAGGGAAGAATTCAGGAAAGGTACTGCTTAAAATCACTTTGCGCTTTGAGTTATAATCTTTTTTATGTTTAGAAAGCAAGTAATTAATTGATGTCTTACATGAAATTTTCAACATATTCCATTAAATAATTCAGCACTTTTTCTTTGCATGTCAGGCTTATTACTAGCTTTTTAATAATAATTTCTTTGCTTCTTTGAAGATTTAAATGAAATATGGTCAATCTTATACCTGATCTTCAAAAATGTATCAGTTTGTTTTATTGAAATGTATTGCATCTTATCTAATATTTATTACATGGAGCACTTTTTATACACATGTAATGAGGAAAGAAATAGAATGGTGTGAGCGCTATAATTTTTGTTTGTTTTTGTTCTTGACATGCATCTACTTTAATCTAGTGTAAAACACAGATTATAAACTATTAAAGAGAAACCTAAACCCAAACAAGGAATTTCTGGAATCCATGTGTGAATTTTCTTCAAAGCCTGGATTTTAACACCAACCCCACATGGGTATGATAATCTTGAGTTTTGCATTTTTACTTACCTTTCTTTATGAACACCTGTTTATGAACAATTCTGCTCTCAGTCCTAATACAAAACTCTTTTTTGACACTAAATGCAAAACAGATCCCCAAAGGGTTTTTTGCATAGCTGAGACAGAACAAGGGACTGGAGCTCCCTGATTGAATACTGGGAATTCCCACTGGCCAAGCAGCAGTAGTAGAGTCTGTTGTATTTCACCAGCTTGAAACCCCTGCCAGCCCTTCCCAAGGTCTGACTTGCTTCAGAGGCATCTTCTGTCTCTTGCCTAGTCAGGGGAGAAGGTGGATGTCAGGGAAGCAGAAGGTGCAAATTTTGAAAGCATCTGATCTTCTTTATAAAAATTTAAAAAAAACCCTCCAGTATTTTTAATTCTTTATGCTGTAGTATGGATAGGCAAAAATCTGTAATAGCCTTGTGGGCTCGTTCCCCACAGGATCCCAGCCACCTCTGCTGCCTTGGTGTGCTAGAGAAAACAGGCTGCATTAAACCGCTTTGATGGAAAATGTGTTTTCATTGTGCATCGGTTTAGGATATTAATTCTTACTGAATCACATTCTGTTTTCTGGTTGCATTTACTAAATGCCACTTCCATGTTGTAACAGTATTGCAGACTTTTATTATAATGTTACAGACTTTTATTCTAGGTAAAACTGCTTACACATTATTTGAGATATTTATTTTGTGACAGATGATGGGAAAACCATATTAGATAAAACTGAATTATATTGCCAAGCTGTAGATTCTAAGTGTTTATAAGCTGAGACAGTAGAAAGCAATTTAAAAGCAAAATTCATACTTTTTACAGTGTTCAGTTTCCATAGTGTTGTCAAAATGAAGTTTAATATTCCAACACTTAAAATTTTATTCAGAGTCTCTCTCAAATAAACTTAATTTTTAGGTTTCTTGTTTATTTTTGTGCAGATTTCTTTGTGCCTTTCTTGTGTCCTTTTTCTTTGTGGAACAATGTAACTGTGGTGGCCTCTCGGGGTGGTTACAGATACAGCTTTTAGTTCAGTATTTCTTGAACCTGTCCAAAGAACAAGAGCCATTGAGCTCATTTGTCCTCCTGTATCTTGGAAGCACACAACCCTTCAGCCTATTTCCAGAGGGGGGAATTGAGGTGTGCCCCAGCTCCTCCAGGACAAAGATTGCAGAAGTTACTGGAAATGGGTATTTACCCAGAAAAGGGAACTGTCAGTAATGGGACAATTAGGAGTTCATCCAGCTCTTGGAGCCTGCTGCACTCATAACCCCCAGATTATTTGCAGTCATGGCCCCTGAAGACCTGGATGCTGTTTTTCTCGCACCAGGAGCATCTGTGTTCCTGTCCAACCTGGGCACAGGCTGCTCCATGTAATTTAATCATGCCCTCCTGTACCAAGCTGATCTCAGTGTGATCAAGTGGGAAATCGAGTAATCTGGCAGATTACAGAAGAAGGGACGTGTGGAGTTCCTGCCACCTTGGTTAGTCATGAGATTAATTCTGTGATGTCTCCTTGTAGAAAAGTGTTACTGAGACATCTTATTCAGCAGAAAAGGGGTTGGTATGAAATGACTCTCTGAATGATTTGGAGGGAGCAGTTGGGGCCTGTGCTGGATCAGCGTTTTTATCCTGTATGGCTGTATTGATTTTGATCCAGCGCTGTCAAATTTAAAGCCAGATTTACTGCACTGTCAAGCCACAAACTTCAAAATCTATCTTTAATTGAAGTGTAATGTGATATGTCAAGAAGAAAAGTCATTAATTAAGGTTGTCTTACATTTCGCCTTTGAATGGATATATGCTGTAGTAGAGACTCCTATGGTTTGGACTTCATTTATTTGTATTCATTTTAGCTCAATCTCCCCCATACCCACTACAGAAAACTTCTGACAGGATTCCCTCTGTGATTTGTTTAAAGCTGCAAAACCTGCTGCAAGAGTATGTAACCTGTAAAGCCAAACACCATTATTTAATTTAAAGAAAGATTTCCTTAAATTGAAATAAATTACATCAAGTTAGAGAAGAGGAAGATGGGGCTGAGAAAACCTTGAGAAGGTTTTGATACCAGGAAGATGACATTTCAGAAACAAAGAGAAGTGATGAAGAGGAAAATCTCAATCTAATAGCCCCAACTTGTCTTTCTTTTTTTGGTCTGCCAGTTTAATGATTAACATAAATAAAAAATTATATTTCTGGGGAAATAAAAAAAAAGGTTCCTGTTCTGTCCTATGTGTTCCCATTTCTACTTATGTTTTGTTATTTTACTGTTAATCTTCTAATGCTATAATGGGTGGGAATCTAATTACATTGTATGAAGCTGTGTCTTTTTGAAGGAGTAATTTACATTTAAACTCTCTTGGAGTGTATATATTTTGTCTTTGATGTCCTTGATTAGTAATTGCAGCTCTTGTTATCAAATACTATATTTAAAGTAAGGCAGTTTCATATTTCTTTGCTTACACTTTCTTGTCAAGTCTTCTAAGTGGTAAAACATTCTACAACTTGTCCTATTAAGGTAACCTAAAGTATTTTTTAAAATATTCTCCTGCTTCAGAAAGTTGAATGAAATAAGTTTGGATGTACATGTCCATTACAGGCAGAGATGAACCTGAACCCTTTGGACAGGAGACAGATCAGTGATTTGAAGTGTTGTTGTGGGTGTGCAGATGCTCTCCCTCCTTGTGCTGATAGGGTGGTGTGCTCATTAGCTGTGCCCCTTTGTGTACACAGCTGCCTACACTGTATTCCACACGGACGTTGCAAGAGTGCAGTGCTCATTTCTCTATCTGGGGAACAGAGCATGGTTTGAAAACTTTACCTTGCCTGCTACAACTGCTCAGCTTGTTTGCTTAACACATGCTAAACTCCACTGTATCTCTCTGCTTTATCTCCTCCTTTTAAACTGCTATTTCACTGCAAAAATACTTACCTGCATAAGCTTGATTCCCAAATTATGTTTCTGTTTCCACAGATTGTATTTCTGTGTCTGTTACATCTCAGTGTTTGCAGATTCTACGTGGAGTTAATATATGGAGCAAATGTACTTTACATCTATTGCTTTGTTAAATAGTCCATATTTTTATAAAGAAACACATGACTTGTTTAAGATTCTCACTTCTGATGTGAATGGGTTTTCTGTTGTGTTCTGAAAAGGTGTGGAAAATAATAGTATTAATAATGCTGAAATGTAACATTAGTCATGTCAGTGCTCACCTGACATTTCCTACTTTTTATCAGGAGGTCCATGTAAACACCAAATGCTGAAGGCAAAGCTATGTTTGCTGATTCTGTCAGAAATGACAAAAAAAGTGCTGCCTGAACTGCAAAACAGCACTTTGACTCTTTGATTCCTTGGAGAAAAACCCCACCCATGTAATATATTGCTGTATTTTCAGCAGGACTTTGTGTTTCCAGATTATTTTAGATTTTTGATTGCCCTGAAAGCATTAATTTACTAAGCTAACATGGGAAGTACAGACTGAAGAGCAATTTCATTTACAAACAGTACCATCTAGTTTAAATGTAGCAGTGCTTAATGGATTTTAAATATATAAAGACTAATTGTCCTACAGATTTTGGGACCAGTTGTGTTATTAATGTTTAGTTGTGCTACTTGCAACATTAACTGTTATATACATCATAAACATGAGTCAGACATATAACTTTAAATGAAATCAGCCCAGTTGAAAATTGCTGTGCCAGAAATAATCAAATATTATTAAACGACCAAATATTAGAACCTTTCTGATGAATAAATTCATTCAAATAATTATATGAATATAGAAATATGGAAATATGAAAATTAATTTGGAACTTTTATTAATTTTGAAGACTGAATAATGACTACAGCCAAGACTTTTTATGTGCATTTCTAAAGTTTAATTTTCTAGAACTTCGGTAGAATTGAATTTAACATCAGTACATAAATAATCCCAAGTGATAAGACTTTGATTATATGTTAACATCTTTGCTCACTGTTTTCTTTATTTCCTTCTCTCACCTCTGTTGAACACTTTTAGGGTGTATGCGTTTGCTCATCTTTGATCCATGTAACATTTCTGATGGACACACAAATAGTCATTAATTGTTGGATCTTATTTACCATTGAGGTAAAGAGCAGTAGAATAAAATTTAAATCCTTTACTCCAGCAAACTCATTGGCAGAATTTCACTTTAGAATCTAGCAAGCTTACAGAGCCTAGCAGACTATTTATGAGGTCATGATCTTAAAGTTCTCATATCTTTATTTTTATGGGGTTTTTTCTGTATCTTATGAAGAATTATATGATCAGGTGATTTGAAGCAGAAAGGAAGCAAATTCTCACGCAAACTGTTCCAAGGATTTCTCTCACTGAAACTTTAAAAAGGAGCTCATTCTATTTTTGAAGGGATTGAAGGGTGTAAGAGCATTAAAGTGCCCAGATATTGTACTCTGTAAAGGGCATGATATGTGCTGAGGGAAAAAAAAGTAATTTTAAATGTACTTGAAAAGATAGAATGGCTTCTGAGACCAGGCAGGTCAGAGCAGTAACAGGAAGGTTCAGGAGTGGTTTTCTCTTTCATTTGAATATCTCCCAAAACATTAATGGGCATTTGCAGCTTTGGTATTCTGGAGACTTGGCAAACAATCAGATTGGCTGTTATAAGCATCAGTAATTGTTCTGCAGAATATTCTGAGTCATGAGAGAAGGTTAAATCTATTTTCTTTAAAGAAATATTTATGTAAATTTAACAGTCCTGCAATATTTAGAAAAACACCATGATCTTTTGAATTTCATGTTATTTGTGTGCAGTAAAAATCTTTTAATCCTGGTTGTTTCTGATGAGCAAAAATATCTTAACTATGTCATCTAAATTTTTGGCTATAAATATAGAGGCAAGGAATATATTAAATTTTTCAACTCTTTATAATTAAAGAGAAAATCAAATGCTGCTTGTTGATACATACATATACCCTTTGAAATTTGTCTCCAACTTCATGGATGTGGTGGACTCGTATGATGTAAAATGAAAGATTATATTCAAATTGTTTAGATGAAACCATAATTGCTTACTAAATAATCCACAGTTGGGTCTGAACATGTTACTTTTATTATTCATTTATGCCATTTTTTAATTTTTGGGCATTTATTTGCTCTGTGTGAGCCCCATAAAGTTGTGTGAGCCCCATAAAGTTGTGTATCTCTCCTTAGGAGTGCAGTCCATGGTAGGAACTGTTTCATTCTCCCAGCACAGTGAGGCTGTTGTTGGGTAAGGGTAACCTGTCCTGAAGCTCCCCCAGAGCAGACTCCAGCATTCCTCACAGGTAATTAATCCCTGCAGGAGGCACATAGGTCCTTGCTGCTGCTTCTTCCCTATACTTTTCCCCTGAACAGAGGAAAAGTTGTAGTTTCTACAAAAGTGTTGTTTCTGCATTTAAAATGGACTGAAAACATGAGCAATCAGTGAGACTTATCAAAGCTTTGCTCTATAGGTTCTTCTTCAGGATGTCTAGTGAGACAAAAGTTTTAATAATAGTATCAGTTTTATTTTTTTTTGGTGCAAGAAGGCTGAGCATGGAGCACCTTCTCCTCCCTGACACAGCTTTTCCTGCCTGCTTGGGTGTGTAAGAACACACGAAGGCACTAGGAAGAAAGGCTTTGTGTTTCAGCTAGTATCATTAATAAAATATTATTATGCAGACGTAAGAACACACTAAGGCACTAGGAAGAAAGGCTTTGATGTGTTTCATCTAGTATCATTAATAAAATATTATTATGCAGATATATTTCCTTCCCACTTGCTCTCTAACTGTAGGGTGTAACCTTGAAGGGTAAATCACCTATTCCAAATTAAAATGCTTGTCTTTGTGCTCACAGTGATTTCTCCTGTAACCTCAGTAAGGACTAACCCTGCCACCCAGGTGTGCTCAATACATGATAATTTGTGGTGAGGATCTGACACAGCTGTGGCCAGCCCACCTGAAGCTGTTAATGACTTAATTAACTTTGTGCCCTGGCCCTGGGGGTGGGGCCAGGAGATTGAGAACACCTGAGGGCAAGGCAGGTGTGGGGCAGTTGCTGCCTTGCTTCTGAAAGAAAAGTGCCATGGGGACTTTAGGATTCTCTTCAAGAAAAGTTAAAAGTTTTATGACTATGGATGCTGGTGACTCCAAGTCCTGACCCTAGGGGAAGGCTCAGGATAGGCAATGTGATCTGGGTAATTTCAGCCTCAGAGAGGTGAATTTAGTGATTTCCAAGTACCTGTGAGATTACTGATGTGGTTGGAGCTACTCTAGCAGCCCTGGCTCCATTCCAATGTGAATAGGAAAGAAGAGCAGCGTGTGGATCTTGTTGTAAGTAAGTGCTACTTTGTGTTGTGGTATTGTGATTTATTCTCTTGTTATAGCTGTGCTCATGCAGTGACCCACAGGCTGCATTTTATGATGCTTTATTTGTCCTTCAGTCTTCTGTCCTTGTGAATCTTTCATGCTGAAATGAGGTCTGAATGAATTGTTGGAATGGCAGTAGGTGTTGGTTCTTTGTATGTACTGTGGTGAATATGGTCCTGAGCTGGGAGGGGTACAGTGCATGAGAGATGACAGTAGGAAAAAGCAAGTATTTGGTGTAAGCCACTTAGTCCAGTGCCATTTAAGAGCTGTAGATTGTTCCAGAAGCAAACTGTATTCCCTGTCAGCAGTGGCAAGGAGAAAACTCAGTGTGTGTGTGTGTGTGGTGCCTGAGGCGGAGGAAGCTGCCACCCCTGGCTTTGCTGCCAAGGTTTCAGGTAGAACAAAGACTGAGGGCTGTGTTCTGCCTTCCTACCTTCCCTTTGCTCTGGCTTTATGCAGCAGTGGCAGAGAAGCTGCTAAAATGTCAGACGTGGCTGGGGGGATGTTGCAGAGCTACTGCACGCTTGCTTTTGGTAGCAGACTAGGAAAATATGGGATCTAGTGTGTCCTGCTGGGTGCTAGTGTAGAGGGCTGGTTGTAACTTGTATAATATCAGCTAAATGTGGCTCATGAAATCACCAAGACTGAATTATTCTTACTAAAATGGCTAAATATTCATGTTTGTAAAATATAGAAACTTGTGGGTGTTGGTATTTATAAAACTTAGTAAACTGCTAGGAAAATATTTTAATCTCCATTGTGTTGAATTCTTCATAAATATTAAAATATTACCATAGTACCCCTTTTCTGAGTATTTAAAATAGTGAAGAAATTTTCTGTACAGGGCCTGAATTGCTGTGTGCTGTTGGTGAAAGCTGTGCAGCTGCTTTAATTTTCATGAACCAGAGTCTTCCATCTCTGGGACTCTTCCTGTGGCTTCTGCCCAGGAAGAGTCCAGTTCGTGCCCAGTTTAAGCATGGTCAGTGAATGGAAAGGTGTGTGACCACTGCTGCAATGTGTGTTCAGCATTTGTGCCACCCCTTGTGGCTGTGATTAAAGCTGTTCCCTTCCTGCTTCAGCACAACTGTGTGTTTGTAATGTAGCTTTACATAACTCACAATAAGAGGAAACTCTTGCATGTGGATCAGGGATACAACTTGGTGCGTGGACACCTGGAAGCTGGGGAAAAGCAAATGGAAATGTGTGGATCAAGCTTGCAAACTAAGGGCTAGCTTTTAAGCTAATGTGCCCCTCTCAGCTAAAGTACTTGGAATGGAATAATCCTGGGAAATAGATTTGTTTTATTTTGAGCTGCAGCTTTTTCTGCATATAAAGAATATCCATTTCTACACAAAATGCTGTGTAACAGGGAAAAAATCATATCTTCAGTGGAACTGAATGCTAGAGAAAGCAATCCTTTGTTTAAACAAAGTAAGGTTCCAGTGTTTTTTGGTTTTAGAGAAAAAGAGAACATTTTTACATTTTCCTGTAAGAAGTTTGTGCCCTTCTATTTTTCTTCTCAAGGTAGCTTCTACAGATGTGAATTTTTCTAGGTATGCATTATCCTTTGTTTAAACAAAGTAAGGTTCCAATGTTTTTTGGTTTTAGAGAAAAAAAGAGAACATTTTTACATTTTCCTGTAAGAAGTTTGTGCCCTTCTATTTTTCTTCTCAAGGTAGCTTCTACAGATGTGAATTTTTCTAGGTATGCATTTAATCCTGAGCAGAACAAATTGTCTATGCTTATAGAGAAGAATATGAGGCTCAGCAAGTTATTTGGTCTTGTTCATTTTTCTTCACCATCAGAGTGTGAATTTAAAATTTATTTTGCTTAACTGAGAATTAAAATCTGGAAAAATGTTTGTAGTACAAGTTTCACTCTACATGAGTCAAGATTTTCTCTACTTTGAGTAGTTTACCATAAAAATGTGTGCTTTGAGGGATGAAGCAGAAACATTCATCATTAGTTTTATAGGTACTCTTAAGGTGTTTTTGAAAACATGTTTATGTTAAAGCTTGTAATGAGAAGCTATGAAATATGTCTGATACAGTGCTGTGCTAATGCTCTCGTTTTGTGAAAGTACGTTTGCCAAACTGAATTTCTCTGTCCTCTCTTTTTGCTCTCCTGCTCTATGCAGCCCTCTTTATTTCTCTGTGATAGCTGAGAAGTCAGAGGAAATGAGTAATTGGAAAAGCTTTAGAGGATAAAACTAGCAAACTAAGAGCTGGTTTTGATGTAAGGTACAACCTTCAGCAAGGGTAGTTAAAGCAGAGTAATCCTGGGAAACACTTGGAGAAAAACGTTTCAGAATTGCAATTCCTTCTGTGCTTGTTTTGTTTGAGGTTGGCTATATTAAAATACTGCTGGGAATAAATTATGGAGCCTCTCCTACCAGCAAAAGCCTTTTTAAGATCTGCTTTTATTACCTGCAGTGACAGAGACTGATTAGTGTTTGTCTCCTTTTCCTAGGATTCAGAGTTGACATAAGATATTCAGTTGTATAATGATTTATCCTTCTCCACTCTCCCTTATTTGAACTGGTGGTTTTAACACTAGCTGTGTTTGGGGAGCTTTTTGGGGATCAAGCAAGCACAGAGGGCATCAATAAAAAGCCTAAGTTTTCTGTACAGTTTGGAATTTTTCAAACAGTATAAGCTTATGAAACTCAAACACAGATAAAACTTCATCTTCCATGTGTTTATGAGTATTTAAAATTGGTTAACTCCAAAGCATATATTTAAGTAATATGAAAATATAAAATCCCTCCTAAAGAGCAAAGATAACATCCTAATTAATGTCCAATATCCTGGGTAGTGTTCAGCATATCACCATAATTATTAAACAGACAGAAATGGATGCCTTAAGAACCCATCGTGTGTGCCCCATGCTTCACCAGATCTCACAGGCCTGTCTTGTAAGTGCTAATTAAAATGATACTGCAATAAAGAGAAACATGGCAATAAAGAGAGGTGATTCAGTGCTAGCAAGTACCTGTTAGTGTTACTTCTTGTTTATGATGGAGAGATTTTACCACTACTACAGTAGTGTCTGTGCTGTTGAGCACACCCTGGAGGAGCTGTGCAGGTCTTTGGACACCATGAGGAACAGCTCACTTGATGTGCCCTTCCTGAAAAGGGGTACGATTTACCTGGGGTCCAGAGATGTTTTTTGACCAAGCTGGTGCATGTCAGTACTGACACAGGTTGAAATCTGAGGTGCTGCCTGTGTGAGATGAGTTGTGTTCTCCAGCACTCAGCCTGTGATGGTTCAGGTCAGCATGTCTTTGAGTTGGTTTTCTCTGGTAAGCAGAGAACAAGTGAACTGCTTGTGTGACAGCTTAGACACGAGTGAAAAAGGTCATCCAACTTGCTTGCATTATTTAAAAGAAAAAACAAACCTGCACTGGCAAATGTCACTGAAAAGCAGCAGCACTTTTGTGGAGCTGTCAATGCCAAATAAATAGAACAAATTTTTCATCAAAATAGTTTGGAAGTTGGCCCATGCTGCTGAAACTTATACACATACTCTCTGTACCCTCAACTAGAATTGAGCTGTTTTTGCCATGTCTGTCTGAACTTCATGGATGTGCCTATGATTTCCTCTTAAAAACAATCCTTCCTCTATTTACTTAAGTGGGCATAAAAGTACCCCAGAGTTCTTATGAGAATATTTAATATATATGTATATATAACGTATGTGGATGTAAATGGCCTGTTACAAGGGACTGTAGAAGATGGAGGAGCTTTTTATTCCTGATACTAAAGAAGGAACACAGATACAGTGCTGGGTGAAATAAGTGGGTGGTCTCTACATTTTCACATTTTATAAATACACAGTTAATATTATGACAGTAACAGAACTTATGAAAGTTAGTATTTCCAGTTCAAAACATTTTTCTTAAACAAGTGTGTTGTGTTTTGCTAATAAACATGTGGACTGGCTATTCCATTAGTTATCAAGGTGCATACTTGGAAAAACTTAGGGAAACATAAGAAAGGTAGAAGAGTTTTCCATGTCTTGCATATCACTAGTTGGGTGATGTTAAGTGATAACATGTAATAGGTTAAACATCAGCCACAGTGATAGTAAATTTAAATGTATGCCATGAACAGGGTTTCTGTGCCGCAAATAGTGATGCTAAAAATATGGTCACACTCCAGTCACAAAAACATCAAAATGCAAGAAAATGCATCTTGAATCAAGGAAATAATCAAGCAGTGGCACCAAATGTGTGCTTTAGGATCTGGTTTGATTTTAGTGCTGAGAGTTCTGCCTTTCTACTACAGAAATGAAAGTTCTTGTGCAATCTCTCTGACAATACCAGGTGTGCTGTTCAGTAATTTCTGCTACTGACAATTTTTTCCTCAGGTATTATTCCCATTAATATATCTATCCCAAGAGAGCAGGGACCTGTGAGAACAGGTGAGCAATAGAATACTTCTATTGCTCATAGAAGTATACCAGTAATTTTCAGGGGATTAAGGCCGACTAAGGCAAATAAGAATTTTTATTTAGTATATTCAGAAATTAGCTTAGTAAATATGCTAGATCTTCTTGTAGTAGCCACTGTCATTTATTTAATAAACCAAAGACCAAACTCTTTTCCAGTAGTAAGTGAGGAGGTAACATTTCTGCTTGCGGATTCTTTATCCTGCGAGCAGTAATGATTGCATACTTAACATAGATGGTGGGTTTTGTTTATTTCTTTTTTTAATAAAGCGTTTAGTGGTTTAATGTGTAGCTTTTCTTTACAGAGCTAGATCTTACTTCTCAACTGAAAAAGCGTACTTCTAAGAAATATGGGTCCCTGCATTCTTGATTTAGTTTCACGGCTCTGTCCTCATTTTGAATATCACAGCTATTTATTACCTTTATTACTTTTCCGCAAATACTCATTTTTAAAGACCTATATTTAGGTCTTTAAAATGTTCTATATTTAAAACACTTGTATAAAAATTATAGCAGTGTTTTGCATGTAAGCAGTACAAACAATTTGTCAGTAAATGCAGATTAAATTTTTCCGCAAATACTCATTTTTAAAGACCAGTTCTATATTTAAAACACCTGTATAAAAATTATAGCAGTGTTTTGCATGTAAGCAGTACAAACAATTTGTCAGTAAATGCAGATTAAACCTGAAATATTGCATTCTTCAGCTGTGAAATGGGTTTGCATGCCAAGGCTTTGGTAGTGGGTGGACTTCAGAGGTGGCATTCCCCTGCATTGCTTAGGGGAGGAGGTAGAGGATCAGGGATGAAGTCAAGCTTGGAAAGAAGAGGGTAAAAGGTGCTTTAAATATTTGGTTTTAATTCTCATTATCCTACTCTGACTTGACTGATTACAAATTAAACCCACCCAAGGTTCCATGACTAGTTAACAAAAGCACAGCATGACAGTCAATGGTTCTTGACAAATCTGACAGTTGTCTTTTCCCAACAGATTGTATCATTCAATGTGCATACAAAGGGAACACCTTAATCATTTTCAGCTTCAAATTTGTAATAGCTTTTTAGCTAACTGGGAGAGAGAGGGGGAGAAGACAAGTTAATGAAGCAAGGTTGTGAATGAAGTGTGGAAAGATAGTCTGGCATACATTCTGACTGCCTCATGCTATAGTGAGTGGACTGAAATCAAACACAAAAGGATAAGTATCTCTGGGCAATGCCTCATTTGTAGTTTGCTTTCCATAGGAGACTTCAGGACCCAAGGAAGCTGAGATTGTTATTTACTGTGTGGGATGGAAGTGCTGGTATTTTTAGGCAAAATCCCATAAAATATTATTTTCCCACCTAAAATGTATGGTTTATGTATCTGGCTTCTGCTATAGCTGCTTCTGTGCTGTATCTGTTACCCATTCTTACACATCCTTTTGTGGGGCAGGGGTTCTGCTAAAGGAATGAACTACTGACAAGCAAAACTTTAATGAGAAATATTTAAATTTTTAGGCTGCCATGCAGAGAAAGTAGCCAGTATAAATTCTCTGTAGTTACTTGCTTTTTCTTTGCTGTACAGCTTTTGATACCGTGTTCTCTGCGGATGATGGCACTCACCTCTTTCCAGTGTAATGGCTGAGTAGGTGTAGATTGTGCAGCAGTGGCAGATTCAAAGAGCATTTTCTGTAAAGCAGTGTAATAAAATATTTACAAGATTTGATGTAATGAGCTAGGCAATTATGTGTGAATTGTACTACCTTCAGTTGGTTAGAACAGGCAGCCTGCATTTACAGAATCTCTTTCAGCACAGTTTCCAAACCATGTTCTATGGAGCAAGAATATTGTTTCTTTCTCTGTGAGGTTTCATTCCATCATGTAACAATGAAGCGCAGAAATATTTACAGTTGAGCTGTGGAAAAAAGGAGGTTAAGGATTCTCTTAAGACATATAAATGAGCTTCTATAGGGATGTGTGCATTTTGAACCTGGTGAGAGATGCAAGAACAAGCTTTTCATATTGGAAGGTTTGGGCAATTTCATATTATTCAGGTATCTTTCACCTTTCTTTCAGTGATTTTGGTGTTGAACTGCAGGAACCTCTCACCTTTCCTGCTTAGCTGACCATCTTCTGGAAAGCCTGTTATTTAAAGCTTTTTGTTTTTCATCTTCAGTACTTGTATTATAAATGTGTGCAAGTACCAGCAAGTGCAGTGTTTATTGTCCAGTGAACTGGCCAGTTCTCTAAGGTCAGGATAAGGATTTCTGTTCACAGTATGTGACAAACCTGATTCTATTCTAGGAAATTAATCAGTTTATTAGGCAAAGGGGTGCAAATCTGGACCAACAGATGATGATCTGCTTCCTATTTTGTGTGGGAAAAGGAGAATTTGGTTCTATCCTGTATGTCTTTAGAGAGTGGTCTAACAGTGCAAGAAACAATTAACTAGTTCTGCTACAAATTTATTTTTGGCTATGCAATAATACTACCTCCATTCATTTCAAAGTATTTTTCTGAACAAAGGAAAGACTATCAAGGTTAGAACTGAGACTGCTGGTTCTGATATGGAGTTCTAATGTAAAATTGTCCAAATACTCTAATGTCCAAACTGCTCAGTTCCAAAAGAAAATGGATTCATCTTTCATCAGTCTTTGTCTGTATTGCTTTTAGTCTAACAGTGTAATCTTCTCAATACAGACAGTAAAATGCTTTGATCTTCCTGTTAGCCACTTGGCGTTGCTTTCAGAAGTGACAATCAGCTGCCTTATTTGAAGAAATTTGAGCTACTGAATTCTTTTTGTGCAGAGGGATTTTACCTGAATGACTAGTCTGCATTCTCTCTGACTGTTTTGGATTGTGTAGAAGGGATGCATGTGCAAGTGTGTTTATTAAGAATATCCTGTCTAGCCTTATTTATAAATGAGGAAGGGAAAGGCCTACAACTTCTGTCAATCCAGTAACTTGAGATATGCTGTCATATTTGTCACTATTGTAGAAGGATTGATTAATGTGCAATTAGTATTAATCTTAACTGGAGTTTGATCCCTTTGACTGTTAGTTACCTCTACTCATTGATGTCTTTCTCTTCTGTGGCCTCACTTAATGGGCATGAAGCTGTGAGGCACTAGTCTGTGGGAATATGTATTAGGCAAGTACTGGCCTTAATTTATACTTTCCAAATGCTTATTTGTAGTGCAGTCTGATTAGCTCAAAACTTGAGTGTCTTTGATTTGCACTGTATGCATTTGCAATTAAAAAGTGGGGAGCAGGGGCTGATGACAGACGGCTGTTGCATAATCATTTACTTGAAAAAAAGAAGGTAAATCTGTCTGTGAAACCACAGAAATTGGATCTAATGACATATCCTACTGGCCAATTTGAAATCCCCAGTATGCTTGAAAGAGTTGGTGAATCCTCCAAAAATAATGAGAAGTGTTTATAGAAATTTACTCCAGCTTTGATCCATGCTCTGAAAAAACTGTGCACACCTCCAAGAAAATGTATTCATTTCTTTTGAAGTCTCATTGATTTTTAAATGAGAACCTGGAAAGTGGTGGAGAAGCAAAACTTAGTCTTCATAAAAGCAAGGAAGGACTAAATGGTGTTACTAACTTTAGACAATGAGGAGGTACAGGCTGCAGGGAGTTTGCTTTTTATTGCCTGTGGTTTTTTTGTCTCGCAATCTTATGTCTGTAATGTATGCAAAGCACTTGCAGTGATAAGCAGATTTTAAACCCCAGAGAGGGGCAAGAAATTGTAAGTGTAATGACAAGATTTGCAGAATAGTCAAGTGATTTATGGACCCTACTGATTTTTGAGGCTTTTTGTAGTAAAGCAGAAAATAGGCAATAGCCTTTAGGCATCATTAGCTTTGACTTGTTTTCATATATACTACAAACAGATAAACTGATTTTTTGAAAAATTTTACAGTAGGAGCCATGACACTTCTATTTCTCCCTAAACTCAATAGAAATGTGAATATTATTAAAATAACTGTTAAAACAAGTTGAATTTTTCTGGAATGGAGAATATGCTATGTGCTGTGAGTTGCTAAGTGTAATGGAAGCCCTTATATTTTCTTATACTTGGTTTTGAAATCATTACAGAGTTTCTATGTTCAAACAACATTTAAAAATCCATCAAATTCTGGTTTGTCCCTGTACAGGTTAATAGTTTGGCTGTTGATACAAAGCATCCATTAAAAATGATAAGGTTGCTTATCATGTTGGCATAGGCTAGATATTCCTACTTGAGTTCTGTTTTAAGAGGTATATGTGAAAGCAGCGACACCTGCTTTTGGCCACTGGCAAAAAGTCTTATGTTTTTCTGCCACATGCTGTGGTGGCAGGAGGTGACAAGCAGTGTAGTCAGTCGCTGGATTACAGACTATTAACTAAGTGAATTCATTTATCATCTTGTCTCTAGTCCATGGAGTGAAACTTACCTGAAGTTTTCACTCCTTTCGATCATTATCTTTTCTACATAATAAGGTATAACCTTTCATTCATTTAAAAAGTGTCATAAAGGAATCAGGTAGACAATAACAGTACCTGAGGCCTGATGCATGTTGCATGAATCAAGCTATAAAAGTGCTAATGCAAGGTTTGTGATGACTAATATTGATATTGCCATGCATATTTTTTAATAGTTGTGTCATTGAAAGCACTAATTGAATTACAACCTGGGAATGCTTGTGAGATTTGACTGCTTATTTGTCAGTCTACTTCTAGTAGGCAGGGTGTGTTTTGCTAGATGTGTTATATGAAGCTTTTGCAAATCTTTGTGCACAGCTTCACTGTGGGCCTGTCTCGTATTCTAAATGTTTTCTTCTGGTCCAGTACAGAGGGGCAGCAAATCTACCAGCTCTCCACTCCATTCAGCTCTAAACACACCTGTCCTGACTGGAGTGGGTTCAGGACTTTTCCTTGGGCTGAATGTGTTTTTAAGAGTGCACTGGCATCTCAGCTGAAAGTGGTGTTCTCACACAATTAACAGTGCTACTAATAGCTGTGACTTCAGACAAACACAGAAAAGCACAAGTTTCTCATCATTATGTTCTGATATAATTTTTGTCAGTATCAGATTTTTTCCTTGTACTCTATGTTGTACTTTCCTTGTACTCTACTATAATGTTCTCCATGTTTTTACAGATTTCTTTTCTATTTGCTAAATGCAACCAAATGTTACCTTATTTAAAATTTTGCAATTCCCCAGTGTGATCAACTTCCTCATAATTTTTGACCTGCTTTTATGAGAGAAGGTGCATGAAATGAATTCTGTCATTTTCTCTCATTAGACTCTGCCATCTTAGGTCACATAAAGCTCTTTCATATTTAAAAAACCTCCAGTCTGTGTGTCTGAAGGCTGTGGGGAAGGACAGGGTTATTTGTAGGCATGGCAAACTGAATGTGTCCCAGCATTTCCGCTGTAAGGATTTGGTGCCATGAGGATGTAGGTTCACCACTGGAAAGATTCTGTTTCCAATGGGTTTTAGTTACTCTTCCAAAACCCATGCATTTATTAACATCCTTTGTTAGAGCAAATAAGCAAACATTACTTTAACAGTGAGCAGAACCTGCCATGCAAAATAAGTGTGAATACTTCTCTGCTGGAAAGATAATTCTCCAATTAGCCTCCAACCATTCAGTGATTGAAAATTTGTGGATGCAAATAATTTTTAGATTATTTAAGTCACTTAAAAATAAAATAGTATTCCTGTGGAGCTGGTAGAACTCATTTATAGCTGGGGTGTTTCTGACTCCAGATCACATCTGGCAGGAGGAAAAAGGTATTCATTCTCATTATCTTACAATGTGTGCCAGACTGATGAAAGAAACACATGCAGAGGTAATTCTTTCCAGTATTGAAGTGTGCATGTTTAATTGGAAGAAGTGATAGAGAGAGGCAGGGATCAGGGAAATAATTTATACATTGGCCTCTTACATTTCCCATTCCTCTTTCCCTCAAAGCCTCTACAGATGGTGGCAATGTCTGTCATTTGGGTCTCTCTTGGACAGTGACCTAGCCTTTTAGACCAGGAATTGTGATCCTTTGTCTCCCTCTCATGGAGAAGCCACCTCTCAAATCCCATGGCCTGCTCAAGCAGTAGGAGCTTCTTTACTTCTTAAACTTTGAAGTTTGGGATTCATTTTTGCAAAATCTCCTCTGGCCTGACTCCTGAGTTAGTGTTTAGAGGCTTACAGAACAATGAAACTTTCTTCTTGTAACTTAGTGTCTGGTGTACAACACAAAGTGTTGAGGTTCTTGGCAGCCTAGGTTCAAAGTGGTTGTTAAATCCAATGCAGCTCAAATTTCAAATATTTGTCATTGGCAAGGAAGCCAGTTGGACTTCCCAGTGGGGTCACGTTGCCTACTGTGTTTGCAGTCCCATTTCAGGTTAGAACCAGTTTGTATGTCAGTCCTGGGCACAGCCAGCCAAAATCCTGGTTGCCTGAGTCAGAACAGCCCCAGGAGGTAGCTGTGTAGGATGCTGAGTGTGCCCTGGCTGTGGTTTACCCTGTGCTAGGGTAGATGGGGCTGGGCTGAGGAGGAAGGTTAAAGCAGAGTGCTCCATGTCATTGTGTCCCAGCCTGCTAAGGTCTGTGGCTCTGGGATGGAGTTTTCAGCCAGAGCTGCTTGTTTGCCTGAAGAGGGGCTGTATGCAGGAAAAAACCACCATGGCTACAGGAGTGGGGAGGCAGAACTCACAACAGGATGTGTCTGAAAGTGAGAGATCCTGTTAAATGGCCTTTGGCACTGTGACTCCAAGTCCAAAGGGAAATGTCAGAGGGCAAAGCTTGAGCAATGGTCATGGTCATCCCAGAAGATCTGTGTGTGGGCACTATTGCATTCATGTGCACTGGATTTCCTTGGGATTTTTTCCAACATAACGGCCTGTTGGACCAAGGAACTTCTCTAATGCTTGATAGAGTTTAAGCCTGGAATTATGTGCAGCTTAGTTGGGAAGAACATTCCAGCCAATCCCTATGCATTCCTCTTCAGTGTTCATGTCATCCCCCACCTGTATGTCAGACTTGATGAGTAGAGCTGTTTTCCTTGCATTTTTATGGTGAAGGATGTCTTAACCTACAGCTTTGCTGAGAACTTCTTTGTGCTCAGTTTGAGGGCTTGTAACGTAGGTACTCAATTTTCAAAATATTCCATGATCATTGTCTCTCTCCTGTTATTATCAAGCAGAAGAGATTATGCCTGTCCTAAAAGCTGGCAAAGGCAGGTGTTGCTCAATATAAGAATGATGAGGGGCGTTACTGTAAGAAGGCTTCTAACAAAATGCATCTTTTCTGATAAAAAAAAATTCCCCCTGCTGTATTGCTTGTAGATTCCTAATTGCTTTTATATAATAAAACATTAGAAAAAATGATGTAGTAAAACCAGATATAGCCTTATTAAATTGGAAGACTTGAACATTCATTATAATTATATTGAAATTGTTTTTATGATCTTAAAACAACCGTGTATGTGATTGAGAGATGGATGTTTGCAATATTAGATAATGGCAATATTAGATCAAAGCTGTTTGTATCTTTCAATTATCCTGTGCAGTATTGCTGAATTTTCAATTACCTTAGAGTTGAATGTTAGAGCTGAATGTGTTGCCTCCTCAGTGCACCACCTGCTCCTGTAGTTTCACGTCATCTGCAGTGCAAGAGAGCTCAGTTGCTCAAAAGGAGTAGAACCGACGTTGTTTAACTTGAGGAAGAATCAATTTCTAGTTGCATTGTAGTTTTCAGGAAAGGCAGCCTGTAAAACCATCAATTCTGTTTCTTGGCAGGTTCAAATCCAGTTATTTGCTCCTGCCTGGTTATGAAGTGTACAGAACTCCTTGTAGTGTCACACTCTGATTTTGCTTCATTAATTTGCAGGATCTTGTTCATCTTCTCAAGTGAGAGAAGGAACATGCCCACCTTGGATTTCTTGAACAACAAGGCATATTGTTCTGGTGCAAAGTTAATACGTACCCTAAAATTGCTTATGTTTTGCTTTAGTAAAGATTTTTTGTTTCTCTATGTGCTGTCCTCAGCTAATAGAGTGAAAAGTCTCAATTTTCTTCAGCTCTTTTTTTCTTAAGCTTTCTGCCAGAAATGTCAATATGTTCTAGCTTTCATTCACTATAATGAATGATATAATAAACATGGCTGCAAGCAAAAGGAATCCATTTTCATCCAGACCACCTTTCTTTTAATCTTACCACAGTGTGTAGCCTAAAGACTATAGCTAGATGAAAGTTTTCTGTTACATGCTTTATAAAAGCAGGATAAGTCCTTTAAGTCTCTAAAATCTGCAGTAAATATGAGGCAGAGGGTTTTCTCTGGCCTTGTGAGAAACCTCTAAGCTTCTTCCAGGTGATGTTTGACTTCTTTTTAGATATGCTTATTTTGAGTCCTTTAAAATCTTTCAAGAATAAGAGCTGGAGAAAATTTTCAGGGGTGATTTGCTCTTTGTAATGTCCCATTACAGCTCATTTCAGCAGTTATTTTGTTTTATTTAGTGACAATCAAATATAACCTTTATTTCCAGAATTACAAAATTCCTGATCTATAAAGCTTCAAATCTTTGTACAAAGGTGCCTCCAGGACTAAGTGACCTCTCCATTCTGTCTTGCAATAGGAGTAGTTTCTACCCTTGATCTCATCACATAAGTGAGGCTTCCAGAATGAAGATCCACTGAAGAGACCTTGTAGAAGGCTGTATGTTTTTACACTTTTTTGTCCCTTAAAGTGTGTTGGTTTTGGGTTCATTACTCCAGATATGTCGCCTAAACATTTTTCTGTGGTCACTATACAATAGATCAAGGCACTCTTGAATTTGTTGTGTTTAGATATAACGGGTAAGGGTGGGAAATTATAAATCTTGCAATGTATGAAGTAAGTCACAAGAAAAAGTATTTCCCAGAAATTTTTTCCCATAAAATAGAAATATGCCTAGTGGAGTTTGGTAGTTTAGTTCTTCTTTGGACTCAGTGGTACAATCATGAAGAAAAGAATGCTAAAATTCTATTTGTACATAGTTGTGAAATAGAGCAAAAAATAATTAGAATTGAAATGGAGAACTCAGCACTAATGTATATGCTGACAAAAATTTTAGAAAATCATGCAGGAAATAATTAGGTTTGAGTTTAGGCTCTTACTAGAGCTGATTAAAAATAAACCATTGGTCATGATCCATGAATTCCTTGCTTATTTTGTGAATCAATAAAATTTCACGCTCTAAATATAGTAAGAAATACTGTTGAAATGACATCTTTCTGCTACCACAAGTGATTTGATGTCTATATGTGTGCACCCTCATAGGTACACACACATGAATCTGTTTTCCTGTCATGGCAGAAATTCAGCCCAGCTTTGGGGTTGGAGAGTGTCCCTGTGCTGCCTCACCCTTCCTTTGAGGACGCTTGCTACACTTTGGTGATTTTGGGATTAGTGCTGAGGTGACTCATCACCCTTTGTCAGTTTGGGGAAATTCAGCACGTATCAGTGTAGCTTCCAAAAGTTCCCATGGGAGCAGTTGATGTTACTTTGAAGTCACTGAGACTGGGAATTAAAAGGTTCAGCAAAGCTTATAGGGCAGTTAGCTTAAGAAAATCCCTGATCTGAAATGTGGTACAAGCTGCTGTTGCTGGTCTGAAAGGGGGAAATGAACCTGTTGTAATAGCATACCATGGCTGGATTGCCAGTGGTTTAAAAACATGTTTTGTGGATGTGGACATTTTATCAATGTGCCTATTTCACAAAAAAATCACGTGACTCCTGACTTGTTAAACTCCCTTTTGAAAAGCTATTTGAAATTTTGATTTTTCTATATGTTAGTTTAGAAGACTTTTATTAGTATTATGCATAGTGTTATAAAAAATTTATTGGTGTTGCTATTTCTACGTAGGGTTTTCAGAGACAAATGTTAAGACAAAAGGCATTTTACTTTAGAAATGCTTGCTGTAAATCACATGTGAGTATAATATAGTTTAGGGGATCATGGATCATCTATGTCCCAGTTAACGCATTCTTATGAGATTCTTTGTGCTTATTACCTTATGAATATTACATTAGTTTGTTATATTTTGCACCGATGAGGGCATGCAGCAAAGGCAAGGTAACTTCCTTTGAAATATATCTTCTTTGAAATGTATGGATTGCTATTGAAAGTAATCCAGATCACATGGTACATGTTGAAGTAATCTAGATGGCATGAGCAAAAAAAAGTGTTTTGAGTATCATCCTATTTCTCTTGAGAGAATTCAGTGATGTAGAAGGTTTACTGATCTTTAACATGTCTTAAACAGATCACATAATTTTTAGAATCTAACTCTGGGGTTAGGAAATTATTAGTAGGTGTGGAATGATTTGTAGACATGGTTTTGAACTTCTCACTAATTTCTGGAACTCATATTTACACCAGATTCAATGAGAGTTCCAGGCAGAAGATCCATAGAGAGTCTATTCTATCAGTAATAGTGGAATTGTAGTTTTCATATTCCTTGACAAAACGAACAGCTACTTCAGAGATCCACATTTTATTTTTTACCATAAATTCAGTGTCTAGGAAACTCAGTGGGACCATATAGAGAGACATGGATTAGAAAGGTTTGTGATGAATATTCAAGATGAAACAATGGAGCTGAAAATATGATGTAACAGAGAGATTACATATGGCACTAGTATAAGTTCTAGTCGTCTAGAATTTATCTTGTTGGCCATTTGTGATGTTGTCTACATAGACTAGATAGGCATAAATAAGCTTAAACAGATTTTCTATAAATTCTGGGGGTTTTTTTGAGGACTTTTTTTGCACGTATTGAAGCCTTTTTACAGGAAAAAAACAAAATAAGTTGTGGGAGATGCGCAGGGGGAAAGGTTTATTCTATTCAACCAGGAAAATCACAAAACACACCAAAAATCTATGCTTTGACAAGATTTGTTCCTAATTTTCCAATTATGGAGAAGTTGAAAAAGAAAAAAAATGCAGTCACATGAGCCAAATGCAATCATTTGAACCCCACTAGGTTTGCCTGAAGCTATTATGAACTCTCTCATTCTTATGTTTCCTTTAAGGATGTTCAAGTGAATTGTTTTGGCCTTTGAGAGAAAATTAGTTTTGGTTTTGACTGTAAATCATAAGATCTTTGCCTCCTCATGATTAATGAGATAAGCTGCTTGAATGACTGCTTAATTTAGTGATCTGAGATTTAGAGAACTGCTTTGAGAGTATTGGTAAGTAAATTTGTTCACAGTGTGAGAGGTATTTAAAATAACAGCAGTAGCTTGTGAAAGACTGCTCTCCACTTAAAGGATGTAACATTGCTAATCAAAGTCAGTGTGTGTGGAGAAACTAGAGCTGTTCTGTGTCACTCTGCTTAATTTAGAGCAGCCAGTTATAACTCAGGTTGATTGCCATTAAAAGCCAATTTTGCCATTGCAATCAGTGTGGATCGTCATATTTTATCGATTATGCAGTCTCTGAAGGCAGCAGGAAGGGAAGCCAGAAGGTTCTGCCATGCCATTTGAGAAGCTGTTTCCAGGTACAGGTCTTTGGATGGTCTGTGTGGATTCTGATTTTGGTTCTCTTGCCAGTTTGTGGGTTCCCACAGCAAGGCAAATCCCCAGAGGTGCAGATGTGGAACAGCACCATTACTGCTTTATCATCTTGGCCCTCTTCTGCTTCTTGGTTCTGCACAGCTGGCTGGGTCATTTTATTACTTTCCCATCTTCTTTTCCTGTGGCTAAATAGCCCTTAGTAAAATATCCTTATATTCCCCACATCTTTGAAAGTTGTGTATTCATTTGAGTTTGAAAGTGGTCATTTGGAGCAGCCAAGTTGTTTCACTGAGTCTGCTATGTTCCTCTGCAGCCTCAGCAGAAATGTACATCTGTGCAGGATTGTAGGTCTCAGGAGCTGCAATATGTTTGTATCATGGGCAACTTTTACCACTTCCTGCCATGTTCTGGGAGCTTGTCTAGGGATGTTGATTGCCACGACTCTGGACTCCAGCACTTGATTTCCAACATCTTATGCATGGTCTGATCAGTCTGGCAGGGGTAAAGAAACAGATTTAATGACTGTGCTTGCATGAGTTGCCATGAATTTTGTCTCTCTTCCAGAAGTTTTATCAGCTGTGTATTGGTTAATGCTCAATAGCCATAGATTTATACTGGATTTAATAAGACATTTAAGGAAAAATGCTGCAAATCCTTTGTTTCTTTTGCGTGGATGAACTTGCATTAAGCAGCTTGCAGCTTGATGTTGTTCAGTGAAATCTATTCAAGCAGATTTTTCTGCCTGTCATGTTGGCCCAACAAATGACTGATATTATACAGTATTTGTTATTATTTGGTTGGTTTTTTCCTGATTTATTACCTATGAAAGAGTAGATGAATGCTCTCAGAATATGCAGACTGTAAATAAAAATAGCTAACTCAAAATAGTGGTTTCAATTGAGTTACCTGGTTTTGGTAGTGTCACGTTTGACTCTGTCATAGAGTTGCCAGAAAATTCTGGCAAGGAACAGGAAAGCAGTAAATCTTTAAATATAGCAGCCAAAATCCTGCAGTCCTGAGAACTTCTTCCACATATCTTACTGGTATTTGCCTCTTCTACTTGTTCCCTCATAAGTGGCTGTATCATCAATTTTGTTTACATTTTAAAAATAAGTGAAATGCAGTTGTCTCACTTTTCCTAATGCCTCCTTTGAATGTGAATGTTGTGTAATGATGTGTTTCTACTCTTCTAAGAGCTAGGTGAGTTAATCTGAAAAATTCACCAGCAGCCCAAGCAGTGAGTGCTTGTAATTGCCCACCTGGTGTGCAAGATATGCCTTTATTTAATAGAAAACTTCAAAAGCTCAGTGATTTTAATTAAAGTGTATGGAAGAATAAAAATGAGATTGAAAAGGCAGAAGTGGAGGGGGGAAAATCCAGAAGAAATACAGGGAACTGCTAAAATTGTGTTAGAATCTTTCAGAAAAGCATTTTCAGGTTGAGTTCTTGAGCATCAACACAGAACACACCTCAGCTGCAGAGCAGGACTACAAACAGCTGTGTCCTGGGTCAAACACAAAGAGAGGATCTAAAACAGGTTACCAAGCTGGAAGCATTTGGAACCAAACCCTGGAGATTCTAGTTGGAGCTCAGACACAGAAGAAGAATGTTCATTTGTACTGCAAACCTAAATCTTTGCAGTGGGTAGGTTTGGGAAAATGGGCAACACCCTTGATCTGTAAGCTCTGGGGTCACTCTTCTGTGGTCACTTGGGCAAACTGAAGTTTGTTCATATGATTTTATTTCTGTATCTATGTTCTGAAGAAGATTCTTGAATGATATTACATGTAATCCAGCGATGACTGATACGGACAGAAAAGGCTCATGTAAAATTTATTAGGTACAAAGAATTAATAATTGAAGGTTGTCATTCAGCATATCAGTTTTCACTGTGACATGGAACTGAAGTTGTAGCAGTAAGAACTGCCAAGTCATCCAGTTTGTCTGAAAAATATTAATTTGAATGATTTGGAAATTTTCTGTGGTTTTAGTATGAATGCTGAGGTGTCAATTTGGCTCAAGTTCAAAACCCTATGATAGATGCCTTATTCAGCTTATGTTTGAGAAAAAAAGCAGGACGGAGCAAAGAAAAAACAATGAAGTAACAGGATGTAAAATAGATAAACACCAAACTGAGGGAAAAATGTTATGAATAAATAAAATTCTGATGTTTTTTGAAGATAATGAATAGTAGGTCAAGAGAAAACTGTCACTTAACATAGCAAAACACTAAATTCAAACATATGCATATGGTTAAGTCTGTATTTAGACAATTAAATGCGCTCTTTGTATACTTTGTATATGAACGTTTGAGTATAGCTCCCACTGAAATAATCAGTGAGGTGTGGCATGGGCTGCAGACAGATGTGCTAAAGGCATGGCTTCTGCATCAGCTGCAATGTTGTTCTTTGCTCTGAAGAATGCAGTCAGAAAAATTTTGTAAACAATTTATAAGGTTGTAAACAACTATGCTTTCCTTTATTGTTTTGAGCTTGTTTGTGTATTTTAAACCATGATAACTGGTGGAATCTGGCCATGGGTACGGTTTTCTGTTTGATGGAATGCCATAGGCATTAATATAATGGGATATTTTAAATTTGTATTCTGATCTTTGCTTTTTTTTGTCCCTAAAGAACTTTTACAGCATTCTTGATGTTGTTTGTTGTGATAGCAGTGATGATTTACCATGATCTTTCAACTTCTCTGCAGTATTATGTAGTTGTGAATAGCTGTAAAAGAATTTTATGTAATGATAGCAAATTTCCTCAATTGCTCCAAGACATGGAGCTGAATATGTGCTGAAATAACTTTATTTACTGACAAATCTTGTTTGAGATTTGTGTGGAAAAAATTGAATGTCCCCTTGCCATAGATACATACTTTTTAAAGGAGACTATTTCTTAGGCAAAAGGTTAGGAATTGCGCCAAACAAGTCCATATTGATTCAAAACTCTTTCTTAAACCACACAAGCATTTATCTCTTTCTAAATGCAAATATATCAATTATTGGACCCCTTTACCAGGACACTGCAGAAGTGGTTGATGTCAGTATTTGCTTGGGTATAGGCTACTCAGCCACTTTTATTTCTGTTCCTAGCTCTTGGTTTTGTTGCTGATAATCCTCTGCTGAAAATTTGATACATGTCATTGTGGGGAAAGCACTTTACCATTTCTTTCCAGTTAGACATGGTTAAGTCTTGACCTGAAGAGAGCTGAGTACCAACTAACTGAAAGAGCTGGTTTATTAAAAAAAAAAATAAAAAATTATCTTCTCCAAGTCTTTGTTTCCTCAGTGTTCCACCTAATTTTTAGCATGTCACAGCACCAAGAACAGAGAGGTTATTGTCCACCTCTGAAGGGAGCAGCTGCCTTTGGATACAGCTCAGGTGTGGTTTAGCCTTGTTTGAGCTCATGACTGGCATGGCCATAGGCACAGATACCTTCTCTTTCTCTCCAGCTCTTCATGTGTCTTTCCATCATGTCCTTCAGTTTTGGAATTTTGTCCATTTTCTCTGAGTTCAGTTTCTTTTTTTGCAAGGGGATTTGATTTTGTTCTCCTCAGTCTTTGTAGTGTATTATTATTTGTTGGCATTTGAGACTCCCTTCTATTTTTTAACACTTGTGAAATCGGTATCTGGTTTGTTTTACTTGATGAGATGCTTGAAATAATGAAGTTAGGTTTAAGACATCTACAGTTCTTACCTGACCCTTCACATTTTTGTTCAACAATGTAATAGACTTTTTGTCTGATTGCTTCTCTGCAGTGGTGAGGAAATTTATAGATAATGAGAAAACAGGAAGTCTGTTCCTTTCCATGGGCCTGCATGTTTTGAAGTAATAAATCGTATAGCCTGAAAGATTTAATATTTGAGTCTCGATGTCCCTGCAGTAGGGAACTCAAATATTCCTCCCAGATCCCTCACTAGGACTGAAGCTGTTCTATATTAGTCTGTAATTTTGCTGTTCTATAAAGACTTGTCTGATTTCATCTTTCTCTGTTTTGACACGAAGTGAGATTTGAAGGCTGCTCAGACAGTCTGTGAGGTGAAGCATTCTCAGTATTGTGCACCATGGCTTGCCAGGTGCTGGATGTTACACTAATTTTCTGACTTTTCAAGGGGTTTACGCCTTCATAAAATGCGAGTTGTACAGTGAATTTTAGATGATGACTTACTTGTCTTAATTGAGCGCTAGGCTTTCTGCTGCAAATGTTTGCCACATAGTTGACATAAATACATTATCTTTAGACAAATGCTGGATGCATATTTCTGAACTTGAATGCAAGCAGCACCATTTATTATCAGCTATCACTGAACCGAGTCCTGAGCTCGTGTTGTCTGTTGGAGTCAATGCAGGTGAGTGAATTCACATGATAAACAGTAATAAGTATAATAAAACAGGAGCAGTAGTAACCTAACAGCACACTTGGTGTGTCAAATAGAGCATTTTTATGGCCAAACGAGCATTTCATTTTTGTAACAACAGATGATTTGTGAAGCTGACGCTTCTTTAAAAGGAAGAGAGATGAGTAGATTTTTGACAAGCTGTATTTGATGTCTGGTTACAAAAGCCTTGTTTTGCTTTGTTGCTATTACAGTGCCAACAGGAGGGAAGAGATTACTGTCTTTTGTTAGAGCTGGTTGCAAATTGTACTCCTGTTATGCTTAGAAAAAGCCATTCCTCCGGAGCCTTAATGTTTCATTAAATTATACTGGGCTGTGATGGGGAGGAAGGACAATGGAGAACACATTTTAAAAAGCTTTAAAAGGTTGTGTTTCAACATTTGAGAAGAAGTTTGGGTGTTCTGTGTTCAAAAAGTTGCCATTGAATTGAAATGCTTATTAGGGACTTGCAGTGGGTTTTTTTGGTTGGTTTTTTGTTGTGGGTTTTTTTCTTATTTCCCTTTGAATATTGAGTTTTCTAGTTATATTTAAGAGAGTTTTGATACTTCTCAAAGGGGACAGGGTGAAAAAGCTGACTCTCAAGGAGATCTGCAATTTCTGTTAATTCACTTTATACAATATGGTGTTAAGATAATAAGGTGGCAGATAAGGTGTCACATTCTCATTTGATACAAACAAACATTTCATAATGCATTCTCCATGTTACAGATTCATTCCAAGCCTGAAGCTTAGAAAATTGGATAAGTTTCCTGTTTTCTGAGTTTCCTTTTTCATCTTGACCGTGGGCATATTTCTGCCGCAATAAATGATTATTCAGTTTGATTTTGTGAGCTTGTATGCTGGGGTATTTTAGTTCTTGCTTTTGAACCACTGGGTTTCAATTTTACTTCCCCTGTTAGCCCTTCTGGGGGTTGGGGGGTGGTACACACAGACAGATTAAAATCTAGCTCAAAGCCAGATGCAATATTTGTGGTAAAATCATGTCTCTGATCTTATGATGTCATTTATGGGTGTGAAGAAATCCTATTATTAGAGAACAAATCTGCTATTCCTGTGTAGAAGTGCTGCCTTCTGAATGATGCACAAGATAATGTAGCAGAGTCTGGTTTTGTTTTTTTTTTTAAATTTAATAGAGCAAGCACTAGAAAAATAGGATTTATATACTGCAGGTTAAAATACTTACCTGCATTTGATTTTTTTAATGTGGTTCTTACGTGGGCAAATTTTCCCTGAGTTTTCAGTTAGTGCAGAGATGAATGGAGTATCTGCACAGCTCAGAACACCACTGAAAAAAATGCAGTAGAAATAGCTGATAAAATGGACTTACAAGAAAAAATCTATAGCATTGTTGTAGGGAAGAAAAAGGTTATTCTTCTTTAGGGGAGCCACATTGCTTTACTTTGCTTTTCCTTTACCAGAGGAACATGTGGAGTGACAGACGAATAAGATGAGAATGAACAGGGTACCTGTGTGTTTGAGACATCCATGCCGGCACAGCAGCCAAGTCTTTTTGGTATGGGAAAAAGCACATTTCCCCTGTCAGCAAGGTTTCCAATTGGCCTCAAAATTCCCACTGCAATGGAGGGGAAGGTGGGACTTGGAGGGTCAGGGGAGCAGACTTGCAGAAGCACAAGGTCATGTTGACTGTTTAACAGCACGCGTCCCTGTTAGCAGCTCCTTTGACACACAGAGCTGTGCAAAGCCCTTCCTTTGGTTCAGGGAGGCAGAAACATCATCCACTCCCTTGAATTACTGACAGCATCCTTCTACTGCAGATTCTGCTGTTGCCTTGAGCCAGAGGCAGTGTTTGCAGTGTTGCTCTCCAGCTCTACCCTGCTCAGTTATAGGCAGGTACTCCTGAAGGACTGGGAGCTCCACCTCTCAGTCACAAGCACTTGCATGAGAATTTCATACTTTGAAAATAAAGCAGTAGACAAAGTGTAAAATACAAAAATGTACACAGATACAAACAGTAGAAGTCAAAGATACATTAAAAGCTGACCTCGCTGTTCTTGTCACTGTGCTCATATTCAGTATAGGAAAAAAAATTGTTCTAGAAAAATACTTTTATTTTTTTTAATTAGCATATTTTAAACTCAAGACAAAGGTTACTGTTTTTGTGGCATAGAAAACAAATACATGCAGACCAAAGTGCCAGGATAAGTAGTCCAAGGAGAATTAATCACCTAACATTTGTCGTCCTGATTTCCCTTAACACAATTTTCTCTGAAGAGATCCATTTAATGATACTGCATCAAAATAATTATTTTTCATATTTTTAACTCCTGCTTCTGTTTGATGAGGGTGTTCTAGTCCTAGTAACCAAAGTAGTCAATATGGCATAAGTGAAATGACTTGCAGGTGGGTATGAGACTGATTGGAAAAATATTGTAGCATAGTTCTTAATTTGGTATCAAAATTAAAGTAGTGCTAAGATTAGATATCTAACCAGGCTCCAGCATTTTTTTTGTTACATCTAATAGCAAGTGTGCTGTAGAAAACAGGACTGCAATGCAAATGGGTACAGATGCCTTCGAAAAATGGTTGGAGAGAAATGAAGTGCAGTTGAATCAGGGACAAATGTCAAGTTGTGTGTCTGTCTTCATTTAGAGATTGGAGAGAAACAAGCTGGGCAACAGCTCTGTGGGAGCCTAGAACTTCAGAGTGGTAACAACATCACAATAATGTCTGTCTGAAAAAGAAATCTAGACAAACATTTATCAAAAATAACATGGGCATTGTTCAATTTCTTGGGGGAAAAGTGTGTTTATTGTCCTCTGGTGCTTCCTTCCAGGTCTTGTTCTTAGAAATGTCTGACTGAAATCCTTTCAACTTAAAATTACCTGTGAATACACTACAATGCTGTGGGCAAGCCCACAGAAGAAATGGAAATCTATATGACTAATTGTTTTAACACCTATTATTATATTGCTGGAACAATGTCTGGGAGGATTTGCAATTTAGTAATATTAGTAGATTGTTGGGGTTTTTTTTGTTGTTGTTAGCATGTATTGAAAATACAAAAGTAATCACTTGAACAGGATGGAGATAGATACTTCTTACCTTTACTGAGATTGTTCTAATCAAATATTTGGACCTTGTATTGAGACCCAGGTTTGCATATTTCAGTCCTTTTTGGCATTCTCCCTTTGCTATTCACCTATGAATAGCTTTTTATTTTAACATAGTGTAGCACTTCATTTTGACCCAGATTTTTTAAAAATTTGTATTTAAACATGTTAGTCAAATGACAAGATTAAAAGCACTTTGAATTGCTTTTAGTTCAGCAGTACAGTGAAAGCACCAATGGCCTAGAAGTTGCTTCAGAGATTAGAATAACATTGTTAGCTTGAAAAAAACTGTTCAATTTTCCAAGTGATCTTGAATCAATCTGTCTGCTTTTGATAAAGCCACCCCTCCACAGGCCCCTGTCAGATTGTCAGTGCTGATAGTGTGGAGCCAGATATCCCCCTGTATTGTGCTGCCCCTGTATCTCCATCCTCATCAGTATTGACCTTTTTCTGGAGGAGCCATATCTCACAGACAACACCACTCCTGCTGTGTTTTGTGGTTTTAACAGATATGTCCTGGATTACACCGGCAACACAGACTCCTCTCATTTGTCACCTGCACTGTGCTGTTCTTTCTGCTGGGTCACAACAGGCAAAATGTGACTGGGTTTAAGTCCCTGTGCTGCTGCCTCTCTTTTGCACACATTTGCCTTTTCCACTGCTTCAACATTGCTGTCTCAGAACTTTGGAGAGCTCCAAATCCCTGCAGCAACCCCAGTAAAAGTAAACAGGAAAAACTGCCGAGCAGGGAAGCTGAACCTTTTCATGTCCTCCCTCAAATTAACAGTAATTGTTGATCCTTGATGGGTTCAAGGAATAAGCAGAGCTGCACAACAGTACTGGAAACAAAGAATATAGCATGCACAGAGTAGTAATTAATTAGCAACTTAAATAACTTGCATTGCTAGACTTTTAATGGAACAGCAGCAGCAAAACCCAAATAGATTCCCCTGTACAGCCAGAGGAGGGGGGAAATCTGCATGAAGAAAGCAGGTGCTGGAAAGGGAGGGATTCTTGGTTGCCCTTACTGTGCTTTAATATACTTAAGGTGTGTTTGTAACCATTAATTTTCCCTTTGTATAAATTTGTTTTATTAAAAAGATAGGGAATTTTCCAGTCTGAGGAAAGAGATGGCCTTGTAGTGGTGCATAGTGTAAAAGTGGCAGTGTCTCTGTGCTGGAAAGGTACTGCAGTACTTCAGGAGAGCATTCTGTCTGTGCAGGATAGTAAGGCTGGAGGGGATTTTTTGGAGGGAGATTTCCATTATGAAACCTTGTGGATGATTTGGTGCTGGAGAAAAATACTTCGATGTGAGGTGTTTCATTTTTGTGCTGCAGCCTTTCAATGGTGGTATTTATCTCAGGTGTTGCTGGATGAACTCAATATCATATGTTGTGCTAGCAACCCAGTAGGATCCCAAACCCTATTTTTGGAGATTTGTTGAAGGAAGCCCTGTACCTGCAGACAGCTGCAATTCAGACATGCATGTTATGTGCACATTTTCTCTCCATTACTATTTAAACCAGTCTGTCTACTTGTCTATTTATTCATATTTTTCAGAACAGCCTGTGTTGAAATTCTTTACTTTATCATTGACATCTCTGGCACTGGTTACTCTGCAAATATTTTCATTGCTCTTTGCACTGTGTTAATATTACACCTCCATAAGAGCTGTGATGGCAAATACAGTAGTGGTAGTAGAAACATGCAGTTTCATGGTCTCTTTCTATGGTGTTGCACACAAAGAGCAGTGCAATCTTTGCCTCAAGTTGTTTTATGGTTGATTATCATCTTCCATTTATTTTCCACTTTGAAAAATATGCAGATGACATCATGGTGTTGAAGTACATAATCGTAACATAGTTCAAATTCAGATTCTTCACTGCTTCAGAGTAATTTTTGGTCCAAAATTTAAGTTTTTTTGTGGGATTTGTAAGCACTTCATTTTGTACCTAGAGAGCTGAAACCTGTGCAATGAGACCACAAGGATGAGATCTCAAAATGGACTGAAATTCTCAGATTTTTTTTTAAAATGCTTTGCCTTTTAATACTATTACATTGGTTTCTCTGTACACTAACTCCTCTACTGTCCTGTTACTTACCCAGCTTCATATCTTAAGTTCTCTTTCTGTTTGTATATGCTGGAATTTAACTGCAATTTGAAAGTTCTTAAACTCCTCTGGATTGAGATGGAATAATTCTTTACATACACAAATACATTCAGGAAAAATTTAAAGGATTTGGTTTGTTTTTAAAGGCTGTACATGTAATAACAGACTTAGTATTTATATTTAGTTTGCTGGTGTGTTTATGCAAACTTCAAGAGAAAAGCTTAACTGCATCTTTTGTTGTTGCACAGTTTCAGAATGTAAATTGGTATTTACAAAAAAAAACATGGTGAGGGGATCAGAACACTTTATTTGCACAGACTGGTATTTCAAATACTAACTCAGTTTCTCACATCAGTCTGACAGCTGATAAATGCCATTTCAATGGTAACGTTTTTTGTTCTTGTTTTCATTTGGGCTGAAATAGTTTGCTTGTGTGCATCTTAGTTGTCACAAGAAGAAATTATAATCAAAGAGGCCCCAGCTAAACAGATTGCTGTACAATTCTAAGGAATAAAAAAGAAAAATATGCATTTTTGTGACACATTGCCAAAAGCACAAATATTTTAAACTGTGATGATCTATAGTAATGGAGAATGCTACCCTAGGAGATGAGGGGCTGCATAAATTGTGGGAAATTTACTGCAATTTTTTTTCAACTTGCACAAGTTCTGGAAGTGTTGCTTAAGATAAACATTGAACTGTTTTAGCACTCCAAAATATGTGGGTTTCTGTCCCTGTTGGAATAACTTTACTGTAAACAAAGAACATAACTGCATCAAAACCATCCCAGCTTCAAAAAAGTGTCTTAATGGTTTCAGTGCTGTCTTATTTTCTCTAATTACTGTCATTGCTGTATTGATCAGAGAGGATTAATTATTTACTACTGCAGAAATGTACTTTCTAACTAATTCTTCAGATTAAGTATTTATATGGACTCTGACATGAATTCTGTTGCTTAATATCACATACTTAACGTTAATTAACCCCTTGCACCTTGTGTACTTGAGATGTGTAGGAAGATGGGCATTTGGTGATCTCATCAATTGTGTAGTAAAGGTCAGCAGCTTGGGATGGGCAGTTACAAAGTGTGTGTGGGGAATGTATGTTCACCAGTCCTTCCTTGGCCAAGGTCAGAGCAGTCTGAGGAGAAATCTTTTTAGATCTTTTGATAACACACTTCCAGCATCTTGAAACATGGATGCGTGTCCCAGAACTGCAGTTGTAATTAATTAGTAATGTGGTTGCTTATATTGATTACAAACCAGTGGATGCATCTTAAGCTAACCAAGGCAGATCTTGTCTTCCTTGAAAAGGAGAGAAGCAATATGCAATGCTTTTCTAGATATTTTAGGAAATAAAATTAAATTTGGTACCTTCAGGCTCTGCATCAAACATCAGTATGTCAGGAAGAAGTTGGAAGAAGTATGAAATCTTCTCTGTTGAAAGAAGAAATCTTTGCATGCAATTCTTGCAAACAGCCCAATGGCAGAGAAGCATGTGTCCATTGTGCATTAAATACCTGCCCTTGAACCACTGATGTAAAACCCACAAAATTGTTAAGTCTCCTATTGAGGCATTTCAGGTCATCAGAGAATCTTTGGATTTGAAGTTAAGAATTTGGAAGAGATAGGGACTCATGTTGGCAATGAAGACCAGTACTTAGCAGAAGTATTTACTTGCCTTTATTTATAGAACACCAGGTTAGAAAGGACCTTAAGGATCATCTGGTCCAATGTTTCTTGACAAAAGCAGGGTATAGACAAGATGGACCAGAACTCTGTCCAGACAAATCTTGAAAGTGTCCCATGCTGGGGAATCTACTGCTTCATTCAGGAGATGATTCCAATGGAAGATTGTTCCTATTCTGAAAAATGTTCCTTTTGGAATCTCCCCTGGATAAACTGGTACCCTATGCTCCTCACTTTTCCTTGTGATTCTTTGTAAACAAGAAGTTTGCATCTTCTTTGTAGCCATCCTTTAAAGGAGGGAGAAAGTCAACCCTAGGCCTTCTTTTCTTAAGGCTGGTATTCCCAAGCCCAGTTTTCCCAACCTCTCTTCACATGGTAGCTTCTAAGTCCCTTGATCAAATTTGTGGCTGTTCTTTGGATCCTCTCCAGCGTGTCCACATCGTTTTTGGGTAGCAGGAAACCAAACTAAACACAGTACTCCAGATTTGGCCTAGCAAGTGCTGCCTAGAGCGGGGTGATGACCTGTGTGTCTCTCCTGGTGCTGCAGCAGCACAGGGTTGACTCACATTGACCTTGTTGCACCCTGGGTCCCTCTCCACAGAGCTCTTCCCAGTGAGCTCTGTGGAGAGGCTGGTTAGATTCCAGTCTGTGCTGCACACCTGGATTTTGTTTTTCCCAGGTGCAAGGTCTTATGCTTGTCCATTTGGGCTTCTTTGAACTTCCAGCCTATCCAGGTCTATTCCTGCAGAGTGAATTTCCCTTCCAAGTGTCTGCTTCCCTTTCAGTTTGCCATCATGGGCAAACTTCATCAGGGTGTGTTTGAGCCCATCATCCAGATCATGGATGATGAACATTAAATAGTGCTGGTGTGAATGTCACACCCTGGGTACCCCACTTTGAGGAGTGATTGCCCACAACACTCTGGGCATGGTTGGTCAGTTCCCCACCCACCACTTGGGTCCTATGTCACCAACTTGTCCAGAGCATAACACCTCAGTTTCTGTAGGATGAGGCTATGGGGCTCTGTGTCAAATGCTGTGGAGATATTCAATAGAAAAATTGCAATTAATTCATGCCCAGCACATTTAGAAGTGTACAGAATTAGACATATCCTACCCTGCACAATGGCTACGTGTCAAAGAATGTTAAAATGGAACAAAATGGGTTAGAATTTCATGAAGGAAGCATGAAATACATACACTGGATGTATTTTTTTTCTCATTGCCACAATAACAATATATTGAAGAATTCTGCTGTGTAAAAATGAAGGTTGTATCTTGTTGTGTGTTTCATTCTGATTTTTATGTCTAAGATAGTAAGATACAGGAGAAACCGTTCATGTACATCATCTGTTTTTCTAAATGTGGTACTCACCTCGGCAACCAACAGTAGATTCAGGTGCAGCTCTGACTGTGTTTATGAAGGTTAGAAAGATGCCAGAAGAGTAACACAGGAGACTTAACAATGTTCTCATCATGAAAGCAGGAAGGCTGATACATATTTCTTAATTGCTCCTTTAATGGTAGGGACTACCATATTGCAATATGATCATCTCCACAGTGGTCCAGATGTGGTTTACAGGAGGCAGTGACTTTGCTAAGTAGGTGTTTCAGAGCTACTGCTTGACATGTTCTTAAGTAATTTACACTTTTGATTACACTTTTTCTGTCCAAAAGTGATTATACTTTTCCTGTCCTCACAATCATTTTAATGCCTGCCATAGCCTGTTTGAAATCTCAATTAATATACGTAGCAATTGCCTGATTATAAGGATGAAATGTACAGAAATGAAAGGAAAAAAGGCATTTGAACAGAGCCATAGGTCTCTTCAGAAACTGCCTTCAAGACTTTGAGTATGAATAAAGGAACTACTTTATTCATACATATGCTGAAATAACAAAATGAAAGCAATGGAACTACTGTAGTGGGACTATAATAAAGGTTAGAATGCATTATTCTGATATTTTTAGAATAGAAGGGTGTTAAGTTTATGGTTCTGATTACTTTTATTTCTTTGTGTGATTTGGGTGCTTATGGTCATTGGTGGAAATGCAAACACTCATTGATGAGTGGAATGCTATGTGCTGCTTCAAATGGAATTGCTGGGGTTTGCTGGCAGACAAGCAGAACGAGGGGGATTATTTAAGAAGGTGGCATAACTTCAGAAGGCTCAGCAACAGATAGTTTAACTGCTGTTGTGATGTCAGAGCAGTAATTCAGTATCTTCTTGGTTGATAGTGGGGGCAGCAGCTGTCTCTTCTTCCCACCTCTTGTTGCAGAGGTTGTTCTAAGTGTATGTGCGTGTATACGGCAGGGACCGCGCTTTTTTTAAAAGGCTGCTTTATTGTCCTAGAGGTTACTCCTGGACTGTAGCTCCAGTTATAGTAGAGATGAGTTGAAAACTAACAACCTAGTACAAGCCTGTAAATCTCATCCAGCAGTAAATGACTGTGTCTAATAATTAAAGATTAGCTGTTGAAGGATAAGAGTATCCCTTCCCTTTTAACTACAATCTCGCTTTGTTCGTTTTTCCTTAAAGACATTCTGGATACAGCATGGCTATCTGCCATCTCTGTCTCAGACATCCTCCTCTGATGCTCGCCAGAGTGCTTTGTTCTTATTATATCATTCCTGTTACTGAAAGTTCAATGTCTGTGAAGGGAGAAAGGGAAACCTATTCCAGGGAGCTCAGTGAGTCCTCCCAACAGGACTCAGCAAGCCACTGGCACCATGCAAGCACTGCTGTTGCAGAGCTACAAGAGCACTCACAGCAAATGCATGATAATAAATATCCTCTGAAATATCTCCAGTTATACTACTGAGTGATAAATCATTGTTCCTCTAAGTAGACCATTTGTAGTTTTTTATAAAATAGGTTTTCTTACTGTGTGAGAGTTTATGCTATTATTAAATGTTCAGAGGAGATATGCCTATGCATTATAAAACTGGAAGAAATAAATACAGGGAATTATATTAGAAAAAACTGAATGGAGTAAGTAGTATTAAATATAGAGAAACATTACAAGTTTATGTTTTCTGAATGCATTAAAAACAAGTATGGTTTTGCAGTTGAGAATGAAATTACATCCGATCTGTTAATTTTGTAATGCTAAGAAGGAAAACCCACAATTTTGTGTATAAAATTTCCATTGACTTGAAGCTTATTTTAAATTATTATTTTTTAATATCCCTGTGTGCATAGAATGGTATGCCATGAGCACATGGATTCATGTTGCTGATTACAAACTCAGTTTGGTAAGAACAGCATGGCATGGTGTGTTTTTGGTACATCTGAGGGCAGCGCTACTTTCCTATGAAAATAAAAAGTTTTCCTCCTACTTGTAATTCTCATGTCACTGGCTTGGATTAAAGAAAATCAAATTCTACTTTTTGCCCTCTCTGCAACTTCAAAGGCAAAGATTCTTCTGGGGTTGGATGGGTTCTTTCTAGGTAAACACAGAACAGCTGAAAGAATACCTGCAGGTCTTTGAAAAGAACAGTCAAACTGCAGCTTTTTCAAGCTGACTGTCCATCACACACTACCTGCTGCTCATCTCTAGTTTTGATTTTTTTCCCAATTCCATGCAGTTTCATTTGTATACTCGATAAATAGTACCAAAGTAATATAATATAGTCCCTACATAAGATAAAAGTGAAAATATAGGCAAACATTTATACTTGCTAGCATCTAAAAAAAATACTTTGAGGACTATTTAAAGCTATTTGAACTTGAATTTTTTTTCACTTAGGAGTTTGAATAAATAGTTTGCTAATGGATTTTCTAATTGCTAAAAATAATCAATAAAGATGTCAGATGAAGAGAATAGACTGGAAAATAAGTGAAATAAAGTATCCAATTTATTGTCAAAATGGATCTATTTAAAAGTCTTTCTAAATTTTCACTGTGTGTTTTCTGGAAAGTAAATTAAATAGGCCTAAATTTTGAAAGCAGGTTTGTGGTTTTTTTTTTAAATTCAGTTTTAGCAACAGTATTATTGTAAGGTAGCTGTGCCATGTCCATACCTGCTTATTTTAGATACTCTATCCAGAGATTATTGCTTGAAGGTAAGGGGAAAAAAAACTTATTGCAAACTGTTGGGAGGGGTGAAAAAAATCCCAACAAAACTGCCACAAACCCTAAAGTATTCAGAAGTTGCATAGATTTTTCTGTCATATTTGTCCTACCATCTGTGTCCTTTGGCATTAACTTTGTCACTGTTCTTCACTGAGACCTAGTCTGGCTGAAGGAATGGGCCAACAGAAATTTGATGAAATTCAGTGAGGATAAATGAGTTCTCTGTGTGTGATAGACTTACCTTGGGCAGGTGTGCAGAGCAGAACAAGATACGCTGGTCAGAGATGTGGACAGGGAGGCTATGATGGAATATAAGGGAAGTACCTTTGCTCTGAAGGTAACTAAGCAATGGAATGGGTTTTCAAGGAACTTGTGGATTCTCACTTACTAGAAGTTTCAGATGTGCTCAAGCAAATTCCTGAGCAACCTCTTGAAGTTCAAAGCTGTCCCTGTTCAAGCAGGAGTTTGAACTTCCCAACATTAAAGATTCGGTCTCAAAATTCAGAGTCACAATTGCATTTTTATGGCAATAGCTGCATCTCTGTTTTGCCCAGAAAGCTATCAATTTATTTTCACAGATTACATATGTGTTCAGTGTGACTCTAACTACTTTTATAAACCATCAGATTCCTTTCCTGTCCATAGGTTATGTGGAGAAGCTAATTCAAAGGAATTAATTTGACCTGTTTTTTTTCCCCCATCATTATGCTGTTATTACCTATTGAGCATTTGCATGTGACCTTTCTCGTGAGGCTCCTGCTATTGCATCCTTGTCCATTGTTCTGGGAGTGCTGGGAAATGAGCACAGGAGCTGGAGAGGCAATGGCTCTGCTAACTCAGGGAAGTTTTCTGCAGAGTTTAGAGAGTCCCCTGAAAGAAAGAGGCAAGCTCTGCATCAGTACTTGAGTGCAGACTTGTGTGCAGGGGAATCACACTGGTGTTGGAACGACCTGTGCTGCTGAGCAATAAATAGCTGCTGTGTTTTGCACGCGCTGATGGTCTGTGGGTTTTTCTTTCTGCCTCTTCAGCTGTTTGGCTGCGTTCCCAAACAAGCAGAGCTGAGTGGTGGTGTCGGTGTGTGTGGATCACTGAGGCCAGGCTTTTGTAACAAAAGACAACAAATGGTTGGTTTCAACCATCTCTCAGCAGGAAAGGACAGTGCTGGCAAGTTTTATCTCCTTGAAAGCATTGAGGGAAAGCAAGAGATGCTGAGCTGCAGAGCAAATATAAAATTGTAGAGTGAGTGCTTCTGATGGAGGGAGATGCTGTTTGGAGAGGTGCAGGTCCTGTAGGTGTAGGTAGTTTGTGTTAATTGGGGTGGGGCTGAGCCTCATCCCCAGTGGGCACAGCTGTGAGCAGCAGGTGAGCAGCACTGACAGCAATGAGCCAGGGAGTGCCCAGGGGCACTGACCAACCTCCAAAGGGAGCAGAGGGCACTCAGGGGCAATGCATCAATGTGAGGGGATAAAAGGCTGGGCTGAAGAACAAGGAGGGCAATGCTTGCAGCCTTCTGGAGTTGAGTGATGTTGCTCTGTATGGGTTGAAGCCTTCTGAAATTTTATGATGATACTCCATGTATTGTGGCCGTCTCAAATGCAACATGTGTTGCGACACTGGAGGAGAAGGGGGCTGTAAAACGTGTAGCTGAGTATTTTGCAAACAGGTAAATTTTACAGTGATTAAATATATTTTGAGTAGCCCAGTGAAGTAGTAAAGACTGGCTTAAAACTAAGTAGTAGTAAATCAAAATAGTATTTGATTTTACCGGTGGGAAAACTCTGGGAAAGAAACTACTAATTCCTTTGAAAATAGGTTTGCAACTTCTTTAACTGGCTTTCTATCTTGTCTTATTCCTAAGCAACTAATGAAGTATTACCAAATATATGTCCAGCCACTAAAGGTTTCTTTGAGTGACTAGTAGAGTCTGATTTTTTTTTTTTTTCCACATAACTCTTTAGCAATTTTTTGGTTTATTTATTTTGGTTTTGATAGTACACATCCAGCCATGGAAGCTTTGACTCTGCTTTCATAAATTTGCTTTTTGTATAAAAAGTTTAAGACAAAAGAGAGGCCAGCTTTAATGGTTCTTCCCTAGCTGATTTATATGTAACTTCAGTTGAGTTAAGGGATGTGAACAGTGAATCTTAGCTACTAATGAAGTTATTTGACTAATGCAATTTTTATCTTAGCTATATTTTCTGCTGAATTTACTTATGGAGTTATACATTTATTTAGACCTTATTCATGCAAAGAAGCCTTCAGATGAGGGTTCAGAATTAGGTCAGTGAGTGTCCTCATGTGCATGTACATATTTTTAAGGGGTATAGCATTATCACAGTGCCTGTTCTATGTTCCTAAAGGGGCATTTAAGGCTACAGATTAGGATTTCATGGGACTTCTCATTTCAGGGTTCCTGATTTAATCTGCCTCATGATGCTTTGTTTTGCAAAGGGTACCCCAGTGCTGTGGAGTCAGGACCCCTGTCTGCACACTCAGCAGCAGTGTGGAACGTGCCCAGGATGGCTATTTCAGGGTTTTAAAGCAGCAGGTGCTCTGTGGCCATGGGTGTGCAGGAAGGTGTCCTGGTGCAGAGCCAGGCTGCTGTGAGAGCAGGGACAGTGGCCTTCAGGTCCCTGTGCAGTGACACGAGACTGGCTGCCAGCTCTGACCGCTGCTGGGGATGCCTGTAACCAGTGTTGGGGTCAGGAATACAAATCTGCAAGCCTGGCTGGCTGAAATTGAATCTCACCTGTAAAATGGATCTAAAACAGTCTAAAGAAGCTTGGAAGGCTTTCTGTTCAACACATTGGTGTTTTGGGAAATTTCCTTCCAGTGTGAAGGAGCTGCTTGGATGTTTGCTGTTTCTGAGTAGGTGGTACAGAATTCTGCTTTGTGTTCAGTCATGTATGCAGCTCCTAGGAAAGGATCATTATGAAGTGCTCAACCATTAAAAATATATGCCTGAATCCTTTTTTGGACCAAGTTTTAGATCCTAAAAAATTTGCTAGTTTAGTCATGTGTAGTGAGATAATTTGACTTTTAAATTCACTTACCTAGTAACAAAGACTTGGTACAGCCTTTTAAAAAGTAAAAAAAAAATCTTTTGAGTAGTGAAAATAAAATTTAGGTATCCTGGGTGCTTTCCACAACTTACCTTTGTATATTGACTGACTTGGAACCGTGGACATTATTTTCAAGTGTTGGCATAATGTCAATTGACACTGTAGACTTCAAAAAGTGTTGTCTGGGTTGCTGCCTGTGCTCGTGTTTTTTGCATAATGTTTTTAAGTGTTCATTTCATAGGAAGACTGATAGTCTATCTGAATTTCTCAAATATGAAACCAAGTACAAAAATTGTTCTAAAATATCAGCTTTTCAAAAAATCCAAACAAGATAAGTCAGTGATTTTGACACATAGCATTTTGTTAGGCTATCGTGCTAAACTAGCAAGTTTGAATTGAATATCACTTCCCTGCACACATGCACTTCTATTATGGACTGACACAATTGTCTGACGTCTCATTAAATGTTGGTTGGTATCAGTTTATTGCTTTTATTTCATAAGGAGTAATTAAATTTCTGGAAAAGTGGGTTTTAAAAATATTTTGCATGAAAATTCTGTTGTTACTGGAAGAAGCCATAGTTGTTGGAATGTCAAGTTGAAAGATCTCCATTATGTACTTGTTCCATTAAAATAAGGGCAGGCCCTACTATTTACTTGCCATTTAAACCCTGGTTAGAATAAAATGTGTTCTGTCAAGTCATTCTGATGCCTTGACGTTAATTTATCATTAAGGCCAATGACTCCTTTGCATCATGGGAAGAGTCTTGCAGAATATATATCCTTGAAGACTGGGACAGGCTGGGAAGCTTTTAATTGTATTTCCATGGCCAATTTTACTTTTCCCCCCACCAGTGTTATGGGATTTTTCCTCTTGTTGTTTCTAACTAAACATAAAGAACATAATTCATGAATGGATATCATGCTGAAATGTGGGATCTTAACCCCACTAATTCAGTAGCTGGATGTTACATGAAACAACTGCACCTCTTGCTGTGATTTGCTCTGCAGCCTTGAATAAATCACAAACCTTGCACAGTTCCTGATCTTTTTAATCTTTTTTACATGAAAACTCTTGATGAGAAGGGAAAGAGGGCTGTATGCTAAAATGCTGAGCTGTCGTTAGAAAGTGTAGGTATGTCATGTAAACAGCCTGCATCTAAAAATGCTGATTGAAATCAGTCCTGCCATCTTCTCAGGGCAGATGAGAACAGGAATGAATTTAACTATCTTGCATCTACAGCTCGCTCTTAACCACAGCAGCTCATCACAGGCTGCAATAACCTGAGAACTGAGTAAATAGTTTCACACTTAGCTGACGAGAGCTTCGTGCTTCTGAGAGTAGAAGGTGCCAGCAGATCATGTACTAATTAGTTTAGAACTCACTGCAGTGGGAGCAAGCAGAGGCATCATCTGTAGGCTGGACCCAGCCCTGGAACAGTTTAGTCTGTTCTAGTCTTCCCCCGAGTCTTCAAACCTGTGAATGGTCTGGGTGGAGATGCTGCAGACCTGCAAAGCTTGAATGCCTAAATCCACAGGCAGCAAACTGAGGAAGAGGTGACAGCATCAAAGCAGTAAATGAATAAATATGAATGCTAATGTCACTTAATTATATTTTGTTGTTCAAAACCTTCCCTGAAGACTGGTTGTGCAAAAGCAGAATGCCGGGTCAAGAACTAGCTGTTTTTAGGAACACTGATATAGATTTTTCTTCATCCCTTTCCCAGAAAGCCAACATTAACACACCAAATCCGGAGATCTTTCAGGGTTAAGATTTCAATGTTGGTGGTGGATCAGTGGAAGTTAGGTCATGGCCTAACACAAATGACACTTTCAGGAGCTCTGCCTTTGAACAGAAGAAAAAAATGTTCAACTCATCCTCATGCAACTGCCATGAAATAATTCAGTAAAACAATTTAAGAGCTATTTGTACTTGGAGCGAGTCAGTAAATCAGACTTCACAAGAGCAAACTGATTAGATGAATCACTGACTCTACAGATGCATTGGAATAGAATGTCATGTGATTTTATTTTTAAAATGAGAACATTTAAATGAACATGTGCAAACCTAAGTTCCTAAATAATAACCTCTGTGCAGTTCAGCAGCTTTCCAAGTGAGTGTTTTTCAGACAGTGGGTAATTCTCCAAGTACTGTGCCCTTAATTGGAGGAGACACTTGGGGAGGCTCATGCTGGGGGTTTTGGAGAGGTTGGAAGCCTGTGTAATCCATGCCAGCAGAGGATGCAGAAACACTTGCCTGCTGTTGCTGAAGTCCAGGGTTTAGGTATGTGGAATCAGCAGTCCTGTTTGTACAGGTAACCTCTCTGTAGGTGCAATGCTTTAATAAAGATTGGTCAGCCTGGGAGAGCTTTACAGCTCAAAGTTAATTGCTCTGTGGAACAAAGGGTCATTTCTAGACCCCTTGAGGTAAGCACACGCTGATGAATCAGCAGCTGAAATCAAGACTAGACTGATGAGCAGCAGTCTTAGAAAGCTCAACAGTGAGGCCAGTCTCTGGGAGCGATTCTGATCTCTGTGATACACAGAATGTGGAGATACATAACTGAGAGATACAAAAAAGGAAACCAGGGCTTCTGCATTGTCTGGGGAAGATAACATGCCAGCTGGTTAAGAGAAGAAGCAAGAAAATGTTTATTTTTTGGCTTCCAGAAAAGAATTTAAGAATCTGAGGTTTGGTTTCTTTCCCCCACCCATCTCTTTTATTATCATATAACCTTGTTGCATATCTTCTGATTAAATTTACTATTTTTTTTTCTTGATGTAGAGGTTGAGGTTTGTGGGCCAGTGGGGTTTACTGGCTACACTGGTTGGTAGCTTTGCTTCTAACTGGATTACAGAACACTTCTTACCCAGGGGTTTGGCAGAGCTACTTTGGGACTCTGTAAACTGGGGCCTCAACAGAGGCCATGCTAGTCAGCACACCTTCCAGGGCATGTCCAAAGGATATCAGGGATAGATTTCATTTCAGGTGCCTAAAGGCTAGACTGACAGAAGCCAGAAAAAGCAAGATGATGTTCCTGTTGCAGATGGTAACTAAAAAGGCTGTCTGATGTGCAGCAAGATGCTAGGTGCTCTGCTTGAACCCCATGGGTCACTGTGCAAGTGTCTATTCTGCTCTGTTAGCTTGGTTTGTTGATGATTTTTGGAATAAATATTTGGCAAAGTACCTGTAGTAATTAACAGTGGACTGTTCGCGGAATTCATCTTTCATTTTGTTCAATAAAAAAATATTTACTGCTTCATCAACACAATTTTGTTCCACACAGCTGAAAATGTATGAACAACAAACCACTTCACAAATCCAAACCAGATGTGTATAAGACATTCTGCTTTTCAATGTATGGTAATTCAAATGTTCTGCCTGGAAAAATTACTTTATTGAAACCAATCAGAGGAAAAAAATATTTACACAGGCAACATCATGTGCTCTTTAAAAGACATAAATGACAGCGATTGCTAGAGAGTGTTGTCAGAAATAAATGTGTCATTTGTTTTAAGATTTACAGTCCACCACCATTAGAGTGAGTTATTTCAAGACTGTACTTCTTGGAAAAGAAGTTTCTTAAAATACTTTTTTTTTAATAGATGGGAAGAAAAAATATGGATGCAGGGCTTGTAGTAGAAAAACTTTGCCTCACCAAATATTACAGAGTACATCATCTTGAATATATTAAATGAGCATGGGTAGGCTTAAAGTATTTTGAGTTAAATAAACTATTTTTTCATAGTAATTTCCTTACAGTACTCTGCACCCTAGTTATTATTTTGGCAAGTTGCTTTTCCAGATGCTTCCAGAGAGGATGGTTAGAAAACCTTATGCTGTATAAGTATCCTAAAGTGGTTTTGGGGCATGAAGGACAAGAGGTACTCATGTGCACACTTACACAGAGCATCTGTCTCTGTCCAAGAGCACGTTGGTTTGAACCTTTTTGTTGGAGGATGTGTGGTTATTTTTGTATTTTAAACACAGTTTGTTATTACATTAAGTTTGAATTTAAAAAAAAAAGTCAGCCCTGAAGACGGGTTGGATTTATAATTTAAAGTTCTCTGTTGCCTTTTTGGCCTCTGCTTGCCCTCACTTGCTGCACACCTCTATTTTAAAGAGGTAATATGAAATAGCATTATTTATGATCAGAATTCTCATGCTTGCCTTCTTCAAAAGGTGAGTGATAGGATATATCTTCAGGATATTTTCTTCTTGACATGTTTCATTTAAATTTCATATTGAAGACATGGGTCCTTGGAGGTTTTCTAGGCTTCTCAACACAAAGCCTTGAGCAACTCAATCTAAATTCAGTGTTTGACCCAGCTTTGAGAATGATGCTGCACTAGCAACCTCCCAAGGTCCCCTCCAACTTGGGTTCTGTGACTTTGTGATTTGGACTGAGAAATAGCTGATTCATTACATTTGCACTTTAACAGCTGCCGACTGCATCTAAGTCTGGTGTTTTGGGTCCACATCTTCATTTGCGAAAACTTTGGTAAAAATGAATATTACATTTCAGACAGTGGCTATAGAATGGTTCAAGCCATTGAACCATAATATTTGGTTTATTTCCTGGCTCTGCTGTAAACAGTGTGTGTCCCACCCAGTGGATCACTCTGTTTCTCTGCGGCTTACTTGTATTTCTGTTAAAGATTAATAAATTTAACCTTTGCTTTAGATTACTCTTTTTTCAGGACAAGGTTTGTCTGTTCAAAAGTGATCCTGTTTTAGCAAAGAGAGTGCTTTTGGAAAAAATAGGCAGTACTTTCTTCTCTCCCACCCCTGTTCTCTGGGGTTTGTTCTATGCCTTTAGGATGGCAGAAGTTGAGTTTTGAGTTTGGAGAGACAGAAGCTACTGTAAAATGTGTTTGGAGATGATATTCTATCTTTACCATTTTTAAGGCTTTCCATAGAAGCAGGGCAAAGTGGAGATGGAGAAGGCAGAGAAATGATGGTATTTATATTCATGCTTTTCTAAATGGACTTGGGCTGAATAGAGGGATTTTTTTCTCTTTATGTTTCCCATTCCTTTCATAGTCCTGTAGTGTATCAGTCATGAGGCCAAAGAGCTGTTTTGATACAGAGATTTATTCAAGATGCTTTTCCCCCACTGAATATCTAATGAAACTTGTATCTAGTGGAATAAAACTCTGTAGTGCTAACCTAGGGGAGGTTTGCATCCTCTGCTTAAACTGGAACAAGCTGAGAATCTTAACTGCTATCCAACAGTGTTTCATAAGCTTTGCTTGAATATGATACTTTAGATCATAGTAAATAAACACAGAATATTCTATCTGTGACAAACAGTGGATCTTAAAATGTTTCATTAAAAAGATTCAAGATCAGTAACTAATGTGCTGAAGCCTTTAACATCCCATGTTTATTGCTGGATTTGAAAATAACAAAGTGGCTCTGCTGTTTCTTCCAGTACCTCTGTCAAAGTGAACCCGTAGTTGTTGGAATACCAGTGTCACCAGGGGTGCCCAAAGCTCCAGGGGGAGGGAGCTGCTGTATGTGCTAGAGTTTTAAGATACTTGCTGAAGCACAGAATATTTTCTTAGTCTTTTTCATGTTATAGCCTCTCCCCAGATGAAACTGAGATGAGATGCCAAAGTTGTTTACCAGCAATCCACCCCATAAATCTTTCACCACACAACTGATGCATTTATAAACAAGCCAGAGTGCACCTACATAGCCACATGCATGCCTACATGTACAGGACTGCATTTTGATTTAAAACCAGGTGAATGAGATTCAGATTAATTACATCATCTTATCAAGCACAAGTGTTGCACATAATCCTCAGAAGTTATCCCTGGTGGCACCTGCCTGGTTCCATAAACAATCAGACACATAGGAGCGCTCACCAGCCTACATTCTTCCACTGCTGCCAACAACCCATGCATATTATTAGCTCTGGCCTCTGTCCTGGTGAAACTAAACAGTGTTTGTGCATGTACAGAGTCCTGTATGCCATGATTACATGAGGAAGAGACTCAGTAATGAACACAAAGCAATGAAGTGTATCTGCAAAATTGGACGCCCAGTTCAGAATGGGATTGGGAAGTGCATGTCTGTCAAGAAGCCCAGATCAAAGTAGTATGGAAGTAGTGGAATTAAAAGCTGAGGAGGGGAAGAAGTTTCTAAATCCTTTTTTGGATCTGCAGGAAAAAATAAAGGGGCATGGGGCGATGTTATTTGTTTTGGTGTTATTTTCTCAAAATCATTGCTATGTCATAGTTATGAACACTGTACAAAAGCCTAGATATTTGCAATGACTGCTTATCTAATTCTTCAGCCATAAAGCCTTTGTTGAAAGCCATCTGTAAGGAAACTTGAATAACAATCAGAGAGGAAGGTTACCTTAGTATTTCTGTATTTTGTGACCTTTTACATGGTGTTTTTCCTTAAAACTCAGGAGACACAAATTTCCTTGGAGTAAATCTCCATTTCCTATATTTTGTGAAGTACTCTGCATAGCTCTGATGCTAGACAAGTAATATCAAATATAGCTTACAGCAGTATGGAGAATATTAACATCTATGAAGTGAGACTTGTAACTGTTCTTGGTTTTAGGGCAGATTCTGTCCTGGTTTTTGCTGTGCACTGATTTTTAGGATAGCTCAGAACACTAAACCCTCAGCCCTTGAAAGTTCTCCCTATGTACAATGTGTCCCAGATATGAAAACTGAAAAAATTACAGATCCTCAGATTTCTTCTGGCATTTCCAGGAATGTTCAAAGTACACAGCTTTTGAAATAATGCCATAATCTGAATTGCTTCCTGGTGTGCTCCCAGTATGTCTAATTCTGTGAAGAGATGGGAGGGTCCCACTCTCTGTACATTCTGCCTGCAGTGCTGAAGAGGGAGGGAAGGAAATGGAAGAGATGGTCGCTGGTGTTATGAGTTCTGTGGGGGTGGATAGAGGGTGGGGCTTCAGTTCTTAATTAAAATTCATTAAAAATTAAGCTTTACCCAGAGAGAGATGTGAAGTGTCGAATCCTTCCTGAATCCTAAAATAGGGCAGCAAAAACTTGCACACAAAAGCAAAATCTCCATAAGAGTGAAGTTCAGTTTTCCCAAAATGTCATGAACATGGCTGCAGCTGTTGGAAGGCTGAATTTCAGCCAAAGTTTTATAAATGTACAAGCTCTCAGCTGTTTGCCTGGTTGTTCACTCTCCTCAGAAGTCTCACATCTGTTTGATAATGCTGTGATGAAAGGAGAGCCTGGGAAAATCACCAGAAGTGGTTACACTGCACTGCTGCACGTGGAAGGGCACTGCAGTCTCTGAACGTGTCAGGTGAGGTTTCTCAGACCCACAGCCTCGTGATGCCTCTGCACTTGTGCTGGCATGGAAAAATGCAGCATCAGTGATCTGTTCATTTTCTGAAACAATCATTAGCAGCACTAATTGGCCGTGTTACGGTAATTGTGGATACAATATGTGGATTTGGGGACATGTATTTGTTTCTTGGAGCATCCCCAATTTTAGCACTATGCAGATATTGATCGAAGCAGCCATGGTGTGTGGAACAGATCTGTGGGCTTGGCTGATACCAGCTGAGACTTTATCCAGCTACAGCAGATGTCTAAAAGTCCTGATTTGCTTCTACACTGGCTCTTGGTGATTCTATAAGTTTTTCATTTCTAATAGTCAATTCAGGTGTGGTACAGATCTCAGTAGTCAAAAGCCACTTCCTTCAGATGTGAACTCTGATATACCACAACATACCAAGATTGTCAGCAATATCCATATTTCATGGGTGCTCAGAGATAAGCCTGCAAGCCTTATGATTATGTGTGTGGCAGGGTGTGCTGCTGCCTTTGTTTGATGCTGAGCTCCAGCAGCCCATCTGCATCGACAAGATGAGCAGAACTGATGTGCTCTGTGTCTTGCTTTGCTATCGAGTTGCCGCCTCAAACCAACTCTGCACGCAGTGTGTGCGCAAGTGGGAAGCTGGGTAATAGAGACTCAAGATGTTTGTTCTGTCTTTGAAGTCCTTGTCATCTAGTGGGAAGAGAATTTGCTAGCAGAAAGTATCATCTTACATGTTTGACATTACTAAGGCAGTAGCATAAGAAAAATAGATAAATCTTCTGAATAACCATGAAGCATACTCAACCGGAGAAAACAGCAAGAAAATAGAGTAGCTGGCAAATGGAGAGATACAAGCTGCCAAAAGGGATGTGAAGCATTAATTCTACCATCTCAGGACTGATTTTTTTTTTTGTTATATTTATTTTTAGAGCCACCAGATGCCAACCTTATTGCTTATGCAAACTAGATAGTCTGAAAATTGTTCTAGCTTGTTCTAGCTCGCTCCAACCTCCAGTGCCCCACAGAGGCTGTTGCAGCAAAAATGAGATCAGCTTTAAGGAAACAAATTCTGACTTTCTCCTAGATGTGGGTGTATGTCTTTCTTATATGTGCCAGTGCCTATTCAAGGGGGCTGGCATGGGATCTGTTTAAATAACCTTTTAATTTATGGTAAGATGCAAAAGATGGCTAATTCAGCCTAACCCTAAAGCCAAAGATTTCCACTTTCTCTGTGTGGTAGAGAACTTCTGATGGTGTGCTTTCCCCTGTCCCCAAGTTTTCTGTGCTTTTGCTCGGGTTTTAATTAGGTCCATACCATCACACATTTTCTACTGCTTTTTTAGAGCAGTCAGTCTAAATTTAGTGTTGGCAAAAACAAACTGAAAGCTGAAGCAGTGTAAAAATAACTCTTTAAAAGAAAAAAAAATCCCAGATTTAAAATGAACTACCTTGTCATTTCAATCTGAATGAGTATTTCTATACCAGGCTTAAATATTAGCTTACATATTGGGGACTTTCCCCTTTTTAGTAAGTGATGTCAGTAACCTTGGTTTAATATTGGTCTAACTGGAGAAGAAGCAGTGGTATGTGTTTATAGCCTAGTTTAAAGCAGATTAAGTAAAAGTTTCAAGTGATTTGTGAAATGAATGGTTAAAATAAGTAAATAAATACTGGATTATTAATTACATACCTGCTACTTACAAGCTTAAAGAACCTTGCTGTTTAATAAGTGATACTTCTTCAGCCCTGGATTCATCCATTTTATATCTCAGTTATGTAAAATGTAGTCTTACATGGTTTTTTTTTGCAATTCTCTGTGTTTCCTGTTTGTGTGAGCAGATTTTTGTTGCCTTTTCTTGACATCCTGAGTTTCCAGCATTTTTGTTTGTTAGTTGTCTTTTTCACTTCCCTTTTCCTGCCTTGTATTTTTTGACCCTTTTACAACCTGCTAGCCTATGTCATTTATATTTGGAGAAATTATGCTTTAGCACCTGATTGATTGATTTATTCTTCCTTCATTTTTTTTACTCAGGATCTTATTCCACTTCCTTTCGTGGTATCCTTGGTCAGAACTTGCACCAATAAAACAATCTTTGCTCTGGGAAGATTTACTTGGGAAAGCAGTAGGGTAGATTGTAAAGGGAATGATCTTTGTGTTTTCTTAGGAATAGCTAAGAAGCAAATGTATGTTGATGTGAGCAGAGAGAGAGGTGTGTTGTGCCTCTCTCAGTTAAGTCCTGAATTTGAACCTGGACAAACTGGGTGAACTATTTGTGTCAAGCACCACTGTTTGAATCCACTTTACCTATTATTTAAAGCCTCACATATTTAAGTATATATGGACCTCTTGGTGTGACCTTGGCAATGTTACATAGGAATAATTTAAAAAGCTACATGACTGGAGAAACAAAGTCTGAAGTTAACCATTCTTTGGAAGAGGAGGGAGCAAAATACTGTGAAGAGTATTCCTGCCTGGAATTATTTTCACAAACCTGAAATGGGATGCTGATTACTGATAGGGTTCATCTCCTGTGAACATTTGACAATGATTGCTGAAGCATTTTGAAACCAGCTTATCTGATTTATCAGCTGATTTTTTTTCTTGGTCTTTTCCACCCTTCCAAGAGTAGCAGTTGTGTTTTCCAGAGGATATTACTAGGATTTTTGCTGCTGCCGCCAAAGATCTTCTGGCACGAAATCGCTGTCTGAGTCAGCTTTGTAACATGACAAATTCAGAGGCAGCTGCAGTAGTGATAAGTTTGCTGCCTGGTGGGCAGCTTCTGAGTAGACAATAATTCCCCTACTAGTTATAAAATGTCATTAAAAAAGGCCAAACCCAATAATGATTGTGAAATACTGTGCTTGTTATTCTGGTTAGCAGGTTGAAAGATGTGTAAGTGGTCTAAGTTAGAACAGTTATTCAGTTGTTGTATGTAGCAGATTTAAAATTTAGAAGCCATCAAAAGAGGATAATGTAGTTTTCCTGTTGTCTTTTCTCACCCAATTGTTAATTGCTCATATTGTGTTCTCATATTTCAGTGATCACATCTGTTGCTTGTATATATATTTTTCTCCGATGTGGTGGCACTAGAGCAGTGTATATGATGCATTTTCCAATGGAGAGATTTTACAGTGGAATTAGGCTGCCATTGGAGATGCTTAGTCTTGCATTTCCAGAACTGGACTTTTGTGGTGGTTGTTTTGTAGTTCTATTAGGGTTATTAATGCTGCAGTTTGAGAGTTAAACTACTGGTTTAATTGGCTTTTTCTTTCCTGTACTAGTATCTTCAGTCAACCAGAGCCTGCAGTCCTACTTCTTATGTCTAATTATGTTCCATTTCTGTGCCCCAGCCTACATTTAATTTGCACAGAAGTGGAAATGGAGTTGTCAGTGACATCTCACAATGACTCTCCTCCCCCTTACTTGAGCTATATCAGATGCCAACACTGCTGATTTGTTGAACCTCAAGCTGTTTTGTGTAGCGGTGCAAAGCTGACTGCTTTGAGACCATCAGCCGGTACAGTGAGAACAAAGTGCTTGTGATCTTGCCCAAATTTCTCATGGGTAAAGGTAGGAGATATTTCAGTTTGAATTTTATATTGGCTTAATCTCAGTAATGAAGCAAGGATGCAAGTTCAGTATGTGAAATTTCATGTTCTCTGTGAGCTAACACTGGTAGATAACCTAGGCTACCATGGATTTCATTTGATTCAGGAGTGTAGGAAAGCCAAGCAATACTTCTGTTTTCTATTTCAAGGCTAGTTTTGTTGCAAGATGAATGCTACAATTGTGCTTAGTCTGTATTATCTAAATCAATTAATTGCAGAGTGGAGAGGATTGAAGGGTGAAAATGCATCTTAAAGCTTCTCAGAGCAAGAAGAAAAGCTGCTACAGATGTTTCATTCTTCTCCTTTCCTAATGCCAAATAGGGGAAAATTGCAAATACCATAAATGTTGTTACAGTGCAAATTTGTTGATGCTATTTTAACATCCCCTTTATCCTTTTTGACATTCAAGTAGTGATGGCTTTGTTCTGTCATGCTGCTTTTGTGGTAACTTGAAGTGTGAAGGAAGACTGAGGTTTGTGTAGCATTGAATTTACACTGCTAGAAGCCCACTCTGCCAACTTCATGTTTTGTGAGTTTGTGCAGCATTGGGGTGGAAAACTGACCACTGAATTTATTTGTCCTACGATTACACTGCTTTCTCAGGTACATAAAATTAGAGGCTTGGTAGGTTTTTGTGCATTGCTTTGGTTTGGTTTTTTATAAACTCTAATTTAAAACAATATATGATAATTTTCCTCAAAAAAGTTTAAAGGTGGGAAGGCAGAGCATAAGATCTACAAAGTATGTTTAGTCATTAATGAATAGAAAATTAACCTGAGTGTTTTTGAGAACTTTAAAATTCTAGTTAGTCTTACTTCTCAGGGATGTATTTTTTCTTCATGATTTCCAGTGGAGTTAAGTAATTACTGGAATGTTTTTTAATAATAGCTTTCACAACTATTTTGTTGAAGGATGCATGGTACAGGCTGATTCAGTTATGTAAAACCAAAATACCACAACGCACACCAAAACAAGTAGATTCTACTGAAAAAAGCAGATTATGTTTACTGCACAGCACTCTGCTTGCCTGCAGTAATGCTTCAGTCACTCAAAAATTATTAAGGATGAATGCTGCAATGTCCAGAAATACCCGTAACCCCAAAAAGCTTTGGCAGCTGGAATTGCTGGTGAGATGCACTTCAGGGTACCACTGTGTCAGCCCACAGGTGGCTGGCAGTGAAAGAGAACTTCTGTGGCTGATGGTAACCAGAGCTCAGCAGCAGTCAGTGCTGTTTTCCTTGATGTGTGTGTGCAATGCTACAGGCTCTGTGTGTGCAGCAGGGAAGCAATTATTAGAAAAGCCATAGATGGTGGGGTGTGAGATTTTTTTTTTTTAAAAAGTCATTGAATAAATGTAGATGCTAAGTAGCTTGAGTGCTTTCTGTGCTTCTGGTGCTCAGGTCTCAGAAGAAGTTGGAAGAATTTTAAAGATTTAGATAACAGCGGCAATATTTTACTCATTTACTAGCTTGCTGTCACTGTTACAAGACTGAATTATATGTCCTCTCTGGATGGTTGTGGAAGGAAATAACTGCTGTAGAGATTATTAAATGTGGAAGGCAAATAGTTTAGACTTCCTTTTGGTGCCTAGCTTTGTTGTTAATTAAGTTTCTGATGCTTCATAATCTTCTTGGTAGCATTATATAAAAGAGCTGTGTGCATGTTTCCCCTTGCCTGCCAGTGAGCCATGGTCTAAACCATCTCCACCATAGTAAGAAAATATATTTTAACTTTTTATTTAACATTGAAATTAATGAGTGAAATGCAGATTTTAACAAATAATTGCATCTCCCTGAAAGTCAGTAATCAAGCACTTAGTTGATCACATGTGAGACCCTGTGATGCTTGGCTCAGGGTGAGTATGGTGACAGGCTATAAAATTAGAACTGTGGAGCACATTGGATGTAGGAGCATTTATGTGCTTCCAAGTGCAACTTTGGTGTGACTTGTGGAGACTGAGGTGAAAAACAGGAGCCCTACCAGAATATTACTTGTAGTGGTGCTGTTCCCAAGAGACATTTCAGAGTGCATTATACTCAGTCTTCATCAAAGTGTCTTTCCTTATAGCCCTAAACTCTCTCTTCTCTTCCCTTTGCTGCTTGCTTTACCATTAACAAAACTATGTATACTGGCTTATTGCACTAAGGCTGTGAATTCTTTAATAATAAGCAGCTAGCCAAGAGGTTTCAATTTTTAAACTTCTGTACCAACACAATAGTCTCAGTTGCAGGGAATTTAGCAGAAAAATCTGTTTCACTTAATAGGCAATGACTTAGATTTGTATCATGGATGTTGAACTCATAATCTTGTGTTAAATTGAAGATCAGAGGGGGATGCAACTAAATGGATTTGAATATGAGCCAAAGAGCCAAAGGTGCATGAAATAGAAAAAATCATGTTTATATTATTCTGTGAAATATTGCAGAATATTTGTACAGATGTTGGGATATTAGATGTTCCTTTGACATCTCTGGTCAAACTGAACCCAACTTGAGTTTTGTTGACTGCAGTCTGATTTCTGAGGCTGTGGTAGCCCACCAAGAGCCTCATTATCCAGCTCTTCCTTAGCACAGTTGACTGACTCTTGGCTGTGCTGAAGCAGAGTGTGTTTAAATAAAAAAGCTATATGTGATTTACCTAATTACTGTCACTGGGAAATGCTGGCCCATCAAGCTGATAATTTTTTGTATGCTGGTAGTAAAGACAAGGGGATTTGCAGTGTGTGAACTTCTGACAGTGCTACATCAAAAACAGATGGAAAATTGTTCTCCTTACCTGAGAAAAAGAGAAATCCTCTGAGGTAATCCACACACAAGGACAGAGCAGAGCAGATTGAGAGAACTGTTGCAAAGACACTTTACCTTGTCATGCCCATCCCCTTTCTGTTCTGGAAGACTGAATTAAAAGAAATAAAGTGAGGAAAAGAGATTTAAAAAATAATGCATAATTTAGAACATAAGGGTTTCTTTGTGAAAGGAAATGTGGAGAGTAATGTTAATGCTTCATAGCCTGACTTTGCATGTCCACACAACAAGGATGTCAGAATTATAAATGAAGTAATGAATAAATTTTAGATTGCATACCTTGGAACTATGCAGAAGCTTAGAGTTAAAATAGCTTTTCTTACTTCCCTTGTTTCTAGTCAATGTATTGTTTGACCTATTTCAATTCCTTGGAGAAAAAGCATCACTGTCAGTCAAACAACCTACTCATATCTTCCTGATAATTAGCATTTTTACATTAAAATGTTAAGTATTTCTCCACAACAACTAGAATAATTCTTTTATTCCATTAGGTATCTCTCTCTAAGCCTACAGTAGCTTGGCAGTGACTCTAAGAAGTGATTTATTAAATCTTGAAAACACAGTGCTGGGCAGTTCCTGTCCAACTTTAAGGGAATGGTAAATGGTCCAGAAAAACAATAAACCTTAGAACATTGATCAGGCCAGTGCCCCTGCCCTCTGGAGCCATTGGCCTCCTTTTTTTCCCCTTTGCACATGAAAATGTATAGAATCACAGAAGACTCTGTTTCCAGAAGAAGTTTCCTATAGCTTAATGTGGAAAGATGTGCAAATACAGATTGTTCTAGATCAGTAGCTGAAGAAGTATTGGTGCCCAGCAAGGAAGGACATTTGCCAGCTGCCATTAGCCTCTGTCAACTCTAGCATTTCTTTCTTTAACAAGAGCTGGGCAAGCTGATGTCCCTGCATGTTCTAACAGAAATATTTGCCTTCCAGATCTAAGGTTTCTGTCATTCCCTTACTCTCCTCTGGTGCTTGCATCTAAATTCTCACCCCCACACAAGGTTTCACAGGCAGAGGGAGAAAGAAGACAGTTGTGATATAAGAAATAAAAAGATTTGGAGGACTGTTAATTGGGTCTTTTACTACATGTAACAATAATCGTAACACCACTTTTATACTCATGTTGTAGCAGTACTGAATTATTTAGGTCATTTAGGTTTTTTTATTTTCTTTATTTGATTCACTAGATTTCATGTGAGGTGGTTTTCGGTGATTTTGAAATTTTTTTATTTCAGAGTGCTGCTGATTGCAGATATTACAGATCTGCTTTCTTTTAGCATCTTTAACCTAAATATAATTTTCTGGTTTGGGGTGCCCCTCCTACGTTTTGCTTGTACCTCTCGAAGTCTATTTTTTATTTTTAAAATTAATTTGCTGTTTTGCTTTTATGCTCTAAATTTAACAGTATTTCAGTTTCTTCATCTATTGGAGATTATTTCCTAGAGCTATTTTCACATCCTCAAGACAGTGCCCGTTTTGGTGCAGTGGTGCCATCCAGTCTCAAGGGCTTTTGGTGTCTACAGAGAAGTCAATATGCTGGGATGGGTGGGACTGCAGGGGTCAAAGAACAGAGAATCCCTGGTGTGGGCGATGGATCTGCTTCTGGCACAATCTTTAATATGCTGCTTTTTCACTGATTTCCTCTATTAGCTTATTTTAGATCAATTAATAAGTCCTACTGAAGGATAACTGAATGCATTTGATTGATAAAAGCACTCTGCACCTAGAGAGCCCATCAGAGCTGTCATAACTCAGTGTCAGAGTAATTCTTCACTTTGAACACTAAACCCTTTTAGAGTCTCAGTCACTCCAGTTTCTTTTGGCTCCTAGGCATGGAACTTCTGGCCCTTTGAGTCTCACAGGGCTCTCTCCTGAGTCACTTCCCATTTGTTCAGCTTTCCCTGGTTTCAGTGTGAGCAGCACAGGAGAATGCAGGCTCTGATGTGCAAATTGCCCATACAGAGATGAATTTCAGTGGTGTTTAGGGTTCAGTTTTTAAGTTCTGACAGATGTGATCTGATATTACATTTCAAAGTGATACTGGCATTATTTCCTTTTCTGTGCTTGAGTTTGTTGTGACAAAGCATTAGGTGGGCATATTTTTGTACATTCTAGAACTAATGCTTGATGAGTTTGATTTTTTTAAGTCATGGAAGTCAAGGGTTTATTTTATATTTCAGAGCTTTTTGCATCACGTAAATAACACATTATATTTGCTAATAATGCGCTAGTCACTTGAAAATGCTTCCATATGTTTTTCAATATATGTATTAGTACTTGTGTAAAGTGATTTCAAACTGCAAAAACATTTAGAAAATATCAACAACAAGGTCACAAAGAATTCATTTAGGAGTTGCTGATAAGGGAGCATGTGTGATTTTTGGAGAGATGACTTTAATACCTTCTTCTGGAAGCGTTTTGTGTTGTCTCTGCAGTTGTGCAGGTGATGCTGTGCTTGGGTGAGATGGCAGAAAAGCCATCTGTGAGGATCTGTGAGGTTCAGTTAATATCCCATAGGCTTTCTTATGTAATCCTCACAATGAGATGCAAAGGGAAGACACAGGGGCTGCCTCTGATACCAATTCCAGCACCCCCCAGTCTGCCTGGGAAGCCAACACCTGTAAATGTTTTTAATGCACTGCCTGAGTTTTCAGTTTGTTACTAAATTATACAGATTTGTTCATTTGAATCTGAAGGATAATAGAAAAAATCCGAGTCCCATATCTGTAGCACAACTTTGTTTTATATCATGATGCAGTCAAAGCTTTGAAAGTGTTATTGGATTAAATAAAATTTTCCATGGCACAAAAATGGCTAAGGGGTAGCTTCTTGAATAATTGACATCCAGAACTCTCTTGCTTGTTTATACAAAATTGCCTCTGTAAATGAAAAAAATACTTTTACTCTTTTTAATTAAGCTTTTGGTTTTAATAATATATAAATATATGCAAAAGAGTTCAAGCAAGTTCAGAACAACAAGTCTGCTATTATTTAAAAAACTTTTTCTTTTTTATTTTTTCTTTTTCTTCTCATAATTTCTTACTAGAATCTTTTAATTTAATTATTCTGTGGCGAAGGCCAACTAGTGTTCAGGTAGCACTGATAAAGCAAAATCTCTGCATTAAAAATGGCAATACCTAGAATGTTTTCTTTGCAAATATCAACAACTTGAGAAAAAGCTACCATCAGCTAAGGCTAATTCAAAATAAACATTAAGTATTTACGGTTTCCCTTCCTTCTGCCTTAATGAATATCTTCCTAGGACTTGGTATTTTCTTCCCCATCCCCAATCTTGGTTTCCAGGGGCAGGAAAGGGACTCTCTCCCATCTGAGAAGGAAGGAGGTTTTTTTCTTATGCGGGGAATCATGGTGGCCAGAGGGTCTGACTTCCTTGTTTGTTATTGTCCTGGGCTTGGTGAACATGTCACCGGTAGATCGCCCTCTCATTGTACATTTTGTTATCAGTATTGTTGCTGTTACTGTTCCCTTTCTTTTCTCCTTGCTGTTTCCAGTAAATTGCTCTTATCTCCACCTGTGATCTTTGCCTTTTGTGTTTCTAACTGGAGAGGGAATAGGGGAAGCACTAAACTGAGAAATAACCTTTCTAAACCATGATACTTCTAAAAGCACAGGAGTAAAAATTTTAGGTTCTATATTTTTTAAGGTTTAGTGAGTGAATAAACAAAATTGCATCTAAACTATTCTGTGTGTAAGTTTCATTTTTTGTGCAAGACCCTTTCTAGTTAGGGATGCCACAGATAATTCTGAGATATCAGGAGAGAAGCACAAGATGACCCTATAGGAACTTCAGAGAGCCCTGCTTATACTGAATCATTGTAAATATTTTGCCACTGACTTCACCAAACACAAAATTTAACTCCCTATATGCTATTAAGTGGCTTTTTATGCTGCCTTCTTCATAGAATGCAGTAGTCATAAAGAAATATATTGTTAAAAATTGTATTATTGTATTGAGGTTTCTTAAGAAGGTATTTTTTTGATAACTAGAGTTGTATTTTCAGAGGCAATTCAGTTGCCTATATCTGGCTTATTTTTGCAGTGCATTTAGAAATGGGATCAGGGATTTAAAATAAGCATCTTGCTTTTTTGGTGCCTCAGTAGGTAATGGTTCTCTGGGAAATGATCAGTTATAAATGGATAAAAAGATAAAGGAAAAGCCAGTTTGCATGTTGATACTGAATCTGTAAAGCTGGTAATACCCACTGGTAGTCAAAATATGCAGCATTTTAAGAACTCCTTTAGTGTGTGAGCTCTGATGTTAAAATGAACCGTGTCTTAATATTGCTTGGTGGAAATGCACCCAGCATTTGCCTTACCTGTGTTAATGACTCTGTAGCTGCAGAGTTTGGGTGTCTCTCTGCTAGTTCACAAAAGTTTTGATGGGCCTTTCTATCTCTTGTTCTCCTGGGCAATTTTTCTCCCTACCGCAGCTAATGTTGTCTGCCTGGAAAAAATGTTCACAGTGACAGGGCCAGGGAGTGTGGGCATCATTTACAGATAGCATAGGAAACTTGCTTTGTTTGAGATGTAACCAGTAAAATCTGTTTCTGAAGCTGGAGTGCTGCAGGACAGATGTGATGGATGGGAATGGCTGCTGCTGCAATCTGTGCAGCAGTACCTGCTCTGAATGCTGCTGTTTCCCAGGATATTTTAAATCTTGCATTCTTTCCTTTCCTGCATTTTTCCTGGCAGTTAGATATATCAGTATCAGGGCACAGTATTGGAAACACTGAACATGGTAGGCTTGAAGGAGCAAATAGCATTTCTGGTGACCATATCATGCCTTGAAGGTCACTCAAAAATCAGCTGTAATGAGCCACCCTGTGCTGGTATAAATATGATGATATACATTAATGAGACAGAAATACAACTTCACTAACACTTTTTTACACCTAAAGAAAATAAAATAATATCTGTAAACTTCCTACTGATTTTTTCAACAGTCCCAAAAACTGAATGTTTTTAGAAACCAACTCTATGTTTATAAAAGATCTTGAAATGTGAATGAAATTCTGGTTCATTTGATTACACAGTGGTAACTGAGCGTTGGCAATGATGTATCAATTTTTGGAGTATGGAATCATGTGTAAGCCTTTGCTGATAGAGTAAGGCAAGAAAAATAAGAACAAGAGTGCTTAGAATCCTTCCAACTTAGTTGGAATGATTCCAGAAGAAATCAATATCCCCTGCTGCTTTTGCATGAAGCACCTGGACACATGGCAATTAAAAAAATGAAAAAATACCTTAAGGAATATGCACTGAATTCAATGACAATCTGAATGCTTAACAGAAATTCCCCTTTGTTACTTATAAACATTTGGGACTGTTACCACATCCAAATACTAAAAATAAATGAAGGAGCTGTATTATTCAATTTTTTGAATGCCTTATTAGTTCTTTTTAAAAAATCATTAAAAAGTCAACCATCACAATACAATGGTGTTTGTTTATCAGGCTCCTGAAGCTATGAAGGATAATTCTACCATGGAAAAGTCAATTCAGTAGTTGGTTAGGAGTAAAATAAAACACGAGACAATAGGATTTATTAGAAAAAGAATCAGGAAAACTCTGTAGTCTCTACAATGTTTTCTGTTGTTTTGTGCTTTTTGCAGTTATGTTTAGAACCAGTTTTTAGGTTTTGTTTCTGTCAATATTTAATGAAGCTATAGGAGAGTTCGTGAATGCAACATAAAACAACAGCAGGATTGTAACTTGTATGAAACTCAAGTGTGTGATATGTGAGTTCTCTCCAGCAGACAGTATCCAGCAGATCCAGGGATATCTGGGATGTCAGTTAGTGACTTTTATCAGTTAGTGGGTACTTTTCAACATTAGGAGTGCAATCCCAGGCTGCCATAAGGAGCTGCCAGCATCATTGTTACCTACAACTGTTGTACTTAATTGGAAAGGTGAGGAACGAAACACAAAAGAAAAGCTAGAGATTGTGTCCAGGTGGAGAAAATTAAGTATTGCAATTTATACTCATTTATAAACAAAACACAAGGGTTGATTAATATTAAACAGAGGAATAATTAAAATAAAGCAGAACAAAACTTCTGAAGAATCTATTTCATCTAAAACTTTAAAATGCTGACCTTGGCAAGGTGTTCTTGATTTAATGATGGTAGAAGAGGAGTCTCCTGCACTTCAAAAGCCGAGCTCTGAGAATTCCCTGCGTCACTGCCTCAGCCACGCTGGGTCCCCCTTGTTCTGCTCCCGTCCTTTGGGAGCACTCAGATTCCTTTGGGCTGGGTATTGCAGCTGCCTTCACAAAGGTGTTTGCACAGTGTGCTTCTTCAGAGCAGGCTCACAAATGCAAGTGTTCTGTTCCCTGCAGCTGCATCAAGCTGAATTTCTGCTCATCTCACAGGTTTACTTACCTTTGTAATTATCAGGAGTGCTTTCAAATTATGTTACCTGCAGTTTTCCATATTTAAAGGGGGTAGAAATAGAACTGGTTACTCAGGTTTATAGTTATTTTTTGCCTAATCAAGTTTTAAATGGTCATTATAGTGCTCCTGGGTAAAACTGACCTTAAAAAGTAACTGGGCTGTCTCTTTCCTATGTGAGGATTTTTTTTTTTTTTTACATTAAAGCTTATCAATCTTGAAATGCCAACAGAGAGATGTTAGTCACTTTTTGCATCTATAAACATCTGGTATTGTCTCCAAAATTCCACTTGATACATTTCAGCTCAGGTTTGCTTGAAAACATTAAAAACATAGTTTCTATTTAATCTGCATCTTTTTTGTAAGTGCTGCTATGGGGGACAGTGGCACAGCCTTTTGTTCTGAATCTTTAAAAACGTTTGAGGAAAGACTGTTAGTTTATTCCCAGGATATTTTTTCTCTCCACTGAAAACACTAAACTACAACATTATCTCTGGAGAAGAAAAATCAAGTGTTGCATACAAAGAATAGGGCGTGGATTTTCTTATCATTTTCAAATGTGTTTTATTTATCTTCTGTCATTTAGTCTGCATATAAGGAAAACTTGTAGAGGTGTTTTATTAAAGATATACAGAGAACAAAGAGCAGTTTTGACAGCTTTGGGAATATCTGAATTTTCTTGCCGAACTGTAGTTACAGGTATATTGTTACAGGTTCAGTATTTTGGTTTTCAACTTTGTTGTTAGTTTGGTGTGTATTCAGTTATGAGCAAAACCAAGCAGAAGTGTTTGTATAATTTTTGAGTTTGCAGGATTCTGTGTCTGTTGAGCACTGCTTCATTTATTTGACAGCAGTCAATGTAATATTTTGTGACAGGCTGTATGATACACAATGAAATGTTCTCTTACCATTTCAGTGTATATCAGGTCCTGCAAAGTGATTAGGAATTTAAACTTTTTGAATTAAGATTGAATATTAAGACTAAATCATGGCTCTGTGGAAATAATAATCTACTTTGAAAATCACACTTCGTTAGACAAAGCCTTGTCATAGTGAAGAAAATTAAAATATGTGTCAATCAGGCATCTTCCTCTGAAAATTTCACTTTATTGTTGATTAATCCAACTGGATTGGAAAGGTTAAAGAGTTTTATTAGAAGCTAGGAATGATAGTTCACCCTGACATACTGTCAGTCTATTCCAATTCTAATTAACTGAATATTCCAAAGGTGCAGCCACCAGTTCTACCTGTAATCAAGCCTTTAACTGTGATTTGGGGGTGGGCTTACGTACACCTACAGATGACCTGTGTGAAATGACACAGTCACTGCCACATTGCTTGTGTTTGAGTTTTAGGCTGTTTTTTTGGGACTGGTGATTCAAAGTAGTGTTGACCTTGGGTGTTTGTTGGTTTTTTTTTTTTCCTATTTCATTGTAGTGGGTTTTTGGTTTTTTGTTTGTGGTTTGTTTTTTTTTTTTTAAATCTACATTGTATTAGCTATTTTTACTTGATTTTCTGAAAAAAATTATTATTTCAAACCATTTTGATGTAGTAGTATGAAAACATTGTTCTGGTTAAAGGACACAAAGTAGGTGTCTTTATATTTGAGCAGGCACACCTTGGAAATTGGTTGTGGTTGAGATTGTACTCCAACTTTGCTGCAGTCTGGTTTGTTTTTCTGCTGGTATTTCTTATGATTCTGTTAAGAAACCCGACTGCAAATAATGCTGCAGTCCAAGGGAGGTTGGCATGCCCTGTGCTTTCCATTTATTTTAGTCTGTGTTTGCTATTACTGAGCCCAGTATGATCAAATTCATTTCTCATGTACTGTAGGAATGTCCAGTGCTTGTCCTTACAGCATTTCTTTCCTTTGCCTCTTTTCTCCTCAGACACCACAACGTATTCCACGGAGCGCTCTGAGCACTTTAAGCCATGCAAAGACAAGGACCTTGCATATTGTCTCAACGAAGGGGAATGCTTTGTGATCGAAACCTTAACGGGATCCCACAAACACTGCCGGTAAGTCACCTGCCAAAAAGTGCCAGAAAGGTCTCCTGCCTGAGGCAGGAAGCATTAGGGAAAAAAAATAAGCTTTCAGATGTAGAACGTTTGAAGGCAATGGAATTTTTTTCCTCTGATTCGACTGCATCCCTCACAGCTGGTGAGTTTTTTACTAGTTTGTGGTAATCTTAAATAGAAATGTGTAGATACAAGAAGCAACATTTTGATCTTTCCGTAGATAAGAAAAAATTTCAGTATTCTATTTTCTAATCATGTTGGGTTTTTTGTTGGTTTTTTAACATACGAAAGTCCAGCATTCCCCTACGTACCAGAAGCATTCCTTTATTTTGGGTACTCTAGCTAGAGTATTTGACAATAGCTATATGTACTGTTAATTGAGAGAAAGGAAGGGCTAGTAGTTCTTAAAATTAGGATTTCTTAAGTTTAATTACTGAAAGATAAAATGGACTGTGATCTGAACCTGCTCTATAGCTGTTGTACACTTTTATACTCCTGAACTTCTGTTGTTATGTAAGGCTGTCCTGAATGTATTGAAAATAAAGCCAGATCACTTATTATTAGTAGTATTAATTAGCCATAGAGGCCAGTAAAAAGGAGTGATATGCAGAAGGAATACTGCAGTATCTTCCTAAAGACGAGGATATTAACACACATATTTACCAGACCCCCAATTATTTAAGCAGTCTTTTAAACAGAAGAACACATTTTCATTTTTGACTACTTCTGATCTCATTTACTCCTAAGATACTGTGTATGGCACACAAAAGGTGGATCTGAGACACTCAAATGCCCAAGTTCCAATCTGAACGCCTAAATGTATGGAGAACTCTAGCATAAATAATAAAAAGTGTCCAGGACAGAAGATTTCCTGAAGGATTTGGGACTTGAGCTGCCAAGTCCCAATAAAATAAGAAAAACAAAAGTTGCAAAGTCACATGTTCCTGGCTAAAAAATGGAAATTTATGAATTTAAATACTGATTAAATTCTGCTTATCATCAGAAGAATATTTCCAAGATTTTCACTTTTTTATACCATTCTGTTTCGGTGATCATTCATTTCCCTTCTTATTTTTTTTTATGGCATGCTTAAATTAAATGTTATGATTAATTTATTGTGGAAAATTGATGTTGTTTTCTACTTCCTTCATAATACTACACAGGCTTTTTTTTTTTTCCTCAAAGCAGACAAAGTTTTTTGGTCTTTCTTAGACATGTCATGAGCTGTTAAGGGAATTACATCACTCATTTAAGTGTTTCTCATAGTCAGAATATTCAAACGGAAGAAAAAATCTTATAAAATAGCAGAGAAAAATGGATGTATATTAGAATTTTTAAATTGGCTGATAAATTTAGTAGCTAACCCCTTTAAACAGACTGGTTTTGTATATTGTGGGATTGTGGGTTACATTTTAAAAAATTGGCAGGAGATATCCCTTGAGAGCTGTGGGGGTTTTTTTTTGGTTTGTTTGGTTTGACTTTCAGGATCTTTCTTATCATCTTTTCCAAATTCTCATTTATTTCCAGTGATTCTGATAGTGCAGCCTGGCTAATGGCTAGAAGTTTTCCAAAATGTTGACTTTTCATTCTTTCCAGCAGAGTAAAATTTTTCCACCCCCTTCCTTGTGTTATCCTTCCTTGTGTTATCCTATAGGGAAGCAGTAGTATCTCTGGGAGTCCCTTGGCTCCTGTCTGTCTAAGGGTTTTGTTGCCTGTACAAGTTCCAGGCACTGGCACATTCTCTGGGAATTAAACATCTTTTTTATGTCGATACTTGGAATGGTGCAACACCAAAAGACCCATATAAAGCAATGGTTTTCATATAGCAAAAGAACATACATTTTAAAATTTAAAGGGTGAGTAGTTGTAGTCCTTTCGTGGGCACTGCAAGCAGAAACTTGTTCAGAATCACTTTTATACTGATAGGTTTATCATTAATGGAGAGAAACATTTAAATTTGACCCTTAATGCTGTATCTCTACCTGGGTAGACTGTGCATTAATGAGGGGGATGCAGGTGTTTTTCTGTCTATAGCCTATAAAAGTGCTCAGAAATAACAGCCAGAATGTACACATATAGAAAAATACAGTACTAATATACTGTAATTGTCCTCTAACTAGTAAAAAGCAATTTTTTTTACAAGGGTTATGGAATTCCCACTGCAATCAAAAAGAATAATTTGAATACAGAATTATGAAGAGTTAAAATGATACTTTGTTCTTGGAATCAGGCTGCATTGTATATTTTCACTGTGAGAGTGATTTTGCATCTGTTCTGGGAGCAGAGCACCAATTTACTGAAATGGGAGTTTGCCATGTGGAACAGCTGCAGACAGAGGACCTTGGATGAGCAAAAAACTCTTATCCCACTTGGTCAGGTTTGAAGGGTATTAGTAGATGATACTCTTAGGGAGTTGTGCAGTTGTTCTTCTTGTGTGTGTGTGTTTTTAAGGATAAACATGCAAATTATAAAGGGACAGAGATTGGGTAGCAGTTAATAAATGTTTGAGCTACACCTTGGGCCTCCTCTGTATCCTCATGGCCCATCCTGGCAGTGCCAGCAGGCTCACCTGGCAGCCCAAGCCCCTTTCAGAGTTCACACACTCCCTGGTGCTGTTGTTGGAAGGTTGGCACGTGCCCATTTTGTGCCTCCAGCTGCCAGGGGTCCTGCTGGCACTGGGGTGTTGGAGGGCTCTGGCTCATTCCTGTGTTCTGGGGTTCCTGCTCTGCACCCATCACTGTGGGGAGTGGGACCAAGGTGCACCCTTGGCCAAGGGCAGGGGGGAGGCTGTGTGGCAGGAGGCCACTGGGAGCACAGAAGATGAGGTCAGAAGGAGCCCTGAACATGGATCTTCCATTCCTGTTCACCTACAGAGGAGTGTCCTGAAGTCACAGGAATTTAATTTTTTCTTAAAATTTAATTATTTTTATTCTAAATTTAATTCAAATTCTGTAATTCATTTTTTTATTCAAATTTCTGCATTTTACTCACTATCTCCTGGTGAAAAATTGCCTGGGATGTAAACTGGCAAGAGTTCTCCTGCGTGGTTAGGTAACAAACAAGATCCACTGGATGTTTTGTGCTATTTTAAAGCTGTGACTTCAGTGTTTATTTTTGTGAATGGTTTAACATGAGCTTGTTTTAAGGTCATTGGTAGGGAAACTTCATATTTAGCTTCTCCATATGCTTATATTTTTTCAGTGTTGCCACCTTGAGAATTAAAGCTGAATGGTGAGAGAGCCTTAATTTGTAATTTACACCAAAAAAATCAAGTACACAGTCAACTCTGACACATCAGCGTTTAATGGGGTATTATGTAATCCTGGCTTTAAAAAGACCTGTTCAAGTTTTCTTTGTAGAATTTTGTTTAAAATACCCCATCTCAAGTCATTCTGGGGATTTTTTTTTGAGTTTGGCTTGTGGCGTTGAAGTTTTTGGGCTCTTTTTGTGATTGATTCTTTCTACATTATTTTTTTTCCTTTTTAGTCTCTGCATTTTCTTTAGATAACCCATTTAGGACAGGAAAACACTGAGTAAGTGGCTAAAACTTTTGAGGGGAGAAGAGGGTTGTACTTTTAAATTTCTCCTCTGGAAGAAGCCATTAAGACAATTGTGTATGCACAGGAAGTCTGGGCACTGGTGATGAACTCTGATGCACTCTTTATAGATTGGAGTATGTTGGATGAGATATACCTTTCATCCTGTCTTCCTGTCCTTCATCTCTCCTTCAAGCAATAGAAAGCCTGGGTAAGTTTTCTCACAGTGGAGAATGAAAGAATAGACTCACAAATGCACAGTAAACAAAACATAATTTCCACTTGACCAAATTACAGCAGGTCATACATCAGCATCTGAAGTCTGCTACTGTGGTTACAATCCCAGAGTTTTCAGATTTCATTGGACAGTCTGGTTTTGATGCATACATGCTGTTCTGGTGAAATCTGAGCTTGGTGATCTTGCTCATATTTATGCATAAATTTTCCATTTTTACATTTAGTTGATAAAAAAAAAAATACCAGTTTTCTCAGCTTCATTTAAAATCTGTCATGAGAGCAGAAGGATTGAATCCCCATTTAATGAAAATACAGTTTGGATAAATGTTTATATACTGTCAGGTTTTATTGTGAGACTTCTGCATAATAGTAACTGTAATCCAGGCATAGCCCTGGCTGTCAGTAAAAGCAGGAGAAAGGGATCAAACAGATGGGACTTCAGAACAGTTCTGAGCTTGGCATATGATATGTGCACTTAACCATAAGTTAAAAATGTAAAAAACTAAGAATATAATTTCCCTGATTTAGTTACATGGCTTGTTTTCTAGGTTTTGGCAATCTGACCTAGGTGTTTTAAAATACCAGCTACTCCATTTTGTGCATTCCCCCATCTTGTATTATGCTGACACTTCTCAAGAATGCAAGCCCAGGAAATAATTCACTATTCAATAGCATTGAATACATTAAAGAATTTCACTCATGTCATAATATTCCAAGTATAGTTTCATCAAAATAATCCACTGTATAAAGATGGCAATGTAACATACAGCTACAAGCTTTTAAAAGAGGAAGAAGACTGTGCTTGGAATTTAGGATATTTTCCATGTCAAGGGTAATCAACAGATCTCCTGTTATGAAAATTGGCGTATGGGAGGAAGAAGTCTGTCTTGGAATTTAGGATGTTTTCCATGTCAAGGGTAATCAACAGATCTCCTATTACGAAAATTGGCTTATGAGCATAGCTGTAGCACATATCTAGATTATATTTGTGCAGTTGCATGCACCATTTTCTGGGATGCCTCTGCCTTTACTTTCATGTTTACTTTGGAAAGCCTGAAGCAGAGTTAAAATATAAAGTTAGGTATCTATAAGCGGTTGTTGAAGAACTCCTTAGTAACTTTAATATAGATACCCCAGAGTGTTATTAGTCCATCACCTGTTTATTCAGGAGTGCTCTCACAGGCTGTGGTTGATTTCAGCACTGTGATTGCTTCTTTAGCTGAAATGGAATGGCCAGTATGCCTAAAGTGTTGTGCCTGGTTCATCCTTTTCAAAACTCAGCCTGTTTTGAAGAAGTCAGGAGGCTGGAATTCCTGAGAAGTCTTACAGGGAGTGCACTTTACCAGGGCAGCATCAGCTTGCCTCTGTTTATTTACTCCAGGTAGCACTTGTTATAAATTAAAACCTTTACTGCCTTAAGTAATACTAATATCAACTACAGTGTGACTACTTCTGTCTTTTTTTTATCGGAAACGTCATGTTTTTCTTGTATAATTTTAGAACTTTCTTCTTCACAAAACAAGCAAATAAAAATCCCCAAACAAAGACCAAACCATAAAACACTCCCCAAACCCAAAGCATTTCTGTGTGTTCTCTTTCAAGTTCCTGCCCCTTGAAGTAACAGGAAGAGGTTGTGTGGCTTTGTTGTCACATGCCTGGTTTCTTGTTTTAAACGTTTTTAGATATGAACTGTGAAGAAAAATGGTTCATAAACCTCAAGGTGAAATGGTGTAAAGTCCAAGATATCTGTAGGACTCTTACTTGTTACCTAGCTAGTCTAATTATTTTCATATTATCCAGTCTTACATAATTTTTATAATTTGGTCTGGTTTTTTTTGCAATCAACATATAAGCCTTGAGGTTTTTTTTTAATTGGATGCAGTTATTTAGAATAAAAACTAAATTAACTGGTCCAAATACCGAATTTCACCTATAAAATCAGTACTTTTTCAGTTATCCCTATTCTTTTTCTAACAGTGCCCTGAAATCAAGCCCCTTCAAGTCTGATATTATGGTATAAGAACTCAATAAATAACAAACAGGTTTTTAAATGTAAATTGAGTCTTTTAAAACCTCCCCAGATGCAATAGTGCAAGAACACATTATATGATATTCACATGAAACACAAGAACATCTGATTCACACTTTCATAATTTAACATTCAGAAGATGGAGGCTCTTGAGAAATCTTCTTGTCAAAGTACTTTAATTATTGATTAATTTTGACAGTATCAACACTCCATATTACAGTGCTTTTTATTTACGGATTTTCCCCTAGATTATTGCATGCAGCTTCTCCTGTAACTTCTGTGGTAGAAAATACTTTCAGCTTGCAGAATATGTACACCAATTTAAAAGTCTTGTGAAATCCAGTTACTTTCAAATATTGGCAAAATGAAGGGTTTTAACACAGCAGTGTAATGGTTTTCATATCAAATGTCATGACAGATATTTTCCTTGATGTGTGTGCAGAAGTTCCCCCTTGACACACTGAATGTTTTGGGCACTGCAGTAAACCAGTGTTTATTACAGTTGCTGCTGCTCACATCATTCCTTCGAGCAGCTCTGCACACAGAGGTCACTGACAAAACATCTATTATCCATTTATCCCTCTAAAACACCTTCTGAAAATAGTTTGGTGGTAGTTTTATTGTTTGGGGGAGGATAAATTAATTTAGCAGTAAAACAAAATACAGAATGAGAGAAAGCTTTTTACTTAATGATAGTTTTAAGTTTCTAGGGCTTTTATTCATAGTATTTCAGGTTTTATTTGCTTTCTGCTGAGCACCTTAGGCTATATATTCTAATGCTTTCCCTTTGGAAAAAAAATTGATTACTAACCAGTGGGATTTCCTGGCTCCATTTCCATCTTTTGAAGTCATGAAATTTATGCACCTGCTTAAGGTTATGGTGAAGATGCATTTTTCCAGTGGGAACAGTAAGGTAAAAGTCATAATACTGTACAGATAAACTGCATGCCCAGATAATTAAATTACACTCCAATTTAACAATTCACCTGTGTTTCAGTCAGTTTAAGGAAATATCTATGAAAGCAACATAAAAATCTTAGTTCCATTTTGTCTTGTTTGAAATGCTTATTCAAATTAATATTTTTGGAAGGGTTTGAGGAAATAAAGGAGAAATTGTGTAGATGTGCATCCAGAGTTAATGTTGGCACTTAAGAAAATGAGTGTGTTTTAAACCTCTCAGCATGCAGTACTGAAAAAACAGTGAATTCATTTCTCTTTTCCAGAATGCTAAAGACTAATGTTAATGTTTTCAGTTAATGTAAAGTATGGGAAAACATAGTTACAGGCTTAGCACATCCCCCTGCTTACCTTTTATATTTTTTAAAGCCACACATCTGTAGTTCAGAGATAATAAAATGAAATTAAGCAGGGTTAATGCTTTCATTTATGTACAGAATTACTTCCCAGACATAAGAGATCTGTATCCTTTTTTAGAACAACCAGTACTGTGAGTGTAACAAAAATATTTCTGGAAGCTTTAAGTAAACTGTCAATTCTTCCTGGAATTCTGGAAGAGAAAGAGGCCAAATTCGGCTCCCTTGGAATTTGGCAAGATCCCCTCAGCTGGTTGAATCAAGAGTTGGGCTGTAACCTGGAATTTCAGTAGGGAGAGGAGATAAATGTAGCTGCCAGCTCAGCAGCTGAGTTGGTTTTTTCTTGAGGCTGCTAATAATACTTGGATTTCTTCATGTGGCACTTAAGTGGTAGATCAGGAACCAGTGCTGTGCTAACATTGATTTCCATGTCTCAATATCAAGAATACTTAAATCTGGTGGAACCTTTCAGTTTTGTCACCACCTTTTCTTGTTCCTACACGTGTTTGTGGAGCTGTATCTTGCCATCACAGTTTAGCAGGGTATCCTGGTTGTGCAGCACATCTCTGCTTGTAGAGATGAGTTAAATCCATTCTATACAAAATACAAACTTCTAGTAAGCACATTGATCTCTTAATAGGATAAATTGTCTCAAAACTGCCTCCTGTTTCCTAATCCTAAAGCAAAATAAAGCCATGACACATACAGAAAGCTATTACTCAGTACATGCTGTCTGAAATGAAATACATGATGAAGGGGTATATCCTGAAAATTGGAAAACCAAAATTTAAGTTCTTCCACTCTAAAGGAATGTTCTGTCAAATTATATGAATTGGGGTTTTTCTTCCCCTCCTTATTTTCCAAGACCCCAGTGGGAAAAAGTTTGTGTAGCTTTTATAGTACACACAAAGAATTTGTAGAAAAAGAAGCCATACCTTAAAATGTATGGGTGCAAATATTGATGGCATATATTGCATCTGTCTTGAAGCTAACATATGCAAATATTCTGCCATCAAACTCTGCTTTTAAATTAACTTGGAAATGAGCTAGGTTTGTTGTTGTTCTTACCTCCCTTAGGCAAGAAGGAATTTGTGAAGTGCATAATGCAGACATCTGAAATCTCTCATTTAAATTCTCATCCCTGCCAGTGTCTTAAGTACACTGAAAGCAATAGCATTTCCAATCTAATCCTATCTGCAGACTTTCTCCCAGAAGATCTGGGAAAAAAATCTCACTAGAAGAAGAAATAAGCTCTGGACAATTGAGTCCTTTAAATAGAAATATATGCCAACTATATCAAAATGCTAAATACCAGAACTTTAATCCACCAGCACTCTAGATCCATCTAAATGAGAGCAAACAAAACCAACCACCTGTTTCTTCTGTCCTTCACTGCTAAGAAAGCCCTGCCTGCTCTCTCAAATAGGAAGAGGGGAAGTGAGGCAAAAATGTGTGGATCCTGTAGTGTTGTGTGAAGTGGGGCAGCTGAGATCAGACAGGCAGGTAAACTGTTTTCTGTGAGTTTTATTGAATAGATGAATATTCTGGTCCTGATCCTGTACCCATAAATGTAGTGTTAGAATTTTAAATGTATTTCTTGAAGTTATTCCAGTGCAGAGGGGTGAACTCTTTGGGCATCCTGCCAACAGTATATAATAAGCAGCAGATTTAGATAAAGTCTGTTCAGAGATAATGCCAGGAGCTTGCAATGAAACACCTTTTGGGCTGTGTTTGTGCCTCATCAGCTGCTTTGTTGGGTAGAAAACTGCAGTTTTCACAAGAATTGTGCTGTTGAAGAAGCCACTGTGAGAAGCTTAGGGTAATTTCTGCACCCTCACTTCGATCAGCACGAAAATCTGAGGTTCAACTCCAAGCACTTAAGATAGTTCTAATATCCCAATGATGCCTTGTTAATTAATCAAATACAAAGGATATTTGACAGGGGAATGCAAAGTGAGATTATCCCTGCTTCTGGAAGGGAATCATTTGCTATAAAGTTATGTAAGTTTATAAACTTTGCATCAGATGCTGAATATTTCTTAGAAAACAGCAGTTCTTGGTCTTTTAGTGAATGTATACAATGTCTGCAGCAAGCATTTGGTCTGAACCTTTGCTATTTTATGATGCTTTATACTGATTTCATGAGGCAAATTTATTTTATTTTTTTAAAGCACTTTGCAAAAGAACATCTGGAAACAAATACGGTTTTGTTTGATAGTTTTTATTAGAAGTTGAGGACAATTACCTCTTTACATGGGAACTTTAAAAGTTGAAGACAATTACTTCTTTACATTGGAACTTTAAAATTGTCCTGGAACCAAGGATTTCAAATGTAGAAAAACAAATTTCCGTCAAAACCCATGAATTTCCTGAAATTCTGGATGGAAATAGCAGCAACAACTAAAATTTGATGTGGGGTTTGTTTTTTGGTTTTGTTTTTTTTTTCTCTCTTTTGGAAAGAACTAGAAAGTTCTTGTAGCAGTGCTTTTAAAATGCTCACTCTTGTTTAAAATGCTCACCTTGAGCACTCTTTATTTGAATAATAATGATTTACAGCAGTGGGAATGTTTGGTACACTGCACTAAAGTTTTTTATATCTATCTCATTTTTGCAAGTAGTGCACAGAAGACTATTTCCTAATAGAAGAAAATGGACAAGATAGTGGCAATATATGCAACATGTTAGCAAAAAATAGACTATGAATTTTAAATGAAGCACAAAGTTAATTCATGATGCATGATGGATAACTATAATATTTGCCAGGTTGAAATTTCTGGTAAATGTTATTTGCTGAATCAAGATGGTTGTACTCTTGTCCAGAGTGACTTGCTTTCTTTGTATAGTTTGCTATACATCATGCTGCTCATGATGTAAACATAAATCAGAAAATAAGATGCTTCATATTGACAGAACTGGAATTACTTTTTTATTTAAAAAAATACTGTTAAAGAATTATCCCAAGTGTTGTGTTTTGTTGGGTTAGGTAGAAGGAAGACACTGCTGTGTCTGTAGCAGCATCTGGTAGTTTTTATGTTGTTTTCAAAGATAAATTTCTCTGTTCTGGATTTTGTAGTTATTTTCAATAATCTGTAATGACACCACACATTTTATGACACTCTACAGATTGCAGATCTGTCTCAGTTATCCCAAGTGAATTCATTCTGTTTAAGTGTTCATTTTGGCTTGCTTGGCTGGCATTTTGTCATAGATGTCTAGCAGTAATCTGAGGCTCACCACAGCATAAACAGAGTTGCTCTTAATCTTTTAATTATTTGTTCAGTTAAATCCCTTTCTGAACTAGATCCTGGCAGTGTGTCCTGAGAGCCATAGTGTCCCCAGGGTCTTACGGGGAAAATGGTTGCTGTACCCCAGTTTCACCCCAAATGTTCTCATCCTGAGTTCATGCTGCATGGTAGGGAATAGTGTTCTACTCCTCTCTTGGTGAAGGTCCTTGTGGGGAAAAGGTATTTTCTCCAGCAGAGAAAATTAATCAAGATTAATTTTGCTTAGGGATTAGGCGGTGTAACCTGAAAAGAATTATCGTGGTACTTCTGGGACACAGTTTTTAGGTGTAGAGAGAGCTCTGCAGCATTACATGACAGAATGAGCTTACATCCTTTGGAAGAAAACATGGATTCATGCCTAATGAATCATTGTTAACCAAAGGATCAGAGTTACATAATTATGTAGTAGAAAAGAAAAACTACAATCTCAGCCTTTCACTACTTGAAAGTGTTTGCAGAGTAGCCAGGAAGAAGGCTTAGTGTCTGTAAGTAGGCAAAATTCCAGATAAGCTTTTCCAATATTGCTTGCCTTGAAATGCAGCTGTTCTTATAGTAAAAACCATCAAAATGGAGTAGCCATCAGGTTTTTCACCAACTTAATCTATTGACATTTCTCAAAACAGGCAAGTAATATGTGAAAAATAAATGTAAACTTTTTTCCCCTTTGTAAATAAAATGTAAAGGTCTTTATAGCCTAAGTGTTGTTTAAGGTAAAGGTGTTAAAAAACTGACTTGAGTGGGTTCTCAGTTTAACATTGTAGTTTTCATGTTAGTTACTGAAAATTACTTATCGCATGTAAGCTTTTGCAAGTCTCTTTAATGTTTTATTAGTATTTTGTGGGGAATAATGAGATTAACATATTTTTCTTTAGCATCATCCTTAGAGCATAGATGTTAGTTTTCATTATATTTCTGTTACACAAAAGTGTCACTAAACATCTTTATTATCATCCAAAATGCCTGGATATGCAAGTGCTATTCTACTTTCAATTTATGCTCAGCTGGAATAACAGGGAGGTCTAATAGTCATATGAAAAATTTACAGTTATGAGTCCTAAATGATTAGGCAGTTTGTATGTAGCTAATAGGAACTGTGTTATGCTTTATAATGATTAGGTACTTGGTCATTATTTCTTTTTAAAAGGTGTACAGGTGTAAAAATGAAAGTATATCCATTTTCTTAGAAGGAGTTTCTGGAGTTGACACTGTGCTGTGTTTCATTATGCTGGAGAATTTTTCATCTTTTGTCAAAATCCAGAGGTACACTCCTGGGATAGCTGTTGGAAGAATCTGTGATATGTATTAAATCTCACTGGTTTGCTTCTTTCTTCTTAGAAGTGACTTAATCCTGAACTTTTTTTAGTCTCCTAAAATAGGCATCGGCTTTTTACCTCTAATGGTTATTGACCAGCTGACATTTATACTTTCTGTCTGTCCTCTTTGAACACAAGAGTCAAAGTTCATTTGAGACAGTTGTTTTGCCTTTTTGCCTGTCTTCATGTTTAGACTTTGGTAAATCTGAGACTTTGAATCCCTTCTGGTATGAGTTTGCACTTGCTATGGGGACATCTTGATCTCAGGGAATTTGTAGATCTAAAAAACACTGTCACAGTCAGAGACTTCCATGCACTTCAACCTATCTTTGATTTCTGTGCTCTAGAATATCTTTGTCATAACTTCCTTACAAAATACAATATTTAGTATTATTATCTCTTGATCCCACAACTCCAGTGACTTTGTCAAGTGGGCTTATTGACCAACACAGTAGTGTTGAAAATTGATGGTTGAAACATATTTCAGTTTTGTCTGATAGACAAAATTAGGAGGAGCCATCCAATATACTTTTTGTCAGCCAAGATTATTATCCGCAGTTTGGCCTGATAAATGGTTATGAGGTGGGTCTTGGTGTTGTGGCGAGCTGGATGTGTGGATTGTTCAGGACTGGTGGCTGTGCAGGTCTGCTGGGGGAGCTGTCTGTCTCTGCTGTCACACCAGGGGGAATGCACATGCTGCACTGCAGGTTGCTGCAGTGACTGCACTTTCCTCTGACGTTATATTAATCTGCCTGATCAGTGTCTTAAATACTATCTAATCACAGCAGCAGCTAAATAAGTAATGAGAAGTGGCTTTTAATGGAGTAGGTTCTATATGTATACGTATTACTCAGTGAAATTTTGCCTACAATCTTATCTTGGATGCTAATATTTTGGGAGTTGGTCTTGTAGCCTGTTCCCATTTATCTGTTAGTTTCCTTTTGCTAGTCTTATAAACCAGTCTGTCAAACCAGCAAGGTCAGATGTAAATCTTCATGACTGAAGACTGAATTGTCTATTGACTTCAGATTTTATAGATACTTCTGTTTACAGGTATTATCTTCTTTTACCTCCTGCTGGAACTGAATCCTTTGTGATTGCCATTTTGTTGTCTTAGATAAGATCAAGCAAAAGAAAAGCATCCTTTATGCATATAAACCAACACCAAATCAATTTTCTGCTTTTGCATTTGTCTCTTTCAGGATCTGGTCTTAGGAACCAGATCCTGAAAGAGCTTCCCAAATGAAAACGGGGAAATGGCTTACTTATGGGCACTTAAGCCTGAGGGGTTTTTTAATCAGTTTTTTTTGTTACCATTGGGATCAGTCCATCTAAAATGGCTTTGTTGATCGGTGGATGTATTGCATGCCAGTGCTGGTTAGTCCAGGTCAGTAGTGCTGGGAACATCCTCAAACTCAGATTCCATCTAGCCCCACTTGGATTTGCTGTACCAGGAGCATGAGTTCTTAGTTCAGCTCAAGCCCCAGGGTTCCACATTCCCAAGTTCTCTACATGGCATGTTTTTCCTTACATTGGGATGCAGTAATGAGTGTGGCATTCTGCAGCCATGAACAGATCCTATAGCAACTACTGAGTGTCTGTGCCTCTTATAAAACCAGGCACACAAACCAGTACAACCCAATATTTATGAAATACTTGCTTTCTGCTGCTGTCAACACTTACTAATTACTATTGCAACTATTCATTACTTGCAAATGGGCTTTTTGGATTTTATTGTAATGAAATAATAGCTCTTTATATTCCCTGTGACAAATCATGATGAATTAGTGAACTTACCACCTCACCTATTTCTCTTCCCTTTTTAATTTCAGATATTGCCTATGATTCTATGTTTTAACCTAGATTTGTATCTGCAAAGGAATTTCAAAGTACTGCCCTTGTTTTCTTACACAAATATAAAATTGTGTAACTTTTACACAGTTACGCATCAGTGTGCAAAGTCTTTATTTTGGATGTCATTTCAGCAATAGAACATTTATTTGAAATAACAATTAGAACTAAACTCCATAAATATTGGGTAAAGCCAGTGACTGAAATCATGAAGTAAATATATATAGAACAGAAAACTGTATCTGCTGTTATGTAAACCCTTTAAAGATATTATTTAAAATATAGTTAAATATATTAGTCTTAAATTTAACTATGATATTGACTTTCTTGGAAGTCCACGGAGAGAGCAGCTGACTGACATATTTTATCCAAACTCAAATCCGCTTCATGTACAGGAGCATTTGTTAATGTAAAAGCAAATAGCATTTTTATTTTCAGTCATTTGACTAGAGAGAAGCTTGCTGTGAACAGGACAGAGGCTCCTGCAGAGCTGCAAAGAGTCATCCAGTGGAACATGCATTTTGAGGATGTTCTTTGGACTCTTGTCATTTTGGACTCCCAGTAATGAAGTCTTGAGATAGCATCTCTTTGATATGCGCTCCTGAATAAAAACAGTAATTACTGCTGTTAAAACAGCAAATACTATCTGAGCAGCAATCCTATAACCTCTGTTCATGTTTCAAAACAGATAAGAAAAGTAAGTTTATCTTCAGAAATGAGGAGCCAAAACAATCATTCAGCACATTTGTCTGTATTATGTCCCCTGATCTCCTGAAACCATCATAAAATTTTCACTGGAGTGGGCTTCACAGTTTTAATGATCTAACAGGATGAATGATATTTGTTAAAGTTTTTCAAGTCCAGGAATTGACAAACTGACAAAGACAAAATCAAGGAGGGAATTTTTCTTGATTTAGTGTTAAATTTTACAGTACTTACAAGCTTTCAAGGATTGGCTGCTGTATTTTGAGATGCAGAACTTGAATACAACACATAGCAATAAGTTTCTGCTGGTTTAGCATTTATGTAGATAGCATAAAGAAACATTAAAATATAAACAATAAATGGCCAATGAAAAGGTATTAAAATATATTGCATATATATAACAGCATTTCCCTTTTCTGAAGTACATATATGGAGCAGCAACAAGATCTCATATGTTGGAGAAAATTTCATCCAATAGCTCTATAGCAATCCAAAAGTGATGCAGTTACTCTTTATCACACTTTCTCTCTCTAAAGTTCCTTATGGGAAAAGTAATTCCTAAATTTCACACTTCAAGCTCTATAGTGAAGTGACATAATTTCAGTAATTACTGAATGTCTTACCATGAAGAAAGATGAGGTTTTCCAATGGTTTGATTTTGCATATGGCTAATGTTTTAATATTATATTTTTTTCTTAGCAATAGGAAAAATGCTGAACTAGATCTTGTGAAAGATTGCTGGCCAAGTGCAGTGTGTGTGTGCATTTATGTGTCACAAAGCTGCCTTCTGCACAGAGGGGCTCAGAGGAGCTCCTGTTGACATGTTCAGTTTTAGGTGAACCTCCTGCAGACAATTCCATGTGCTCACTCCACACATGCTATTTATTATTTACACTCATGCTTTTATTTTCCTGGGTGGTTTTGTCCAAGCCATTTGCAGGGGATGGGCCCTGCAAGCACCCTCTGTGCTATTGAAAATATAATAATTTAATCTTCGTCCTGTGAGTCCAAAATCAGTACGTGCTCAGAAGAATCAAAGCCTTGTCAATTATCAGGCTATCACAGTGCACTTTTGGAAGATTTTTCATGGCAGGTATAATATTTCAGGGTTGGTGGTTTTTTGTTTTGGTTTGGTTTATTTTTTTTTTTTTAACAGAATTAGCAGCTCAGGTAATTAAGCTTACATTAGATCAAATAAATGTGCTCTGAGAGTGAAGTTAAAAGCTGAAAGTTTGTCAGCCTAATTGTAACAAATTGTTGGTCTGACACATAAGGTTAACAGCAGCTTAAAGCTTAGAAGGGAAAAATATCACTCAATGGGAAAATCCTTTAAAGAAAAGCTTTGCTGGGCTCAGGTGTACGAGGGAAGCAGGGAATACACCAGAGGACAAAGAGGAATTTTGACTTGATTTTTAAGAACCTTTAAAGATTATAAAGCCCCCAAATGTACAAAATTTAATTGGAAGGTAATGATTTGGCGTTGTGGGGAGCTGAAGAGAGCAGAATTGGGAATGGCTTGTTTGAAATGACCTTGCTGTCAGGGTTTCACATAAGCTGTTAAATGCATGCAAAGAACTGCCAGAAAATCAATGAAATAAAACATTGCAGTGGTCCAGTATGGAAGCATAAATTACCATTTTAATTTTCAATCAATAAGAAAACAGATATCCCTGAGGCAGTGAAACATGACCTGCACACAGATCTTCATTGCAGGACAAAAGAGAACACAACAGATACCCATAAAACTCTCAGAGATGTTTTCAAGAGCAATTCTGGCTGTATCAAACAGGCAGAACAATGCTGGTTCTATATAATGAACTGTTCTGCTCCTGATTGGGAATATCTGCTCACTGAATAAAGCAACTTTCTTCACAGTTTATCATTTTGCAAAGCTTTTTGTCAGCTGGCTTTACAAGTATGTCCTTGTTCTGTTTTGAAGTTTGTGGGTCTGGGCAGCCTTTGAAAAAAGTGTCTGGTCTGGCCCTAAAAAGTGTCAGGATGGTGCTGCCCAAAAGGGAGAGAGGGAAACTGAGGAGCACAGAGAGCTTTATTGTAAGCCATAGTTTTACAAGCATTTAGCCTTGATTGTTGCCATAATTATTAGTTTATGATAGTGTTTCATGTCTTGCTTGAATGAGTTAAATAGACTATTTCTGTTGAGAAGATAAACTTATTACAGTAAAAGCTGATTGCTTTGCAGTTTGAGTGTGAAAGTGAGGGAGCCTGAAAATCCAGCCCATTGGTGGTACCCTAAGTTAACTTCAAACTATTTTTAGGAAAGTACTGAATAAGTGTGAATTGCTTTTGCCTGTTTCCAGATGGTCAGCACACAGTCTGAAATGCTTTAGTCACTTGGTTTATATTGAAAGGCTTCTCTGAGTACCCAGTGTTTGGTTTTGACTGGAAGTAATTTAATGTCTGAATCACAGCTACAGAGATCTGAAACTGAGCAAGATTTCTGCACGTGCTGTAAATTGTAACATCATTGTAGACTCTTTGCTCATCCCATGAATTCTGCTTTCAAGATACCCATAGAGGCACAATGCAATTAAGTAAGACAAAAGTTTTCAAATTTACCAGCAACCCTGATTATCTGGGGAGGTTCCAGCTGACTGGGAGGTTAAGTGGGAGAAGCTTGTGGTTGGCTGGAAGGACCTGGGGTCCTGGTGCAGCTTGTAACGAAAATCAGGGTGGAAAACAGCTGATATGTGTAGGATCAGGGTCACCCCTGGGGCTGTCACACATACCTGCAGCTTCCAGAGAATGCAGCCCCTAGCTCAGGTTGTGTTCAGTTGTGGCAGCAGCTCAGTGGAGTGATGGAGTCAACAGATTTCTGCTCGTGCTAAACCAGTGAGAAGACATTTGTGATCAGGGTGCAGGATCCTGGCTCATTAGCAGGACTAGGTGGGTCTTGGTGAAACCATTTAGGTAAACAGGGCTTTGTGGGTTAATAACAGGGCTCTTAGTTTTGTACTGTATGATTATTTATGCATTATAAAGCACCTCATCCATATGAATTTTTTTCGCAGAATTTCAGATTTGAATGGAAGCAAAATGACAATAAATGCAAGTAATTTCCATTTATCTGATTTTTGTAGCAATTCTATCCAACCAAGGAGTTAGCATAATTTCTTTTCTGGGACACAAACCTGTCCAAATGAAACAAATCAGTCATGAACTCACTGGAGGGTTCAGTGTGTGTCTTCCTGACTTTGTAACAAAGCTCAAAACAGAGTGACAAAGATGCATGTGACTTCATACCCTGAAATTCTGCCTATAAAGGGATCGTGTGGTTGTACCTATAATGGAATCATGGGACCTCTTGCTTCTGTCATTGAAAAGTCCTTTAAAGAACTTGTTCACATTTTTGAAAACTGTATCTTTACATAGCAGAATAAATCATTGTGAAAAGTCCTTTAAAGAACTTCTTGTTCACATTTTTGAAAACTGTATCTTTACATAGCAGAATAAATCATTTTACGGTGAGCTGATTTTGCCAAATTAACACTTTGTGATAATCCTAGCATGAGGCTTATGCTGCTAAATTCTTCCCATCTTCCTTGCTAGGACAAAACAAGGTACCTCTTTTCCAAGCATCTTATTTATGAAAAATAAGAACAGATAAATAACTGGTGAAACAAAGTAGAAATTTTATGGAAGAATTTGCAAACCCTGAAGTGAATTTTCTTTTTGTATTGCTGAGTTTATGATCACTTATCCAGTATCTTTTATCAATGTGTTCTTGTGTATTTAAAATTTAGCTTGGGTTTAGTTTAGAATCTATATTTAAAAGGAGTATAATGTTAATTATAGCAAAAGGGACTTAAAAAAGTTAAGTTGAAATAACAACAATTGTGTCCTTTCCTGTTACATTTGGCGTCCTGTTAGCTTTGTATCTTTGTAACTTTAAATATTTGTACTTAGAAAAATACCAGCAATGTACCTTAAAAATCATGGCACACAAAGTTACTATTTGCATTTTGCTGAATTTCTGTGTGTGAAAATAGCCTTCAGGTTTCTGATGTGAGTTTTTCCCCACAGTTTTTCATATCTGTTGAGAAGTATTCTATCTTCTCTCAGGAATGGTCTTAACCAATGTGGTTTGGAAGGTAATATTGCACATGTTACTGGCAAATGTGATTTTTCTTACCCTTCCCAAGCAGCCCTCTCGTGTCCTATGCATGGTAACTTTTATTTTCATTAGTCTTCATAACTGCAGTGGTTTTCTGCAATTAATAGAGTGACTGAGGGACAATCCAAATCACGAGTTAGAGAACACTTCAGTAAGTTAAGTGTATGCAGTTTGTTGAATAAGTATTTAAACAGCTGCTAATAAAATCTCGGGTCCATTGGGAATTACTTTTGTTAACACATGGATATACTGAACTTTAGAAAAGGATTAACTTCATGCTTTTCCTTAAAAAGCAAAAAGAAATGGAAGTAGAAATTGCATACCAATTTAGCTGGAATATTGGGATGCTGGGCATTAATATGTTTTGTAGATAGGTATTTACATCTTTTTTTGAGCTTTATCTCTCAGATTTTATCCTAAAAATTGACAAAGCTAGCAAATATTCATACAAGCTGTGGACACCAGTGAAAATACACGTGCAAAACTTCTGTTCAGATTGTGGGATTACTTGATTACTTGGTCTTCATTAACACCAAAAACAAAAAACAAAACAAAACAACAACAAAAAAACCCAACCAAACAAAAACGGTCTTCATTAACACTAAAAACAAAACAAAACAGAAAAAAAAAACAAAAAAAACCCAAACAAAAAAGGGTTGAGAAGTAGGGATGCTACGGTTGGTTCCACACTACACCAGAAAACAAGTTCATCCATTTATCTAAATTCCATTAGATTGAAGCTTCTGCATGAGAATAAAGGGACTTTTTCAGTAGTTTTAAAAAAAAAAGTTCATTGTCTTCATGAAGAAATGAAATGTTGAACTAAGACTAGCTGGTTTTCAGGCCATGAACAAATTGAATCTCTGTCTCTCATACAGCAATATTAGTCTTTTTGTGCACATGTGTTCACGAGAAGATCTCAGCACTCATGGCCAGTGCATGCTGTGGCATTCTTCTACAAACATGAAAAGTTTCCACTTCCCATAAATGGGGAAGTGGAAGCTCTGCCCTTTCAGAAGGCAGAGCTGTTTCTGCTTTCTGAAATTGTAGAAGAATCACACATCAGGTTTCTAATTTGGGAGAGAAAGAGTGCTGTACAAGTAGGCTTGGCCCTGTCTATATTCAATAGCTTGTCCCTGGAGACTGGAAAAATCATTTGTTGTAAAAAGTAGAGGTATGAGGGAAGTGTTATGAAGTGTCAAAAACAGTTTGCAGCTTTTCCTTGGCAGCAGAGTTTTTTCTGGGGAACTTGTACAGCCTGTTCTGTCCTTACTTCTGCAGTCAAATAAGTTCTCCCTTTGCCTAAGGAGATTTTCTACTATTTTTGTTATGTTTGTAAAATTAAATAATTCTTCCATATAAAATGCTATTATATAGTTTCAATTACTTATTACAAAATCATACTGCTTCAATGCTTCCCAACTCTTATTTCCTTAATAGCCCCACCTGAATCTCCCAGGGAAACATAAATAAACCTTATAATAGACAGATTGGTATCAATGTTGTTCCTTTAGATACACATCAGGTAATCTGGCTTTAAAGGCAAATGCTGTGAGAGGATAACAAGGGATTTGACCATTGCATTCTCAATCTCTAATCCAGGTCTTTGTCAATTAGCAAGGTAGATGCAGTTAATCTGATCTGATTTTACCTATTAGTTGTTTAATCTATGGCTTTCAGGTCAAAAGAAGCCTCCGCAAGCTTTTAGGAGTGGGGGAGACTCCCATTGAGCAGCTTTCCATGTACGGTATTGAGATTAGTTTTAGGTTCTTATGGACAAATTAAAGATTATAATTTTTCTTAAGGGAAACAAGCAAGTGAGCACAAAGAATGAGATGCCCATGTGAGAAAGGACTGTGCTTGTGCTCCTGGTGGGAGTATTATTAAAAAATTCAAAGTAACTTAAAAATTTAAACTTAAAAATTTAAATACTCTGTGTGGTATTTTTATGCTCAGTAATTATTTGATACAAGATATGAATTTATTTACCCAATATACCTTTCTGTGTGTATACATATTTATTTCATCTGGGTATAGTAAGAAGTGAAAGAAACAGAGCAAACATTTGGCATTGTATTCAGCTATCAGTTATTTCTGATATGGAGTTGTGTCCATGTAGAAAACACTTGTGGAGAGGAGTACAGTGAGAGAGTGTCATCCAGGAATAGTACTGTTTAGTTTGTTGAAAAGAAACTTCATTATTTTTTTCTATTTCCTGTCTTGGGAAAAAAATACAATATGTATATATAATTTGGGGCAAAGTAATTTACATTTACTTTGATTTTTTTCCCCTTGTTATTCTTTGAGCAGTCAGACACATTGACTACGGATGAGCATGGAGGACTCCTGGGTTTTATTTCCTGCTCTGGCTCCTAAAGACATCTAGCTTTTATTGCTAATTTAACCTCTTACTGTTCCTCTTTCTTTTTGAAATACTACTGGGGTTTCAAAAACAAGAAACAGAAAGAAGTGCTGGTAAATTTGAGAGCAGCAGTTATTTAAAATCTAGTTCTCTAACTCTTTATAATCTAAAATGAATTTTAGAAATGTCAGTTCTTTAGTCCAGAAATTATTAAGCTATCTAAGATGTCTCAGTATGATAGATGAGATAATTTGATGTTTACAGGGCAAGTACTCAAGAAAACTGGAAAATGCAAATAATTTGATTATTAGTGTGAGTTCCTATAGATGGTTTGTCTTATATCACTGAAAATACCATGTGTGTAAAGGTCCTTGTGCACTTCTGTACTTGACTGAATCCAACACCACCCCAGAGCCATTTTATTTTGGACCATTGGAGAGTTTTTTTCATAAAGGCAGAGTCCAGCCCCCTGATGCTGTTTAGATGGAAATGAGGAATTTTTTAGAGCCCTGTACAGCTTCCTGTTTATGCTAGGTTTGCAACAAATATGTTATTTTGTAGAAGAGTATTTACTCATGATGTCCAACATAATACTTTCTGCATAAGGTACTTTAAGAAACCACAGGTCTTTATTACTTGATAGGATTAGATTTCATTAATTTCCTTTACGTGAGTAATGGAAGAAATATCAGAAGAAGAGTCAAGTTTAGCATGGGGAAGGGAGGGTTGCTTTTTTATATATTTTTTTAAAGTAATGGGTAAAATTGTAAGTCTACTTCGATCGCAACTGGCATAAGTTTAATGTCCTCTGAGTCAACAGATGCAAATATATATTGCTACTCTTATGCAGAGAGTGTCCAGAGCAGCTGAATATTTGTATAAAAATCAATATTATGCATAGTAGTCACTGAAAAGATGAAAGCGTGGCAATTACTATCTAAGAGATACTGATTCCCTTATTTTCCCAAGTGTTTTTAGAAAGAACAAAGAGAGCATTAATACAAAATTTCTGCTTTGCTGCTCAGTTCCATCACGCATGGTTTTGAGTGTATTTGATCAGGTGAATCTCCCAGAAGAAACTCATAAAGGAGCAGCAGTTCCCTGCAAATACAACTTGTGATATTTTGGTGTTCACTTTCTTGCTCTGGCAGTGGCAGGTCAGCTGTGTGTGGCCAGACCTGTGGCAGCCACCTTTGACCACGTTCACGTCAGGAAAATACACCTCTGCTTTTAGCAGCACCATTCATTAAAGAGAAGCAATTTGCTTGTTCGCTTGTTATTCAGGGTCTAAATTTAAAAGCATTATAATTTGTTTTCTTTGTAAGGTGAATTATGATCTGTGACAATGGTAGCTACAGTTACACATTTACTATGAAAAGAGCATATAGACTTTATCAAGTGGATTTATAGTTTCAATTTGTTCCTAATTTTGAGGGTTTTAAAAAATTATAATAATTTTGCATTTCTGTCGGTGTCATCACCACATGGTGACATTTAGCAACATTTCATTTGAAATTAAGTATACTAAAAAAGTTAGTTGTAGCTTATCTCAAAGAAATGGTAGGATTTAACTTAGGTTATGTGAGTATATTTATGTGCTCCAGGGACAGCAGATGACAGTCTAAATCCTCAAATCCTCCACAATTTAATTGGGGTGTTTTCTGTATGCAGTAGTTTATGTCTGTAGCTGTTTTCACCTCTCTTCATTTTGGCCAAAGATCAAATTGGGGAATGCTTCATGTTCAATTCCCTGTGTGCAGTCTCAGGCTTTTCCCACACTTGTTTGAAATGTCACTCTAACAGTGGTAATGATCTTCACCTCACCACTGTCTTATTTCTAGGGTGTGTTTAGCAAGAGTCTTTAAAAATCTTTGTCAGGAGTTTTATTTACATCATTATTTTATTTACATCATTTTTTTTTCTTTCTTCTCCACGGAATTGACTTTTGTAAAGTCAATTACACATTGCACTATATGAGATAATCAAAGAATGAGACCTTTTAATGTGGAAAATACTCCCCTTTTTTAAAAATTCTTTTTTCCTCTCTCATTTTTTTGTCCAGTTCAGTGGTGGGGGTTTCTTCTCCTTTTTGAAAAGGCACTATTTTGTTGATCATGCTCTATGTGATAACCAGGTGTGTTGCCACTGCAGGAAGTACTGAGGATTTTGGCAGGAAAAAAAAATTTCTTGATGTATATTTTTTCTTTCAACTTATGGGAAATGTACATGGAAAATGGACTTCAGATGTCAGATATGAACCTGTGCCTGAACTTTGAATGGTTGTTATTGCACAAACAGTTCTTGCTTGGATGTACTACTGAAAGAAGTCAATTATGTGAAATACTAAGAGAGGAAATCTATTGAGTTATTTCTTCTACTAAAGTTTGTCATCTTAATCTACTTACGGAATTTTTTGCGTTCCTGTATACAACGCAACAAATATATATATATAGTGTGTGAGCCTATGCATATTTTATGTTTATTTTTCTTAACTTCCTGGAAAAAAAGCCCTCAACTCCCTTAATGGCAAATGTCCATGTTTCTGGAAAATCAGGCTGTGACTGTCCTCTTAAGTCAGCAGTAGAAATGTCTGCACTAAACAAAAAAATGAAAAACAAATAATATATTTCAGTCGTCTGCATCACACACATGGGTTTTGTGTTTCTTCCATTCAGGAAAAAATAATCATTTCCAAATTCATCTGGAGCTGCAGGCAGTGATGCACATGGAAAATTCCATCCTGGGGAGCTTTCCTTGCATGTTAAACAAAACGTGAATCACACACGTTTCTGTTTTGGCTGTTTATTGGTGTACACAACATTTTATCAGAACCCTTCTCTGTGTTCCCTTACCAACAGAACTAATAAATTGTCGCCCATGGTGGCCAAGAGCTTTGTCTGAAGATCAGAGGGTTTCTTTAATCCCTGCAATGCCTCAGTCCCAGTTCCAGCCTGTGTGGTACATACTGTGCAAGACAAGCAAAGGATGCAGTTTACAAGGGCTGAGCTTCAACCTGCTGTTTGGATAAGCAGGAGAGTTTAAGAATTTGCATTCATTATTTTGTAGGCAAATTTTAATAAACTGTTATAAATGTGTAATTTGTAATCTATAAGCCAGCCTCCGCTGCCAAATAAAAGTTCAAGACTACAGAACAGTTAGTTTCCTGTTGCTGCTCTTTGGTGCAAAACCCTGATGGTCTTCTGAGGCTTTTAGACCCAAAACTATTATTTTCTCTGTAGGGTTCTGGGCTGTGTGCCAGTTTGCTGTGTGTCTGTGCAGTATTGTATCTATTGCTGCCTGGTAATTTGCCTCTGCTGGGTAAGTGCCTGCCTCGCTTTCAGAGCACATAAACAATCCTGGAGGTGAAATAATAGGTTAGGTGCCTTGTATTTTCAGCCATGTACAAGTGATATGAAGGGTCAAGAGAATATCTTGTGCAAGAATCCACCCTTTCATCAGAGGCTGAGGTGTCACACAGACATGATGCATTTCAGTCCTCCTGGCCCATGGTGCTTTTTCAGTAGAAGGCATGTTTGGGCTTTTATCCACTGGCATTGATCTGAATTACTGCAAGTAGGAGGAGGGATCAATTCTCTTTGGTACTTGATTTGAGCTGCCTGAACTATAGAATCATTTTAATTTAGACTTACTTCACACTGTAAAAGATAAGGGCTCCTTCCAGACATACTATTAGGTCCCAACCTTGAAGGTTTCTGTTATAATTTCAACACTTATCCATTTATTTCATGAATAAAAGGTTTCTGTTTTAATTCCAGTAATCCCCCATGTGAAAGCCCCTAGCACAAGCAGATTCATTTCCGAGAGCAGGGAAATAGCTACAGAAATCAGTTATATTGATTTCTTCTGCTTACTTAAGGGAGGGATCAGCACCCAGCTTCATTAACAGCACTGAGGCTGGGCTCGCCTCTCCTGCTGGGGACTGCACAGCTCTCAGTGGCTCACATCCCTTGCCTGGGTTTGATTTACTCATCTTAGACAAGGGAAAGCTGTGAATTCAGCAGTGATACTGAGGCTGATGCCTTCTCCTTGTCTTGCAGAGTTTCACCCCGCTGCAGGACAGCCTTTTCTCTGAGAGTTTGTTGCTGTGATTTGACTGCAGTGTTTCCTATGCTGCATTTCAAACAGTTAGTTTTTTCAGTGCTTGCATTTCATTCAAGCCAAAGGGAGCAAACCTTCCCTTCTGTATTTTTTGTTTCATTGTGGCTGTCAGAGGACTTAGCATCACCTTGGGTTATGAGCTCATGGGGGTCTGAACTACTCAGAGTTGTTGCCCAGATTATGGTTCTGTGAATGTTTGATTTTTATTCTTTCCTAGTTACTTAGGGCTTGATCATGCAGGCTTTTTGAAAACACCTGAGGTGAAAAATCTCCTTGTTTGGAGGTTGTAGTGCAATGTGTGAAAAATCCTATCTGTTCAAAATCAGCCAAGCTGGCTTGAAATTGCTGAGGGTGGATTTAGCAAAGGCAGATGATTATTTAACAGAGAACTGGATGAAGAGCATTGCACATGTACATTATCAGCATGAGCTGTGACACCCTGTGGCCTGGAGCTGTTTCTGAGGGACAGTGGCTCCTGTGGTCACATTCTTACTCAAATCTGAACATGGTAATTAGTGAGGACTGCCTCATTCAAGTTCCTAAAGTCAAAAGTACCCTGCTGAAATTCTGCTGAACCCACCACTAACTCAAAATGAAACCACTTTTACTTCAAGAAGAAGATATGTTAAACAATAAATATCAGTAAATTGTAACACTTACTTCACACTTTGCATTTTATTACCAAAGTTGACTCAATTTATTCCTCTGAAGAACCATGTAGCAAGGACACTGCTACTGTTGTGCAGCGGCATTGCATTTTTTAATGGATTAAAATCAAGCATCTGAGTGCTGATTATGGTTAAATTCAGTGTGTCTCAGAGGCAGCTGCCCAGCCATGGATGTGAGCACGCTCGTCTGCTGAGAGCAGCAATTCTGATGGACTGTTGGCTTCCTTTAAACGCTGTTAGCTTGTTCTGTGCTGGTAAAAAATGAGCTGTGACTTTCTTGCCTAGGGGCATTTGTTTCTTGTAGCTTTAGCATTGCTAGTCATTGTGGAGATTTTTATTTTATTTTACGCCGTGAATAGCAAGAAGTTTGATTTGCTGTAGAGCTCCATGTAACTTGGTTACAGGGAGCAAAAAATTGTGCCACAGGGAAGCAGGATGTGATAGACAGCACATCTAACTTTTCCAACGTGTAGGATTGTTCCAGAAAGTCAAGAATTCTGTAGTGCTTAACAGCCACTATCTTCTACAGTCTGTATGTCTTCTCCACAGCCTCTTCAGGAATTAATTTAGTTTTTCAGTCACAAATTTTTGACAATTCTACAGCCTGAAAGCCATCTTATGCTACATGAAGAAAAGCAAGAGCATGTAGGTAGTGTTTTCCCATACAGATAATTTCTTCTTTTTGGAGGAGATACAGTTTGGGGATAGGTTTTATTGGGCAGTTCCTGTTTCTTGAGCAGAGTTTCAAATTATATTTATTAGTATGCTGCAAGAATCACTGTTCACTTACATAATTTGCATGCATCAGCAATATTAAATTCTGATTTAAAATAAGAATACATGTTTTGCAAGAATTTTGCATTATAGGCCACATTTTTAATTATTGTAAAAACCTATAGTGTCTCCATGGGTTCTTACCAAAGTTGTATGCTATAGAAAGTAACCTCTTGCTGTGGACAGAGAATCCCAAAATTAATATGTGTATCTTTTATAAGTGTTAAGAAAGCAGTGTGCCTTTGGCTTGCTTATACTTTTTACCCTATTCCCTGTATTCTGCATCTTTTTTTTTATACAACTTGACAGCGTATTGTGCAGACATGACACATAAAAGGTCATCTCACATTTTTACATTTAAAGGTATGTGTTGTAATGTTCTAGTTTTAGACATTATCTTTCATCCAAGCCAAATTTATCAAGGAATAGAGCCCATCTGCTGCCACAAACACAAAATATTTTAAGCTCTAGGCTGCATAAGAATTCTACGAACATACCCAGAATAATAAGATTAGGATATATTTGCACTTGGAAGTTTAGTGAAGTTTTATTCTTGTATAGCTTTGAGGGTTAAAGGTTATCTAGGGTCATCAAAGCCTCTAACCAGTGAGCTCTAAAGACACCTTGTTCCAAAATTGCTCTTGCAAGTAATGTTGTTCTCTTTTTTCCTCCCTGCTTTTGGATTTAATGCATTTCCACTATTATTTCAAGCTTTATTCAGATCTGCATTACAGGAAAATATACTTTTTATATGTGCAGGTCTCTGCAGATGTTCCATACCATACAGCAAAAAAAAACAAAACAAAAACGTATCGAGTGTTCTTTCATTACCTGACCTCTGTGCATGTTTTTGTGCTACTTTGCACTGCTTAATGCAAAAGGTTTGCTAAAGATCAATTAGTTGGCAGTGTATAAATTAGATCTAAAAAGAATGCATGTATCTTAAATTAGAAAACTTGGCTAATATTATGTTTTGATGCCACATATGGCAGAAGTGTTCTGGGAGATTCTTTTGGAGCTGTAGTGTCCACAATTTGGTGTGTTGTCCCTATTTCAGGGATAATTCCTACTTAGAGTGGCATTGGGACTGTAGTTAGTATTTGAGGTAGTTTACAACACAGAGGTGACAACAATATCACAGTATCTTCATTTGGGAAGGAAGGATAGACCATTTCAATTCTGAGCCCATTTGGGAAGTACCAGAGTTTTGAGTACTGGAGTTAAAGAACGAAGGTACAGATTGCATGCACACAGAGCAATTCTTCAGGATCAGGTTCTGAGGATATTGATCCTTCTGAAACCTGATAGCTGAATGTGCTGCTGGCTAAGCCAGGCCTCCACAGCTGGAGTTCTGTCCTCTGATTTTGTGTTCTGCTGGTTCCTCTCAACAGGGAACACAAAGCCTGACAAGACCAACTCGAATGCAGCTCGTGGTGCTTAACTTTGATTGTGAAGTTCTGTTTGATCCTCAGTCAGAAATGAGTTTCATTGAGTACCTGACCTCTGTGCATGTTTTTGTGCTACTTTGCACTGCTTAATGCAAAAGGTTTGCTAAAGATCAATTAGTTGGCAGTGTATAAATTAGATCTAAAAAGAATGCATGTATCTTAAATTAGAAAACTTGGCTAATATTATGTTTTGATGCCACATATGGCAGAAGTGTTCTGGGAGATTCTTTTGGAGCTGTAGTGTCCACAATTTGGTGTGTTGTCCCTATTTCAGGGATAATTCCTACTTAGAGTGGCATTGGGACTGTAGTTAGTATTTGAGGTAGTTTACAACACAGAGGTGACAACAATATCACAGTATCTTCATTTGGGAAGGAAGGATAGACCATTTCAATTCTGAGCCCATTTGGGAAGTACCAGAGTTTTGAGTACTGAAGTTAAAGAACGAAGGTACAGATTGCATGCACACAGAGCAATTCTTCAGGATCAGGTTCTGAGGATATTGATCCTTCTGAAACCTGATAGCTGAATGTGCTGCTGGCTAAGCCAGGCCTCCACAGCTGGAGTTCTGTCCTCTGATTTTGTGTTCTGCTGGTTCCTCTCAACAGGGGACACAAAGACTGACAAGACCAACTCGAATGCAGCTCGTGGTGCTTAACTTTGATTGTGAAGTTCTGTTTGATCCTCAGTCAGAAATGAGTTTCATTGAGGTGGTAGTCATCCTTCCCTGGCTGATCTAGGATCACAGGCAGGTTCAGCACTGTGCCCTTAGGCAGTGTTCTCTGTGGAGAACTTGAGTACCATGCATTTATTCACCTTTCTGGAAGGGGTTACATTAATGTTCATGGGTATTTTTTGTTTTCATATTTGAAGAAAGTCAAATTACCTGTGAAGTTCATAGTGTATCAGTGTAACTGCACTGAACAAAGCAAATAGCTGGGAACTCTTCCTTTCCTGTAAGGTAACAATAGAAATTTAAATTAGCTACCCACTACTTTGTTTTCCTCCATGCGCTTTGAGATTTAGCACTGCAGTGAGTTTAATTTTCTTTGATTTTTGTAAAAACTATTTTGTTCAATTATTCAGCTATTTCAAACCATTTTTGATAGTAATTGAAAAATTACATTGTAAGCACCACTGAAATATTTTTTTTAGTTAATCTGAGCAGAATTCTGCTTACTTGTGCCAGTCAAGGCTGTGCTTTACAGATTTCAAGATAAATGTAGGGCTGGGATTAAGTACTGCCTCAGTGAAAGGGAATTAATTATACAGGAGTTCCTCATATGGGGGTCAAAATAATAATAATGAAATAATATAATGAAATAATTCCTTGTAAAGTGGTCTGGTTTTAATTAGGTGGTCTCTGATAAAACAAAAATCAGTGTGGGCCTGAGGCTGTTTGAAAATCCTGGTGAGTGGCAGTAGCTGAAATCTGGCAGTTCTGTGTGCTGACCATGCAGCAATTCTGTTCCTAAACAGTCCAAATATGTGAGCTGGCCTTTTTGAACCTTTCAGTGAAATCCCACTTTGCATTCTAGTTGCTTTCTTATTAGAATTGCCAATGCTGTTTTGCTAATAGAGGGCAGCAAAAATGAGCAGTGTTGTAGTTTTTAATGGGGAGCATCTTGGTTCTGATGGTTTGTTCCACTTTGCAAAGCACTGTCAGGCACCTCTTGCCATGGTGAAACAGTATAAGCATGAAGGAATATTCCGCAGTGCCAGTGTGAGGAAGAGGGCTCTGAGTCTGTTGGCTAACCAGCTCCTGGCAAGCTTCTTTTGCCTTTCAAAAATGCAAAATTAAGCAGTAATAATTTTTCTGTCTGTGAATTGAAATTCTCTACTTATGAAATATTTATTAAAATTTTATATTAAGAAAGCTAAATGCCAACGTCTTAGAATTATTTGATTCTGAAAGGCATGTAAGCTATTCATTAGCATATTTTTTTCATTTTAATTTTTTTTCCTAATGTATTGCCATGGTCATTGATAGGCCAACAAATTAGTTTGCTTTTACAAGACAGATTTAGTGAAAAGTATGTTTTTGAGGTATCAAAGTAGAATTAACAGAACCTCCTACGTCTGAAGCACTATTGAAAAAGTAGAATTGGAGACCCAAGGAACAGGTAGTAGACTAGAAAACTAAGAAAAAACAAATTAAGCAGATATAATCAGATGTTTGTTTCCTTTTTTTAGTTGTTGGTAGAGGCTTGTGGTTTTGGTTTGTTTAGTTGGATTTTTTTAAAGCATCTATGTTACTTTGGGAAGGAATTTGACTTTAAAAAAATATTAACACGTAGATTACTTTGGGAGATTGCCGAATATCGCATCTATGCTACTTTGGGAAGGAATTTGACTTAAAAAAAAATATTAACACGTAGATTACTTTGGGAGATTGCCGAATATAAAAACTTCTGTTTTCTGGTCAGTTTGGAACATAGAGTTCTGCTTTTTCTCTTTGTATGGTTCCAAGTGGATGCTTTGTGTACAACAGTGACAGCTATTACATTGTCTATTTAATTACAGCCAGCTCTGTGAGAGTGGCAGGGCTGGCATTTAGCAGATTTGTGGCTGAAAAGCATCTCAAGGGAGTCTTGGGCACATTTCTTCATTCCTAATGGAAGTGTTTTAGTATATGATCTGCAGTTCAAAATAAAGCTCTGGAAAATACTGATATTTACTGGAATTGTAATCAAATTCTTCCATTGTTTGTACTTGAAGCAGAGCTTGATATAAATGCTTTGTGTAATTACTTTTTCACTGGGAAGGTCTTAAGAAAACTTCCCCAACATTCTCACCTCGGGGACATTTTGTTCAATATCCTCTTCAAAGCAAGCAAAATATAAGGTTAAAACCAGGCTTCTCATGGCCCTTTTGGTGGAATTTTGGTGACTGAGGGATGCAGATTACACCACATGGTCTGAATGCCCTGTCATGGTGCTGGTCACTTTGTGAAACCTTTTTATTCTTGCCCTAAAGAAGAGAGATGTCTACCTGCATTCCCAGTTGTGCATTTTCCAAAAGAAATGTGTATCCTATGTAATGGAAAATTAAGTCCTAAGCGTAGTCAAAATGTGCTGAATTTTGTAGTTGGAAACAATGCAGTTCTCACTCAAAAAACTGCTTGGCTGTTCGTGCAGCTGCTAAGCTCTGGAATGTGTCATCTTCTAAAGCTGCTTTCATTAAATTGGTGTGCACACATACAAGGGTGATTGAGATGGGCTTGTGTAGCTTGTTTCAAAATATATATTGAAAGCAATGTATAGGTCCTTAAATCTGGGGAAGAACTGCTTTGGAGTGCAGGGTAAGCCTCAAAGGAGTTGGGTCCTTGAGATGGTAAACAGAAACTATTGTTGACTTGCTTGTCACTATTAGAGGTTTTCCTTTAAATGAGCTTGTGTCAGCAGTGTTAAATCCAGAAGCCCTTCAGGAAACACAGAATGAGTATCTCAGACAAATATCCAGAATTTAGGCCATCTGAGAGGTTGCCTTGAGGTAAATTGGCTCTTGATAAGAAAGTTCTGCTCTCACAAAAGGGAAACAGGGCAAACATCTCTTTTCCTGCATTCTTTTTTCCCCCATGGAAAAAAGGGGAACACAAAGTACAGTGTCAAAAGATGCATGTAAACTAAGGTACTTTGTTTGAGGAATTATGGCAAGATAAATCATTATTCAAAGAGCTATGTTTTTTTGGGGGAGTGTGGTAGGGGGAGGAATTGCTGCTGCATCACCTTCGGTGTTAGTTTGTGTGTGACTTCATGTAAGCAGTGGGGAACTATCTTAAAATCTTATCAAGAAGGTCACAAATGGTTTGTCCTGTTCAAACATTTTCTTGTGCATAAATTAATTAAGAACAGTATAAGTGTGATGTTGGGGAAAGCATAGATTTCATAATTTAATTCACACTCTACAAGTTACTTTCCTTTGCTTCATCTTGACCACAGGTATTTTGGGGTTTTTAGTTGATGATGATGTCTTTTTTGTGTGGCTTGTAATGAAATTTTAAAAATCGTGCTTGTTGCTTATCCTTACATAAACTTAAAGAATTCATGCCATTATAACCATTATTACTCTGCTTACTCTGTAGTGAAACAAGTCAGAAATCTATGGTAAAGAAACTAAGGATGGATCAATATAACCCATAAAATGAAAATATTCCAAAAGCAACGCTGGTGGTTTTGGTTGTTACGTACTCCAGCTTGTTGTGTAGCTTAAGGCACAAGATGATGACTCCAGGCAGAAGTTTGCTTGAGGTGGGAATAAGATTCTGCATCTTCTAGGACAACGTCTAGAATTTCAGATGCTTGAAGAATCAAGCACCTGACTGTTACTGTCTTCTGACTATTACTCTGGCTTGTAAGTATAAGAATATTTGACAAACCCAAGAAGAACTAATTAGCCATACTTATGTTTACTAATCAAGTAATTACTAATCAATTTTTATCCAGTTTCATTTTCAATATTGCAATATCAGTGTATTCAAGGAATCCCACAAAAGAAACCATTTCCAAAAAGGGGAGGGAAGGAAAAGCTGGTCAGGTTGTTCTTTCTAAGTCCCCTCTCTTATTTCTACTGTCTGACTCCTAACTTGGTATTCAGGAGGGTTTGATGTTACTGCAGAGCAACAACAGATTATATTTGCAACCTTGATATTTTCCCAGCAGGGCCTTGAATTTCACATGTAATAATTTGCATTTTAATAATGCCTGTAAAGTGTTCAGGTACATCTGATGGAAATAGCATGCAAGTCAGTTTTAATCCCTCATGCAAAGTCTGCCAAACTTGTTTGTCAGCTCTAGTGTTTTAATTCACATATCTTCAGGTTTGTGGGAAAATGCAGAAAGAAAAAAGATTTCATTACGTCTGCTCTCAAACCTCCTCCTGTTCTGTAGAGCTGCATTTGTATGTAAATCTTGCCATACTGAGAAATGGCTGAATAATCTGACAAGCCATGACATGGGGCTTTATTTTAGTCAGTAATACATATAAGAAGAATCTGAATGATTTTTCTTCTTAAAGTTTTTAACCTTCTGAGTGTTGTGTTTTGCCAATATTATTAGATCATTTTTATCTTCAGCAGAAAAGAATCATTTGGCAATAATTGTAGGCTTAATTGAGTGGAATCACACTGCGTGGTCCCATCTTAAATTTTTCAGTGACTTCTTTTCATCCTAGATGAGTCTATCAGTCTATCAAAGATGGGATGATTTTGTTAATTTCTTTTTTGAGTTCTTCATACAATTAATTTCTTTTTGTGAATGTCATCTACTCTAATTAGTTTTTGCCTTTTTTTTGGCATTTAATGTGTTGAATCTTTTTAACAGTTAGTGTCTGGTTTTGACAATGAGAAATATATAATTGCTTTTTTAAAATGTATTTATCTTATCTAATACCAGTCTTCAAATGTATATTTGGCTCAAAAGCAATAAGATGTAAGGGTCAGAATGCCGGAAATGAGTATTTCAAGTATGTTGAATTACAATATTAAAGTTATAATTATAAAATAACAACCTTCCAGTAATGACTGCTGAGTGCAAAATGTGAGCAAGGCAATTAATGATATTCAGCCAAAAAAAAAAAAGGCATTTTAGTAGCTATATTTTCCTTGTTTAATTTTTATCATATATTCAGTGGATAATCCAATCACTGGAAAAGTCCTTTTTTACTAATGGACTGAATGTGGTTTTCCACAAAGAAAAGGATTTTTCAGCTTTGACAATATTCAGTATCTGCCTAGTCTTGTGCACTTGAAGGAGCTTCAGGTGAATCAGTGGGTGGAGGCTGCAAGATTGACCAACAGGGAATTAACCTGCCTACTCTTCTTTTTCTGCTTCTTGAAATGCAAGATTCATATCAACTCCAGAAACTGTAGATATAGAGCATCGTTGTTTTGTTTTTTGAACGAGTTTTACGTTCATACTTAGAAATAGCTTGAAACCTATTATATATAATAAAAAACATGAACAGTAAAACAGAGTAATTTAGACTTTTTGGATATATTTAGCTTTTCAAAAACATCACACATGACACATTAATAATACAGTGATTGATTTGGCAGTTGGGATGGTTTAGAAAATGGCTTTGGGTACAGAACTGTAATAGTTTCATGCCATTACATTTACATTTAGACAAGCATGCAAAACTAGTGGTTGCTGTTTTATATTCCTCATAAAAGCTAAAGCACCCTTTTGAATTTTTTACATATCCAGTAACCTCTCTAAAGCATTTCTGTACCTATGGCTGTGAATGTGCTGTGATCACTGTTTAATATTAGTCTTGTTTTGAAATTCTTGTTTGTTTCCTTGGTGGGGTTTCTTTGGGGTTTGGTTTTGGTTTGTTTTGTTTGGATTTTTTCTTTTTTCTGGTTATTTTGGGTGAGTTTTGTTTTTTAATATAGATTTAATGTACAGTTCTGTGTAAGGTAAAGGAGAGGAGGTTAACACTGGCTTTTTAGGGACTGTTTTGTTTGGATTTTTTCTTTTTGCTGGTCATTTTGGGTAAGTTTTGTTTTTTAATATAGATTTAACGTGCAGTTCTGTGTAAGGTAAAGGAGAGGAGGTTAACACTGGCTTTTTAGGGAGCTTACCATGAGAGAAATCCATTCTAGGTAACTGCTTTTTTTTCATGCTAAGCAGGCATAATTCTTTGGAAAGTGATAGAAGTATGTAACTTGGTATTTAACTCATTCACATGAGTATTTCAGGGTTTTTTTGGTAAAATATTTAAGGTCATTTGGGTATTTTTGAAAATGCATATTATAGATGTTCCTTTGCAAAAAAAGTATGTTCCTCTCTTTTTTTCATATTTTAATGAAAAAGTAGGAAAAAGAAGTATAAGAAATGTAATAAATATTGAGGTCTGAGCTTGTATTTTATTGGACTTGGTGCTGAAAGTTGTTTATAATATAATATTCTTGCTTAAACACAAGCTGGTGTAACTATGTCTTCTGTTTCTTTATTAACGTCCATATGGAATTCTGTATGCTGGTTGTGGGTTGTTTGGGTATTTTTTTTTTCCTCTGAGGAATCCTGCTGAAATGGGTGTTGTACTTTGTAAACTGCTGGTCCATATGTTTGAGGTTTATGTGAGTTTGTTTTGGTGTTGGATTCCCACTCGTTCTGATAGACAGCATTTCCTCCAATCCACCCAACACACAATTCAGTGGAGCAGGGGGTAGGGGTGGTTCTGTGGCTCACTGGCTTTCCAGATTTCCATGATTTTAATGCTGAGACAGAACAACAAACCAGGTGGGAACAGAAACTCGAGCCCGGCTGAAGAGTGTCATCATCACAGTTTGCAAGATGGTTGTAGAGACTTGGGAATCAGTTCATTCATCACAGCTCCCCTTTTGAATGGCAGGAAGAAACTTGTGATTTTTGTTACACCTGTCTTTGAGGAAGGTGGCAGTAATTTCCTAGGAAATGTAGGGAGAAACATGTGTTCATGCTGTTATGATTTACTGACTGGTTGTGTAACTTGGTCACTGCTTGTCCAGTGTTACTAGTAACTTAAACTGTGTTATCAGCACCTCTTTGTTTGCTTTTTAACATGTACCTGAACAGATGGAAGTTTGTAACCATCCACTGGAATTAAATTCCAAGTACACTGTGTTACTAATGAGCACTTGTTAAAGTTCTGGAGGTTAAGTATTTCAGTCATTGAGAACTTGTTAGTTTTTTAGGTGGGTTGGTTTTTCTTTAGAATATGCTGAGTTGTAAGGGACTCATCAGAATCATCAAGTCCAAGTCCTCACCTTACACAGGACTCTCCCCTGTAGAATCATACCCTGTGTCCAAAAGTGTGGTCCAAACACTTCCTGAACACAGGCTTAGTTTAGTTTGTTTTCTTTTTTTTTTTTTTAAATTTAAGATTTATAAGGATCATGACCAGTTGACTGTTGAACATTTCTAGAAATAAAAACTCCACGATGCCTCTGGGCAAATTGTTCCAGTGTGTTAGTGCCCTCAAGGGGAACAAAATTCCCATACTTCTGTCTGGAATCGCCCACACTCTGACTTGTATCCCTTGTCTCTCATCCTGTCACTCTGCACCATGGAGGACAGTCACATCTATACCCTCCCACTAGCTGGAAGACAGAAATAGGGTTTTCTTTGAAATTTAGGCTTTTAGCTCTCTCAGCCTTAGAGATGATGTGCTATAACAATCTGACTATTTGGTGGCTTTCAGCCAGACTAATTTCCTTATATCGGGTTCTAAAGTAAGAAATTGCAATTAAAAGGAAAAAGAAAAGGTAGATGGTTTGGGCTAATGTTTTCTGAGTTTTCCTTGCTTTGTTTTAATTGCTTGGATTTCATAATTTTTGTTGCAGTAGCTTCTAACCAGGTCTGACAAACTCACTTTGCATCTGTCTGCCATGCTGTGCAAATCAGCCCTGTCTCATAGGCCTGGTATATTTTATTATCATTCACATCTTGCCATTTTTCTGTTACTCATCTCTTACTCTTGCTTTTTTTTCCTCTGGAAGTAAACCATAGGTTTCTCATGTTAAATAACAAACCCATAAAACCCTATCTTAGGACAAAAGCCAAATTGTTCCTCCATCATGTTAAATTTTTTTTTAAAGGGTGGACTAAAACTTAAATTTTACTAAAATTTAGTAGAGCTTCAGGAGAAAGTCCTTTGTTTAGGAGCTTTTTTAGAATTTGCAAGTTATGAAAATAACTAAAGCTTGGAAGTAAAGGGACTTTCTAAGGTTTCATTTTTCTGTGTTGTTAGTTGTTTGTAGCAGCTCATAGGTAAAAACACTTTTACCTGTCTAGCTAGTGCTTTATAATTTCTACACTGAAAAACTAATTTCCAGCAAGTATCTCCAATGTGGATTAATTTAAATAAAACATCTTTTTGTGGTGCTTTACTTTGACTTTTTTGGATGTTTGTATTAAGGTTATAATAAGGTATCTTGAACTGAAATACAAAATTTTTTTCATAAACATGTTTTGTTTGTCATTATGTTATCTAGGCTATTTATAAACAACTCACATGCCTCAGGAAGATGAATGCTATTAGAATACATTAAGTAGCATAATTGTAACAAATGATCCATAGGCAAATGCTGCACTGAACGAATTTCCAATTTCCAGCCAACAAAAACCAAGCTCTTCATTTATCTGAGTTACACAGATCAAATCTCTCTGAGAGTGTGAAAAGCTTTGTCTGACTCTTTCCACTTTTAAGAGTACTTTATGTAGGCAGACAGATCCTCTTTAACACAGGGAGTAACCTCACAGCCTTCTGAGGAGTGCTTTAATCTCAATCATCAGCTGGTTTCTTGAAAACATTGTTACATCCTGCCAGTTTTTGTGCTGAGACAAGAGAGTTAAAATTGATATGTAAAGCACATTCAGTTTGTCAGAAACTCACCAATGTAAGCCCAACATTCCTTCCTGCGTGCTGTAACAATTTGGGCATTTAGGCTATGAAGGCATCTGCAGTAGGAGCTGCTGCTCTGAGTGTGCTCAGAGGTGGGCATGGAGCAGGGAGCAGCATTTGACCAGCTGTGCAGGTGTTTCACAGCCACATTTGACCAGCTGTGCAGGTGTTTTACATCCACATTTGACCAGCTGTGCAGGTGTTTTACAGCCACAAGCAGGGACACTTCTTATCCTGGCCTGAGCAGAGGCTTCTCCAGACACAGGCATCCACTTGTGCTTTTCCAAGTTCTTGAGAAGGTCTCTGAATCCAGTCACCATCCTGCTCATCCCTGCTCTTCAGCTCCATAGGCCCGTGTCTGCCTCAGGCACCGCCTGCTCAAAAACACAATAAAATTTCAGGTGCATGTCTCAGTTTTATCACTTCTGTAGGATCTGGGCTGTAATGCGAAGAAAATGTTCTCAGTTGTAAACTTAGTCATAAAAATATTTCTTTTGTTTGTCTGGCTCTGAGGTAGCTTTGCTGACATGATTATTTCTATCAGTCTGTTATGATTCTGCAGTAAGCTTATTTACCATCTGCTTTCAAGATGTGCATTCCTGGCTAAAACATGATGTTTCCAGCTGTCATATGCCTGATAGTGTTAGGTAGAGAAAATAGCAACAAAAAAGGAGGAAAAAAAAGCATTAAAAATTGCTTCATCTTCTGAAGAATATTTTGTAGAATTCAGTCTTGCACTTACTGAAATGTGAAATGCTTTAGGTATGGGCAGGCAAACATTGTGTCTTTTGCCAGAAGACATGGGTTTGGAGGAGATATTTCTCTGTGTTCCTTCATTCCTCCATCAAAACATAATGGATTTTAAAAAAACCAAACAAAAAACGCAACCCAAACCAGAACAAACAAAAAACCCCCAACACATTGTTTTGAGATTTAATCCATTCCATCTACCTAGATTTGTTTCTTTGAAAGTAAAGTTTTACCTTTATCAGTAATTTATAAAAGCTATTCATTTTTGCTGTGAAAGTTAGAAGTTTGTATAGTATATGGTCATGGAAAATTCACTGGAAAATGTTATTTTGTGTTGCAACTTCCCTGTCCACCCCATCATCCCAACATCTACCTGTAGCTTCTTATCTGGATAGACTGTAAATCTGGATGTAGACTGTACATATGATCACAGAGAAAACAGCAAGATCTAATAGGAGCTGACAGATTCTGTTGCATTTTATGTAGAGAACTGAAGTAAACATCCACAAAAATACAGAATGCACGAGTGTGGTGAGAGAATGGCCAGATGTTGCTTACAAAAAATTAAGAGCAAATCTGTAGTTTTTTTCCTAAGTACTTCAGCTATGTTGTAATGGCCTAAAATTCGACATTCAGAATGTCTGGGGAGTAGTAAAGCAATATAAAATTCTTAAATACGTGGCAAAGATTTAATATTTCCAAATACTTTTGCAGCTGGAGCTTTATCAAGCTGTTCAGTTGAATGTTCTATTCTGTGTTAAATGTAGCAGGGTTTTGCTTTGTAAGTTTCCTTGAATAGTACAGAAGAATGTTATATCTTTACTGTAATACTACAGTTTTATATCCAACACAGCATCAGGGTGACCAGGAGGTCACTCTGGAGGTCCATTTAAACCCTTATTCTGTGCACAGTGATGGTTGTGAAAAGTGGCTGAAGTATCTATTTTACCTTTCCAGCTCTTCTTTACGTGAAGGGCTGCAGGGCTGGATGTAGTTTCTGTGTACTTATTAATCTTTAACAACCTCCTTCTTCTCAAATGTGTTCGGTCTTCCTTAAATCCAGATATAACCTTTTCCTCTCTAAACATCCATTAGCAAGGAAGTTCACAGATCGACTGTTTGCTGGGCGATGAGTCACGTCATCTGGTTTTGAAGCTGTTTCCTGTTAGTCTCAGTTGATGCCTCCTGCTCCTTATTTTGGAAGACAGAGTGAAGAATCAATTTTTATCACCTTGACCTTGAGGACTGTGTTTTTATTGGCGTTTGTTATTTCTCCCCTGAGCTATGTCTTTCTGGAAAGAGACTGAAGTGGGGTTTTTTGCCTTATGTAGGGATTTTTTTTTTTTTGGTATAAAAGTTCTTTTAACTTTGTCCACTTAAGTTTCCCTTCTACAAATAATTTCTAGTTCTACTGTATCCCATTTTGAGATAGAGGACCAAGATGACACACTTGTCACAACATTGATGTGGACAAACCATGGATTTAGACAATAGCAAAATGAGTTCTGTGTTGTTTTCCTGAAAGTTCCTAACTTCTAGTTTGCATTTCTGAACAGCTACTGATATATTAAAAAAACTTCCCCCCTTGTATTCCTTTCTCTTAATCTATATTTATTTTATCTGTTGTTTATTGGCTACTGGCCTTTATTGTTGATCATTCAGTGTCCTTCGTTGGCTCTTTTTCCTAACACTAGGAGAAGCTTGGCATGAGACCTTCATGATAATGCTGTCGTAGAAGTGTATGGGAGTAAAATGTGACTGTTTCATTTGTTGTTTAAAGGAGCAGAGTGGCTAAATTTAACTTGGTAATGGAGAATTCAGGAACTACCTCTAGTACTTCAGGTCTGATTTTTATTCAAGTATGTTAATGTACAGGACCCATCTAGAAAGAAAGGCCCTGGAATGGTAATCCTCAGCTAAGGGAAGTCCGCAGGAGTGTGTTTTCTTTTTGGTGGCATGAAAATGTTTAAGGCCAGGTTGGATGGAGCTCTGAGCAGCTTGGTGCAGTGAAAGGTGTCCCTGTCCATGGCAAAGGGGTTGGAGCCAGGTGATCTTTAGGGTCCTTTCCAACCCAGGCAATTACAGGATTTATGTAACCATGGAGTTTTCCTCAAGATCACCCCATCTTTGCACTTCATCAGTATATGTTGTCTCCACCAGGACACAGACATTTTTCAGTTCTTGTAATTGCAGCTGGTGTGAGTATACTCAAATTATCATCTTGCTACATCTGCTCATGTGTTCTTAACCGTAGCTACAAAAAATGACCAGATAGAAACTCCCTAATGTTCATGCTCTTTGTACCAGCCAAGGGAAACCAACACCTGATTTGGCTGGCTTTGAGGTGCAAATGCCTGGGAAGAACAAATCAAGTTTACTGTTCATGACCTCATAGTAATCTCATTTCTGTTTTGAGTTTCTTCCTGAAAACTAAAAATTACTTCTTTGTTGTTTGTGTTTGGTTTTTTTTCCCTATCCCCTCGGATATTTAATTAAAGGTCAGAACAGCCTTTTAATTTCTTACAAGAAAGAGAGCACCAAATCTTTGTTCTTATTACATTCAGTTTCTTTACTTGGTCTCTCTGGATTCACTCAGAAGACGTATAAAAGAAAATAAGTTATAGCATGTATCAAGAAATCCAGTCCATCTAACTGAAATGGATGAAACTTTTTTTTTTTAATCCTTTAGTGAACAAGAAGTAATGGCTGCATATTTGTTGCTCATTTCCATTGAACATCAGGTAGAATATAAATTACAAATGGCCAACTTCTGCTATATACCAAAAATTATGGTAGAATAACTAGACCACCTTGCATTTTTTGCACTTAAGTTCAGAAGTGACTGGCTTGATTGTGCTGTTTGAAATTATAACTTGAAGAACAGTCTTAAAGTGGTAAAACTGGCCTTGGAACTGAAATTGCAGAAAGATGACACTAAATAAAGTCATAGAGTATTTCTGGCTCCAAGTTGCCTCAGAGTGCTCTGTAAGCTTGTAAATATTGCAGGAGCCTGACCTTTGTCAGTTACTGAGAACAAGGAAACTCTTCCACTGAGATAAAAATGGTGACAGAATCTGTGGACATGTCTGAGGCTAAAATTGGAGCAAGTGGCTTGTTTGGCACTTGGCCACATTTGTAAATCACCAACTCAACTTTGGTCACCTGCAGAATAACCAAAATCCACCCGCTGGTGAAATGGGCAGGTCTCCCTCATCCAAGTCAGTGGGCTAACACACATTTTTCAGAAAGCATTCAACTTTAATTCCAAGTAAAAATTCCATTGTAAAATTTAGTTTTCACTGAAAGGAAAATGCAGTGGTTTTGTCCTGTTTTAAAAAGTGTACTTTATTTCCATTTTGTGTCAGCATCGTCCTGCAATTCAGTCGGGGACTTTCCTTATGGTTTGGGTTTGTTTGTTTGTTTTCTATTAAACCAAACAGTAAATTTTCCTCTTTCTATTAAAATAGTTCAGTGCTGTGACATCTTTTTGGAACAGAGAATTAGGGGAATGATAAAAGAAACTCCTCAAAATACTATAATGTGTGAATATTAGTTCTGATTATTCTTCTTCTAACAGAAACAAGGATGTTGGAAATAGACCAGACAGGAAATGTGCAGTTACAGTACTATATATTTTAAAAGTTGTGCAGGATTTTTTTCATATTTTAGTTTCAGTCCTGCTTTTTGCATGTGATCCATACAGCTGTATGGATACAAAAGTATCCATGTGGATCTTAATGCCCATGGAAAGCTGGTTTGTGAGATTTGGCACCCTGATTTGCATGTGAAAACCCAGTGATTACTGTCAGAATGCTGCAATCAGAGATGCAAGCTGGAAGTTCCACCATGTCCTATATAATTTCAACTTCGAAAATTAAGGTGCTATGTATATGTACTTTTCATGCAAAAGTTATAAATAGGTACTGCAACTGTTCATTGAAATTGTTAGACAAAAAATTACTGAACAGGCCTGCAGGTTCTGAGGAAGAAATCTGCTTGATGAACTCAGCTTAGAATTATTTCACTGTTTTAATGATAGATAAGTTTTATTAAGTGTGTGGTATGATGTTAAATGCACTTGTAGATTGGAGAAGTAGATGAGGGGGTGTGTTCCAGTAATGGTTTTAATGATAGATAAGTTTTATTATTAAGTGTGTGGTATGATGTTAAATGGCACTTGTAGATTGGAGAAGTAGATGAGGGGGTGTGTTCCAGTAATATAGGAAAAAAATTGAGGTTTACAATGACAGGTGAGTCAGAGCAGCACTATTCTGGTTATATTATATATAGCCTCTTTTCAATTGGTTATTTTACTCATCTGTAAAATTTCCATTTGACAAATGTTGTCTGCCTTATAGATGTTTGTCCAGGAAAAAGAAAAAAAGGCTTGTAGAAGACTTCAGTTGCCTATAAATTCATACTAGTGTTTTCCAATCTTAAAGGTTCTTCCTCCCATCTGCACTTACATTGAATCAACCTTTAATCTGATTTATTTTCTGCTACCTTAGAAACAAAAAAAAAGCTTTCATTGTTGCACTGTGTTTTGTATTAGAAACATTTCTTCAATTTTAGTTCTCTTTCCATGCAAACACAATTTAGAGGTCAGCTTGGCTGTTTGTGTCAGAATGTGTGTGCACAGGCTTTCTTAAATCTGAGGTGAAATATATATGTGTGTATACATATATGTGTGTGTATACATAGATTCTAAATCTCATTTTGCTTGTAGGCAAAGTAAACTTGCACAAGTCAGACATTCTTTTACCTTGTAACTTCTTCATTACAACTATGAAATTTTAAACCTATGGTTAGCCCTTGCTATAATTACTTTGGTAACTGTTAGCATTTCTTTAATTTTAGTTCTTTTCATGCAAACACAATTTAGAGGTCAGCTTGGCTGTTTGTGTCAGAATGTGTGTGCACAGGCTTTCTTAAATCTGAGGTGAAATATATATGTGTGTATACATATATGTGTGTGTACACATAGATTCTAAATCTCATTTTGCTTGTAGGCAAAGCAAACTTGCACAAGTCAGACATTCTTTTACCTTGTAACTTCTTCATTACAACTATGAAATTTTAAACCTATGGTTAGCCCTTGCTATAATTACTTTGGTAACTGTTAAGATCAGACTTCAGTGCTTCACTGCAGCATTTTCTATTATCATTACTTCTGTTTTCAGTCACAGAGTTTGCACCTCGATTGCATTTAATTGCTTTAGCTCAAACTCTCTGACCACTCCAAAAGAAGTCTAAAAACACAGAATGAAATGCTCAGATGGAAAGACTGCTGAATACTTATTTTTTAAATGTTTGAGATTTTATTTTTTGTACATTATTTTTTAATGCATTCCCACAGCATAGCTTTTTGCTTCAGGGCATGTTACAGTATGTATTTATAATGAGACTGACTGTGTTCTTTCTTGCTCTGGTGCACATGACTCCTTGGAAGTCAATGGGCTTATGTGAGACTTGCTAAGATAATAATCAGACTATTAATCTTTACATTAGTCTCACGTGAAAGAGCAGCTAATATTTAAGACTGAATTTAAGGTTGTTGCTGTAGGTTCCAAAGTTATTTTATTCTCTTGTTTCATGTTTTTCTCATTTTGCCTTCTTGCTTATTTTATTTCTTTGGAAAATTGTTTCTGAATGTTGAAGACAACCAGGAGTAGAATTTTTTTTTTTCTGGATATATTAATATACAACATGAATTGTTATTCATGCTGTGTACTAAGTCAAAACTCTGGAGAATTTTTCAAAGGGATTATGTGGAGTTAGATTGGAAGGGTAAGGAGAATATTTCAAGACAATCTTCCTGCAGGGTAAAAGGCTCAGTGTGATATTAGATATACATTATTTGTGTTGTTGCTTGCTCTGGGAGGAAAGTAAAAGAATCATAATGCAGAATTCAAAAAAGGAAAGTAACCCAAAAAGTGAGTAAACACAAGTAGTTTTTGAAAAGGTCTCTCTTAGATGTCTCCCTATGTAGAATATCAGTCCAACAGGATCTAAGAAAATTTAGCATCAGCTGCAGTGGAGAATTAATTAAATAATCCCTTAGTTAATGATGCTTGTCTGTTATGCACTGGATTAGAGGGATTGTTGCTGATGGCATACTGTAGGTAATAATTTATGGTGAATTTCTTGTAGCTAAAGCTACATGGTCAAACTCCAGAGATGGCTGAGTCATTATTCAGAGAAAACCTCAGGAATGCTGGACTTAGGGAAAAGGAGAGAGAGTAAAGGAGGAAGATGGTTCAATATTAAATCATGTTTGCTGTTAACTTATATTGTAGTGAAGAAGGGACAAGGAGGAAATGAAGACAATATTGTGTGGATACTTAAAAAAACCCCCAAAAAGTCAGAACAAGAGTAGAGGTTGTTCAGAGGAGGTCAGAAGAGAAGGAAACCAGTAACAATGACAAAAATTTAAATACTGAAACTTTGTTACCAGTAAATTGATAGAGTGCTGTCTTTGGAACTGGAAAGAGCCTTACCTGGTGGTATTATGGATCCCTTCTTATGTACAACTTGTGTTTGTAAATATTCTGATCTTCAATAATCATTTAAGAACACATATATTATCAGCTTACAATGCTTTTGTACAGGAGTCAGAGAAGTCTCAATTTGACCTGCCAGCTGTATCAAGCAGTGCTCAGTAAGGAAAAAATTACAGTCCTGCTGTCTTTATGACTGGCTACTCCACAGATTGTGCAGAATTTGGAATAATGCTACATTCTTTCCAGACTGATAGGCCAAATTAACAATCATCTATTCATTTGTGAAAATAATTTTTTGAGTATTTACATTCAATGGACATGAAGAATGTACACCTTAAGCTGAAGTGTGAAACACCCATCAGTTCCTACTCAGAGCAAGTAACTTGGGAAACTGCCACAGCTTTCTTGTTTAATGAGTGAGACTGAAGAGTTTTGAGAAGTGTTGTACTACAACAAATACTTCTGGTAGCTGACCACTGTACTCTTGTAGACACCTTTCTAGAAAGTGAATGGGAAGGAAACATAATTTTTAGTTTAAACCCAAAACAAATCCCCTGCCACATTTGTCAACTATAAACATATTCCTAAAAGGTCTATTTAAAGACCTGGTGAAGAACAGAAAGGTGATACACCTACTCATTTCACGTCATTCAAAGAGAATAAAAATAGAAAATTGATTCCTTTCCAGTGCTGCCTTAACTTCAGGTTTTTGTTTTGCTTCTCAACTAACTGCCATGTCTTAACACACCTTAAATAAAGTTTTCTTAAGGTGATTTGCAGAAAAAAAGTGTACAGTAGATGCCACATCTCTTATGATGGGTTGTGGTTCGATTTACGTGTGCAGTGTTAGGGGACATACTTTCACTAAGTCCAAAGCAACAAAACAGTAGTTCAGAAAGTTTCTTTGCTTGTATGAAATCATTTCTGTAGAGGGAAATCCAAGTCCACAGTCAGATATCTAGTTATTTTTCCCTTTATGCATGGAACTATTTACTTTGATTCTTGACCTGTTGTTATGGATGAATGTTGTGAGTAATGAGTTCGCTTCTCTGATTAAATCTTGTCATTTCTCTTTTTTTGTTCCCAAAATATGTCATGTCTTTTTCAGCAAATATAGTAAACAGTAAAGCTTTAGCCTTCAACAAAATGCTTTCCATTCATGGAAACCCTTATGGGAAGCTTAAATTAGCTACCCTTACGTTACACACTGTTGAAATGCTCTGAGCCACCATTGCATAATATGTTTTCCAGTATCTCTGGAAAACTCAGTTGTTATTATCACTTTAATATCAAACAAAACTCAATGCCTGTGAGCTCAGAATGTGTAATAGCTAAATTTTGTGGTTTATTTTAGGGTAGCACAGGTTCCAGATGGAATAGTCTTTTTTATCTCAACTGATTTTTTTTTCTTGAATATAAAACATTTTATTCTCCATAATTTTTACATTATAACGTTTCTGTGATATTTTCATTAAAATGAAGCAGTTGGCAAATGGACTTTTCGTCAGCTCATTCTTTATCTGTTTTTTTTTTAACAGAGATGACCATAAATCACACTTAATTCAAATGCTGGGCTGCTCCCAGTTTCATCCTCTCTTTTCTGTGTTTGCAGTTAGCAGGGTTTTACCTCATTGCTGTGGTGAAACTGGAACAGTGCATCATTGCATTTCTCCAAAGAAGCAGGTGTATGACATCAGTTTTACTGCAGTCAGCTGAAGGGTTGGGGCAGGGAAGAGAGGAGAAAAGAAACTCAGTGATGACTTGCTTTTGATGGTTTTGTCTTAAGTTGTCACCAGCGGTCTCTTGCCTTTGGAGATAAATTTTGTTTAAAGCTCTGCTCAATTTCTGAAAATAGTCTAGAACATAAAAAAGTCTCTTTTTGTTTGTTTGTTTATTTTTGGTTTTTTGTGTTGACAATTTTTAATGCTTTTTCTGTTGTAAAAAATGTACTCTAGTGTCATGCATCCATTATATAGGCTTCTGAGATAGGAAAAGGAAAGATGGAAAAGAAACTCAATGATGACTTGCTTTTGATGGTTTTGTCTCAAGTTGTCACCAGCGGTCTCTTGCCTTTGGAGATAAATTTTGTTTAAAGCTCTGCTCAATTTCTGAAAATAGTCTAGAACATAAAAAAGTCTCTTTTTTTGTTTGTTTGTTTATTTTTGGTTTTTTGTGTTGACAATTTTTAATGCTTTTTCTGTTGTAAAAAATGTACTCTAGTGTCATGCATCCATTATATAGGCTTCTGAGATAGGAAAGGGGAAGGAAAACCAGGTGATTTTGAGATCTTTAAATAACCTATTCAAAATAACTTTTTCCCTGAATAATGTTTCATTATTTTGTTCTGACCTATATAGGTTAGAAACAAGAGCCACATCCTAATGGAAAAAGCATTCTTATTTTTCTAATGATTTGAAACTATGGGATTTTACAGGCTGTCGATTTAAAACTGCTTGAAAGGTTTGGGTGAGTGAAAACCTTTCACTGAGCCAGGCAGGAACAGGTCCCATACTGGGGATGCTTTGGAGTCAGATTGCACTTCCTCAGGATGAGATAACTTGTTAAAGCTGCAGCACAGCTATGCCTAACATGGACTAATAGATATTGTACTACTGGGCAGTGTATTTATGTTTTTACTGTTAATGGAGGAGAGAAGCTGCAATATGCTACATAAGAAATGTTATACTTCTATTATAATATGGATTCAGAATATTTCAGGTCGTAACCTTCACTTGGTCTGTAGCATCTTTTTTTCCCCTCAGTTTGCAACCTGGTAAGAGATAAGAGCTTAACCACCCACCCTGATGCAGTTTTTGGTGCATTTTGTTTTCAGTTGTGAAATTATAGAATGCTGCTGAGATAGTGGACTTCATAAATTTAAAGCACTTTTTCAATAACCTTTTGGACAGGGAGTGCCCAGAAGTTTAGTCATTTTAGAAAATCAATTCAAAGGATTCCTGTGAGATGGCTGCCCATCAGAATTTTTCCTTTTTTATCATTTTCCTTTCTTTTTCACCTATGTACTGTAATTACTGATGCATTATTTTCCAGAATTTTGGGAGTGCTGCTTTGCATTTACCTTTGAATCTTGACTTATGAATATTTTTCTGAAACACTTCTGTCTTTACCCACTTCTCTTGGGCATTTCAGTTTTTTTAGAGTTTTTCAGTACACTGGGACTTGAAAAATGTGTAGCTTTTGTGCTTTTTCATTACATGGATTCAGGTATTGAGAGTTTGATGCTCAGTCTCTTACTGTACTACCTTCACATACAAGCAATTTTTGAATGGTTTTTAATCTAGTTTTGTCGTTTTGCTGTTTCTACACTAAATTCTGAATCTTATGTCATGTTTTTTACTGAAAATAATTTTATTTTCCTTTAAGACTGCGTATAGAATGGTGTGGAAATCAGTGAAACTAATGATTCACAATACCAAAATAAAACACTGACTTGTTCATCACATTCTATCTCATATGATTTATGAACCAAGTAACCCCTCCTGCTGATGAAAGCTTAGGCCAAAAGGGGTTCATAAAAAGTTTCTTCATTCTTTCTGCCTATTTTTAAATTAAAAAAAAAGAAAAAGTTAGTGGGTAAAGGATTTAATTTATGTTTTTAGTCCTTTAAACTTGCTATGAATTTTTATTCATATGAAGTTTCCAGTCCCTGAAAGGTACTGAATGGTGACTTCTTTTCATTTTTAACTTGTGTTTGAAAATGATTACTCAGTTATGGGGTTTTTTTCAGTTTTCTGGTGTTTAAGTGCTTCATGAATGCCCCAGTCTGAACCACTGTACAATGGAAATCACATTCAATTACTTCATTTTGAGAGTGAGCAGATTTCTGTGGAAGAATTTTATCACTAAAATAGATTTCTTAATGGTTCAAACAAAGGTCTTGTTGGAAGTGAAATAGATGAAACAAGTAATCTTCTCAGAACTAATAGGTTCATAGTAAATTTGAATATTGTTGAGTTGTTGAATTGCCAGGTTCTGCCCCAGCATTCTCTTTGATTCCTTTGTAAAGAAGTAGCACTAAAAAATGTTACAGTAAGTTGCAGTACAAAAATATTAGATAAAAGCATATGGAGCAGTAGCATCTCTGTTGGACTTACATGGATATTTTCCATTTAATTTTGATCAATCAAGTGGTAAAATTGCAATAAACAACAGTGGTGTTTGGTATACCATTGTATATGTACACACATTTATGTCTGTGGATATATGCAGATGTACACAAACAGAATCATGTACTATAACACATCAGGAAAGAATGAAACCTGCTGAACATATGCAAAGAGTGAGATGATTCCAATTTTGCCTCTTGTGAAACCTGGGATATAAAACTCTGCTTTATTCAAGTGCTGAAGCTTACTTGAGTAAGTACGATTGTGCCTGGGGAGAAAAAAAAAAAAAAAACAAAAAAAAAAACACCATATGCAAAGAGTGAGATGATTCCAATTTTGCCTCTTGTGAAACCTGGGATATAAAACTCTGCTTTATTCAAGTGCTGAAGCTTACTTGAGTAAGTAGGATTGTGCCTGGGGAGAAAACAAACAAAAAAAAAAAAAAAAAAACCCCAAAAAACCAAGCTTTTTAATCTTTCTCACAGCTGTTAATCAAAATAGAGAAATTAACAGCACTTGTTATAACAGTTCTTGAAATAAATATGGAATGTATTTATGAATGTTAAAGGTGTATGAAACTGTCTAAATAATTTAGGATTATGTGCTATAATTAATTATATAGAAAAGCACAATCTCATTTCATTTCAGAACCCTGGTGAAACTTGAGAGCATTTTATTCAGGGAAAATTTTTTCCCCAAAGAGTGGAAAAGGACAGCAAATCCAGCTGACCAAAGGGATATTCCATGTCATTATGATGTCTGCTCAGCAATAAGAGACAGCAGGCAGGGGCACTCACTATTACATTTGTCTTTTGTAATGACTGCAATGCCTAGTGAAGCCCTGCTTACCAGGAAGTGGCTGGACATCCCTTGTTGGTGGGAAGTAGAAAATAAATTGAATTTTTTCCATCTTATTTTCTCCCTCCCTTTCACCTCCAGCTGAGGAGAGGAGTGATGGAGCAACCTGGTGAGCACCAGCCAAGGTCAGCCCTCTACAAGCATAAACCTCAGGCTTTTAGGCTTGAGATGCTGTTGGTTCAGCTGCAATGGCTTCTTGGTTACCTTTCTGTGCAAAAGGCTTCTGTTTTCATAACTGTGTTTAGCCAAGAATATTCAGCTTGCACTCTCAAGATACATTCAGATGTAGAAATCCAGTTGAATTTAGTACTACCTTCACAACTCATTCACTAATATGTTGGATTATGGAAGACCTACTGATGCTCTGTTGAGTGGCAAACATATTATGTCTTCCTATATGAAATGAAAGCAGATTTATTTTTCTGAAAAAGCTGTCCCCAACTAGACTTTCTAGAAACTTCTGTTTTTCTGCCATAACAATCTCTTTGTATGTAATCTATACTGTCCTGCAGTGTGTTTCCTTCAAAATCACAGGACTGGTAACAATGCTGAAAATTATTGGTTGCTTTATTGTACTTGTAACTGCCATACTGTTCTGACTGAAATGTTCCTCCCATGTAGTCACTTGCCTGATCACTTAGCAACACACACAGTTAACATTAATCCTTCCTTATGAGAACTGTAATAAATGGGCTGTGTCCCTTCCCAGGGTTAGATCCAGCCTGAGCTTTTTTCAGTTGATAGACCTATATGTGTCAAAATAACTGATTTTTCAAACTCACTAGCAGTGGCCTGAGTATTCTTGGATCAGCTTTTTCATGCGGCAGAGGAAAGCATTTTCTTTGGCCTCAGGAGAGAGAGAGATTCTCATCAAAATAGTGATTTTTTTCCTCTTCTCAAGTGAAAGCTACCTGTCAATGTTAAAATACCTCTCCTAACTTCAGAGTAGGAAAATACCTCTGATAAGTCTGGACAGGAGTCTTTACTTCACTGCATATTCTTGAATAGCAAAGTGATGGCATAAGGAGCAGGACAGAGACAGAGAACATGTCCTGGGAAGGGCAGTGCAAAGGCAGTTTTTAAAATTTCTCTTGATGCTACTCACAGTGTTGATGGTAGCAAGGGACGGTAATGGTAAATTGTCTATTTTCAGTGTCATGTGTATAGGACTTAGTTATTAAAGGATAAAGAAACAAAAGAAATTGTTGTTATTATCATTAATACTTTTTGGCCAAGAATTCATTTCAGCTCTCACATTCTTGCTGGAAATGTTATTCATTGATCACCCAGGAGCTGTTCATCCTTCTGCAGTAACAAAAATGCTCATAAAAGCCATTGGTTTCTGAGGCAGTGTACAGTGTGAGGAAAGGTTGGAAGATCTAATCCAAACCCAAAATTTTATCTCAAAACTGCTTATTTCATTCTCCTGAGAGAAGATAGAAATGGTATGCAAAGAGCTGTGTCCTGAAAGCTGCTTAGAGGTCCAAATTAATGGAGTCTTGCAAAACTGACAGGTTTTTTTAACTTTATCATCATTGCCAGGCAGGTTGTTCATTAGCTGCAGGTACATGCTGCATTCCTACATGCAATTTTCTTTTGATTTATACAGTAGAGAAGAAATAGGAGACCTTTCCTTTTTAATTGCTGATTCAAATTTTTATCAAATTCTGAATGTAGTAATTATTAAACAGTGCAGTCACTTGAAATGCATAGTTTATAAACTTTGAGTTATGATCAGGGCAAAAAGTGGCTTTTGACTTGTGTAAATCCTGATCTGGTCTCCAGTCATTGAGGCTATTATTTGGATTTGCAGTGATATGGGGAAATATATGCAATGGAACACAGAGAATTCTAAATGCTGTTGACAGGTTTTGACAGCCATAATCCTGATCTCATCCAGTACGTTTCATGCTGTTGACAAGGAAACTATTCTTTTTCTTTCTGTTCATATATAGCATATTCTTGGAGTGTTCTGAGCTATTTGTCTTGTTACGAATTCCCATTTTAAATGTTCACAAATGCAGTTGGTGTCACCATTTGTAGTTTTGCACTTCAAGGAGAAGGATAGCAGAGAGTTTCTTTGAGTTACAATACTGTGTGCTTAAAAAAAAAAGAAAGGGGGCACCTCTGACCCCTTTCTCTGCCAAGTCAGTGTGGTTCTCTCCTCTCATTGTGAAAACCCACCTCAGTTTTTATGGGCAGCTGGGGGGAGATGTGCACAGTGCTCTCCTCTCTCCCACTGCACCCCAGAGCTCCAGGGGATTGGGTCATTAGGAGGACCCATCCCTGTGCACTCTAAATGCTTACTTGGACCTGCAGGTCCAGGATATGGATTTGTTGTCACAGAATGAGGGAGACATGTCAATTTTCATCACGCATAATTTTGCAGAGACTCACTGAACTCTTCATATCAGTGCATGTGGGACCCATTTTGGAAATGCCTGTGCCTTTCACATCCTTGCATGTGTTACCAGGAGAACCATTTCATACTTCATATCCCCTGTGCTGTGGACCTGATCTGCTACAGGGAGCCTTAAGCAGAGTGGTTTGCTGTACAAACATACTCCTAATCCGCTATTTTTATCTTTAGAATTCTGTACAAAAATTATCCCTCTTTGTGAAAAGATTTTCAGAATTTTGGTAGGCTGCCCGTCTCTCATTGAAGTGGAAGAAGTGTTGCATGCAGGCTTTTTTTAGCCACATGGTGCTGTTCATCCACCCAGCATATGCTTGGGAGATCAGGATATCAAGTGCTTTACTTTGGAACAAACACTCTTGGTGAGAGTAAATATGTCTTGGTGGAGAAATTGAATAGAAGAGTAGCATCTGAGAGGCTTATGAAATTTTGTATAAATGTATTCTAGCAAATTTTACTGTGAAATACGTAATGCTTTATCATTACTGAAATTCTGATTTATTTTTTCAGCAGAAATCCTAAGCTGTTCTTGCCTAGAAAGTAAGGACAGATTTGATCTGTTAGCTGGAGGAATTCTTCCACAGAAACAGAGAAAGAAGCTGAATTGCTGAGCTTACAGCCTGTAAAGGCCTGGATCTGGGAGAGTTAGGCACAATTTTTACTTGAAATTTAGACACTTCTTCCTTTGACTAAACCCTAAAGGACTTTTAATAAATTTCTTGGAAATTCTTTAATAGATTCCTTAGAAATATCTGAAAAACCTCTTACTATATTTATTCAAGTCACTGTTGCAGTTTGTATTGCAGTCTGTTCTTATGGAAAGTGCAGAAGGTAGTTCAAGACTAGTAGATCACAGCTAGAACTGAATAATAACCTTTACCAAATATTCCGGTAGCATTTTTAAATGGTCTTCAGTGCATCATCCTTTTTACTTTTGAAAAGACTGTGGAGTCACAGAAAAGGGTTTCTGAGGTTTTTTCCTTCCTAGCTCATCTTTGTGTTTCTTCTTACACTGCGTGACATTTGTGCAGCCATCCGGAGTCAGATTTGGTTGTCTGCCCATGGAATGTGAAGTAATTCAAGGCAAAAGGACACTCCTAAGTTTTATTTTGGTTGGTGGATTTTATTAGAAGCAGTAAGTGAAAACCTGGCTTGTAAAGACATGCTCCATTAAAGGAGCAAACTTGGACTGAGGTGCCTGTTAGTGGAGGGGGAAGTTCTTTGGCATCATGAAGCATGCCAAATGTAGTTTATTTCCATTTTTACATTGATGTACTACTGTATTCATCCCTGGCACCCACAGGAATCTTGTCCATTGTCATCTTTGTCATTTTAATTGACAGAAATGTAACATTTAGCCAAAATAAATGAAGTGTAGCTTTCAGCTGATAAAAAAACCTGCCTAGTTTATAGCTGGAGATGTATATAATACCTATCTGTTCTTAAAATGCCTGTAAAATACAGGTAATGAGCAATATTTGAGAAGTATTCTCTCATTTGTGCTTACTTTCTCTGCTAAAAATGACAATAGCTCATATAGATGTAATGAACACTGAAAGGCAATTTGGTTGTAGTGGATTTCTTTATTAGCATTTAAAAAAAATTGCTTTTATTGAGTTGAACATTGTAGTCCTGATGCCAGTGCCATTGCTGTCAGCTCCTTTGGTGAGGCTTTGGTACAATTGTGCTGGGAAGGTTGATGAACCCTTTGTCCATGCTGGAATATATGATTTAAAGAATAACTTGGAAGAGCCCATGTGTCTTCATGGGCATGTGTGTGCTTTTCTCAAGCAAATTAGGAAATGTTTCAAGATGAAACATGAAAAAGGAAACACCTGGTTAGGAAATGAGTATCAAGGAGTAATTGTCAGCAGTTTTCATTTGCACCCAGATTAGCATCCCGATCTAGTTCTAGTGGTTTATTTTTATTTTAATGGCAATAGTGAAACTTAGCATTTGTGAATGATGCCAGTATGGAAGGAATTGTAAACATTTTTGGGTGTGGAGTAGTAATTCTGACAAATTGAACCTGCAGGCCCTGAAAAGACAAAATGCTATAATTGGCAAGACAAACTAAATTGTAAGTAGTGCTGAGTAGCAAAATGGTTCTTTATGTTTTATGTCTGACTCCCCTAAATGAGTTAATAATGTGATAGTTGTAAATTGAGTTAATTGCCTTCTAAGGATATATCATCAAGAGTCTGGTTTGTATTTTGCTAGAAGGTTTTGTCCAGATTTTGAGCCCATTTTTTTCAAGGAAATCTTGTACTTGAATAGATTCCATTGAAACACCAAGAGACAATGGAAATAAAGTAAGGAAATTTTAATGGATTGCTTTTGTTTTGTATATAAAAGAAGAGTTGATAGAATATGAGAAGAACTTTAAAAATGCAGAATAGTCTTGTAAAGTGATTGATTGTTCTCTGAGAGGCTGTGTGTGGGATGTAAATAAATTGTCTGTTTGCACTACCTCAGATGTTTGGATATTAGGAGAGGATCCACCATCCAAAAAAAAAGCAAAACGGTAGAGTAAGAAAATTTTTTTGTGTTTGATATTTTAAGGTAGTTACCCAAATATTAGGTATAACATTGATGACTCATGATGATCTCTTTCTGGTAGTAAACAATGTATAAAGGGATGTATTTCTGGTGGTTAGTCACAGATTCTTTTTTTACCTCTAATTTCTTTCATGATCCTATATTGTCTCTTTCAGTGACAAAATGTTCATTAATTATGGTTGTCATCATTACACAATTATAGTGTTATTTCATGTTCACACTAACCTTAGTCCATGAAAACTCCCTGAAAAGCAATAGCAGTTGTGTATGCTCTGGGAGTTGATTTTGTTTCATTTTTCTTCTCAGTTTGTGTTAAGGTTTTATGCAGTGTTGTTTTTTAATAGGTGAACAAGTAGTTGATACATTTATTTATCATTTTTCGTATGTAGTGTTGCTGTGGAAAATGCTACTTTATGTGTAATATGGGTTTTCTTAATCAGCTTATAAAAAAATTGAGTATATTGTAGCCTGGTCATTCTGCTGTTAAATCAGGCAGACCTCTAGAGGGAAGAGTCTGACAGCTTATGATCATCACATCTAAAATCAATTAGTGCTATTCAGTGGAGCAGTTTAAGGGAATCATTTTAACAGCTCTCATGTTGCAGGACACGGAGTTGGATCCACTGCGGGTCACAAATACAATAGACAATCATACATCCTGCAAAAGCTAATAATAGTAATCATCTGAGAAGAGCAGCTAAGTAGCAAATGTTAGGGCTCAAGCAGCAAGTCCCAGTGCTGTGCCACATGAGCAGTCTTAATGATCCATGAAAATGGAAAGATCTCTCTGTAGCATCTGAAAACACAAAGATACCTTCATTAAACACCAGACTCAGCCCTTCCTCTGTAGGGTGGATCAGATGGATATCACCTGCACCTACATGTGCACTTCCACACAGATAAATAAAGCTGACTTTGACAGTACTGTAATTTATAAAGCTGTAATATAAATGATCTTTGTGACTTCTGTAATTGTCTTGCTGAGTTCAGAAATCAGTAAGCAAAAGGCCAGGCAGGACTGTTTGGATGAAGCTGGCATATATTTATTTACTTTTTTTGTAGTAGACACTTACTGTGTTTCTTTCAGGAACTTCTTTATTTTCCAGGTGAGATTAAAATAGGGAGAAAGACTGGTTTACCTCAAAAGTAATGTGGGAATATGCAAATTAACTCCTCATATTTCAGGAGGTAAAAGTCTTGCTGGCTGGGCCCCATTTGCCATCACAGTTTTGTTTCTGTTGTGAAGAGGAGGCTCAGGAGCAGGCTCAGGCTCTTGGGTGGCACAAGAAGCTGGAGCAGCAGGGCAGTGACTGTGGCACAGACCTTTGCTCCATGGGAGTTTCAGCTCTGTACTCCGGGCTTTTTTGCAAGAATGGCCTGAGTCCCTCCAGTCTCCTGGTTGGTTTGTGGTTCCAGCTAGAGATGTGCTGGACAGCACTTGCAGCCTGCTGGAATGAGAAGAGTTTCTGACTCCTCACAAGTTTCCGCCATATTATTGTATGGATTTTGGTGCCTTTTCCAGTAGCATTGTATCAGTGGAGCCTTGTTTATTGTGAGAGCTTTTCCATGCTGGGTAAAAGGGAGCCTTTGTGAGACAGCTCAGGTCATAGGTGTGACCATCCGAGCTCAGCAGCGTGTAGCATAAAGCCTTTATTTCTTTGTCAGCCCCCATATTGTCAGCATTGTCTCAGGATTGCAGGTTTACATCCTTACATACATCCCCTTGAAGATTTTAATGGGAATATTTTTAATTAGTAGATATGAATGTTAGAAATTAATTTATTTAAATAAATTATTTTATTTAAAATAAAATAATTTTAATATTTTATTTTAATAAAATAGTAAAAATAAAAATATTTTAATTTTTATATTTTTAATTAGTAGATATGAATGTTAGTGTGTGTTACCAAATAAATAGGTTTGTCTCCAACATTCTAAGGACTTCGAGAATATAGCTGTGGTAGCAATTTAATCACTCTCTTAGTGAAACTGTTGCTGAGCTGTTACTTACTTTATGATTTTAAAATATCTTGCATCTGACATACTTGACCTTTCGTATCCACTTACAGCTCAAAACTGAATCCATTCAGTAGAGCTCTTAAAATATCCAGATTGGAGACTCCAACAATCTTACAGTGGAAAGAAACACTCTCTTTACAATTGGTATCTTAGGAAGAAATAGACCACTTGAGGACTCATTTGACAGAAGAATTCCGATGAGTATTCTTACCTCTTCTAGTAAAGATGATGATAGGGATTAGGAATCCCCTGGTGCAGGGCCTCTCTATAAAACCTGAGCAGCTCTGCAGGATACTTGGGAAAGGCTTTATACAAAATCTTTTCTCTGTTTTTGTCAGAAGTCTCCTATTGCATCTTGGCTCAAGTGTTATCCTTTGTTCCTTACAATTCTCTTTCATACTTGCCTTGGCTATTAAAAGCTCCGCTGTTTGCTTTAATCTATTTCTGAGTTTTTATGATTGACTGAAATATAGTTAAGAGTATCATAGTCATATTAGAGCCTCAGAGACCAGTGGCTAAAATTGCCAGGTTTTACACAAGGTGAAATATCTTTCTTAAAAATCACATGCTTTCAATGTTGTGTAAGACATTATACAAGACAATAATTTATTTCTGTTTTGGAAGACAACTGCTATACTTCTGGGGGAATCTCAATACAATTTCTAAAGACTAAAATAAAACTGTTTCTAATACAAATCAATGACTATTACAGAAGTGAAAAAATCCCAAACAATTCAGGCACAGTGTTCTTTGGAGTTCTTTGTTGCTCCTGTGAGTGGTGTAAATATGTTAGTCATGCAGCCTAAAAATAGTTTTTGTTTGTTTTTTTTTTTAATTTAGCTTTAAACCATATTTTAGGAGGTAGTTCCTCTTGTATTTAGGCCAATATCCTGATCCAAAGGGAAATAATTGCAGTTTAAGTTCCGTTTGCAGCCTAGTTTAAGGCCTCTGAAGAGCAACCTTATGAAGAACTTAGAAGTAGCAGAAAATTTTAGTCCTCTGTTTTTCTGGTTCTTCTTCCAGAATTCACAAGGCTGCCGAAGTAGATTTTGCAAATGGTCCTAAAATCTCTTCTCTGGTTCTGTCTAATGTCCCTGGCTAGTAGGAGTGCTTTATAAATAACTCCTCAATCTGGTGGAGAGGGCCTGAGAGAGGCTCTGTGCAGGGGTGAAGAAATAAAACAATGGGCAGAGGAGCCCACGAAGGACTGTGTGGCTGAAAATAAAACACCTGACACGTTTTGTTTACACTGCCTTGAGTTTGTACAGAAAAACTAAGCTTTTCTCCACTTGAAACTGTAATTAACATAAATTTGGCTGATATACTGACTTCCATATGGCCAGAAACTTAAAAGTACAGAAGTCCAGCATTTCCTAAAGGATTCAGGCAGCCACTGATGTGCTGTCACCACGTGTCACCTCAGGTTTGCAGAAACATCCCAGGGACCATGGGGTTGCAGGTGGTATCTCTGTCCAAGGATCATGTCAAGGATGTCTTGAAGATGTTGTGCATTATTTGCATGACTTGTTTTGTGTCTTGAAAAGTTCTGCCCCAAAATCAGTCATCTGCCCATAATCATCTTAAAATTTTAATACAGTTGAGGTGTTTGGATATTTTTAGTTGATAAATACATTTTTTATGTTATTACCTAAAATCTATTTTTCGAGCATATGACTTCCATAATGATTTCTGACTAGGACTAAATTAATATGTAGAACTAGCCATAGAATTTAAAATGCTTGTGCCTGTTTTAGTACGTATAAGAGATATATACACTTCTGTGAACTCACATTTAAAATGAACTCTGTATTCTCCAAATTATATTACACTGGGCTTAAATTACTATTCAAACTACCATTTACTTTGACTAATCAGGTTAATGGATTTAAAAATCAGCTTCAGAGATGACAGGTAGGTGGAACAGAAACGTCACACTGCTACTTAAATCCAAATAAAAAGAGTGTGAAAGAAAAAAGACCAGAATATGAGAGCCTGATTTTCTTCTACGTTAATCTGACAGTTTAAGAGTGTTTCTGCCATGTAGCTGCAGTATGAGTTCTCTAAAATGTTAATCTTTCTGCATGTTTTACAGAAGGAACAGACAAAATTAAGCATTGACATTACACATTTATATTTCATAATTCTAGCTATACATAATTGTAGCAGATGATTAATGCTTATTAGTGGAGAAAGATTATTTGCAAAAACACTTAAAATTCCATTACATTTGTGTCCTGATTAGATTAATTTATCATCTTTTAAGACAGAAGTATAGTGATTCTATGAAAAGGAAAACAAGTCTTCCTTTTTTGGGTAGTTTTTAGCCCATTGTTGTTCATAGTTAAAGACTTAAAAATTTGGTTCACCTGTAGAAGCTGTGTCAGGATTTCTAAGTCTGTGACTCCAGATGTCAAGGATCTGAAGGCGATGCTAGATATTCTAGTTTCTTCTTAAAGGTCCTGATAATTACCTATCTCATAAAGGCTCTAATTGATTAATACCCATTAGTTCTGCTGGCAGAGCAGCCTTCCTCTACCCTGAGTGCACTGGCAGTTTTAGGAATGCATCCAGAAGATCCCTCCAGGACTAATGCAGCGAACACATGCTACATCCATGCTGCTGAAATCAGTCCCTCCAGACGCAGAAGAGCTTTAGCCTGATACTCTCCAATCCCCTAAATGTCAGTGTGGAACACTCAGCTTATGTCAGCACTTGAATATGCTTTTAGTGCCCTAGAAATGCTTCGTCATTGCTTCAGAACAAAAATGCATGAGGAACAGATATGCCATTTGAAGTTCAGAAAGCAAAGGCACAAAGAAATGCAAGCTCCAAATTTTTTATGTTCCTGTTTTCCCTGACTTTACGTAGCAGTCTGAAGCAGCATCAACTGTAGGCAAAGCAGAAATTTAGCTACCTGGTCACCACAGTGTCACTGTTGTGTTCATCAGCCTCTGCTGTGCTTATCCTCATGAAAACTCTGTGTGGCTGAGCCAGCAAAGTTGCCCAAATCTTACCAGTGAAGACAATTTATAAAGAGTAACTCACAGGCTGTGGAGAGTCTGTAGTCTGCAGAGAAGTGCCCATTTGCATTTTTGGAAGAATCCTAGTGGCTCAGGCATTCAGCCAGTAACTTTATAAAGAATGTTGCCTCTGTGCTGTATTTCCTGGCTGGGCTCAGTCCTGCAGGTGGGTGAGCCTGCTGTTCCCCCGTGCTCCAGACTTCGATGCCTGGCTGGAACTGGAGCTCATGTTTGTTCTGAGGTGCCTGACTCATCTACTGCCTTGTAATACAAGCTGATTCAGAGATGTTCATGCTAGAGAGAGAAGAAAAACACTAGAGCTGAAACTCCAGGGAGGAACTGCTGTAAGTTTCAGTCATACAGTTTTGTATAGTGTGTGGTACAGGCGTGAACGCAGATTTCTTATTTAACACTGAGATGGCCTCAGGGAGTCAAATTGAAACAAAGCCTTATTTTTAGGAGCACAGTACAAATTCAGGAACTAAAAAGTTAATGCTCCAGAGACACTGTAATCATCCTACTGATAGATGCATTTTCACGCACACAAGCAGCCTTACCTTCTCCTTTGCATTTGAAAGAAGCTCAACCAACAGTCTCAGCTTATAAAAATATGCAAAGAATACACATTGGATAATAAGTAGCATAGGTATTCTGCACATGCCATCGGTTATACTTTTCAATGTGAAAAATCAAAGGAAGCCAGACTTCTCAAAAGCTTTGAACATTTTGATGTACCAGGTCTAGCAGAGAAGCTCTTTCTGTGATGTTGAAATGTGGCACATGATTTAAAACAAAGTAGAGTCAAGCCTATCCTTTAAATGGTAAGTTACTCTTGAAATATATATTTTTTTAAATTCTATTTATTATTGGCTGGGTTAAAGCCATTGAAACAAAGCTTTTGCTTCTCACCAAAACATAGATGTGTCCATGACCTTCCTTTTGAAGTCTCTGTCTGTATGCTGGGGCAATTTGTTTCATTACTAGTGGCCTGTTGTTTTCTTCAGTATTTGTTTCACCTGTGCTCTGTACATACTGCTTCTCAGTCTCTTTGGAGTTTTTCCTTGGTATTGCCTTTCACAAGAATAAAACCAGAAATATTCCTGAAATAATATTGCTGTCAAATTATACGGCTAAAAGAGATTTGAGCTACAGGAGATTAATTCTCTAAGGGTCATTCATTTTGCATTGAATATAAAAGGTAACCTGTTCATTCAAAATTAGAGAGGCTTTTGTAAAATTGAGGCCCATAATAGGGAAGAAAGAATATGCATGAGTAATTTTCAATCTTATAATGAAATATTGCTATGGGAAACCAAGCAGAACAACAGATGCTGAAACCCTTGTTATGATTCTTGGCATGAGCTTTTTTTCCACTTTCCTTTGAGCCTTCTGAGTCACGTTGACCTGAGATATTTGGAGATCTCTGTGTATTACAATAAAATATTAACATTGCAGGAGATATTCAGTAGTAATAAGTTTAAATTAAAATAGCATATGCTCCATACATCAGAAACCTGAGCTTCTGGTAGAAAGTGAATAAAAATAATGGAATCACCTTTCTTGATAGTAGCACTGTGTTCTGCAGTACCAAATCCCAACAGTTTCACCCAGTTTGATAGGACTTAGCTAATAAGCTTTGAGATAAGCAGAGGCTTAAAGGTGCTCTTGAAAAGCTTATGTTTTGAAAGCCCAGTTGTATGATTATGATATATGATTAACCCCCATTTTTAAAAGGGGAAGGAAGAATAACTTGAGAAGCTGCAGGCCTCAGCTCTGTGCCCAGCAAGATCATGAAGCAGATCCTCCTGGAATCTGTGCTAATGCACATGTTACGGGAGGGAAGGAATGCCATCCACAGGGACCTGGACAGGTGGGCCTGTGCAAACCTCAGGAAGGGCAACAAGGCCAAGGGCAAGGTCCTCCATGAGCACCAGGGGAATCCCAACACCAATACAGGCTGGGCAGAGAATGGAGCTAGGTGGTCTTTAGTTCCCTTTCAACCCAAACCATTCCATGATTCTATGATTACTGCTGTTTCCAGAAAGACAGGCAGCAGGAAAGGTGAGAGTGTACTTCAGCATATGGCAAAAGAAACAAACTTCATAGAATTTCAATTGTAATCTTGGAAAATTCACTTAAGGAGTTGCTTTGAGCACATGCAGTGAGTTTATTAAAAGAAAAGTATTTACTTGCAATAAGCTTGGTATTGTACCTAGGTGTGCTTTGTTAAATGTGCTGCTCGTTTTCTTAGTGAAGACTCAAAGAGCCAGAATGATATTTTTGCTGAAAGTATTTTAAGGCATTAAATACAGACTCAGTTAGTTAAAACCTTTTGTCTTTATCCCTTTTTGCAATCATGACTTTTCAGCTTCTCATTGGAACAATAGTGTTTGTTCATAGGAAATATCTGAAATCTTCAGAGAGGTCATCTTTTCATAAAATGTCAGGGAAACAGCATGGCTGCTGTCTTTATTCAGCAAATCCCTTTGAGCTCTTCTGAGGAGGTTTTTCTTAGTTATTTGATCTGGTTTGTGACTGCACAGAAGATTGTTCTACTCCTCTGTTCTCTTGACAGAGCTGTGCAAAGGCAACCTGCATTAGAGCCTGCTTCCCAGTTTCATTTTTATATTAATAGAACATTTTTGCAACTGACTCAGGAAGAATAGGGAAGCACTGAGAGCACTTGGCTGTCTGATGGTTGACAGCAAGCTAGATTTAAAAAAAAATGGAGAAAGATACTTTTAAAGCTGGAGCTCATGAGGGTTCCCACTTTACTGTGGTCTAACTTTCCTGTGTCTGGATCTTTATAGAGAAATGAAATCTGAATTGTTAGGAGAAAAATTGTTTCCTTAGTTCCAGAAACAGTGTTTGGCTTTTTTTGTTCAGTTTGTGAAAAACTGCTTGGTAAAGTGTTCTTGGTAAAGTGACAACTACAAAGTTGTCACTTTTGTAGTATGCTAAGCTTGTGTCTTAAATGAAAACTTTTTGAATTCATTATGAAACTAAAGAAAGCCAAGGTACTAATTCAAATATTTAATAACATAAACACTTTGAAAGGAGGATGAAAGGTGTCAAAATTAAATATTAGTTTTGGTTGACTAACTTACCTACAGGTTTTGCTGTTTAAAAAAAAACAACTAACTTCTGCTAAATCTCTCTGCAAGGCATAAGGTGGATCACAGTTCTTGTCATTTAAAGTATTTGCCATGAATGTTATACTCATTATGATAAAGTAGCAGCCAGCATGTCCAGGTTGTTCAAGTCTGCATGCTGTGAATGTTGGGCCCAGTCTCTCCTGAGATACAGAGCCAAAGTCACTGTGTACACATTTGTGAGACTCACCACCACGCTTAGGAATAATTGCCCAAAGGCAAGTGACCTTGTAGAGCACCGTGGTATATCCTGGCCTGCTTGAGAAGTGACAGTAAAATACTTTTTTAATTAGTGGAATTGTACTTGAAATATTCACTGTTAATCCTGCATATTTCAGATTTTGGATGTTTTTCTATCTGTATGCTGTACCATGAGCAGACCTTCTGTATCCATACACTCTTAATCACGTCTGGAAAATGGCACCCTCTCTCTGTTTGCAAGTCTAAATACAAAATGTGGTGGCAGTTTTTTTCTGCAGAAATATCTTAGAGTGACCTCCTGATTTATTTCCTTTTCATCAGTCTTGTATCCAGAGCTGAGTTCCACTTATGCTATTACAAATACCTATCACTTTAATTTCATTTTTTTTTCTCAGTTGAATGTGTCTTTGTTTTACTGTGTTGTGATGTTCAGCAATGTATTCATGTTACAGTTTGAATCATCTTGGGAAATTATATATTACTGTATTGAACATGTGTGGCTGGGGATGTTTTCAGGCAAACACAGGTTGTCTTCAAGACACTGAGCAATCTAGCTACCATTTACACTGTTTTCATCATAAAGCACTGGTAAAACCCCTTGTTACTACATTAGTAAAAAAAGAGAAGTCAAGGTACTAGACTAAGAGAAAATTTGGAAAGGAACAGTGGCAAAAACCATCTTGGAAGTCCCATCAAGACTCTGGGAATTTGGGCTGTTGGAAGGTAGCACAGCCTTCACTAAGTCTTGTGCAAAATTCTTCTGAGAGCGAGTTCTTGGGAATACAAGTTGCTTTTGGATAAAATATTTGGAAGAAGATAACTAAACACAGTGATTGCCCTGGTTACATAATTAGACTGTATGTAATTGCTTGTGACTTAATTAGAATAGACCCCATCACAATAGCTCACATATATTGTGAAACCTCAAATATGTGACAATCTTGAGGTAAAAAAGGTAACAGCAGCTCTAAAATATTAGAGAGAGGGTGATCACAAGCTTTGAGGTTAATTAACCTGAAGCTTAGAGGTACTCTGGTATGTCAGTATGAGCCTTAGTTTTGTTTTCCTCTCCTGCCAAGCATGGTGCTTTCTGCTGGGCAGTGTTGTGCTGTGAGTGAGGTCTTCTGCTGCAAAACTGACCCTTCCTACCCTTTCTCAGTAACTGCTCCCCTGCCACCCTCTAGAACTGCATTTCTGTGTTAAGCAGGTGCATCTAAACATGAAATAAGTAATAATAAAAAATTTCAGAATGTATTTGAAACATGTCTTTTAGCAGTGACAGAGGACAGCAAATTGTGAAATTCTCACTTAAGCAGGCTTTTCTAGGGCTTGTGGGAGAAGACAAATGCTCAGTCTTGTTCTCTCACCCCGTCAATTTAACCTTCATCTATCAGAGCAGCTGTAACCTGGAAAGAACTTCATGTTTTTCAATCACGTTTGTTGCAGCACAGGGTCAGTCATTTTGGTGCCAATTCATATGGAACAGATGTGAGACGAATCTGAAAGCATTTATAAATAAATAATAAAGTAAACTCACATTGCAGAGTGGTTAACAAGTACTGGCCCATAGCAGTGTCCTGCTATTGAGACAAAGCTGACAGAAAGCACAGGTTTACTTAAATAAATTTACACAGAGGACAGGTCTGTTAGAGAGTCTCTGTGCAAGGAGTGGCTGAAAGAGGTATTACACCAGATTTAGCTCAAAAAACCCTGCATTTGAGTGGGATGTAAAATCATGGGCTTCCAATTAATGGGAGGAAAACAGGAAAACTGCTGTTGTGACTCGTTAATTAAAGCAGGAAACAAGAAACTGCTGGGAATCCTTACAATGAGAGAGAATCTAAAACCAGATGAAGGATAGGAAAAGGAAGGATTGATAAATACAGTAGCAAAAAGGGAGGAGTTTATCCTTAGTAGCTGAGTGTAGAAGCCTGAAAGAGACGATGCATCATTAGAAATCATGTGAGGAGGAAGAGGATCTACTCAGACAGTAGTTCATACATTACTGCAATTCTTTTATGTAGTTACTCCTCATGGTTTGTTCTGCATTGGAAAACAAAAAGACTGTTTTAGACTGGGGAGGCAAACAGGCGAATGCCAGTATAATTTGCTTTGGGAACAAAATTATACTGTTCATTATTTCAGTTCATTTGTAGGCAGTTAACTTTGCTGTACAATTATTGAAATAAAAGTGTAGAGCTACTGCAACAGAGTATTAAGGAAGAATAATATCTATTGAAAATGAACTCCCTTTGACACTATAATATCATTTAATTGACATTAAATAACTCTTTGGAACCATTAAGAATATGATATGAATGCAAATGTATGAAACATTTCCATCATATTGAATCAACATCTTAAACAGACAAAGTTACATCATGGGAGCTTGAAAGACTTCCCCTTTTGGAAGTGAATTTAGTACTCACGGGAGTTCCATGCTGCCATTTCTGATGAGTGTGTGAAGTGGGTTTGTCACAGCAGTTGTGCTAACAGGGCATGGCATGGAGGAGCTGATCAGAGCTTTGTGCAACCTGTTTAGCCTTTGCTCGAGGCTGCTGGTGCTGTCCTCAGCCATGCAGGGATGGACACAGTGCAGGCAGAAACAGTAGCTGGGAAAGCAGATGAGCAGATCCACATGATATCCCAGCATCATGTCCTTTCTCTATGCTTTGTTCAGTTATAAGGCTTCTAACAATCATGACAAAAACAAATACTGTGAAGCTTTTGATTAATCTTTTTCAGGGGATAGACAAGCCAGAGTGAGAACATCACGAGTTTTTAGAGGTTTGGTGTTGCTTTGCTCTCATCCCACTAATATTTTCACCTGTTTCTTCATCTGCTGGAATTAAACTTGGTGGGTGCTGTGCCTGAGAATGTGTGGATGGGTGGAATGTAGGAAAATGGAGAGAGTGATGAAGGTATTCTCACCCCTAAGGAGTTACAGCTGTGCTAATTATCAAGAATTAGGAACAGGCCTGCCCTTAATAGGCCACAGCTAGATCCAATTAGGGTGGGTATTGTAAAAGAGTAGGTTGGCTGGTTGAGAAGTTGGATGGAGTTTGCCCCCACTAATATTTTCACCTGTCTCTTCATCTGCTGGAATTAAACCTAGTGGGTGCTGTGCCTGAGAGAGTATGCTGTGGATGGGTGGAATGTAGGAAAATGGAGAGAGTGATGAAGGTATTCTCACCCCTAAGGAGTTACAGCTGTGCTAATTATCAAGAATTAGGAACAGGCCTGCCCTTAATAGGCCACAGCTAGATCCAATTAGGGTGGGTATTGTAAAACAGTAAGTTAGCTGGTGGAGAAGTTAGGTGGAGTTTGTTTGCTGTGGAGAGGAGTCAGTGCTGGGAGGAGCTGCCCATGAGAAATCATCAAGAAGGTATGAAACCTTGGCAATGAGATGGCAACAAGAATGGGCTGGATCACGTTCTCGAGAGCTCAGGTCATTCTGAGATACAGTAAAACCAGCATGGAAACAAAATGAGGCTTTAACTGAGCAAACTGCTGGGGTCTGAGGTGTCTGTAGTTCATAGTTAACTGCAGCTGCTGGAGGGCATGGCTTTGCTGAGCACATTAAGGTGTGTGAGTGGCTGGCTGGATTTGCCCATAATTTGCCCACTAATGGGCTAGTGCATGTGGTACAACAGATTAGGTGTTAGATCTGTTAATTTGGGCAAGATATGTCACTTCTAATGAGCAGATTAAGCCATAGCTGTCTACTGATCCCCATAACAGAAAACAGCTCTTTTATTTGCACTCTATAACTTCTTGGACACCCACTGAATTTTGAATTTGCTTCTTAATTAGGAAGGGGAGTACTTTAATAGAAGGCATTTTCAACTTCCAATGGGATGCCATTAAGAATCTTATCGATGCACACTGGACGTTTTTATGTATTTTGAGTACTTACATGCAGATACTAAAGCAGGTTTTTGTGCGGTTAATCTAGCAATGAATCATTATTTAGGCCTGGTTTTCTGTGGATATGTAAGGTATTTTAGGGAAAGAAGTCGTTCCTGCAGTGACAGATGGAGGGTTTCTTTATATATGCTTTAGTGCAGAGAAAGAGCTAAATTAAATTTGATGATTTGAATGAAATTGTGATGTCAACACTTATTATTTAAGAAAAGCATGGATCTGTATGTATCTTTACAAATGCAATTGTATTTATGGGATCCTGCTAGTTTAGGAGTTGGCTTTACAGAAAAATCCACAGCCTCTCAATGGGAATGTGTGCTAAGTTCCTTTAGGTTTATAGCACAAGCCTACTTTAGAGAGGTGTTTCTAAGGTGTTGTTTTCATGCTGTAAAAGGCAAAAGTGATGTAGCTTGTTCAAGGAAAATGTCTAGTCATAGATAATATTTTTTTTGTTGTAATCACAGCAAAGAACTGCTCTCAACATTTGGAATCATTATTCTAAATGCATAGGATTTTCTAAAACAGCTTCATTTCTAAAACAGCTGTTGCATAACTTTAGGGCAGGAAGGACCTACATCATTGAATTTTAGTTACACTTCAGAGCTCCTGTGGCCAGTACAGAAACACTGAAGATTTATTTCTCTATTTGGCTAAGTGAATCTCTCTGTACCACCTCAGCCAGCCAAACCCTGTCAGTCCTCTGAAAACCCAGGGCAGGGGTGGCTGGTGTGTGCTGGACCTCACAGGTTTTCAGTGTTCCAGGGGTTGCAGAAGTGATCTGAATTTCAGGGAATGTTTGATTCAGCAGAGCCACATATGGAAAGCATATTTGGCAGTTAATACTTTTTCCTTGTCAACATGAACATGAGTTTATACTTTCCAGTTTAGATCCCAGCTTCTGGAAGGGTGGCACCTTTTGCCAAAGAAGCTTAATGAACCCTATTGAAACATGTTTTCAGAGAGGAAGAAGGGCTTAGTTCTCAACTAGGGTAAGATGAAGTGCTGGAAATAGAGGATGAGAACAATCCCAGCATCACCTTTCCTGATATGAAAATAATTACCAGGATTTCACTGCAAATAGGTGTAATTTGAAGTAGGAAGGGACTACAAAACCAGTGCCAGTCTGGAGATAACTTTTCCTGTCCTGAGAAGCATCTTCTCAGTTCATAGATAAGAGCATTGCATGCTAGGATTTGGATTAAATTAGGCATTTAAGCTCACAAATCTTATTTAAGACTCTCAGTCAAAAATTGGGAAGAAACTAATTTTTTGCTTGGGGCCTAGCATCATTTATTTTGTTGTTCTGTGGCATTTAACATGTAAAATTGAGGACTTCTTGGAATGATATAATTTTGCTCAGCTGTCTGCATTAGATGAGTACTGATTTGTCAGGCAGAAATGTTGGTCAGTAACATTATACAAACTTCCACCAGAAAGTCTGTCATTTTAGGTCCCACCTCCCCAGGTTCTACATCATCTTTGCTTTCTGGTGTTTGGTTCCTTTGGCTATTTTTATTCTGTAAGGAGTGTTCCACCCAGTGCAGAAGTTCTGATTAAGATTAGTATATTATAGCTTGAAGGGGGGTTACAATGGATTGAGAGGCATCTCTTTTTCCAGGAAAATATTTTAAAAATGGATAGGTATTTGCCCAATATTATGCCATATGTCCAAAACATTTGGTAGTTACATAAACCACACTTGCTCTGTGTTTCCTGAGATTGCTGTCCTATATATGGCTGTGTATTTTTAATAATATGATAAGTTGTTATCGTGTCCTTATGCATCCTTGGAATAGAGAGGGATATTCTCAGAACTCTGACCTGCTGCACCTTGCTCACTGGTCAGGTTTGTGGGGAGTGCTGGAGTGGGTGGTGTAGCAGAGAAGTTGAATATTTATACTGAAGGTAAATCATTACTTCTTTGCTCTTAGATAGTGTGGTGCTTCCCTCTTTCAACACCTGCAATGAGACTGCGAAAGCTCGGTGAAGAAATGGCTCTGTCACCAAGGCACTGTTTCCTTTCAGCCAGTGTCCATGGAAACCTTGGTCAATTTTTATTTTCTTGTGTGGTTATCAGTGAAGTGCAGCTTCCAGGGGGAAAGGCTTTGGCCACTGACCTCCCAAAGAACAGGCAGGTGAATTGTCTACTTTTTGCAAACAGGCCATTTCTGTTGCTCAGGGAACTGTACTGCCCTGCACAGCTGAAAATATGGGCAGCTTCTTATGCTCTGTAAAATTCAGGGAAGAAAGAGTTTTCTCTCACACCCCCCTGCCAGTTTATGCTCCTCAGCAGCTTTCCAGAGCCCTTCCCCAGTGTCCTGGTACAATACTGATGATGACAATGAGAGATTTTACTATGTCCTCCTCTAAATGCAAGAGTTTGTTGGAAACAACAGCAGGATATTTCAGGGAATCAAATACAAAGCAAGAAAAGCAGAAGTATGCCTGGCATCTTCATATGGAAGTAATAAATGCAAATTTGTACTGTAAATTCAGAGCTGAGGTTGTCAGAAGAGATTTTCCTTGATGTGTGCACTGTTGTCATCTGACATGTTGGGTTCTGAGCTTAAAGCTTGATCTCAAGGATGATGGTAAATTTTTAAACCCTAGAACAAATATGCATCTAAATGCAAATTAGTAGGCTCAGTAGGTGATGTGTACATCATCCTGGTGCAGATTTATATGTTTTTTGTCATATTTTAGGACCCACACTTTTGCTGCCTTACCTGTAAAATCCTATGGAGAAGAATTAAGCTTTGGGTTCTAGGAAAGATCTGGCATGTTATTTAACAGAAAAAAGAGTTCAGCAGCTCTCTTTTTTCTTTTTCTTTTTAAATCTAATGAGTCAGTCTCTGTATTACTTAGCTTTTATGTTACTATTTGATTTTTAAAATACAGAATTTGCTTGTAGTGCTCAGGTGTTTTGGCTAGAAACCTTTAAACAATCTGAAACACTCTCAGATGGGGGGAAGACTTAATCAGCAACTACTGTTCTACAGAGCAGAGAAAGGCTGTTAGAATAATGCCCAGCTGATTAGAAGTAGGTAGTATAAAATAAAATCTAAAAAAAAATCAAAACAAAAAAAAAAGAAAAACCAAAAAAAAAAAACCCTAAACAAGCAAAAGAAAATAGAACATGAAGTAAATAGAAAACTGCAGTGAGAAAATTAACTTCATAAAGGGGGCAGAGACAGCACAGCCTTTTTAAATGAGAATAATTTGTACATATATTTAAACAAAAAATTGCTTTTAAGTGCTTCACAGCCTCCCTGGTGTATTGTAGGTACTTGGATGTGATAAGGAGTAGCCGCTGGGTGCCACTGTTGAGTTTCAGAGCACTGGGCGAGACAGGGTTTCTGTGGCAGCCAAAATTTGTAGCTGGAGAAGAGTGTGTGGGTAGTAGTTTTGCAACAGAAATAAATTATTTCTGCAGTTTTAGGTTTGTGAAATAGAACTGCAACCAACATTTTCTTCTTGCTGTTTCATCAGATAATATCATACCTGACAGTAGATCACAGTGGCAGGTCCAGCATGGCCCTTCCCTGCAGCCCTGCCTTGCAGAGCAGAAACAGTGCTAAATAGGAGAGGTGCTAAATGAGAGAGGACCAAAACCTGCTTTGTTGTTCTGAATCATGTTGTCTCTTACTGCAGTCTTCTGGACTAGTCATCTAGTCATGTCTTGCTAAATGACGTGTTTACTTGTGTAGTATGGTGCTGAAGAACAGGAGACCCCACTTTTTGCATGGCTTTCCATCAATGATTTTCTTGGTCAGCAGAGTGTAAATATGTGTGGATGTAGTTTGCCTGTTCCTAGAAAAGCAGGAGGAGTAATGGTGACTCATTCAAACTCACTCATAAAATGAATGTAATTCTAAATAATTTTGGTTTGGGGAGTAGATAAATGGAGCTTGCTGAATCAGAAACATATTTTTGAAAATGGATAACATTAACTGGAACAAGATAATGAACACGTTTCTGTGTAGAGATACACACTTCATTCCGTCTTGTCCAGAATAACAATATTGTGCAGTCTGTTTTTATGGAATACTTTTCATAATTTTCTTCCAGCCAAAATAAAGAAAAGTTAGGAAGGCATATGTGTGTGATATGTACAGCACACAGAATTAAAGGAAAGTCTACCATGAACATATTTTGGAGCTATAGACTTGAGATATGGGTTTTAGGTCCTGATCTAAGGAAACCATTTAAAGAAAATAAATTGTTTTCTTGAATTCAAGAGCTTGAAGTTCACATATTTTGCCAAGTTTTGTTAATAGCTGTGATGAGAAGTCTGTCAAGCATGAACAAGGTGGGTTTGACCATACTACCATAGACTCCACCTTAGCACCAAAGGAAAACTCTTGATTTATAATTTGAGACAGAGGTATCTTTGTGTTGAAGACTTTAACCCATTACCTGGTCAATTGTGCAGCTGCCTAAATTTTCCAGACAATAATGTACAGAAACAAAAGGTGAATTATGGATTCTATAGGTTTCCTTCAAGTTTGATTCCTTTCTGCTGATAGGGAAAACTTCTGCTATCTCCTTACATTAATAACCAAGCATTATTTGAGAAGAAACCTTTTTTGGAAAAAAAAAAAAGGAGCATAAACCTGTCGATTTCTTCTTTTTCATACTTCTCAATATATAATTTGAAAAAAAAATTGAAGTTTTCTTAATATTCTATGCTGATTTTGAGAATTAGCAAGGCTTATTTTTTCATGTTGAAGGTGCTTGTGGCAGGGTTATGTGTTAAATATCAACACTTGTGAGAATATTTGAGAAGTTAATTAGCAATTTTCATTTTAGAGTGTTATAAATAATATAATGGAATGTCTTCCATGCCTCCTTGTATTATGTGATTGTAGCTGGGGTAGGTGAGTTTCTTGCACTTCAGCTTTCTGGACAGGTCAGTAATTAACATAAGTATGGGTCTGAGGCCTCTGGCCACAGGTCATATTTTGATTCATTATGTGATTGCTGTTTGTCTTTGAGTGAGTGCCAAGTGCTTAGGCTGCCTTGCAGTGCAGCTGCTGCCCCAAATACACCTGAAGTCATGGCCTTTGGAGGAGCTCTGCCCAGTTTGTGTTGCTGTAGGGGGGCTACAGGCACAGCCAGGCCCTTGAAAATATTCAGAAAAGGTAAATAAATAAACAGCTACACAGTTCAAAGTACCCAGGAGTTGCTTTATTCAAGATATAGATTTTGCTGATTACTTTAAGACCATCACATAAAGAATGGAAATTACTTTTCACAGCACCCTGTTTTCCTTATTTTTCTCTCATTTTGTACTGTGGCTGAAGTAAAGAATTACTTTTTTTTTTTTATAAAGGCACCTACTAAAGCCCTTCTGTTTTTATGTCCTCACCAGTCTTCAGTCTCAACTATACCCAAATTACAATGTACATTTTTTATCATGACATTTGAATTTATTCCTTTTATATGTATTCCAGATTTACATTCATATTTTGCTATAGCTGTGCATAAAGTACCTCACTGTGATGCTCTATTTGATTAATTCACTTCGTAAAGATCTTTGACATTCTTGGTGAAAGTTTCTACAGAATTTGTAAGTTTAATTTATCAGTTCAAGGAAAATCATGTAGGAAAAGAGCAGTAAAGGGACAGAAAATCATGGTGTCATTTGCATGGCTGTTAATGTCAGTATTTTGAAGAATAATGATTGTGCAAATGCAGTGAAATATGTGTTGTACTGCAGTGAGAAAGGTCTGTATTCATTTACTTTTCAGTTAAGTACCCACTTAAACTCTAGCACCAATTTTCACTGTTTACTGATCTGAGGAGTTAAATGTTAATCATGCCATGTTACCGAAATATTTTTTTACTACTACAAATGAATTCATTTCATCATTGCTAAGGCAATAATTAGCAAAGAATAAGCCTTTGTGTGCAAGGATTTATAATAGAAATGAACTTCAACGTTCAAAGTTTTCTTTCTTTGTCTCTCTGATGCTATTGTGTGAAGATGAAGGCATGTTTTTGACTCCCTCTAAAACTTCCCATGTGAAACATGATTCAGTCAAAGACAGTCTGAGCTTCAAAACCCCAGTTTTAATCTTTAGGGCTGAGATAAAATATTTATGTGTTGGAAAGACTATTCTTAAATGGTCATTTACATCCAGCTTAGTTGTGTCATTAAATATGACCCATGTGCCTGTATTTCATCTGTATTTCAGTAAGGTGGAGTTCCCATTTTTATCCATCTATTTAACTCTTCTCTTTGTGTCAATTGTAAATTGTTTTTTCCCTGAAAAGAATTTGTCAGAGTTATCGGAGATGCATTTCTTTCTCCCAAGTTGAACAAAAAGTCACCCAAATGCTCTCTTATGAAGTAAGGTTTGCTTTTTCAGATGTGTTTGGGTACACAAATGTGAAAAATAGTAAATGCTGAAGAAAAATGATAAAGAAAGTCTGGTGCACACAGTGATGAAAGCACATTCAATTGGCATCACTTCCTTTGAGAACCAGGGGGTTCCTACCCCTTCTGGAAGTGGTAAATATCCTCTGTAGTGGAGGCAGAGCAAATCCAACTCAACTGTGCCCTCAATTTCCTCCTCCTGTGAGGGTGGAGGACTTTGCTTCTGCTTCAGCAAACCGCACTTTGCTGCTCTCAGATTTGTTAATTGTCATGGTGGAAGCAGGAAAAGCAAACTCTAGGTGGAGGTGTAAATTCGGGAATGTTGCAATGCCGTGCCTAAGGAAGCTGGTCTCATCAGGGCTCCTCACTGCAGCTGTGTCACAGCAGGGATGAGGGCTGGGTCACACCCAGCCATGGTCTCTGTTCTTGTAAGGTTACTGCACCATGGGGCAGACTGATCTGCTGAAATAAACCCTAGTGCTCTGTAAGCTGGTGAAACCACTGACTTTGTCCCAAACAGACTGTGTCAAATTATTGAAACCGTATAAATTGCAGAAACAGTGGGACTTTTTCCTCCTTATGGTAGGCAGGTGTTGCACAAATGATTACATAAATATGGCTAAAAATAAATATTATCCATAGCTACCTCAGTCCTCAAAGATCAATGGCTGTAAAAAACCCGCTACATTTCATTGGCTCTGTAAAAACAGACCATTTCCTGCTGACCTTTAAAGAATTCTTTTTCATTATTACCTATTACAGGAGGATAAACCCTTTAGATTTTAACAGGGACAAAAAAAAAAGGAAAAAACCCATGGCATGTAACTTTGTAGGTTTCTGAGGTGCTTTTTGAACTTCACAGGAGTTGTCAAACTACACTTAGTAGCAGTTGTATGAAACTTAAATACTGTGGAAGCTGCAGTTATTTACAAATCCATTGTATTCCTTGGAATACTATTAAGACAAAAGACCCAAGGCTCTCTGAGGGTCTTTGAAGAGCCCACAGGTCCCACAGTTCCTGTTTTGTCAAGTGTTCAGTCACTGCCATATCTGCTGTGTGAGAAATGAGACTTGGTAAGATTCAAGGTAAAGCAGGAACGTGTGCCCAGGGTGGCTCTGGCTGAGAGAGGTTTGAGAGAGGACACTGGCTGAGTGCTGGGAGCTGTAAATCCCAGTGATGTGATGGTGCCTTTGGTTAGTGCTGCTCCTTGGCTGAGTGCAAGGCTGAACAAGTCAGAACAGATTTGAAAAGAGTGCAGTAACTGGCAGGAGCTAATGAAAAGAGACTTCAGCCAGGAGAGACAGGCTTATTTGGGGAGCATCTCGGGTCTCCAGAGGCAGATGAGGTCCTGTGCTGTGTTCATAGTTATCTGAGCATCCTGTCATGGCTAGATTTCTACATCTTCAAGATGTGCTGTGGCATTGCAGTGATGTGGAGGAGATCAGAATTCATGATAGCTTGATGTTCACAGTAACCCTCCCTCTGAGGTCGGCACAGTGTCTGTGCACGCCTGAAACAAATGGTGTGTGGCGATGGTGGAGAGGGAATTGGAAATGGAGCTCACTCACTGCTCAGTTAGAGAACTGAAAACAGCTCATTTTTCCACTTATTAATTGATGCCTTGAACGTCCTAAAGAGAAATTATTTCCAAAACAAGGAGGAGGTAGATTGAAGTGGATACAATGGTTTCTAGATGTGATTTAATCCACCCTCTCAATTACTTTTTAATCTGTGTCCAAATTCCCAAGCACCCTACTAATTTGTGGTGGTGTTATTAGCAGGTGGCTGCCAGCAAGCAAATTCTAAGCCGTAAAAAAAATGTTGCTGTTGACAGAAACAGCCCCACAGAGACATATTCATCTGAAACCTGAAGGCAGATTTAGACACTTGAAACATATGGTCTAGTGCTCTTGCCCGAACCAGGCAACAAAAGAGGACTTAGCTAATTAAAGATTTACTTTGTTTTTACTTCATTCACTTTGTCTTTCCATTTTAAAATGATCTGCCCTTTATTCATTCAACAAGAGAGGGGTCAAGGCTGAAATCTTAATGAAATTGCTCACAGAGCAAAAAAAAAGCCTATTTTGTTTGTAAATGCTGATAGTTCAGGCTCTTAGTCATGGAAGGTTGCACTGGAAGACATCAGTGTTAGATTATTTTGTTCACAGTCTGGCCAAATAAGACGTGCTTCTCTCTCAGTCCTGTGGTTGCTTCAGTGTTTTGTTCCTTGAGTTGGCTGGAGTGGGCTCAGGCATGGAATTCTGGTGGTCGTTATAAATTATATATATATATATATAAAATTGCTCTTGTCCAATTAACAGGTTGTTCCCTCTGGGTTCTAGAGTTATTTGGATCAGTTTAGCAGTAGACTCATTCTGCAAAGTAACTCGTTTTCTCAGGGTCAAGTAGGACTTAAATGATAAATATTTCACAAAATTTTCTTCTGAGTACAGTTGTATTTGATCAACTGTATTTTCACATGACTCATATTTTCCTGTTAGGGTGACACAGATGTGGAAAACTGCATCAAAATTTATTGAAATATTCCAGTCAGTGTCATCACATCTTGAGTTAAGAACCTTTTCTCTTTTTTTTCCCTATGGGATTGAGCATAGCTATAAATGAGTCTTGGTTTTCGTCAACAGAAATGCAGTAAGAGGGTAATAATATCAATGATGATGTCAGTTAATGCAAACCACAAAATTAAAAGTTACAGCTGGGTTTTTTTTTTCTTAGCAGTTTTGAACTCTCCATTACTTGGAGATAAAAAATAAGAAAAAAACACTAGCAGGATTGGCAATATTCCTCTTTAAGGTATTGCATACTCAGACTATGAGACTAAATAAGAAGGATTTGGAGAACTAAAAAGTACATTTTCCAAATCTTCTATAATTGCTTTCTTGAGCTTTCATGATAAAAATAAGATGTAAGGTGGGTCCATTTGTGTGAGACACTTCTTGTTTTGTTAAATCCTTATAACATGTTTAATCCAAACTAGTCATGCAATACAATTAGGACATTTAATCTGGTATATGTCACTTTTTCATTTTATTGAATTTCAGTAAGAAAGGGAAATAAACCATGACAAACCCTATTCTCTCACATGTCCATCTTTTGTATCTCTTGAGATTAGTAAAGGACACAGAAATTCCTCTGTGGCAAATTTAGCCAAGCAGCAGCATGGGCTCTGTGGGAGCCAGGCTATTACTATTTTTGTAGAAAAATCTTGAGCTCTGTTGTGTGTAATGGCTAAGAAGGAAAAAGCTTTCTGCATCAGGTGGTCTTAAACTCTCAGTTTTGAAAATGGAATTTGTACCTTCTGTAAATTCAGTCATTTTACATGCCAGTGGAAGGAACAAGGAACGTGGATCCACGAGGATTCCTGTGCAGATTCCTGTGCTCTGGATGAGCCATGGGGTCCCTCCCAATCTCAGCCAGTCTGAGATTCTGGGGGACACTTGGGGCTGAAGCATTGATCTGGCAGCACTTGGTGTTCTGGTGGAGGTGGGATCCATCTACATTCAGAAAACTTGTGCTTTTATTGATTCCTAAATATAGCCATTTCTGAACACAAAACAAGGTATTTCATGAAAGATTTTTCCTGCTCAGCTTTTGCTGTCTCTGTTCAGAGGTCACAGCTGTGGAACTAATGTAGGACTTGACGATTCTTTTCGGTTTTAATGAGTTTGGTCCTCAGTACTTCTCAGCTAAAAGAAAGGATTCTATCTGCACTTCTAAATATTGGAAAATCGACTTCTCATTGATTCTCACTGCCTGTGTGTGTTACAGTAGATACCTTTTTCTTTTTTTGTTAAAGTTCAAATTTTATTTCCTCATATCATCATTTCTCCTTCTTACACATCTTCCACCACTTGATCTTCTTTCCCTCAGAAAGAGAGTCAAGCAAAATTGTCTTTCTTTTTATTAACAGTTCCTATTGTCTGCTAAGGTTCGTGCCTCCTCATATGCCTAGCCTTCCCTCTCCCACTTCCACTGCTCTCACTGGAACTGATTATTCAAACTTTTCCTTCTCTGGACTGTAAAATGTCACAGAACCATTCTTTTTGCCATTTGATGCAAAGCTCATTTAATCTCTCAACTGACATGTGAGCATTAACCTTTACTCCTGTGTTTTAACAGGACTGAATTTACCAAAAACAGAAAATATCAGTGTGCTGGGATTGTAAAGTAAATCATCTTAAATTACTCTTCTCTTTGAATTTATATTCACTCATGAAAGCAATTTATTTTGAAGATATGGGATTATTTCACAGTGGTTAAGTATGTTTTCAGGCTTTAATTGACATGACAGATCAGTAGTGATCAACTCACATCAGTGCCTTTTCTTGTTAACAGGTTAGACTTTTTGAGTTTTTGACCCCCTCTTGACATTTCTCCATATTAGGTTTGACTTTCAGGCTAAGATTTACTTTACAGAATCACCTGCTTTGGAGGTAGTTGTTGACACCTTTTGTCTCTGTAAAATTCTTGTCTAAGGGCATTGACAACTAAAACTTCAGTTATAACCCTTTAGTGTCTATTTTCTGTAATGTCCCCAGAGTGCGACAATGAACAAATCCTTTTTGCAGCCACTTCCATAAGCCCAGTCTGAAGGACTAATTCTGACAGGAGTTCACGCAGCAGTTTTCCTGGGTGGGAACTCACTGTGAGAAGAGTAATCAAGAACTGGAATAAGATGCATCAAATAAATGTCTTTTAAATGTTTGTGTAACTGTAAACAATGCTAGCTAAACTGCAGTGAGATTTGTTTCATTTTATACAGCAATAGATTATTTCCAGCATTGCTATAAAACATAATTATTGTTCGGTCCTGTAAACCTTGTACCAGTGTTATGATTTTGTGCAGTACAGAGTTAGAGAAGCTTACTGGAAAGAAGAGATTGAGTCCCCTTGCAGTTTTTGCCATTATTGTCTACCTGATATTATGCAAGTGATTTCTTTCTTATTTCAGTATAGTAGTTCCAATGTGGAGAGCAGGCTTTTTAATGCTATTGTCCTCTTCAGAGATATAAAAGGGTTCATTAATCAGAATTGAACTTTATTAAAATCTTATTATTCAATTAGATTTAAAAATTTTTATAATTTCCGATTAACCTAGCTCCAGTTTCCTTTGAAGACACCTGCTTTAGTTCTGCCATGTTTGTTTTCCATTGTCAAAATTTTGGGTATTATTTTTATTTATTTTTAAAGCGCCTTAGTAGCTGCCTTTTTCTTTCCCCAAACAAGCTCCAAAAATAAGAGCCAGCCAGTCAGGCAGAAAACCTGAGTGATTTTACTCACAAAAGTCTGAGGCACCTCTTAATCAAGCTAATATGTGAGTAGTTACTTCCACATAAGGCAAGTTTTAATAAGTATGTCAGGGGCTATTACATAAAATCCTTTGTAGAAATCCAGATAAACAATAACTTTATTAAATAGATCCGTAATATTGAAAGGGAATATTCTGCCAGGATGCAGGATCTTCTCTCCAGAAATGCAGCTTCTGAATCTGTTAATAACAGTGACATATAAAGAACTCTGAATGTTCATTTCATCTGAGAACACTTTTTTTTCTTATCACATGCATGGACAATAGAGTAGGGTATTCATTCTCATAACACTGACATATAAAGAAGTCTGAATGTTCATTTCATCTGAGGAGGTTTTTTTTCTTATCACATGCATGGACAATAGAGTAGGGTATTCATTCTCACTTTGGGATATTGTTGCTCTGACTGTAAAATCTATTCTTTGCATGATTACAGCCCTTTCTGCCCATGGGGAATTACATTTTTCACCTCACCCATTCTTTCCTCCCAATGCTGAACGTAGTGGGAGTTTTAGAGAAATACACTCCCAAGGTCCTGGGGCTCTCAGCTGCAGAAAGGGCATGAGCCAGTCCCCGCTGGGTGATCTTCCAGGCATTGCTGCCTTTTTCAGTTGGCTCCTGTTGCATCCCTGCATGTGCTGCATATGGAATAACATCTCATGGTAAAACCACAGAAGTGTAACAACAGGCACCATCAAATCAGTGGTGTGTTTTATTGATAATTCCAAGTGGTAATCAATAGAAACTGATAACAGCAGAAATGGCAAAACAATCAAATATTTATTGCTTTTGTGTCTTTGCCAAATATTTATTTCAGATTGAAACTGAGGATGTTGTAGATGTTCTAAATTTCTGTGGATCTCTTTGTTGTCAGTGAAGAAGGGAGTTATTCATGCATTTCTTTGGATTAATTAATTATCCTGAGGTCATTGTTGCTTTTTAACAGTGTCATGTTTCAGAGATGCCAAAATGAAATCAATCCATGTGTAGTGACACGGATTCAACATCATGAAATCCTTTATTTATCTTATGTTTGTTGGAGCTGATGGAAAATAGTTTTCTGGAAAATTAAACAGTGAAACAGATTCACCATGAGGTCAATCTCAGGGTGAGTGGGCTGATGTGACACTCCCATGGCTTGCCAGGAAGTCTCTCCCTCTGCCTTTTCTCAAAAGGCTGTGAGCATGTTCAGTTGAACACTGCTTCTACCAAATGTAATAATTTTATTTTCTTATAAGTAAACTGATTAGCACTCCAGCACCAGACTGACAGAAATCAATTAAGCATAGTTCCATCAAGGGGGTTTCTTATTTGAACCTATAGTTTATTTAACAAAAGGTAGTGAAGGGTGGTTGTTGACAATTTTGTTTTGCAGAGTAAATTGTGAGCACTTTTTCATTATAAAGTGTTTTCTTCAAGAAGAAAGAATACAGGATGAAGTATTTTTATGTGTTTTTGGAGACAATGATAGGGTAATATTTCTCAGTTCAGTGGTTTTGGGGTTTTTTAATGGATGTTGTGTATGTAAACCTACACACCTGCTGCAAAATTGCAGAAGTCTTTAAATTATTTACAACCATGTTGATGGCTTGCAAGCCAGAGACATGTTAGTTCTTTGCACGAGGGATTTTTCTCCTTTTCCCAATCTTTGAGATATATGCAAGAGTTATGTGCTTTCAAATTGCAGTGTGTGTGTACATATATGCATATATGAATATACATAAATATAAATGACAGCCAGTTTAAATTCCAGCTGGAACTGCTGGTGGAAAAGGTGCTGCTTTTGGCATGGGCAAAATGCCAAAATTGTGCAGCCTGTGTTTGGTGCAATCACCATGTAATTCTCATCATACCCAGGCATGCAGAGCCCTGCTGCAGTGCACAGGAGGCTCAGCTGCCTTGGGTCTGTGGTGAAATTTTAGGGAACCTTTGGAAAAGGGGATTTTCCTGATTCCTGGGTGTCAGTCTTCCGTTATTGCCAGTTTGATTTGTATTTGGTTTTCATTTAATTTACCTGCACTAATATGGCAGTGTGATAGAACATTGTATTTTGTCCAAACAAACTTCATTCTTTTGCGTTCTTTCATTCGGACGAGTTTTGTTTTTTTTAAGTAAGCAAATGATAAGGTGCTCAGAGACAAGTATAAATGCAACATTTTCTTTCTGTCTCTTATTAATGTCAGAATTTAGGCCATATCTGTCAGATATATTAAAGGAATGGAATTCAAGCTAGGCACACAGTTTCTTTTCTTGGCCTGTATATCCATCTGGAAATTGCATTGATACTGAGGTTGTATCCTCTACATTGAGGTACCTGTGTTATTTAAATAATTGAGGCTGTTAGACTGTTGCACAACTTAAAAGAAAAACCTGAGGCTGAATGAAAACATTGGTACAGGCAAAACTGGTGTTCAAGCAGTTTAATCAAGAAAATCAGTGCTGGAAAGGAGAAAATAAGATGCTGGCTCTGGTGGCCACATCATCACTTCTGCCATCAGCATTTGCCAGTGAGGTGATTCTTTTCTTTGTCTTCTACTGTCCAGATTGGTAATTCACAATTCAGGAGTCCACAAATCAACCTGTTTGCTGTTGTCTTATTTTGTGACTCTCTACAAATTCTTATAGAGCAAGAATGTAAATAATTCATAATTGGGCTGGGGGAAAAATTGAGAGGATGTTCTCCAGCCCAGTATGTAGGTGGAACTTCTGAGTTGGAGACTTCTGGTTGAAATGTTTGTAAGAAAACTGTGAGGGATATAAAAGGATTTATTTTTGAGATTTTTTTTTTCCTTAGAAAGCATTTCAAAATACGACTGCCATTCCTAAGAAAGGGAGTAAATTACAAAGTAGGTTTTTTTTATAGACAAGTGATAATTTTAGAGTAGCAATGAAGAATCCCTCTGTACTGCATTTTCCATTGTGATTCCAGGTTAGTGCTGAAACAGGGAGGAGAGAGTCTCATTCTGCCTGAGGTGAGGATGGTCTCTTGGGATTTAATGAACAAGGGGATTGCTGTACTGAGAGTGGCTCCTGGCAGATGATAGGATTAATTGAAATCAGAATTAGAAAACAGCTTCATCATTAGTTATTCCTGGATTTATCTGCAAAAGGGAGGTCTCCCACCATTCTTTTCTGCTTAGATGACTTCCTCTATGTGCTAAATTTGCACTTTTGTGTATCCATATTGCATTTGAAAAGGAATAAAGAGCAGCAAATCTTTCAATGATTTAAATTTGGGGTGGGGGCGGAGGGAGGAATCCAGCTGTCTGTGATGTGATTTTATTTTTCATTTAAGATATGAATAAATATTTTAAAGAGCAACAAAAAAGTATGAATGCATGCTTGAATTATTGGAAGTGTTTGGGTGGCTGGTTTCTATCCAGCTGTTCTTGGCACGTGATCTCCTGGAACAGTTCCAGATGGTTCCCAGCCCACGATAAGGATATCACTGGGGCCTGCTGCAGCCACCTTCAAATTTTATTTATTTACTTTTTAAATTTTACAAAAAGTCAGTCAGCTGTGCAGCTTGTGGTCAGTTGCAGCTGAAAAGGATAGTCCAGTGTTTGATGGTGCTTTCCACTCTCATTCTAGGTATTTGTACTTTAATATTCTGGCTGTTTTTCTGTGTATGTCTAGTGAGTGATGGACTGTTGCTTGTTTCTGGATATCACCTTTATGAAGAAAATCTGTTGGTAGTTATTCTTGAGCCTCTGATATCCTGGAAGCCACAGTGGCATGAACCTTATGACATGTGACACTTTAAATTATATACAGCAGGGAAAATCCCTCTGTTACCAAAAGATTCAAAAAGTGATGATGTTGGCATTCTACAAAACAATAGGTTTTGTGAATAAAAGGCTCTCTATAGAAAGTTGTAGCATTCTTGGGAATCTTTTCAGTATTCTCTGGGCTTATTGTTATTTACTTTAAAGGTGTTCTGTGTAATTCCCTTACAACCCAAAAATAGGGTGCATTTCTGAGCTTTTATACCTATACTTAAACCACCTTCACGGAGTTAGTTCACAAGATTTAAAATCCTTTGTGTAGCTTAAATTTATTACAGGCCTGGTGGTGTTATCTCAATCCATTTACAATCAATCAATCATTTTTTTCCCATCAATACACCTAGAATTTAATTTAAAACAAGTAAACATAACCTTTTATTTTTCCATTAAGAAAAAGAAATTATTACTGATTAAGCACTAGAAAGTGGCTTAGTCCAATGTAGTCCATCATTGGACTACAATTATGATAATTAGAATTGTAGGTTATTCTTCTGAAAGAATTCAGAAATAAGTAAGGAAATAGCTGTGAACTCCAATCCACTGAAGTCTCAGATTAAGGACCTAGAATACAGTCCACCTAGATCTGAGACTAAGTCTAAGTCTACATGTATGACTTTAATTGTACTTTGTGATTAGCAGGGGTCTTTTGCAGCTTCTCTGAGGGAATGAGGAACTCCCTGTCTGTGTGAATGTGTGCAGTGCAGCTCTCGGGCTAGATGGGTGCTGGACACATTTTCTTCAAGTTTTGAGAATTTTAGGAGGTTTTGGAGTTGTTTCTTTCCTCAGGGAAGCTGTAGTTTGTCCAGCAGAGGTTTGGGATAGATTTCATAATTAGGAAATATTTTGTAATATAAGGGATGTTACTCATCCAGCATTTCCAAAAATCACCTAAATTTTGATGTGGGAATGATTTTACTGAAACTTCTCTGTGAAAGTTAGATGTGGTTGAGTGCTTCTTTAGAGGAGGAAGATAAGCTCAGGGTGTGACAGGATGATCCTCTGAGGCCAAGTGCCAGTTCCATTGACTGTTAGACCTTCATATATTAGAGCACTGAAAATATGGATTAATAATTCAGATGCATAAAAAGGTGTTTCTTTTGTGATTTAAATGAATAACTTTGAAACCATCATTTTGGAACCTTCAGTGATATTCTGTATTTAAAAAGGCATTTAGGTAATTCTTATGCCTCTGTCACTAAGGAATAGTATTTTAGGGGCAATGAAAAATTCAGGTAAACTATAGAATATCCACATTATTCTAAAAATTCAGGTTTGGGCTTTGGAACAGTTACAGGATTTAAAAAAAACATAGTTGAATTTTATGAATGTCTTGGAAAAATCATCTCATCTTGCTCATATGAAGTTATTTGTTTTGTTGTGCAGTCAAACATCTGTTCAGAGTTTTAAAATAGTTAGAGATGACAGCAGTCCTCTACTGCTGGAGCATCCACAAGAGCATTGAAATGCCCCAGGATCTGTGTTTACAGAACATAGGCTGCATAAAATGCAGAAGATTAGGAAGGTGCAGAGGGAGTTGAAACTGTAGACAGCAACATATTTCATGTATGTTTTATTTATACTTGTGAAACCTGTGTTTACTGAGAGCTCAAGTAGGTGCATAAACAGGCAAACAAAAGTAATAAAGTACCAAACAACTAGCACAGTGCTAGCATAAAAAGAGAAGAAAAACAAATAATGAGTCTTCAGCTCTCTCTACAATTGTAGTTTTCTTTTTTAAACTTGTTCTTTGGCTTATGGAGTAGGCTTTGTCTCACACCAAGTAGGAACAGAACCTGATCCACCCTGCAGCCCATAAGGAAATGACTGCAGTTACTGAGAGTTCAGAGTGGTGTCAGAGCTCAGCCTCACAGCACAGTGCACAGGCTGGAGGAGAAGGCATTAAAATCAGACCAGAGCTCTGGTGATGCTGTCTGCATCCTTGCATTTTTATTGGCTTCCCTAAACTTGATGTTCCCATGAGAGGTGGGGGTCCACAGTGTGCTTTAATTTTTAGACTCCATTCGACCCAAAGGGATTTGCCCCTGTGATCTGCAGGCTTTTCAGGTTACATGCCGTGTTCTTGGGGTGCAAACGTGGAGGTGGCCATAGCCTGAATTCTGCTTCAGAGCAGCCTGAGCAGCCTTGGCCTGAGCTGCTTCCTCTCAGGAAGGTCTTGCCTGGCTGCTTGTCAGGAAAGCTGAGAGGGAAGAGCTGGTTTCACTCAGGAGGCATTGCGCTGGTGAGTACAGCTCAGCTGGGCACATTTCCTCGCTGCTGCATCAAGGAAATTTTATGGTCTCAGCAGATGGCCAGAAATCCTGAAACACTGATTTAATTAACTGAAATCCCACCACCAGACAGCAGCTCTTGTGGCTGCATCTGGAAGTAGAGCAGAATGCTTAAGGGGTAATATTGTCCTTCTAAAATTGAATTAGGCAAACTTTGGGACATCTAGGGGTTACATAAACATTTGTGGTGGGTTGGAGAGGAAAGAGTAAGTGCTAAATTGATAAGGGGATTAGAGTGCAAAGAGTCTTTTGAGAGCACTGCTGTTTTTCCTCCTGAAGATAAGCAAGGTTGTGCTGAGCTGTTTGGTAGTCTCAGTTGCAGTGGCTGGAAGTCAGCTTGAGTTTTAGAAGTTTTACAAATGTGGTGAGAGATGGGCATGGAAAAACAGATTGTGGGCTTAAAGCATGTGAGCCTTGCATTACGTGAGCACTCGACTGCGAGGCAAGCTTCAGTTTTGGGGAAAGGAGCAGTTTGTCCCAGCTGCCTTCTAGTCCTGCTGTGGGGGGTGAGCTGGGGGACTGTGAGCCCAGCTAAACCCAGGTGTCACCACACACTATCCACAGACATCCACAGACCCCCTCCTGGGAATGGGAACAGCAGAGAGCATCCTTTCCTCCTGGGAATACAGGGGCAGTAGGAAGGTTGTGCAATGGATTTGACTCCCTCTGTCTCACTAAGATAAATGGTTGGATGCTGGCTGGACACTAAAGTGGAGGTGAAGAAAGCTAAGGCTCTACATTAAAAGAGCAGTCCTGAGACTAACTCTTATTTTCATTTCCACTTGCTCTGAGAAACCTTTGTTCTGTATACATATTCCTTCTGCCCAAGGACGGCCTAAGGCTTGGATAAGCTCAGTTATACAGTGAACTTCAGAAGTGGTTTTGCTGCACTTTCATTGTAATCTAACTCTAGTGCTGCTTCCCTTTTATGAGTCATCAAAGGCCCTCCTTTTTCTGAAATCCTCAGCTCCATATACAGAGATAGCAGGAACAGGCAGAAAGGCAATGGGTGATTGTTGAAATAAGTGTCTCGAGGAAGAATTCAGTAAGCTTCTGATAGAGGTGGTTTTAAAAAATAGGTGCAGTGTTTTACAAATGCTTTTATTGAGCTGATGGGTTTGGTCGCTGCTTTCCTGTAGTGAATTAGTACAGATCACATCAGCTAGACTCGAGAAAAATGGCTTGTTTTTTCCCAACCATCTGCTTAGCTGTAAATTGCTTTCTCCAAGCTGTATGCAATCTTTTGCTTTACCTCTGTCTCTGCTTTAGCTCATGCTTCCTATTTTTTATCTCCTCAGGGTGCAATGTACTGTATCAATCAAAACAGGATAAAAAGGTCAAAAGTCCTCAAATGTTTTTGTAAAAAAGGGGGGGAAATGGAACTAATATAATCACCTCATACATGGCATTTCATTTATGTCATTTATTTGTTGTATTATGGCTGTGAGGCGAGTTGCTTCGAAAGCAGTGGTGATGAAACCAGACCTCCTCAAGCTCTGGGGCATGGAGGGAAGAAAACGACATATATATATATAGAGAGAGAGAGATCCTAGATTGCTTTAGTAAGTAAAGGAACCTCTGTGATTGATTTCCATAATTCATGTGAGCACTTTACTTACAAAGCAAAGAATGTTATTTTCAGATTTGGAAAATTTTTTTCTCCTCATCTGTGGCTCATGCTGAATGATTGTTGACAATTATAGTGAGATTGAGAAAATACAATGGGCTTCAGTAAAGGTTTCTTCTCTAGAACTGATTTAATTTGTGAAGATTTTGTTTGGGGTTGGTGTGGGGGTTGGTTTTTTGTTTGTTTTTGCAGTAGGAACGATTGTAATTGTCAGAGAAATGATCTTGTCATTAGTCGGGGAATTGTTAAGGTAGGAAGACACCTCTACAGATCATCTGGTCCAGCCCCCTCTCAAGCAGATCAGTTACTTCAGGCTGTTCAGGACTTTCCACCTGAGTTTTGAATATTTCAAAAGATGGATAGTCTGGGCAACCTGTTAAAATATTTCACAACCCTCACAGCAAAACAGAGGTGTTAGAATGGAGTCTTCTGTACTTCAGTGTGGTTTCATTGTCTTTTCAGTGGGTAGCAGTGAGAAGAGTTGTGGTATCTCCCCTCCCTGGCATTTCTGCACATCAGTAAAATCCCTCTTGAGCCTTGTCTTTGAGCTCAGTCATCTCTCAGGCTCATCCCAGACCCACCAGTGCTTTAGTCACCACAGAGCTGCTCCTGTGCCAGGCTGATGCTGTTGATGAGGTTCCAAAGGTGCTGCTTTACCTTGGGGAGCTGCAGTTCTGGATGATGTGAGCCGTGCAGGGGACGGTGACACTCAGAGTCTGTGCTGCTCCTGGGGTGGGCTGGCCAGCCTGTGGAGCAGAGCAGGAAAGGAACTGATCCAGTTTGCAAATATAGGGTGGGGGGAGAGTTCCAAACCTGCTGCCAGGGATTCTCTTGGCCAGACTGTAGAAATTGGTGAAAGCAAGCTGCAGAAAGTGGAGGACCAGGAGGAGAGAGAAGGGCCTGGGGCCATCCAAAAGTGAGCTCCAGGAAGGTGCTGAAGAAAGCACTTCTTCCCTGACACACCCATGTTAATTATTTACTTCACTGATTCCCTTCCACAGCACTCTGAGACTCAGGTTATTAGCAGTGATAGATATGCAAAACTCTTCTAATTACTTGAAACATTTTTTTCCTGACTTGAGTAGATTTTGAAGTTTCAAAGGAAAAAAAATTCAAGATTGATGGATTTAATTTTCTATGACACAGCTCTAGAGACAGAAGCCTTTATATTAAATTGTAAATCTTTGCAGATTGAGTTTGTTTAAATAAGGCATAATTTTATATTTAATATCTGGGAAAACCATTTTTTATGAAGCCAAGATGATATTTTTGTAGATGATGAAGATGAACAATTTTCTTGGGTTTATGATTACCATCAAAAGATGAGGCATTTGAAAAGCATTGTTTGGAATAAAAAAATATTTTTACCTGTCTGACTGCTAAAATTAATGCAGATGTACTTATTTCTATTCTTTTTGTGTAGTAGCCATTTGGTTTTTAATGCAAGAAATATATTCTAAAATCAGTGGAAAAATGTCAATTTCCTAATTCAGATTCCAAGTTTAAGTTTCTTGGGTTTTGTTTTAGGTTGGTTCTTGTTGTTGGTTTGTTTTGTTTGGTTAGTTTTTGTTTCTTTTTAACATTTAGCTTGTAATTAGGCTGAGCTAAATGATAAAGCCAGGCATGTCAAAATGGCTAAGAACAAACCTAGGTAATTAATTTTGTGCTTTACATTAGATCATGTTAACCTGAGACTTCAAAATGCCGATTTCTAGCTCAGGTTTAACTGGACTTTTGTCCCAGAGATATCTGTTTTCATTCAGTTTGTGGGGTTTTTTTTGACTCCAGAGGAATAATAGAAACAAGTTAATGTGAACATGGATTTAAAACCCATGGATTTAAATCAATAGTGCAATCTTTAAAAAGTTCAATAAGTGTATAAAAGAAAAGGACAGCAGTGTGTATCTTCCTTAATGTTATTTTTAAGACTTGAGATGTTTAGTCATTATATTAACTTAAGCTGGTAGCATGGCTGTATTAATCTCTATTGCATCAAGTTCCATTTAAAAAATTTTATAACAAATCAAATTAAACCATTTCACTGCAAGTCCCATGTGAATGCTTACAGATTGTTTAGCACAAAATAAATTGAAAGCAATACCAAGTTGAAGTGTAGTTGATGTTTCTTTCTTTTTGAATCTTGAACTCAGACTTGAATGAAGTAAATTAAGAGTATTTTAAACTACAAGTACATGGATTCCTTCACTTTATGCTGGTTATCTTAACTATTTCATTAAAATATTAGCCAGATATTTTGAGAAGTTTTCTTCCCCACTAAGCACTTAGTAGGAATATATTTGTGCTGGAGAACTATGGTTTTCAGTTCTTAAAGTGGATATAATAAGGCATCATTTTGTTACTGAATCTTACTTTTTCTCTGTAAAATGGAATAGCATAGCTCTAAACCAGGTTTTATACTTTTTCCATTTTTAAAAATGTAAGTATTGTTTTGTGTGAAAAATATACTGTAAATCATCTTAGCAGGATAAAATCCAAATTGAATTTACCATGTAGATCATTTAAGTAGTGTAGGGGAGTAAAGGGGCAACAACTTCTAAAAGGAAGAGCCAATATATTTCAGGAATAAGTAAAACACGATGAGGATATTTTTCAGAACTGTTCTTTTCTGTTTAGAAACACATTGAGTTGATAAAAATAAAATTAATGAGTGTCTCATTTCTAATAAATGTGAAAGACAGTAAAGACAACCAAGAAGGAAAAGGTTATTTGGTATTATTGGAAAAAGCAAGACTGGTCATTTTTTATTTTCTGATCTATGTACTGACGTTTAAAGGAACTTACTACATACAGCTGGGGAAAAAAGCCTCATTAGAGGCATAGGTAGACATATGATGAGTTTCTAGAGTAATTACTCCAGTCATAGTATAAATATTTTCATATATCAATTCCATGCACAAAAGTGAGATAAACTGTTTCACTGCAGGGCTGGTCTGACTTTTGAACAATCAATTTCTGTATAAATGCAGTTATTACACTGTTATGAGGAAAGAAATGCCAGTAAATAGCAATGGTGTGAAAATATCAGGGGTGGCAATATTTTATTTAGAATAGTCTGTAGCAAAGGGAATGAAGAAATGTCCAAGGTAACCTTAGTTTAGCTAACTCAGTTAACCCTAATAAAATAACTGCTGCATCATGGAACACCCCTTGGGCTGCCAAATTTTACCAAAAAGCATGGTAAATTTGTGAGTAGTAATCTCTGTTGAGCTGTCTGCCTCTGTGCCATGATATAAACAGGATTTGAATCAGCTACTATAGCATTATACTGAAACAACCAAACCTTGAGCTGCTGAGATGTTTAGAGAATTGAACAAGGTATCAAGAGAGGTAGAGGGATGAGACTGAAGTGTGTACCAGTGAATTTTCTGACAGTGAAATATAACTAACCTGTAAGTCATAAAGACACCAGTGTTGTCTCTTTGACAAGTTGAAGACTGGGTCAAATGCAGAGCTGTTGGTTTCAAAGTGCTTCTTGGGCACTCAGCTGGTAATTGTACCTACAGGAGCCTTTGCTGTTTGCAGGTCTGTTATTGGAATGCTCTGTTCCAGAGGCAGCCCTGAAAGTTCTTCTGGTTTGCTGAGTACTTTCCTCCTTGTCTGCCCAGGTGGAAAATTACAGGGGAGTAGCAGAGATCAGATTTCTTCCAGCAGCCCCTGTTTCTCTGCAGATTTGCTGCACTCTGACTTGCAGAGCCTTTCCTCTGAATCTCTGGGCACTACTAGCATTAAGGGCATAACAAAGGAGGGAAAATAGTAAAACTCTTGAGGCTAAATGATGAAGCTGAGCATGTCTGGATACTGGACCCATGCTGGCCTTGACATGTCTGTGGTTTGGCTGGTACCCAGCATCCAGCCTCAGAGGTCATTGACACAAGGCTTTCCTTCCTCCTTGTTTGTTGTGGTTTAACCCCAGACTGATGCACCTTATAGCTGCTCCATTTCCCCAGGTGATGGGATGGGAATTGAAAGAGGAGCAGGGAGAAAACCTGTGGGTGGAGGAAAAACCAGTTTAATAGGGAAAGCAAAAGCCCTGCATGTGAGCAAAGCAAAACAAGAACTGAATTCACCACTTGCTATCCTCAGGCAGGTGTTCAGCCACTCCCAGCAGGAGATGGCTGGGGAAGACAGACAACACCACTCCAAATGTCACCCTCTTCCTTCTTCTTCTCCCAGCTTTTTTCTGTTGCTGAGCATGACATGTGGTGTGGTCCCTTTGGCCATTTGGGGCAGCTGTCCTGACTGTGTCCTCTCCCAGCTCCTTGTGCACCCCCAGCCCCCTCAGTGGTGGGGCAGTGGCAGGAGCAGAAAAAGCCTCATTACACGGTACAAACACAGCTCAGCAGTAAGGAAAACATCCCTGGTATTATCAACCTTGGTATTATCAACCCTGCTTCCAGCACAAATCCAAAATGTAGCTCTGGAGCACCTCCTATGAAGAAAATGAACTCTACTCCAGCCAAAGCCAGCATGTTTCTATTCTGTGCTCCAAAACACAGGGAGCCTTTCTGTCCTGTTTCTAGAGAGGGGCTCATATCCTGCATGACAGTGGATGGAAATGCCAAGATTTGCTTTGTTGTTACATGATAAATTAATAATTTAGAAGCTTAATCTAAAAAAGAAAATTAGAATATCCTAATTTTCCTTGTGCTCAATGTTTAATTCATGTTTCATTAACATAGCTTCTTCACTTTATAAAAATTCTCAGTATTTTTTCTCTGAAGAAAAACATAATGAATAAGTGAGCTTGACAGTACATGATTTCTCCTTTCTGCAGAAGATGGTAAAGGTATATTTATTTTATTACCCAGATGGCTTTAGTGTTTGCTTTGCCACCATTATTGCATATCTCATAATGCATATTATATCTCATATAATTTTACCTCAAAAAATTCCAGCCACAGAGAAGGCTGTGCTGACCTTGTGACACTGCTATTCCAGCAGCACTGGCAGGGATGATGCTGTTCAGTAACAGGCTGAAGGTCACACAGGAGGAGTGTGGGGTGGCTCTGGAGCTGAGCTGCTGAGCAGGTAACCTCTGCTTTTTTCCTTCTAAAGGTTTTAGTCTTTAGAAATTAGTTCCTTTGAAATAGGAATGAATATAATCAGAATGACCTGTGCTGCTCCTTTTGTGTGTATGTGATGGGGAGGATTTTGTAGCACTGTCTACAGGCAGTGTGAGCTCTGCTGCCTTTCTTTCACCTGAATTCAGAAGAGAATTATCAGGAACACATAGCTGAGTTCAGTTCAGTTGATTTATGATTAGGAATTCAAGAGAAGCAAATGTATTCATCAAATTTCATAGGGACGTCTTGTCAGAGACTAATTCTAATCCACAAAATTATCTTAAATGGGGCACAATGACTTTCCTGATTGTTGCTTTCTGCTGCCATTATTTTGAAAATGGAATCAAGCAAGAGTCTTGTATGACCAGTTGTTCTGGCAGCAAGCATGTCAGATCTGTGCTGCCTATTTGAGTTACTGTTATTTCATAATATTCCAATCCTCAAAGTTTTCCTTTTTGTTGGGCTTGGCAGGTGGTGGCAGGGCATGGGTGGCTTCTCATGCAACTGCCTACTTTTACAGAAAGTATTGAGAAGAGATGAAAATTGTTCATTCAAATGTAGTAGTAGGTCCTTTTGTGAGCGCTGTTCCTTTCTATGCATAATTTAATCTTATACAGAAAATAACCACATTCCTCATTTTCCATTAGGAAGAAAATTTCCATTTTGCACAAATAAAGAATAATGCCACTGATGGGTCAGGTACTTCTCTGTAGTCAAGGGGTGTTTCCTGCAGCTAATACACACCCTGAGGTCTGAAACATGCTCATCCAAACCCTGCTAAATTACAAATATTTTGGCTGGTGAAACTTTATTAAGTTGCATTAATAACTCATGGACCAAAACACTTGACTCCCTAGAATTTTTTGTGTGTTGTGTATTCTTTCAAGTCATACAAGAAACTAATTCAGAAGGCTAAATCTGTATAGTGATACTTATGCCATAATGTCATTGCAATACATAGTTTTTTCTTCAGAAAAAAGAATATTCTACACAAGACTACAACTTTCTATGTAATAGGGCAACTTTTAAAGATTTTTTGTTTTTTAGTCAGCAATTTTATAGATCTCCAGAGAGTGGCCTGTTTGAATTTTAAAACTAGTCTTCCTCTGGGTTCTAAATGATATTTAATATGCTAAGGAAGGGTTATTCTGCAAAATGTTCCTGTATTTGAACTTTGGTAGGCAATTACACTGCATGTCAAATTGTTCTTATCTCTAAAATTCGGTGTGTGCAGACCATAGAAAATAGAGTAGCAGAGTCATGTTTATCTCCTGCCTTAAAGTCAGGGGGCATCGTTTGTGTAGACCATCTGGTAGTAGTTAAGGATATTTTAACTGACACCTCTGAGTGGCTCCAATTATTTTTTTCAATCCAGGTACAAAAACAGGTACAAAGCAAATGGCTCACTGAATTACTGAGGGGTTTTGGTTTCCTGGCAGAGGCACTCTGCCTCTGTAGGTAAGCACTGGCTTGATGTGACCTTGAGCTTTTTAGGAGAGGAGTCTGTGACAAACAGTATTCAATGTAGATGTTATTACTAGGCAAGCTGAATTCCTGTGTGTATTTTAAATTTTGTCCAAAAAAATGAAATAGAAGGTTTTGCTGCAATTTGAAAAATGGTCTTTATTCTGCAGGTTAGAAGTCTTGCATGCCTTTGCCCTGATAAACAAAGGATCCTTTGTACTTCTAGCCTGGATGTGAAACAAAGAATTTTATTTCTCTGAATATTTTTTGGTCATATTTTTGAATTGGGAAATATTCAATGTAATAAAGTGAAAAACGTGTTTGACAGTTTTTGAAAAAAGTCCAGGGCTCTGTTGCTTTTATTAAGTAGCTGAAGCGAAATGTTGGGCTTGTAATATTTGTGGGGAGAAAAGTGGGAAGAGACACATCCAGCAAACCTGTTAAGCCACTTAGGAGTGAGTTTACACCTCTCCTTACAATTACCTCATTTGTTGTTATAATTGCCATCTTGAACAAATGGCCTCTTGAAGGGCACCAAACACCATGATACCAAATATAAATCTTACATCTTTTAGTCCTTTTTTATTGATTTCTTAGATATTTTTTCTAACTAGATCCAGTCCCTGGCAGATATTTCCAAGAAGAGTTTTGAAGGGTTTTTATTTATAAAGATGGCAATCTTGGGCAGCCATAATATAAAGCAAGGGTCTCGTTTTCATTTGTTTTTTCAAGTATTGAATGTGGCTTTCATCTGTGCTGTGTGAGGCTTTGAATGTGGTATAAAATCACTTTCCATTTATTCACAATCTTTCTCATGGCTGATGACTGCCATGCATAATGAAAGACTATATTCATTTATCATCCACAGTAAATCATTAATCACAGAGGTATCTTGTGGAGAAACCTAATCAAAGCTTTTCAGTTTTTCTGGTTGGTTAAACTCAGAACAGCAAAGAAATGATTGCTCAGTTAGTTGGTTAAACATTTGGTTTATTAGGTGATATCACAGACAGTTTCTAAGCTTTTTTGTGTTTTACAGATGAAAGTTTGTTGTTAAGGAGATTAAGGCAGATGGCAAAGGTAATTCTTATCCCTTGAAAAACACAAAGACTGTTCAGTGTGAACTGTTTATCCAGGTGTGGATATGCCACAAATGAATTTGATACCAAGTAACTATCAATAATAAATTTATATGTCTTTGGATACAAAACCTAACCTGAGTTGTAAGTGAATTCAATAGTCTGGAACCATTATGTAACAATTCTTCTTAGGCTATGTACATTGATTTAGAATATGAAACTTTCTTTTTTCTTTTTTTTTCTTTTAAGGAAACACCTTCAAATTAAAGAAAATTGGTCTGTTGTTGAGGGAAGGGAAATGATCATTAGTTCAGGAGCTCGTCATATGTCTGGATGGCTTGAATGGCTTTACTAACATACCTTTTTAATTTTATTTCTTTGTATGACCTACCTTTTAGGGAAGACAAAGAAGGCAAGCTGTCTGTATCAGGAGAGGAATGATAATTCAGTAGTTCCAGCATAATTATGGATGAGGCATTTAAGTCAAATCCACATAACTCCTTTTCAAATGTTAAAAGCCTCATTTAGTTCAGTGGTTCCTACAGAGGATTTACTAAAGTGTCCCCATTTAGTTTCTCCAAGGCTAAAGGATCCTGAAACACTGGAGTCAACAAATTAGCTGCAAGTTTTATTATCTAAATCTGAACAATGTTTCAGGGCTCTGTAGCTATGATCTCTACTCTTTATGCCATCTACTCAGAGAGCATAGAGATCCTACCCTGTTTCAGAGAGCTGCACTGGCAATTTACAGACTGAAGAAATACAGTGAATTGTACCAACCATAAATACGATTTTTTAACAGTCTGGCTATAATTTCTATATGATGTTAGTGTGTTTCAGTTGGCCTGATTCTACAGAAAATAATGTAAAACACCCTGCTTTCTTTACTCTTCTTTGTCTGCATTTTCAAGATAATTTCCTTTCTGGTTACTTGCTCTACTTACTTCTAATAGTTACAACATTTTTAAAGAAAACTGACAGACACGTGGGTTTTTTGGTTTTCCTTTTAAAGTTGATGCTGTCCATTCTGTAAGAGTTGTACTATTTCTTTAAGGAAAGAAAAAGAAGAGCAGGTACATACTTTAATTCAGTCACAGAATAGATTGCAAGGTCTTAACAAAATCAAGTTAACATCTGGGTATGAAACTTTCATTATGCAGTAAGTAGCCTCTCTGTTGTGGGGATTATCTATAGTTGACTTTTTTTGAAAGAAAAAAAAAAGGAAAAAAGGAGGAGGGTGAGTGTCCTGGATTATTGTTCAGGCCTTCCCATCTGAAGGGATTCACGAGGGTGTTCAAGAAGCAGTATGTCTTTAGCCAGTTCCTTATTGGATTCCCAGTTTGTTCTTTTTAATGCCATACATTCATTTTACATTATTTTAGTGTATTTTTTATGTGTTTATATTGAATTTAGTTTCATTTTAATTAGTAGGATTTATGTTGTGCACAGCATAGACCATAGGGGTGGAACTTGAAGAAAGAAGCTTCTTCTCAGAATAAATAACACTCAAATGATCAGGACATTTCTGCAGTATAGAAAACTTGGCTTTGAGTCTCTAATTCTTCATTCTCACAACAAAAACTGAATGTGACTCTCACACCTCAGGTGGGTTCCTGACCAGCAGACTGCAAACTACTGATTTTTCTGAAGGGTTTACTTTCTCTCTGGCTTTGAGCACTTATGATTTGGTGGCCTGATGTGAGGAACCAAGGAAGCTTCTTTTCTACTTAGGCTGGCTGCATGTGTTAAATGACAAGATATCCTCTCTGATACTGTTAAGATGAATTTTTCTTCTTGTGTGAAAAAAATCATCACCTAATACCAACCTAAATAATAAATATAAATTTCTACGTACGCCAGTTAAGGTCATTCTTATTGCAGGCATAGAAATCTATATTTAGCTTACCTGCAGAGCAAAGAAATTACTTTTCATTGTTTACAGCACATTTCAGGCTAGATTGTGGGGCAGCCCAATGGCCTATATAATGTCATGGCTTGCTATCATAGATTTATTGTGTAACTGACTCTCTGACCCAGGATAAAGAGCATTGCATTCTCTGTGTGAAAATAAATACTTGATCAAAATTTATAGACTATTAGAATATTTTCTTATCATGATCTTGGATTTCTGTCTTGGAGAATAAATAAGAGCAGCAGTATGTTCTCTTATTGGCATCTGAATGTTAGTACAGGGGACATAATGGTGTCAGGGGAAAATAATTTGCAACTGATCCACTGAGATGGATCATTCTAATTAATATCATCTTAGAGACTGCCAATTTGCAGTTTTACAAGGGGATGGAAATGTGTGTTGATTTGGATTCACTGCAAAAATTAAATTTCATTTTTCATAGGTACTATTAATTCCATCTTTCAAATTGGATTCCTCCTGTTTATGAGACTAGAATCAGATTATAGGTTCATATAAGTTAATCTTTTGGGCACTGTGCTATTATGGCTTTTTTTTTTTTTTTAAAGTCACAAATCAACTTTGGCTTAGGACATGTTTGTTTTCCTGGTATAGTCATACAGCTTTCTCTTCTGGTGTAGTCTGTCCCTGAGATGCCACATGTCATTTTCAAAAATTTAATTTGAAATTAACTAATATATTTTATGTTTGCCAAAGTCTTTGTGCAGAAAAACTATTTTCTGGTCAGAGGCAGTGTGATCACCACACTTGGAGAAAAGGGAGAATTGTTTCCTTTTCAGATGGATGGATATCACAAAGAAGGAGGAAAGGGATGGGGATTCATAGTGTTGCCAGTTCTGGAAGATGTCCACAGAAACTGTGATCTCTTTGACTAGAGCATACACGTATTAGTACTATTTAACATTAGCAAAAAGAATGAAAGAATGAATAAAGTCTACTTCCTTTTTAATACTTAGGTGCAAATGTGCTTAAGTAAAAAGGGAAAAAAGCCTTCTCACGAGGAATGAGAGATGTGTTTCTGCGTGTGTGTTTTCACACAGAGGTCATTGTGGCTGACTTCACTAAGTGCAATGCACAATGCAGTTCGTTACTCGTGACCTTAAAAACTCATCTGGGAAAGTACATTGCCAAAAAAAGATGTGAATAAAACATGATGAAATAATCTTAGTTGAATTTAGCGCTTATCAGTTAGGGATATACAGTTTGCAAGCATTTTAGCAGTGCAGATTAGCTTTACCTGTCTTTGGTAAAGCTAATTCCAGGATTTAACTAATTCCATTCAAACAATACAATCCTGTTGATTTCTTTGGTATAGAGTCTAGACAGACTCATTTGGGTGAAAATCTGAATCCAAAATAGGGAATTCCCTTTTCATATTTACTTGGCAAAGAGGCTGCAATTAGCACAATTTTTAGACTCCTTTGCCATTAGACCCAGGTCTGCTGATGCAGTGCAGAGCTTCAGCAGAGGAGCTGTTCCTGGTGCTGGAATGGATCTTGGGCTGTCCTTTCCAGCCTTTGCTGCAGGGGCCCCACGTGCACAGCAGAGCTTTTGTTTCACTGCAGGCAATATCTTATCCAGGTTATTTTTCTTTTCTATTTTTTTTATTGGTATCTCTAATAAAAATTTGATGTCTCTCAGAATCAAGTGAACATTTCTGAAACCATGAGCTGCACCCAAGCATTTCTCAAGGTTTCTCTGGTAACTCATGGCTTTTTTAATGCATCCATAAATATGTATTTGATCATTCACACTGCATATGGTGATATTGAGTGACCTCATTTGGACTTTCCTGAACTTCTGTATGTGTCACCACAGTGCTGCTTTCATAGGCTTTTCTGCAATGGGTTGTTGTGCTTTCTTCTGTAGAGGTGTGATACCAATGAGCTGCATGTATGCATATCACATCTGCCTATTTAGGACACATGGTAGATGCTTTAGCTGAGATTATGGGATGCCACAACATGATCAACTTTTATTATATTGTAGCATTATAACTATCGAATGTGTTCTGCAAGGCTTAAGGACTTAACATGCAAAAGTTTGAACTCAGGTGTCATAATAGCAGAAAAGTTATTGCTATTATTTGCTTTCACAGATTTAAAAAATAATTTGTCAAGGGAACTAGAAGACTTAATTTTCATCTTTGCTGAAAAACTTAATGCAGTTTAAAAAACCAAGCTATGTTTGGCCATCAAGTTGTAGAATAACTGAGGCAGAAAAGGCCCTCTAGGATCAGTAAGTCAAACTGTTAACCCAAACCCATGTCTAAACCATGTCCCTCAGCACCACATCTGCACAGCTTTAAATACCTCCAGGAGTGCTGACTCCACCACTTCCCAGGACAGCCTGTTCCAATGCCTGACACAGTTTCAGTAAAGAATTTTTTCCTAATACCCAACCTAACCCTTCCCTGGTGCAGTTTGAGGCTGTTCCCTCTCATCCTGTCATTTCTTACCTGGGAGAGGAGACCAACCCTCACCTCACTGCACCCTCGTTTCAGTAAGATCCCTCCTGAGCCTCCTTTTCTCTGGCTAAACCTCCCCAGTTCCCTCAGCTGCTCCTCCTTTGTGCTCCACTCCCTTCACCAGCTCTGTTGTCCTTGTCTGGACTCACTCCAGCACCTGAATGTCCCTCCTGTACTGAGGCCCAAAGAACCAGACACAGGATTCAAGGTGCAATCTCACCATAGTATTATCTGAGTGCAAGGTTATGGTGTTACATTAAAAGATTATCCTTTGGTATATCATCCACCTCTGTACAAAATTTTGCAAGAAACACATTCCCCTTGTCAGAGGTACAGGTAAGTGAAAATGTCCACGCACACTGTGAGCACTTGGCACAGCTCTTCCAGGGGATACCACTCTGTGACTCTCTCCTCACATGCTTTTATGACCAACTGTTTAGGATAGAGGGTCTTATGTCTGTAATATGGTATTTATAACCAAGGCAGGTGCAAATGTGTGTCAAAAAGTTACTAGAAAATGCTCATAGGAGGGCAAGAATCCCCACCAGTGCAGGTTGTACTTAAGCTTTGGTGTGGGGTCTGCCAGCTCCTCTCAAGACTGTGAAGAAGAATTTGATGTTAGGCAGCCTCTGATGTTTGCTAATCAGAGGCAAAAGATGCATGTGCCAGTATCTGAGTAAATGTGGACTTCAGTTTTTCTGACTAGTGGACAGTTTTAATTAATATAACCTTTTTTCCCTTGACCTATAACTTATGGCCACTGTCATGGAATCTGAATGAAACAAAACCTGAACTGTTTTTCAAGTCAGTTATTTTATAGATAGGCAAGTACTGGGAGGAGGCTGATCTCCAAAGCAGTACCTCATAACCATCAGGGAGAAAGGCCAAAAGGGAGGTTTTGAAATATTAAATGTATGGGAGTTTTAAATCTTTTTCTTACTGCAGATTTTTGCTACATTTTTGGGTCTGATGGGAACATAATTTACATATTTCCTCACAAATGTTCTTACTAATCCCTGAGTCGGTGCTGGTGAGATGCACTTCTTATTGAACCATTAATTTATAAAACCAAAAGCGTATTAAAAGGCAACATTTAGAGGAAGCCTGAGTACAAACATTGTGAAGGAACAGATAACTTCTTCTCCTGACATTATCACATCATTCAAGCTGCAGTTGTCAACCCTAATGAAAGGTGGTGATGCTGATTTGAGCATATTGCTTATGTGATGTGCAAGAGCTTTGGGAGATAAGGAATCCCTGGTGCTATCATTTATAATTAAAGTGTCCATCACTTCCCTCTGAAAAACTGCTTGACGAATAAATAATTAAAGATCTGATTCTGATACACTTAGTTGAAATGAGACTTCTGAGAACAGTTCAAAAGCAGCAAATGGAATTTCTTCAAAGTAAGGCTTCAAGATAAATAATAGTATTACAATCTCAGTCAAAGCCAGTTCTTGTTTATTGAGGCAGGAGGGTATTCTGGTTTATGTGCTTTAAAATCTAATCTCGCAGGCATCTTAAACTTCCTGCTTGCAAACAATGCCTGATGATGTCTATCATTTTATCTTTTAAGCACAGTATAAACTGGTATTAAAATTAATGGCTACCTAACTGTTCCCTGCTTTTTCAGGCAGCCAAAGATAAGTTGTCTGTCTCATGGTTTGTGCAGCATGGAAGCTTTATAAAGTGATATGTTACCTAAAGAGTTTATTTTACGTGCAAATATGCATATTTTATACAGGATTTTTCTTTGGTTGTTTCACTGAATTGATATTTAAAATAATGGTTATGCTAGCATGAGGTTTGTTTTCTAGTTCCTAAAATAATCGAGAGGTTTGAGGGGAAATTTTTTGAAATACGCATTATTTCATTGTGTTGCAGTAATAACCATGCTCCCACTAGAGCCCAGGTAACTTGCATACTGTAGCTCTGCGAGTCCCTGGCGGTGTGGCAGGGTTGATTTGGTGCCTTAAGATTAACCTTTCACTGCCGCATGCGTATGTTTGTCATTTATCCCCTTTTCCTCAGGTGCAAAGAGGGCTACCAAGGAGTCCGCTGTGACCAATTTTTGCCGAAAACCGACTCAATCTTGTCAGATCCAAGTACGTCAAATGTTTTTCTTCTCTTTCCAATCCGTGCTGGAGGCTGCTCTTGCCATGTGAGATGACCCTTTGCCTGTAGTCAGACAGTCCCTGCAGCTGTGTGTGACGAACAGTGATGCTCTTCTTGGAAGGGTAAAACCATGTCACCCAGTCTCTGTTCCTGTGAAATGTGTGCTGCTCCAGCAGGGCACATGATTCCTTATGGTTTGCAATAATACTGTCCCTGCTCAGAGCCAAAACATTTGTGTTTCTCTACATAAAATTGCGTAATCTAAAAGGAAACACGATACAGAGTGCAAAGTGGTTCCTTCAAAAGGAAATAAATGCACATTTTGTGGCGCTGAAGAGATTATAATCTCCTTGGAAACAGTTTATATGAGTTTACATGGAAGTTAATTATTTTTCACTTTGACAAGTGATTTGTTGTCTATTTGCATAAAAAATAAATAGTAAAGATGTACTTTCAGGTGGTAATATGGAGACAAAGTAACTTTCTATTACACTGGCCACTGCATGTCAGAATAACATCTGCATATTTCTTCCATTGTTTCCCTTTCTAAATTCTCTTGACTAATAAAACTATGCCAAAAATATTACCCAAGATTATTTTTTGAAGGTGAATCCATTTAATTATGCTTATCTTACATTTTTTAATGAAGTGACGTACAACAAAGGGTCATATCCAATCTCTTGGTTTTGTTCATATACCTGGAAACTGTAACATATTAAGTGTTCTGGTTTTGGGTACTCTTTAAAATGAGATTTTAGTTGTTCTGTTTTAGCTTTTTTTGAAGAACAATGCTTGTTTTTCTAGTCTTTGTGCTTTTTAATTTATTTTCTTGTGCTTTTCCATGTGAAAACCTGTTTCAAAAGGCACCTGTTGCTTTGTAGTTTTGTGTTGTGGAGTTCCCATTATGATTTGCTTTGTGTTTGGTTTATTTTCTCCTTAGCTTGACCTTTAATGGTAAAGTGCAGAGCTTGTAGTGAACAAGCAGATTTTACCTCAGCCAAGTTTTATGTGCATGTGCCAATATAGAAGGTCTGTATATGTGAAAGAAAGAGGTAGTTTGTATCCTAGGAGTGTGTGAAAGGACAGTTGATTAACAGCAGGACAGGGTGGTACCTGTCTGACCTGGTTTTCACAGGGGGCTCTGGCTTTACTCTCTCAAGAGCAGAGGTTAAATCTGTGCAGATTCAACACAAAGCCCCAAAAAGGCATCTAGCAGATTAGGCTGCATCTAGCAAGACCAAAAGCCCCATAGTGTTTATCTGGTGCAGACATTATTTTTGGTTTTTCTTTTCTGTTGGTTTCACAGACTTGCTTCTCTTTATCAGGAGATGCTTACTCCAGTTGGGTTCTGGCTGGATTGTTTCCAGAGCATTTTTCAGCCACATGACAGTGAGGCTAAGTGCTGCTGAAACATCCTTTTTATACCTTCTGAAAACAGAAGTTATTTTTTTATTTTGTTGAGATTTTCTTCAAAATTATATTATTTGGAGTATGTAAGGAGTGGGGGCTTTGGCTTGACATTGTCGTGGATCCACTGGACACACCCATGGCCAAAGGAGCCTCTCTTTTGGTATGAGTGAAGGTTAACATGAGTTAGGTACGTTTCTAGTCAGTTTTGAAATTTAACTTATATTTGAGCCTTGGCTGTTTTGAAAAAAGGAAAAGACAGGGCCAGTTCAGGTCCCTTTCTGCGTGCTGGCATATTGTGATATATCTCATTGTACATGTGTGCACATGCACTTGTTCTAAGGATGTCAAGCCTGGAAGGAAGATAATTGAACTTTCTGCTGCAGCTGGACAGTGACAACATTTTGTTCAGGAGTTAAATCAGTAATGTGGTTATCTTCCTTCTGGTGAGAGAAAGAAAATGAATACCACGCTGATAAGTAGCACTCCATGGCAGAAGTGTTTCTTATTTGCATAACCCGAGGAGTGTAAAAAGTATTTGACACAGTAGTCAAGCACAGTATTATCATCTTCAAAGGCTCTGGGTTTGCACTGCCAAAACTTAGGTTTGTGCTTGAATGTGTTTGGATTAGAAAGAGGATGGCTGAAGGGTGAATTGGGAGGTGGCTTCAGAAAGAAGCAATTTTTTAAATGCAACACTAAATTTCTGAAAGCTGGAAAATCAGATGAGGGCTCTTTTGTCTGGGCTGCACATAGGCAGCCCTGGCTGGTGTCAGTCAAGCTTTATGAACAAGTCCAGCGTGTCTGAGTTTCATGGGATTGCTTAGGGTGTTCCTAGTGGTGAATGTGCTGCTGATGACACATCTGCTAACATCTAGGTTATTTGAAGTTCGCATGCATGAAGTACTGAAGCAATGTTTTTGTCTCACCTTGCCTATGATACCACAGGTTGTATTTTCAGAATGTACCCTTATCATGACTGGGAAGTGAATCTGCACCAGTCACGTGTAAATAGCAACCATTTTGTTATCAAATTGTTACTTATGTACATGGGCCAAAGCATATTGATTTTTTGGTCTGTGTTTTCTTATGTTCTTTTTTAAATAGCCTGCTAAAACAAACCAAGCTTGTTCCGCATAGCTATTATCTGCATATTATGTGCATAGTGGAAAATAGTGTGTTATGGTCCTGCAATACTTTTAACACCAACTTCTTACCTCATTCTAGATGTATGTTAGGCAGGTCTTGACTTTGCATCACAGATATTAATACAAATTATGTATTACTTAATATGGATTAATGCATGCTAGATCACATACATATAGTTTAATTCAACTAACTGATGAAAGTATTTAAGACTCTTGTCAGGAAACACTCTTGAAACTTCCTGGTGATGTTTCAGAGTTCCTGAATTGGCATCCATGGCTTCTTGCCACCTGCTACCTTCCTTCAGCTCAGAGACAGGATTAAAGTCCTAAGGAAAAAAAAATAAATTAAAACACACAGACTAATGTCAAAACACTCCAGGCACAGGCTCTGTCACTGGACCTTTAGGCATCACAGGTGTAACAGCTTCCACTTCCCTTAATGTCTCCACTGTTGACAAGGTTTTCTGGCTCTAAGAGAAAGTTGTTAAAAAAGAATCCAAACCAATCCAAACACAGAAGTTTGATAATCTTGGAATATAAGAGAAACTTGCCTAAACCATGGGAGCCCCAGACATGTGTGAACCTAACAAAATAATAAAGTCAGCAGTAGGGGAAAAGGCTGCATGGCAGAGCCACCCAGGCTCACAGTCTCTGTCACGAGAAGGAAGTCTGTCAGCCATGCTCACAGTGTGCAGGAGAAGTCCCTGAACTCTCTCTCTGTCATCTTCTCCATTATATGGAGGAAATAATAATGGGAGAAAAAGAACAGAAACAGCAGTCACATGCTGGGAGGAAAGTATATTTAGAATGTTACTTCAGCTTTCTTTGTGTGGGCTACCTCCTCTGTAAATACAACTAGCAGCAACGGTAGAACACTTCTATTTTCAGCATTTTAAGTACAACCTTAATACAACTTCATGCACAATAATTTTTTCTGTAGCTCTATGTGTATCTGTAGGATTGGAAACTTATTTATGACATGAATTGTAGAAATGTACTCCTGTACTATCCTTAATGGTGTTCTGGAGTAGACCTGCCTAGCCCAATGGCTCCGGAAAGGTAAGTTGTGTGTAGGCTGCAGATATTTCTTTTAATTTTTATTTTATACTGAGGCAAAGTAAAACCTTTAAAGCTTTGACTGTTCTGTGGGCATATTCCAAAGTGGGGAATGAGGCATTGAAAATGAGTTTATCACCTTACCTCATTTTACCAAATTGCTCTTTTTCACCTATAAGTATTTTGTTCTTAGCATGAAAGCTACTTTTCTATGCAAACTGTGTATTTCAGTTTTACAGTGTTCAGTATTAATTTTTTACTCATCATATTAACATTCCCATTTGACTCAGAACCTTGAGTAAAGAGGGATCCCCGATGAAATATTGGGAATGTTGTCCAATCCTTCTGCAGAATAAATTCATTATTTCCTAGAAGAATAAAACTGGGCTGTAAAGTTTATAGGTCACTAGGCCATGCTCCTGCTGTTGCAGTCAACCCCATCACATAATTCCTTCTGTAATCTGATCATACTTCACTCATAATCTGTGTGAACCAGCCACCAGAAACAGGGTTTGTTTAGCATCCCTGCTCTGAGTGTTTCAAGACTTTTCGGCTTCCAGACAAAACTTACAGCAAAATGTGTCAATTTTTTTGTGCTTTGTTAAAATGTTTCATTTCAACTTTGATTTTTTTTCTCTTGGTGTCCATGTTGTTATGTTTGAGCTTTGTTAAACTGGCTTTTTCAAATGTCAAAAGTCATTTTCCTATTGAGTGAGCTATAGCCTGTGGTCTTACAACACTTTAACCTGTGACAACATGGCACACATGTTTCTCTTTGAATCTCATCAAAGGGAAGCCTGCAAGTGTCATATCTGGAACCTGCAGTTGCTCATTCTTAGATTACTGTAGCAAAGGATCAAACTCCCTCGTCTGGAAGACTGGGACTGTAGATAAGAAAAAACAACTATAGCTAGGTTACAAATGAAAAAATGTCTTTCCAAAAATGTATTAAAAACCCCAAGACCCCCACTAATGTCCTCAAAAAAAAAAAAAGAAAAGCTCCCCAAGAAAAATCAGCAAAATCTTAGGCATTTTATTATTTCATTTTATTTTTTATGCTCCCTACCCAGTTTTGTGTATGTAAGGTTATAGGATAATTGGATAATTTATGTTGAAAGAGAAGTCTGGAGAACTCAGGAAGTTGAGCCTCCTGCTTTAAGCAGACATGGCTTTGAGGTCTGTGCTACTGCACTGGACACCACAAAGGTTTTTTGCAAAGGGACATATTAAATAGAGGATAAGGAGCATCACTGTTGTGAAATACTCTAAAATATATTTTCAAATAATTTGAATACATAAAATGAAACTTGTGCCCCTCACTGAATGACTGATTTTCTAGGGCCTGAATAATTTTTTTGTTAAATCTACTTAACCCTTCTGAATTTGTCAGAGTTCCTTCTGAATTTGCTTTTTTCTCCTATTTTGATTTCTAGAAGGTGTAGGAGAAAATAAGATTTTGCTGTCAGAAGGACTTGAAAGGTTGCATGGAAATAGGGGCAGTTAAGAGGGGAGACTACCCAGAGGTGGATACCTGAGTTTTGTGGAGGACAAGTCCTTCTCAAACAGATTTAGCATGGGTCTTACTTAATCACAGAAAGAACTTTTGAAATCTAGATCTAAGTCTAAATTTTGTGGCATAACTTAGTCTTAAAAAGAAAAGGTTTTAAGTCCTTCTGACTTAATTATTTCATCTGTTCAAGACTTTTTTTTTATTCAGAAAAAGCATATGAAGGTGGAGGTTGTAGACCAAGCTTCTTTTATAGTGGTTGTCATTTTATACTGTCTTATCAAACTAATGGCACCATGCCATACCACCTGTGTGCTCACAAAAAATATTAATATTGCTCTAGGGTGTTAAGCTTTTACAAAAATTAAATAATCAAAAGGTGGTATTTTATTGGCTTGTAAAATTAGGTTTTAAGAATAAAAGATGTGGTGACTACAGTCAAGGGAAATCCCCAAAAATGACAAGTCAGACAAGATCTGTTAGCCTCCATCAAGTGGATCTGACATTTCTCTCAACTGCAGTCTCTTTGAAGGTGTATAACCAGAGTTCCTCCAGTTCAAATGCATCACAAATTAACCTAGATTAGTCCTGATGCATTAATGGATTGAAAGGAAGGAATTGCCTTAATTGAAAGAGTCATAAAAAAGAAAACACAATCTCGGCAGAAGTTTCAATGAGTTTAACTGTAGGTGAGAGAAGATGCCTCAAATGAGAGACGGGCTGAGGAATATGAAACATCAACAAGGTAAAATAAGAAAATACATCCCTGAGGCAATGAGGGACATGCTTTCCCTCCTCTTTCATCATCAGATGTGTAATGACCTTGGGATATGATCAATAAAAGATGATGAGTTTTCAAATCTGAGTTGTATGGAAGATGTAAAATTTGACTTTCTGGGAATAGTATGAAACGTCTTGATTTGTTTTGTTGCTGGTTTTGTTTTCTTTTCCTTAAAATAAGAACTTAGGCTTTATTCTGCAGAGCTGGGATGGAATGTTCCAAACCAGAAGTGTGACATTAACAAAGCTTCAGTAAAAGCATTCCCGGTGATAACGGGAAGCATGAATGTGTTCATTATCAGAATGTCCTGAAACATAAAAGTCAAAGAGATTAATTGAAGTCACAGATTTGCCACTAATGCCATGGGCAAAGACAACCACTACTAGTTTTGATAATGTTATTTCTTACAATCCAAAATGCAAAATTTAAATTCCTAGGAAGCACCTAATAATATTTGATTCTATGGATAAACTAACAGTGACTTCTACAGAATGTGCAGTATAGATGTTCTTCAATAATTTTTTTTTAATTTCTTGTTTTCTCTGTCAGTACTACAAAATAGCCTTTCAAAATCAGAAGGATATTGGGAATCTTCAATTTTCTAATGGGGTGGGAGAGTATTATGAGTTCATTCATCTTCTGAATTTGTGTTGCTCTTCTCACGTCAAAACAGAAAAAAATAGTGCACTCATGTGAGTGCTGTTGCCAAATATTAAGCTGAATTGCTTTCATTACTTTTCTGTGCATAACAGAGGTGGTTTTTCCCCACTTTCTTTGAATTGTCAGTATTCTTAGAAAAACAAACCAGCAGTGGGTTTGCACAATGACTCCCCACACCTTCCAGCTTTCTTTCCGGAAATATTAGTAAGGGGGTTACAGTTTATTTCCATTTAATATTTCAGTTTTAAATTACATGTCAGCCTTTTCTAAATTCATATTGATCTTTTTTTAGGAATTAGCAGAAATAACATTAAAATAGTAAGTCGTGCAGGTTTATTTGGAAAAATAGAAAAAATTCAATCTGAATTAGACAAAAACTCTTAATTAGTTTTAAAGAGACATTAGTTCCTTATTCTTCTCTGTTCATCTCTTCTCCTAGAAGACCAGAATATATTGGCATCTGGTTACTCAACATTGTTTTATTTTCAAGACTTTTAATGTGAAGTATTCAGTAATGTCTGGTTTTGCCATGGCTTTTATGCCATAGATGGTCTTCCAGAATTCAGCTTGTGCAGGCTGCATCTCTGTTGACATTCTTACAAAATATCTGGAATTGGGCAGATGCAGTATCTTTGACAGCAGGGGAAAAAACACTAAACAAACCTCAAAACCACTTGTTTCCTTCTTCTTTAAAAATTGCATGTATGTGGAAGGGTAATAATGAAACTGAACAAGTAATTTTATATGGAGTCAGTACAAATCCCAAGGAAGAAAAAAATGGAATCTCTAGCAATACAAATCCCAGCCAACAAAAAGTTTTCAATCAGCATGTCTTTCTGTAAGCCATGGTTACTACAAATCAAAAAGGAAATGAAAGCCACCTGATGCAGGGGAGTTTGAAGGCCGCCTTTCCAAACTACCATTCATCTGTGAAATGTGGGACTTGTGTCTAGTTAAAGAATTTCCAGGTCTTTGTGTAGAGATTTTTGCACTTGTGTTTTGGGGAAGTTTACCATCTGAAGGTGGAGTCGCTCGGCGAGGGCTCGTTACACAGGAGCCCCAGCGATGGCTGAGAGTGGAGGTTACAGAGTTACATAAGGACCGCGCTGGGAATCGCTGTTCCCGCTCCGCCGCCAGCCGGGAACATCCCAGCGCCTCCGTGAGAGGCAGTGCAGCTCTCCCCAAACAGGCACCTTCTGAAGGGATGAGCCTCTGAGACAGCAACTCCTCCTATCCCCCTTACAAACACATCATGAGTTCCTAAATCTGCTGTTGGCCATTTCGTGGCTGTGCAAGTACAAATATAGTTGAAGTCTATGTTCTGTGACACCCTGGAAGCCCCTTATTTCATCTGTTACCCTGAGTAACTAACTTTTCTGACTTGTGCGCTCTTTGCTGACAACATGTTACTGTTGGTGTCAATCTCCCACGGATTTTCAGAAGGGCTTCCCTGATTTTGCCTGGATGGATAAGGTGCAGTCAATCACTGACTTCTCAGATCATATTTTTGGACCTCCTGAGAGGAAAATTCAGCAGTGTAGTGACCATAGTTCTTCATACTCAAGGAAAAAAGTGTAAGGAAAGATGGGCCATCATGAAAGGACATATAGGAAAATTGCACAAAACATGTTTGTAACTTAGCTGAAAAGCATTCATTTTTGGGGGTTCTTTTCTTTGTAAATTAGCTACTCAGTTGTCCAGGAAGATCTTACTTTAGCAATACTATTTCATTTTCCATCACAATTCTGATGTTGAATTCTTAATGGTTGGTTGAGATGACACAGTATAGGTGTCTTTAAGACGTCGTTGCCTGTTGCAAGAGCTAGTAAGGACACATGGAGCAAAGAGATGGATTTCTCTTATTAGCAGTTAATCCTGTGTCTTTGAATGTGTCTGTGTTAAATCTAAGTCTGAATTGAATGTTTTGCCATCTCCTATGGGTGGTTCTGCATTAAATGATTCCAGTAAAAATACAGTAGGGTGGGGGCAGGTGCTGTGGGGTTCCTCATATTGTGATCTGTCCAGAGTAGCTTGTGACTGTAAGTAGTGAACAGCAGGAAGATGAATTCTGCACTGCACAAGCACAAAGCTGAGGATCAGTCCCATGCACGCTCACTGCCTTGAGAGTAAAAACATTGAGGCTCATATGTGAGAGCTAAAATTTCTTCCAAGAGGATTTCTGCTGAGTGTTCTGATCATCTTTTCAAAATGAATACTTCAGAAGACCCTCTGTGCTCTTAGCTGATCTTTGCTCTTTGCATTAAGTCCTTACTTCACTACAAGGATGCTCATTAAGGCAATTATTGTTGTTAGGCTTTCCACTTTGCTTAGAGCTTCTATCTGTGTTGATTCAGCTAATCTGAACAATCTCTGCTCATGAAGGAAAACCAGGGATAAGTATCACTCAAAGTAGTGAGTGGTTTGTGTTGTTGTGAAGACCAGATTCTGTGAGGGCAATGTGTGTATGTACATACCTGCCTACGAGAATGGCAATCTTACTGAAAACATTATGGGTCAGTATTACTATGAGTTTGATTACCACATCAAAGTTATCCTCTTTTGCTAAGAATAAAAACAGTACTGAGACTCCTGAAGGCATTTCCAGGCTCATTTCTTAGGCGTAACAGAAAGCACTTATATTTAGCAAGAGGGAATAGCCATTTCTGGTTAAAACTTCATTGTGCAAACCAAAAAAATTATGTAATTATTATTTCCTGGATCAGAAAGATAAAATTATAGATAAAATTATAGAATCTTTATCTCGCTAGAACTGGTAAATGTTTATTAAGAAATCCTTCACGATGACATTGTCCTCACATGACTTTTATGCCATGTATGACTGCTGTTTTCTGGTGGGTTTTGTATAGACCATTAGGGAGTCAAAATTGCCAGCCATGAGCATCTGTATTCATATTCTTCAGTGATAAATTTGCTCGTGGCAGGAATTTCTTAAAGACAAACCAGATCAGTGTTGTCCCAGAAGCCAACCAAAGAGCAGACTCGAAGAGGCAGTTCATGGCAGGAATTTCTTAAAGACAAACCAGAAGATCAGTGTTGTCCCAGAAGCCAACCAAAGAGTAGACTCGAAGAGGCAGTTCTTGATGAGGCGATGCTTGGAGGACCAGATTCACTTCCAGCCTTTTCAGTGAGCACCCTGCTCTCAGAGATCCTGGCTCTTTGCTCTCACTGCAAGTACCTGTTTGCTCTAGAGGAAAAAGTACAATTGTTTGCTGCCATCAACAGTCACAAGTTACTAAGGGGCCTGGGAGACAGAAAGCTCTTTTCTCTTGCGACTGCAGCCTCAGTAAGGAGTTTGACAACCCATCTCTGGATGGTCATACAAAGAAACAGTACTGAAACACAGAACAAGCAGCTGCCAAAGCTCTGCCTGTCATTGTCCGTTCATTGCCTTCCTGCAAGTAATTCTGCTCTGACCCTGTCTTCCCCAGCCACTTTAACACCTCAGCTGAGTTGGCAAGAGAAGATTTGAGTGTGTTACATATACTGCTAAGATACCAGATTGTTTAGTTTTTTAATCTTTTGCCTTCTATCCCAACATATCTACTTAATGTCCCTCCCCATTTGTGAGGGGCTTTTTCCTTCAGCATCTGAATTGTATTTCTATTAGTGAGTCTTCTCTCTCTGCTAGTCTTTGCTTCCATTCAGTATTTGCCATGTGCTTTTCCATGATTCCTTCCCCCACTGCATGTGGCCTTTGCTCCCTCTCTGACACCAAGATCTGACTCCTCTGTTTCCAGTCTTCCCGATGAATGTCTTAATCACAAACAGCTTTTCACAGGCTGTCTGGTCTGTCTCATTTAGGCTTCCCTTTCTATCTAAAATGTTTACTTTTGTTCCATAATGGAATAAAAAAATATAATTTGCAGTTTAATTTAGTATCCAAAATGTTCTTTAAATGTTTACAGTGAACAGATGTCCGCATTTCATTTTGTTTCCAAAGGAGTTGGCTCCAATTATCTCTGAAGATACAGGGAGAGGTTAATACCTAATGCTTATCAGGAGAAAATATCCACTGTGTGGGCTGCTTGTGAAAAGAAGCATCTAAATTTAACTTGGATTCTTGTTGTGTTTGCTTTTAGTAAAACTGATTTTTTCTTGGAAAAAAGGCTGCATTTTCAATACAGACTGGTTTTATGTGTCTCGACAGTGCTTTTATTGTGAAAGCTTTTTCAGGTTCAGAAGGAACCTTATCTGGTACAGGAAAAAAAGCCCAGAATTATCTGAGAACAGAATACTTGCCCATGACAGGTGAAAGACAGGTTCAAGTCCTTGACCTGATTTTGCTCTCTTGCAGGTGAATACCTAGATCACAACACAGAAAAAGGGAGTGGGTCAGACAGTGTCCTTTTTTTTGGGTTTGTGGTTGTAGATCTTTTGCTTTTTTAAAGCTTTTTCTGCTATTTCCCAGCCAGCTCTAGTGGTGAATTGGTAAACTTGAAATTTCTGCAATAATGAAATGTGTATTTTTACAGTATAGCCCTACCCTAGACTGAGCAAAACACAGAATTTTGCTTTAATGCTCATCTATATTATAGAAGGTGTTAGAGTTTACAAAATGCAAGATACTGACTTAGGTTTCAATCCTTAAAAAAGTACTGGTGAGTATTGTTTCTCAAGATTAGTACTCATATAAAAGATATTGAGCAGATTTGAGGCATCCAGCTGAATTATTTGCATTAATTTGTGGCTTGCATCATAAATTTGTCATTTTCTTGATAATGAGATGACCTAGTGCATTTTAACTCTGGATTTAATGAGTCCTTCTGAAAAGACTTTTTCTAGAAGCTGAGCAGCTCTAATGTGTCCCTGAATGACTCCATCTGCATCTGGCAGACACTGCAGTGCACTGATGGGGGAAGAGTGTCCTTTTGAAGCAGCTTGTTGGTCTGTGGAGATGAGCAGTTGTAAATATAAATATGTATATATGGTAATATATATAAAAGCAAAAGGTATTTTTGTTTCTGTGAAGACTTTGTGTTCCAGTCTGATCTAGCTGTCTTTGACAGTTTGGTCTCCTATTAATGCTGTATTAATTTACTGTCTTTATCAGTCTCCACGTTTTAAACAACACTTGTGGTCACGATTTGTTTAGTGTTCAGTAAATATTCAAAGGTTTAAATGCTTTTAAAGCCTTAAAATAAAATCAGTGCACTTCTGGTGAAGAGAGAACTTACTTCAGAAGAAACTGGATTATGGAAAGATGTCTGGAGAACTCCAAGTAAAAATGCTACTCACCAATGTCATTCTCAGTAATTTATTATTCACTTTATTGACATTAGAAACATGGTGACTAAAGCCTGGGGAAAAAGGAGCTCAGGAGAGACCTTGTCACTCTCTACAAGTCCCTGAATGCAGGCTGTAGACAGGTGGGGTTGGTCTCTTCTTCCAAATAACAATGACAGCACAAGAGCAAATGGCCTCTGTTGTGACAGGAGAGGTTTAGGTTGGGTTTAGGTTGGTTCTTCACCAGAAGGGTGGTCAGGCATTGGAGTGGTCAGGCTGCCCAGGAAAGTGGTGGGGTCACCCTCCCTGGAGGTATTAAAAAGACATCTGGAGGTGGCACTTGGGGACACGGTGTAGCAGTGGCCTTGGCAGTGCTGGCTTGGTGGTTGGACTTGATCTTGAAGGTCTTTTCCAAACGAAACGATTTTGTGACTGCGTGATTCTGAGGGGCAATGTTACTACACGAGTTTGTAAGTAGAATTTGACAAGTTGGGCCCAGTTGGGGTGGTGATAAGGACACTTCCTTAAGGTGTCAACAGCTATAAATTGCTAAACTTAGAGATGCATCTGCTTGGGGAGATCATGACCCATTTCAGTTGGCTCTTGTTTCATGAGCTGTCTGTGCCTTTGAAGGTACATTCAGGATAACCTATTTCTCCCTCCAGGACTTCTGCTTTCCTCAATCCTGCCTTAGTCAGAAAGCTCTTGCCAGAAGTTGTTGTGAAAGCAGGAAAAGCTCTGCCTGGTTTTTCATATTACCCTGCATATGTATGAATAAAGATAACCTTAACTTTCCTGTGTAGTAAATGGGCAAGATATATTTCCCTGCTCCATCAGTGGCCCATTAGAATATGGCAAATTAAGAAAAAGCCAAATTTAGATGTTATAAGATGGTGTGGAAGAGAAGATTAAGTCTTTATAACTATTTAGGAAGATTCAATAAGACAACCTGAGGAAGGCTCAAAGTCATAGCTGCTCAATGTCTGTCTGCTCCTTAGTACAGGGAAATGATTCAGTATCTGCTAGGGCAGATCTGCACTGAGAGCAGGGACATCAACCCTGCTGTGTTGGCAAAACATCACAAATCCTGAGATGCTCAGCTGAACTCAGTGACTTGGAAGCATCGTGAATCTGACTGCTGAAATTCAGAACATCTGAAAATGAAACTATTTTTCAATTTTTTTTAAATATTTAACTATAAAAGAAAACTAAAAAAGAAAAGGAAGATGGCAAGAAAACTTTTATAGATATAAAAATTTAGGCTATATATATAAATATACATATATTTAGTCTTGGGCTAGGTTGAACTAGATCTTGCTTAGGTTTTTAACTTGGAATGCTTTAGGTATATCTCAAGTAAATGAAATAATGCAACATTAGCAATCTGCCTCTTGGGTCAATAGTGCTCAGTATTTATAAAATCTTTCTAAAATTCATCAGAATTTTAATAGTTAACCTCTTATTATTATGTTACACAAAATCCAGATCGTTCTACACTTCAACATCTTCAAGATCAACAAGGTGGATGAGATTTTTTTTTTAAGTGCTTTTTTGGGAGTTTTTTTCATTGTTGTTGTTAAGGTTTTTTCTCTATATACTGTGCAGTTAGTTTTCGCTCAAGTGAAGAGACTTGCTAAGGTGGATTCTAAATGAGCCTTTGCTCAGATTAAGACCTCAAAGTCTCCTGTATGTTTTAGCTTCCCACCTGAATTTGTCCTGAAAATGAAAATTCCTAAAGCTTAAAGTCAGAATGAGATTTACTAAGAAGAGAATGAGACTTACTCAAACCTTAAAGTAAAAATTACTCATGTTTAGAGGGGTCAAAAAGAAAAAGGCATTAAAAGAGGCTTGATCTTCCCTGCCTTCCAGTCATGATCCTAAATCAGGTGGTTTGGAACAACCAGGCTGAGTTCCTCCCATTTTGATCTTTTATATAAAAATGTTCCTTCTTATGTGCTGACATAAACCAAAATTTTTAGTAGTCACAGCTCATCTTTACAAATGTGCTTTACCTTCAGCAACCCTTCACTGGCTGACAAGTTGCCTGTCAGAGCTTCAATCCTTAAAATTATTCCACTAAAATCACTCCAAAGATTCTCCAGTTGATTAATCTGAGTATCATCTACACATTTTTCACTGAGAAAATGTGTCTATGTTGCTTAATGAAAATGGGTCAGTTTTAGGGAGAAAACCTAATGTGGATAACTTGGAATCCTTTGCCAACATCTACATGTGCTGAAAACCATTTAAAGTTGATTGCCAGGGGAGAATTTGAATAAATTTGTTTTAAGGGATAGGAAGTGCACATTGAAAATTTATGGCATGTACCTTCTGTTCTAGCTGCTGTGGGCTTTTTTTTTTTCTACAGTCAGTGTCCCATTACAGCACAGTACTGTCCTCAGCCCAAAATACAGGAAGAACAATGTGAACGTAATTCACACCTATAATGTCCTTCAGTGCCTGCAGAGATTGGAGCTGACAAATAGTTTGGAGAGCAGGATGGCAGATGGCCTCTCTGAGCAGAAGAAAGAGCAGCAGCAAAGGAAATATTGCTAAGAGTGATAGTAAAGTTTAAAAAGTAGTAAATGGAGCTGCGTACTAGGCATTAGCTAAGAGGACAGCAGAGTTTGGAAAAATATGTGATCAGAGAATGAATTAATATTACTGCCTAACCACATCCTATTTTATTCTTTACACAAAATCCCTTACCAGCAGATTATGTGTGGTAGGAGTAGATAAATATTTCAGCAGTACATGGTTGCCTCAAAAAAACCTCAAAACCAAGTCTGGGAATACAAGAAAAACACTATGTTTTAAGATGAGTTTTGTGGGGGTTTAACTGTGTAAGATAGTGGAGCAGCAGGGGTGGAAGGCCAGGAGGAGCAGGAGGAAAGTCATTCTCAGTGTGATGGATGTGAACAAACCTGGTGTTCAGGTCTGCAGGGCCCTGTCTGCTATTGCTGCCTTGGGCTCACGGTCAGGATCTGGCTCTGGGGTCAGGCACATTGCTCAGCAGGGACTTTGGGATGCTCTGAGGTTGCTGAGTGTCTTAAATTGCTGGCCATAAAAAGCTAGAAGTGAAAGAAAAGTTAGAATAGACACAGCTGCTTGATCAATGCACTGGAATGTTAATCCCTAGGTGATGACCAGAGGGTGCCCTGATTTATATCTGATCCTCCCTAGTGCATGGTAAATTCAAAATGCCATTTACTGCCAGAGTTGTTAATGAGAGCTGTGTTCAGACAAGGCCAGCTTTTGGTACAGATTTTCAGTCAAGAATTCAATTCAGAGCTCTCCTCTATACCATTATTTATATTTCAGTGGTTTTGATTGATAAAGACTAAAAAGCAACCACATGAAGTTGTCAGGTTTGAGTGGCACTGCTTTGGTCATTTATTTTGGTCTCTTGTTCATGACAAAAAAGGCATACACAGAGGGGTTTTTGTGGTATTTACACTGTAAAAATTAGATGTCAGAATAAATGAAGTGACTGGGAAGCAGCAGCCTGTGCATCCTGCAACAGTGACTGTGGATAAGAACTGAGGATGTTTTGTGCGCAGAGTGGGATGTGCTGAGATTCTGACATTGATACATATCTGGTTTTTTATTGTTACACAAGCTGACTGACACAGTAGCTACTTTTTTATTGATGACAATTCAGAAGAATGGCTTTTCTTTTCTGCTTTAACACATGTTGGCTTAGAAAACAAATTGTGTGGCATGCTTTGGTCAAGGAGAAAAGTAGTACATTATCTGTGTCAGTACTGGGAAATGCATAATGTATTTTTCTGAAGAAGTTGGTCTGACTGAGGAATTTTATTTTGTTTTACATTTATCTCTAGACTTGAATCTGTTGTCCAGCAGTTTGATTGACTGATGCAGCTGCTGTTTGATATGCATCCAAATGTACTCTTTTATTTTGCACTTGTGTTATTATCCATAAATCTCTCAAGCTGTAGGTAGAAGCAGCTGCACCAGTATTTGAATGTAAAATAATGTGTGTTCTCTGTAAGAATGCAAAATCTCACACACAAAAGTAAAAAGTAAAGAGAAAGTGCAAAATTATTAGAGGAGTTTTGGCATATCTGTAGATATTTAATAATATGTAGGCTCCTCTATGTCATAAGTAATTTTTTTTAAATTATACTTGGACTGTGTGAAAATTAACTTCTCAATGCCTCTGAAATGCCCAGAAAGAAATTATTGGCTGCTGTACATTTTCATACATAGTTTTAGGGCTGGGATGTCTTTCTTTCTCTTTTGAATCCCAAGTGATGCTTTTGGTGTCTGCCTTGGTTTGGTTATCTTGGTAGTGGAAAGAATATCTGGGAATAAACCCTGAGGTGTTTATTTATCCAGCTGGTCGTGGATAGGAGGCAAGATGAAAACTACTTGGTGAGATAGCAGCTGTTTGTGTCTGATTCCCTATCCAGCTTCTGGTTGGCACAAGAAGAGGGACTGTTACTGGAAGATTTTATAGATCAACTCAGGGTTGTGGAAGAACATTTGACCTCCAGAACTACACAGAATTTCCCTGGAATCTGTCCTTAAATTACATATGTGCATTGAGACTGAGTGCAAATCCTGCTCATGGGACAGAGTCCAGAGTTCAACCAACCCTATACAGAAATTCTGCTTTCATGAGACTTCTTTCCTGTCAAACTTAGCGTGGGTAGCTACTTTCTGGCCATTTTCAGAGTAGGCAATCTGGAAAATAAATTTGTTATTTTTCTATCATAGCAGGGTAACTTACAGGCTTTTCCTGGTTTAAATATACCAGGAAAATTAGGAGACTGAGAAATGAGCACTGCAGAGCAAATGAGGGCTGTCAGTGTATAAATATTAGTGTTGCTGCAAAGCACTGGATATGGATATGGAGTGTCCCATAAATTAGATGCTTATTGCTAATTGCCATTGACACTGCTTTTAAATTATTATACCAGTTTTCTGACTATATTATATTAGTGTTAATCCAGTAATTTCTGATTTGACTGATTAATTTTGTGCTGCAGAGATATTTTATGAAGTTTTAATTTGCTCGCAAGAAATTTATTTCATATGGGGCTGTATGACTTTCCAAGATCATTTCTGCAGTTCGTGTGTGCTGTGCTGTCCTGTGGCTGAATGAGGAAATTCCCAAGCAAATTGGAAGTTATGTAGGTCGTGTTGTGGAAGCAGTTTAGCTGCAGCAGCGCAGAGCTCAGCAAAAGCCAATTAATTTGCCTGCTGTATAAATACTGGGATGCCTGCCCCTCTCCCTAAAGAAGAAAAGCAATTTTGTCCGTCTTCCACCGTCACAGGTGGAACTCTCACAGATCCCTTTTCAACATAATTTACTTGTATTATTCACAGCCCAGTTTCTTTACAGCCTGTCCTTGTTGCATTATTCTGATCTGGTTTGAGTGCATCAGAAATCTAATGACAAAAGCACAAAGTTCAAGGTCAAAGAGGGTGTTTTGACCCATGAGGATGTCTTCAAAAGTAAATAAAGAATAAATCTAGAGCATAATGAATCTGCAGGACTTTTATCGCCATAAAATCACTTCAGGAAAATAACTGGGTTGCTGTCTTCCACAGAGTTCTCTGTGAGTGTGTTAAACTTCCCTAATAAGCTTTTTTTCATTATTGTCTAAGTAGTGTTCTGTTCTCTTATTGCCCTTATGCTCTCAAAGCTCCTTTTAGTATCTGTGTTCAACATGCCCTTTAAGAAACAAGTTTGCTTGATTTTCTAGTCTTCCATGTAAGTCTCCATCCTGCATCATCTCTTGAAATCAAGGCTTTGTGTCTGTTGCATATAATAATAACATTAATTTTGACCCAAGGGCTTAGCCGGAACTGAACCTTCTGTGAAATTAGCAGTTAGGAAAACATGCTGGCAATACTTGGATGTATTTGATACAGTTATGGTTACAAAAGAAGGAGCAAATTCTCCTGTCTGAGCAGAAGGAAGTTGTTCACAACTCCAGCACTAGGGCTGCCAGAGAGGTGCCTTTGTCATCATTTTTTCCTAGACTCATACTCTGTCATATTGATCTCACTTTCCCCATAAGTGAAAAAAGCAACCAGAATAGTTATCTAACCCGTTTGTCTGCCTTTTTTTTTTTTTTATGTGCCATATATCTGAGCTAAAATATTATGCTTTATTTAATCTGGTCATTTAAAAAAAGCCTATTAACGTCACCAAATCTTACAGTTCTGCTCTCAGATGGGCAAAATGTCTCTCATTTCTAAATATCTGTGTCACTGCTGATTGATTTCCTTAATACACTTTGCACAGCTGTAGCAAATTACTATTTTTTTTTTTCCTAACTCACACTTTATGCTTGTAAATGCTCTTGAAAAATCACTGAGAGCTCTGTGGAAGCTGCTATTGTAATAATTGTAACCAGTTGTATAAAATTATGCTGTCATGCTGTCTTTTCCAATTAAACTTACAACATTTTTGTATGGAGTTTAAAAATCTATATAGTAAATTGGAGGGAATGGGTCCTTGACATTTCTATTAAAAGGCAAATTATATTTCTTCATGGCATAACTTGAGAAAAAAAAATGTAAGCAGTCAGCCTTTTTTTTGGAAGATGAAAATGCACTAAAATACACCATTTAACAGTGAATTGCAGTCCAGAACAACTGCAAGGATTGTACCTTTCCATCACAAATAGCATCTTTCTTAGCTGCATTAAACACTCCCTCCCAGGGAAGGACCAGCCCACAGAAATGTGATGTGCTTTTCCTGCTGGTGCCAGCACCTCCTGCTGCCCTGTGCTGAGTGTCTTCCAGGTTTGCTTTCTCAGCATTCCGAGTGGGAGTGGGGCAGTGGCTGACAAGGCCAGGCACAAGGTGTGGTGTCCATTCACATGTTTGACTGTTCCCCCTTGAAGCAGGGCTGAGGTGGTGGCAGAGCAGAGCGTCCTGGCTCTGAAACTTAGCAAACCCTTAAAATGCCACGGCCACCTTTCTCCTGCTAGTATGTGTAAAACACTGGGGAGCCACGTTTCCATGTGTGGGATTTTATACAAAAATAAACAGGAGCACAAAGAGAGAGCAGGCTGAATTCAATGGCCATGGGCAGAGAAAGCAGAAATTACCACCACCTAGGAAAAGCAGTGAATGGGATACAAAGCTGTAGCATCCTGTGACATTAACTTAGCTGAGCTGGATGCTAATTAATCTAATTCATCTCACTCATCATGGTGGAGTTTGATTTGTGTTATTATTCTTATGGTTAGTTTTCCCTTGTAGTCTACGTGTGTTTTATTTAGTAGTGTCCAGTTAGATGTGGTGTATTTTTAGTGAATGCATTTCACAGAAATAGCTTGCCCTCTCCCATTCCAGTTCTGGGGATGTCCAAAGGCAGAAACTGGGAAGAATGTCTAGTTTGCTCAAGAGAGAAACATTTATCCTCAAAATGGCAATTTCTTAAGAAAATGTTTATAAACAATGTAAGTGTTTTGTTTTGGTTTACTTGGTTATTTTGCCCTGCAGTGTGTTTAATTTTGTTAAAAGCAGCCTAATGGGCTGTAAGAAAATGAAATTGTGCAATTGCAGAGCAGCTAATCAGCCTCCATCACAGTGACACTGGCTTCAAGTCAGGCAGACGAGGGCTGTGTGCCTTTTTTTATGGCATTTGTCATATCTGTCTGTCTTCAGACACTTATTAGAGATTCGTATATGAATCTGAGATTATCTTCCAGAAAGAAGGCTCATGTTGCAGGCCTCAACTCATATTAATTCTTCAGCAAGCATTTCTTCAGGTACTGTGAGTGTTGTTAGGCAAGTATTTACCAACTCCTATGTAATTATTCTCCATACATTTAAACTTGCTGCAGTTGCAGACTGAACAGGAAAGAGAAGTCAGCAAGACATCAAAAATTTCTATTGTAAGTTGTCCAAGCATTTAAACAGCATTAGAAAAAATAACAATAAAAGGAAAAAAAAAAGAGAGAAATAAAAATGTATTTGTGTTATAATGTCTGTTGCAGCAGTGTTTAGCACCTACACAAAAGACAGAGAAAAGCACAGCATACGACTGCATTTCTTGTATGACTATGTGTACATAACCTGTAATTACTGCAACGTGATTTTTTAAAAAGTTGCTTTCAAAAGTGCAGTCTTAAGACCTCTGTCTTGAGTTTTGTATTCCTTTCTAAAACCAAAATATTTTTATTCTAAAAATTGTTCCTTGGTGCAGATCTTGGTTATAGGGAATAGATTTTAAGCTGTTTTGATTTACTTTATCTGTAAGTTGTTGCACAAATATGACGGGAACACGTTTTCTCTATTACATTCTCTCTGGTTTATAACTTAAGATAAAATCTATTTAGTGGGGGAGGAATTTCCTTCATAGGCAGAAGGGATTTGAGGAAAATCTCTGGCTTCATTGTGACAGTTTGCTGTGCCAGGCAGCACAGCCCTTGCTGCTGCTCTTTGGGTGAACTTGCACTTTTGAGGGCAGACCTGGTGTTCTCCTGTCCCATGAGGAGTCTGACTCAAAGGCTCTGGTCACAGCTTGTCACCTCCTTCATGCTGTCAGTGGATGGAGGGTTTTGTGTCTGGTGGTTCTGACAGCACCTATAGGTACATGATATATTTTTGGCTCTTTGAGGATACTGTGTTTTTTATAGGAGTATAGGAGGTGGTGGTAGAAGCAGTGATCAGGTTTTTTTTAAAGTATTTGAATGCCATTCTTTGAGTGAAATATTGCTGATCCAGTACAATAATTGATAGATCTTCCAATGCCTGTCAGGAAATTGCAGCTGTATGGAATGATGGCCTGGGAAATATGTCAGAGATGTCATTGGGTCTATAAATACGCCAAGTGGATAAATATAAAGGAAATATAAGAATGATTGAAGCTGAAAGATAATGTTTGTGCAAGAATGAATGTGTTTAAGTTGCTGCAGTGTAAATTTAGTCTGAAAACCAAAGAAAAATTATTACACATTAGAAAAATCAGGTTCTGCATGTTGGAGCTTAAGACAGGTATAAGGCCTCAGCTGGGCAGCATACTATGATCCTACAGGTGGCTCAGACGAGCTGCCTTTTGCCTTCTGCAATTGCTGGATCTCCAAAGAAATTTCCCCATGAGAGTACAGGCTCCAGCTGTTCATGCCCTGCGAGCTTTCTGCTAATGCAGCTGTTTGGCAAAAGTGGGAGTAAACACCTCAGCAAAATGGAGCAAATATATATAAATATATATTAAAATATATATAAATGGAGCAAGGTGTCTGAGAGCTGACCTGAAGTACCTGGCAGGAGCAGGAACAGCAATGTCAGGGAAGAACCAGCTGCAAGAGCACGAGGTGTTGTTAGACTGGGATAATTCATGCATGGCTGTTCTCCCATGCACCAACAGCTGCCTGCAGATGTTCCTGCTCCAGCCTGGCTGAATGTGTGGATGTGAGGCTTGGGGCAGGAGTCACTTGTCCCCACAATCTAGATGTTACCCCAAAGAAATAAAATTTTCAAGAGCATTTAAGAGGTATGAATCTAAGATGACTGGTTGCCAATTTGAAAGTGACCCTAACTTTGTTTTACGAATGTAAAGGTATTGAGATTTTTTACAAAGGTATTTAGGTGCCTGAGTTTGTTTTTAATCATGTGTTAAGCTCTCTTTTCTGTTTTATTTAAAGGAAGAAAATCTCTAATCCTCAATGGGAAGGGAATTTGGCAAATGAAAAATAGAGACAGCTGGTTTTTCAGTTTAAAATATTCTTGAAAGTGCACAGCTGCAGAATAAAGAAGGGGACAGCAGTTTGCAATGGACAACTGTTTTCCTTTGAGGGAAAAGTGTTGCTGCCGCTGACAGTGTTCTGTGATATTACAAACTACTGAATTCTTCACAAAGGCACTGAATTCTTCACAAACATGTCTGGAGAAAAAACCACTTTATTTTTATCTGCATAGTAGGTAGAAGTAATGGTTTTATAGCAAAATAGGAAGTACTTTTTGATTGATGCTGGGGTATTTACTGATCTTTTATAAAGCTATTCAGAAATGTAAATACCTGTTTCTGTTGCTGCTGCTGCTTTTGCCATCTTAAGCAGCAATACAGTCAGTTGTTTCACACTGATTTCAGACCATATTTGAATCAATGGACTGAGGAAGCAATAGGATGAGATTGTTATTCTGTTCAGCATTCTAGGGAAAAGGACTGCTTCTGGTAAATGTGATGAGTGGAACAGCTGACTGGGAAGATCTGCAGTCAGAGTCCCAGAAAATACAGATAATAGAGATAATTTGCCAGAGCCTTGCAGCTCCTAGGAAAAGTAATATTTCTCTTTCTTTGAATATTCCGGAAAAGGGAGGATTTGGATCAGTAGAATATTCTAGCGCACTGTTTTCTGCTGTTTTCCCACCCAGCCATGTTCCAAAGCAAAAATACCTCAGCAATCTGATTAATGAATTTGGTTAGAGTGATGCAGGTGGAATCTACTCACTGAACACCAGCCTTAGGCTGCCTGACATCTCCTTGCCATTGTAAGGGGACTTGTCTTTCTAACTGATTATAACACTTTTGTATCCCCTTCACAACCCTGCCACAGTAAAACAGATGTGTAGCTAGAGAAAAGAGAGGTGACGGCTGGACTTGCTGATTTTGAAACTATATACAGGCAAAATAAAATAATTTTTAAAAAAAATAATTATACTCAGTTTAGCACACTCAGTTTCCCAAAGCTTGCTGTGAAATCCAAGTTTTCATCTCAGGTCAGCAGCAATTCTGCTTCGGTGGGGTTTGGAGCAGAGACTGGAAAATTGTGCTGCTAAACTTTGGCACCTTTTCTCCATCTTTTAGGTTAATTTTCCTTCTGATCTTACTTGCTACCTGAAATTGCAAGCCTCAAACATAAATCACAGCAGAAGTGTGTCTTTGTCTCTTTTCCCTTCACCATATTGAGCTTTGTGAACAGATTGCAGTGTGTTTCACACCTTTATGACTGTTTCCTCTGTAATAATGCCATTGTGAAAAATTGAATTTTTCATGGAGGATTCCAGCACAGCAGCCATGGTCCTGTCAGTTGTGAGGTCATTTGCCAGTTTTGCCTCAGTTTAGCAGGCTAAGTTGGCAGATAAAATGCAAGTCCATTTAACCCACCTTATTGTCAATGTAACTGTATTCCTAAATGAATGAATTCACAATGCAGCTTCACCTAAGAAAAATAAAAATGTTCAGAGGTAGCAGGATTTCTTGTTTTCCTTCTGAAATGCTGATGTATTATGTATTTCTCTTGTAATTTGAAAGCATTTTCTTCTTTTTGGGTCCCATACACCTTTGGTTTTCTGACTTGCTAAGAAAATAAGACCTTTCAGTACAATATCCTGTGTTTCTGCTAGAAATAGCTTGTAGCGTTTCCTAGAGATTTTATTGGAATTTACATGTGAGGTGCAATAATTCTTACTTTGTGACCTTATACAGGTGTGATTTCTCAGAGTCTGACATTTTAAGGGGCAAATCCTATTTCATGTGGGTAGCACATTATTCAAAGACTTTATAAGCTGAAGATGCTGCAGTGTTCACTCATTTTCCTCTTATACAGACCTTGGTTCAAAATTCATTTACCTCTCATGAAAAAGTGATTTCCATACCCCTAGCTCAACCGATGATAAGGAAAAGAAAAAGAAACCCAGATGTTTTCTATATTTGTATTTAGTTTTTAGCAAACTAAATGCTTTGGGCAGCACAGGGACAGGCAGTTGATGTGTTTGAGCTGTGCCTGGAGATTTCCCTGCCCTCTGAGGTGTGTGTGCACCTCTGGGGTTGGGCTCTGCTCTGGGATTGTGGTAGCACTGGGTCAGTTCTCACAGAGCACTCAGTGCCTGCTCTGCTGCTTCATCCATTTGCAAAGTTTAAGAGTTGCCCAAAGTGTGAAGGAAGGTGCAGAGATGGAGCCAGGCATGGAAAAGGAGAGCTCTTCTTTCCACATTGATGGTTTTGTAAAAGTTGAATAGCCCTAAGAGGAGTTAAAAGTTGTGACTTGATCTCACAACTTTGCTCTGAGCAAAATCCTGCTGATTTGAAGCAAACCACACACACGCACACACAAAAATAAATTTTAAAAAAATCTGCAAATCTAAGCAGGCTATAACATTATTTCCATTTTCTAGACTCTTCTACAAAACTAATTAAAAAAAATCTACAAATCTAAGCAGGCTATAACATTATTTTATTTTATTTCCATTTTCTAGACTCTTCTACAAAACTAATTTGCTTGCTGACACATCTAGTTTGTTACAGTGGAAAAGAATACAGACCTTCCTTTTGCCCTGCTTTTGTTTGTCAAAATAATTTATGCCCTAGTATTAAGGTCTTCTTAAGAGGAACATTGTATTCAATACTGTTAAGATCTATCAGAGTAAGGTAAAGTGTCTCAAGCCTGGAAGGGAAAAAGATCTTTGATGGGTGAATGTTCTCTAAGATTTATTGGGAGCTATTAAATTCTTTGAGGCACCTTAAAGTTTGTGGAATGGAGATGAAAGGAGAAGAAAGAAAACAAGTGCACTTTGATCATCTGAAGGTCAGTTTTTACTGAGGTATCTCAAGGGAGACAGGCCACAGGAGCTCTTCAGTCTTCTGTGAAGTCCTAAGTTGCACATTCATCTAAGCCACTTTGCCTAGATTTAAATAGTAGTTTGTGTTTATGAAGGTGGTGGAATGAATTTTCCCCCTTTTTGCTCCTTCTTTGTCCCATGCTGGTCTGTGTGGGGTGCTGCAGTAGTGGTGAGCTGGCCCGAGGGCCAGGAGTGCTGTCAGTGCTGCAGGCATCAGCACAAGGCACCATCCTGGTGGTGCTGGCTTGCATCTGATCTGTGCACAGGCAATTCATTTGTTTGAATGGCTCTGCGATAGCAGTTACACTCCAGGAGTTTAATATTTCTATATATGGGGCCCTTTGGCACCATTCTCACATTATATTCCTAACAATTAATTGCAGTGCATCCCCATATACAAATGAGGGCAAACAGCAGCTTTCATTTTGCTGCTCTTGCTGTAGGTGGTTCTGGGTTGTGTGCACATCATACACTTTTGTTCCAATATGCTATTTTTTATTGCTGGTGATAGCTGCTAATGATTCTTTTTATCACAGCCCTGTCTGCTTTAAATCTCATGGATGAGTCATATTGTTCATGCCCAACATTAATGATTTCAGACCACCTTTGTTATGGGTATTTATAGTAGTTAATGCTCTAACGTAGTCATGGTAGTAAAGGATTTGAACCCTTAACAATGTTCAAACAGATAAGCAGTTAAGTAATTTTCTCATTGTTTCCTACATATCTGAAGTCATAAATTCATGGCTTGCATCTAAAATTACACAAGATGCTCAAGCTCTGAGAAATAGCATTTCTTGCCATTCATTTTTGCTGCTACTTGGTTGTTTGCATTATTAGCTAATCACTTCTAAGCAGAATATATTTCCATAAGCAAGGCAGGATAGGCATGGCAGAAAGCCATGACTGCATTTGCATGACTGCATGGTGTGGGACATTATTTGTTACCCACTGTTTGTTACATTATTTGTCTATGGAGTCGTAAACACGTTGGTCTGATGCTGTCAGGATATGTGTGCCAACACACATGGTCAAATACAAGTGGCGCACCATTTGAACTGTTACAGCTCCAGGTAAGAGAGACATTTCCTTGGTGCCTTGCTACCTCAGCGCTGTAGCTTTCACATCTCAGAAAATATCTCAGTCTCTCAATTGACAAGTGGCATTTCTGACACAGTGCTCTGTGCACCGCAGAGCTTTGTCCAAGTCACGGTGCTTTCCCATCAGGCCTGCCTTGGTATTGATTAGCTTGAACAAATCATCCTCAGATGTCAAGAAAACATTTTAGCTTAGAGGAAAACAGAGTTCTTCTGCTCCCGTCCTCTGATTGGGGTTTGATGTTATAAACAAGCTGACAATTGCCAGTGTATTTCCATTAGGACTGCTCATACAGTGCACCAACCTCAAAGGACTGAGTTTGGCAAAAGCATCTGGTAGGTGACTTGAGAGAGCACTCAAATTTAAGTACTGAAGCTGTCCTTCAAGAAGCCTTTTTATTAATCTGAAAACACTCTATGGCAAAATATTCATGTTATGTGTCTGTGTTTACTCACCAGCTTTAAATAAAATATTTCCATGGAATCACAAAGTGTATTGATAGAAATTTTTCAGTTAGCAAAAACAAACCAAAAAATGTGGTTTTTCTAGCACTTGCACATACCTGAACTTTTATCTCTGTAATATTTAACACCACATAGAGCATGAATGCAGAGCAAGCTGTGCTGTGTATGTGCATGGCTTGCATGCTTGGACGACAAGAAAATATGTAGCAGTTTTTCAAAAGAAACCACAATGCTATAGTTGAGTTATAAAATTATTAGAGTGGCTTAGCATTGAAAAAAGGAGAGATGTGCCCAGGTCAGTTACCTGCTATATATTTTGTAGGCATGGGAATATTTTTGTGAACTGTCATTCTGTGTTTCCCCCCTTGAATCTCAAGAGATGTTGGACAAAGGCTGTGTTCTCTGATAAAGTTCACTGCAATAGTCTTTAAAACTTTCAAGTGTGTATCCCTGGGAAATTAAAAGGAAAAACAAATAGGAGTGATGCTAATAGGGCAGATCTACATAGCTGAGAACAACCTCTTTCAAATCAAACCCTTTTAAGCACCCCACAGTTGTGGGTTGCTTATCTGCAGCTGGATTTGAGGCATAAAGGCACTTCCATGCCTGGTTTCCCTGAGAAAGGACTCAGTAAATTTGGAAGAGCGTTGGAGGTCTTGGTTAAACTTGTGATGTTTCAGGAGGGTGAGTTGAGAGACTCCTGACACAGAAGTACTTCCCCATAAGACAGTAAATTTGATAAAAATTTGATAAAATTATGATGAAAACCTTATGTTCTTGTATTGTCTTCTGAGCCTGTAGCACAGAACTGCTGGAAATGAGTCTCAGAAATGCAGCAGCTTAGTCCATGTGTGAAAAACATGCACAGAGTAATTGGAGTAAGCTTAAGTAATTCTCTTTCCTCATCTTAAATTATTTAAAATGAAGCAATGTAAGAAATTGTACAGCAAGTATAGTTGTTATTGTCAAAATTGGATTCCTAAAGAAAAGTGGATTCCCAAATCAACACAGACAAAAAACAGCATGTTTCAAAAATGTCTGGGTCTCTCAAGTTCTTTGCTGCAAATCTCAGATCAGCTATCTAGGCAACAAAGTATGCATATCAACAAATATGTCAACTTTCTTGTCATTGGAGATGTACAGTGCACAGCTTCTAAAACCTTCAGTTAATATTGTAAAATCTTGTTGTAAATACCTGCGTTCTGCTTCTGCCTGTTTGTTTTTTGACTGCAGTAGAACTAAATTACTTGAAACATTAGGGAATAAGGCTGTGGGTTGTTTTTTTGGGTTTTTTTACCACAAAATTATGCACATTCCTTATCCTGAAGTTGAAGTAAGTAATTAGTTTTAAGAAATTGACAAAAACCTACGAAATGCTCTATGCCTTTAGAGAGCAGTAAATAGGATTGCATCTGAAACATTTTCTTGTAGTAGGCAAGTGAAGGACAGCTTAATGATCTGTGGAAGGAATAAAGTAACATTTAGCGTGAAAAATGTTTATTAAATGTCGTATGTTGATAAGATGAGGGAGCTATTAGCAATTCATTTAGTGTTTCTGTGAGGCTGGTTATATTTTACAGACCCATATTACCACACACCCATTTGGAAATAATAGTGCAAAAATCCCTATAGTAATTTCTAAGAAACTTATAGGCTTATCCTACTTTAACAGACATTTTGTGTCACTTATTTAACCAGAACAGGATTTTTTCACATACAAAATACTGCAGTCAAGTGAAATCTTTTACACCTATGACAACACAGATAATCTAGTTCATACACATAGTTCCAAAAACTTTCCAGATCACATGTTTTGGAAGTAATGAATGTGCTTTTTTGGGTTTTGACCATCAATATGATTCCACTTCCCTCTCCTATTTAGCTTCATGAGACCTTGTTGCAACATAGCTGGGAAAGGACCAGTTTTGCCAGTGTAAAGGTTGGCATTTCCAAAGGACTCTGCATCACTAATCCTGCCAATTGCAACTGAAATTCACAGGAAGTGCTTAATGACTGAGAATATCTAAGCTCAGTGTAGATAAATGCATTCAAACCCATTTTCCAGCACTCCTGCAGACGAAGACAGGTCCATCTGCAGAGGCAGCATGATTCCACTGTGCAGACCTGGAGCAGGCTTGAGGGGCTGGACCAGGATTTGAGGCAGGACAAGTCTGGGCTCTGCAGGAACTGTTGTGGTAATGAAATGACACGGATGGATAGAAGAATATGTTTCCATAGCCCAGTTCTCCCAGTGGTTCCTCAGTTGTGACAGTGCTGCAATCACCTACCTTGCAGCTGAGACTGTGGAACAAATGCAGTCATTGTCATATTTGTTGTGGAAGCCCAGGAAAAGAATTCAGAATTGTAGAAGTAGGTCACATAGCTACACCAGTGTTTTGTTTTTGTGTGGTCCTTAGCACCATCAGAAAACCTGGTCTGTGAGGTTGGTCTTTTAGATGGGAATGTAAAATGGGTGTGGTGTGTGGAGCCCGGAAAGGCAGGGGAGGGAAAGAAACTTTACAGGAGATGAGAGGCTTTGGTAAGGAACATAAAAAAAAAAAGTACGGTGTTTGCAATTACAGTGCTAGCACGGGTTTATTGATCTGTCAAAACTGCATAATATCAGAGAAACCTTGATTTTTCTGGGAGTATTTATCAGACTCATTGGTTATAGTAGCTTATGCTGATGTCAGTAATCAAGTAACCAGACTGTAATGTGCAATGTTTACTGCAGGCTCGTCGTGCCGGGGGAGGCTGATCTGACAGTGATCACACAGGTTTATCATTTCCCACATATATTTAGAGCAAACCTCATAAATAATCTTGTCACCATCAGCTATGAGGTCTATCAGGCAGCTTCATTTACATTTGACACTTTCCACAGAAACAGGATTATGTTTTTAGCAAATACAGTAAGAAAGCATCTCCCAGTTGTCTGACTGGAGACAAAGTGTGTGGACATCCTGTTTACTTGCTGGTACTCTGGGATGAATTAAAGTCCTTGTATGTGTTGAACACTTGTGTTGATTTATGAATGCTAAGAAAATGAGTAAAAATGTGTCTCAATATAGCAGCAGCATTTAATATCTACCAGCTTCCTCATCTCATTGCTGAAAACAACGGGTTATTCAGGGAGAAATAAAGCTGCTGCATTTGTCTGACACCTGATGATAAATATTTTGGCCTGAATCTGATAAAACTCTTAAATACGTTCTGCAAGTGCTTAATAAGTTTAAAAATATAATATCAATAGGCTACTCACTGATTTGAAATTAGATATGTTTATTTCTTCTGCTGAATTTATAGCTATAGTAGTAAAAATTAATCAGTACTGATTTACAGTACTGTGAATATCAGTACAGATTGCTTATGTTGCTTGGTGAGACTGAGTTCTTTCCATTAATATCCAACACAGTGCCTCAAAGAGAAGTTACTGACTTTATTAGCTGCAGAGATAATTTAAGATCTTAAAAATTAATTGAAATGAGACTAGCTTAATTCTCTGAGTCTGCATGCTGCAGGTGAGGTAAATAGTTGGAGTTTCCAAGTTATCTTGAACCTGAAGGTGGGAGCATTGCTGTTATTTAAGCCTGAAACAGTCTTTCCACCTCTGCAATGAAAATCACAGCCATGGGCTTTAGTCATTCAAAGGAAAAGAAAATCAATAGTTTATTCCATTATTCAGCACTTTGTATAATTTATATGACAAGAGGTTTTGATGGATGTTTTTAAAGTTTTTCTTGGTTATGGAATTGATAGTGGGTGAGGGGATCCTGTGGACCCCTCCAAGGCTACGTTATGAATCTTTCCACAGCCAGGCAAATACTCACAGCAAGCCTGGGGTTTTTCCCTTCCTTTGTATTTTTTTTTTCTTTACAAATAAATGGATAAGGCAATTAACCTTTACATTTTGTCTTAAGTATTTACTTTCGTGCATTGAGGACTTCAAGGACTTAACTGCATCTATGCAAATTGGGAGTGTAAATGTTCTTTCATTGTTTACACTGGCAATCTAGCAGGTTGTGAAATTTTGTTTTATAGATTTATTGCCTTCTTTCTAAGTTGTTATCATTTCTTCAACTGTCATTTCTACCTGTTTCCAGGGAGATTTTTAATCTGGAAAAATTTTAGTAGTCCTGTTTATCAGAGAGGGTAAAAGGAAGGTCCCAGTAATAGCTGATTCAAGATCATTCTCAGGATTTAGTTTGATCCATTTTTAAATGTCTCAGAGCGGGAAGTTTCTTCCATGTGTTTCAGTGAAGATTTTTTTTAAAAAATCAGTAGTTGAATTAATTTGATTTTATGACTCTGATTCCCCTGAACAGCTTCAATTAGTTTTCCTATGCCACCAAACATTTTGAAGAGTACTTTTGTGTAAATTAATTACAGAAACTAATTACTAGAATTTCTCTGAAGCAAACAGCAAAATCAAATTTTGTGCTCTTGAATAACCAAGATTTTTAAAATACATCATTACATGCTGTTGCTTTTTCTTTTGATATTAAAAAAATCCCAACAAAACAACCAAATTCTGAGAGCGTTGGTCAGTTTGCCCATGAGGAGAGAATATAGGGGCAATGAACCCTTCCTGCTGGATAGATAAATCCCTTGTCCCGTTACTCTGTGTGCTCACACGCAGAATGAAGCACCAAAAATATGCTTCAAAGAAACCCTATAGTTTCAGATATATATGTATGTATTATATATATAACTGATTATGGGTTTTGCTTCATTAGGTATACAAATAGGCTGATAGATAGCCATGTGCTGCCAAACATCACAAAGCACAATGGGTAAGAGAGCAGCAGTTTATCTTCAGGTAGTGTCCTAATTGAGCTGCTTTATGAATGGAAGGATTTTCAGGATTTTATTTCAGACCAAGTTTTATTGGTCTAATACTTAAAAGGAAAATTTAGTCCTGTTCCTTCCAGACAGATAATCTGTTCAGAATACTTGAGCTGTCCCAGGGTAGCTCCCAGCATATTATCATGTTGCATTTTGTGGTCAAGGCAATCATCTACCAAGGACAATTTAACAACTCTTATGAGTTTATTTGAAGCGATAAATTTCATTTGTAGAGGAAAATACTTTGCTGTTGCTGTGATTTCTTAAAGCTGTCTTTATGCCAAAGTCAGCTTGTCCTTAGAAGAGGTTAAAATGTCTGCAGAGTTTTATAATGGGTACTTCCATGTCCATGCTTTTTCAGTTAGATTTACATGTTGAGTTTATATTTCTGTTCATACTGTTAATAATGACTAAGAAAAAAGCTGCAGCAAACCACAATCCAGACACAAGGCAGTATGTTGTTTTGTGGAGCACTAATAAATTAATCCATTAGTGACTGCAAATTTATTTTCTCTTGTCCTCGTTATCAAGTATTCACAGGTGTGTATGTGTTTAGACAGTATAAATTAAAAAGGCTTTAATACTAGCAACACATTACTATGGTGCCAGGAGTATAAGGCACAGTATTTTTCCCACATCAACATGAAAATGGAGAAATACTGATAAAATGAAAAAATAAACGTGAATAATATTTCTATCTGAGAAATATATTAGTTTCTAAGAACATAGCAATACCAGAAAGAAAAAAGAAAACACAATAACAGAAGTAAAATACAGTCGCATTATTTGGTTAATGACCCCATCTTGTGGAGCAGCACCCATGCTTCAGCACATTTATAGCTCTCATATGCATTTTTTTTTTACCAGAGTCCATTTCTGGATGGTGAATTACTTGGCATTGCACTTGCTGTGTCCAGGGAAGTGCTCTGCAGGCAATTCATCATCCGTGCACCACGGCTGTGCAGCAATAGAACATTTCTTTGTCACACCGTGAATTGCCAGGGTCAATACTTCACATTTTAGTGTTTGGTTCAGTCTCAGGTCACCACCACAGCTCACATCCCCCACCAGCCCTGCTGGTTATTTCCTGCTGCTGTGTGTCTCTCACATGGACCTGCTGGGACAGTTTCTTGCTGTTGTTAAGAGGGGACAAAGCCATCTCCAAAGCTGGAGCTGCTGATTTGCACCACAGCAGTGCAAGTGAGAGCATTCGCTGGGCTGGTGCCTGGTCACCAAGGGGCAGTGATGGCCATAACCATGTGTGCTGCCTTGCCAGAGTTACCATTTCCTTGTTTTCTGTTCCCAAATAGCTGCTCACAGAGCTTGTTGAACTACTACTTGATTGGCAGCTTGGATATTTTATTGTAAAGGTTTATCCCACTGGACATCCTTTTATCGTAGTCTGGGGAAATCAGCTCTGTCAGCAATATATATAATGTTGGCTGCTGAAGTTGTATGCACATGAGATATTAAAAATAAATCACCTGACATGTTTCTACCCTTTCCAGCTGAACATGTTTCCCAGGAAGGCTCCATACATCCTTGATTCTCACTTAAGTATAAGCCACTCAAATATGAACTGAAATGCCTTTTTTCATCTTTTTAAAGGAAATGTATTTTTTGTATCTACTTTTTGAGGAAGTGGTTTTTAACCATGTTGGTGAACTCAAAGGGAGAAATGTAGGTTGCAAATGGCAAACAGGTATAGAAGGTGTGTAGCCAAGCTAGGAAAGAAGAATTATTTTTTCAGTTGTTCTACATAGACTTAAGAAGACAATGCTATATGATCTTCTTCCATGTGTCAATATCTTTAGTTCCTTGGAGACCAGATTATGGTGCTTTGATCTCTGCTATCATTTTTTAAAGTAAGGAATTTTCAATTGCATTTTGACCTGATTTACAGAAGGATGCAAAGGTATGAATTGCATGTAGATATCATTTGGAAATTTCACAGGTACAGAAAATTAGATGGGGAGAAAAGCTACAAATCTCGGTAGATATAGTATGTTTGATGCACTTTTGATATATCTGATCTCATGCTTTTATAAAAATTACATTCTTATAAAAATTTACATTCCTGTCAGATGTACTAGAGATGTTTGTATGTGATATTTGAGTGTATATCTGTGTGAGTGCAAGAATACAGATTAGAAGATAGTTATGTGGAATACATATATGTATGATTTTGAGTTATGTATTTTCAAAAGGAAAGATTCATTTGTCACTAAACTTGCATAATGTGCCTTTCCTAACACCATGCTAACAAGGTAGTTATGCCATATACCATCATCTTGCGTTCTTTGCTTTCGAAGTGCATGTTTTGCCTTCTGCATGAAAATAAAATGTGGAGTTTATCAGCTGTTCTATAGATCTGTATGCTAAGTGAAATTAGCAAGCTGATGTTTGGTGCCTTCTTAGGGGTGGATTGAAAGGGTGCAAAAGGAGAAGAATTCCCAGCATTTTCAACAGAAACCCAAATATTCCATGATCTTGTCCCAGGTAGCAGAGTTGGCAATAAAATGAAGTGTTTAAACTAGCTTATATTGGAAAATCTTTTAGCTTTGCTATGTAGTTCTTGGAGGAGTCTAATTCCTTGTGTAAAAAAAGGGCCCTGAAATGTTTAGAAGTCCTTGTGGTAATCCAGTCAATATTCTAAAAGTGTTAAGATTTTTGCTTCACTTGAGATGTCATGAAATTATTGCATCCTGTCTGTGTGATGGCCAAGTTGGGAACGTGGCTTCTCTTTGCTGCTGTCAGATTTTGTTGTGCAGCAGAGATCAGGTAGGAGTCAAGTTGGCTGCAAGTGTGGCTGCTGTGCTGTGCTGAGGGCTGCCAAACTCAGTGAAAGCCTTCCATTCATCTCTTCAGGTTTGGGTTCCTGTCAGAGGAAATGGAAGAAAGAACCTTGTCTAACTAAGGACAGTGGTTAGCAGGTTGAGAGAGCAGTTCAGGAGGATGGGAAGATGAAGTCCCTTTAGGTAGTTGCCTTGAACATAAAGCCAAATATAAAGGCATTCATTTCCTACCCCAAATACATGTCCCTTCATGTGACAGCTGAGTGCCCTAAATTCCACCTTTGAGGGTCAGAGTTGTGTCTTTGTTTTAGACCCCACACTGTTCTGCAGCACTGCTGTATCAAGGTAAATTTATATTTTACTCTGTCGCTAACATGTCTGTTTCTTTTCTCTTTTTTCTTTTACATGCTTTCATGAGTATAGCAGACCATTTAGGAATTGAATTCATGGGTAAGTTTTAACTTCTCTTCCTTTCAATTGCTCAGATTTATCTTGGTTCCTTAGTCCAAAGAACATGGAAGTTAATGGGAAGACACCCATGACCTCCACCTCTGGGTTTTGGATTGTGTTCCTTTTATATTTGCCTATTACATTTGAAATTGTATGAAGGTTTAATTTTTTCTCTTGTCCACTGCTATAGAGCTTAAAACATACATAATAATGTTTTAGTATTTCATTGGTATTTAATGAAACATAGCATAAAGGTTATGTGACCATATAATCTTGAGGAATAGTATTTTATATGTGATTTTAGGGTAGAGTGACTAACTTTTTAATGTAGAGGAAAGTAAATTTTAAATCAGATTTTTTTTCTTTTGTTAAGAATTTGTTGTTAATTACAATATTAAATTTAACTAGGTTTAATAAGAACCATCTTATTAAAGAAAATTCTCTCAAATCAGAGAAATACTTTTAAGAAAAGAATCAAAGATCCATCATTCTGTGGGAAAAGTTAAATTGGTTAGGAAAAAAGATAAAAATGGAATGAATAATTCTCCTAACAATTTTGGAATGGAAGGTAACGTTCTGTTGGCTCAGCTGCAGCTCTGTGATGTGTTCATAGCCTCATGGAATGACAGGCTTAACAGATCACCTCTCAGCTGGTGATCTTCAGATTAAGGAAGCTGAGATCCATCTTTAACAGAGTTACTGGTCCTTTGTGTAAGAACAGCTTGCATAAACCATTAAATATGAATGAAAACACTATAATAAAAAGCATGCAAATTCCTATTGAAGTCACAAACCAGTTACTTTTATTATGCTCTTTCCCTATGCTAAGTTTTACTTGATTTTTTAGATTTTATAATTAAGAGCCTTATAACTTATTGATTTTAAGTTCCAAGTTGGGTATTTTGTTGACCAGTTAGGTATAGATTGTCAAGAACCCAATATGGTGCTGGGTATTAACTGCATGGCAGGCTGCAGGAGCAAGAGGAGAGCCAGCAGTTCAGGGATTTTGTCCTACTGATTTTGGGTTAGTGCCAATCTTAGGGCACTGTTCTCTCTAGGGAACTGGTTCATGAAGCCCAGAGGTTTTGTTTTTCACTTCACTTTATATGAGGCTTGTAAAGTGCCAGTGGAATCGATGCAAGTGCCTTCAAAGCTTTAGTGGACAAGCACAGCTGGGGAATGGTTACTTGAAAGGCTCTGCATATATCCTGCATATATCACTTAAATTGTGAGCAGCAGTCTTGAGGCATAAGTTGAAGGATAAGCATATATGTAAAAGAGGATAAGGAGCATAGATGCATAGAATTGAGTGAACCTTTCTTTAAGAAACAGGAAAATGTAACCCAAGTGGCAAAGCTGAATTATTTTAATTTTATATTGAGACTTTCAGTTTCCTCTGTTTTTTTTAAGACATCTCTTTAAGGCATGAAATAAGCCAGTCCCTGAAATCTTGGCTCAGAATCATCCTCTCATATGAGTAGCTCTCAGATTTTTTTTTTAAATTTAATATTGGAGCAGATCCTGATGGCATAAAAATTAATGAAATCTTGTGTCTCAAGCCTGAAAATATTATGACAGCAGCATAAAATGAGGCTTGAAGTTGTTTTCTCTGGGCTAGAAAAAAGCAAGTTCTGGAATCATATGCAAAATTGAAATGCTTGTGCTTCTTAAATCCTCCTCTAGTCTTCATGAAGATTTACTTAGGAAATGAAAGCATGCATGGAATCATTGCTGTACATGTAGCACAGTAGAAATCTACAGCCTGTGCACGGAGAGTTCAGACAATATGCTCATCAAATTAGGGACACTTCTGTAAAGCCTCTACAATGAGTCTAGTTCTGGACTGTAGAAAATAATAACAGTTAGTGCAAAGAGTGTTTTCTGACTAGAAAAACAACAGTGTAGAGACAGTGCTGAATTTGCTTTGTTTGTATGTAATCCAGAGAACACTCTTTCTAATGTTTTCATTGCATTTGTGGGCTCAGTTGCCCTAGAAATTCCATTTTCATCATCATTCTCCAGAAATTTTGTTTGAAAACCATTAAACCATGTAAACCTTGGATTGCCAGGGCCAGCTGAACTCCTTCCATGGCAGACAAAGCTGAAACCTCATGTCAGTGGGAACATCTGTCTGTAGAGTGTGCAAGGGGACAGATGAAATGTGCACTGAAACTACACTCCTACTTTAGTGTGCGTTTGCCAAGGAAGGTAGATAAGTGTAGTCATTATCTTCTTTTTTTCTTCCTTTTTTTTTTTTTTTTTTTTTTTTTTTTTGCTGGACTCTCAAGGGGCAGTGAAGTGTGTATACATAGCCAGTCCTTTTACTGTCCTGTTAGGCAGCTGCGGCCCATGAATTTGTGTATCCTGTTGTGACCCAGTTGGTACTGCCTTCCCCCACAAGCTCCTCTGGCAGTCCATACCAGTGCTCAGTAGGGGCAGTGTCTGTTGCTTTTCCCTGTTGAAATCTCCTTCCTGCTGGACCCCTCTCTCACAAACAGTACTTTGGGAACAAGAATGAGGCATTCAGTTTATGTGCCACACTGAATTTTGTGTAAACCTTGCTCATGGTCTCCCACCCCATTTCCTGTCTGGGTCTTGTCAGGTTTGTGTTCTGTAGAATATTCAGTATTGTGCATTGCAAAACTTGAATACCTGTTACTTTAATATTTCTGCTGATATTGATTTACACTGTCTGTTTCTTTGTATGGGTAGCAGAGACAAAGGCAGGCATATTGATGTGGCAAATCTGTTTTAAAATATTGCAAATGTAGCAATTCATGTGTGGTTCTGATGTGTTCATGTGTAGCTCCTTCTGAATTAAATGAAAGCCAAGTATGTCGTCAAGGGACACTATGTCCTTAAAATTGTGGATTGAAGTATTGTCATCAGTGGTCCAGCTTTATGAAACTTCTGGTGATAAAGAAATGGTTTATACTTTCTAGTACATCAAATCCAAAAAGAAAAAAGGTCTTGTGTCTTATTGTCACTTGATTCAATATCCATCTCTGATGCAATCTCCTGGACAGGCTTTGGGCAAGGTCTTTTAATCTCTCTGCTTCAGAGTCTCAGTTGCAGTAAGATTTTTAAGGGTTTTTTTTAAGGCTTTCTGAATTTAGATTCCTCAGCTCTCAAGGGGATATCTTTCAGTACCACAGAAACTATCCTTGTCAGAGGGTGCAGACTTGGCTGTGTCCTCTCCCCTCCTCATATATCTTTCAGTACCACAGAAACTATTTCTTCCTTGTCAGAGGGTGCAGACTTGGCTGTGTCCTCTCCCCTCCTCATATGGGAGCAGAGCGGTGTGAGGAGAGCACCTTGCAGCTCCCCTGGTCTGTCTGGTGCCCTGTGTCTCACCAATGAGGATACATGCAATTTTATTCATATTTCCAACACAAAAGTAAGGAAAAGTTGTCATCATGTTCCTACAAACTGGAAACCTTTGAGCAGCATTAACAATTCTGTGTCAATGGGAAGCAGGCTCGTGGTTGGTAACATGTATGTGAGCAAGAGAGATTGTTTAAAAAAACTATCAAAGCAGCAGCTTTTATACAATGAACAAAATTAAGTGATGTGTCATTAGCATTAGAGAGCATGGGGGTACAAGTATCTACAGCTTATAATCATTTTTTGACCCAAGTGGTTACCTGCACTTCAGGGTGGAATGATTGACCTTTCTGGTGAAAATGTTGATGAGGGGCAATACCTGTGACAGCAAACATGGTCACTTTGGAGCAACAGGCAGCAGCTGAAAGCTGTTGTGGAGCTGTAGGGTGAAATCATTACCTGAGAGAGTCATCTGTGGATGTTCTGAGGTACAGGCCAGTGCCTGAGACAAGGAGTTGCCTTTTCAACTCATTTTTTACACTGAGGATGAGTAAAGTTGTGCTAAGGCATAAAGCACAAAGGTGAGTATTGGAATAACCTGCTACAACACAGGAACAAACACAATTGTTTCAGCAACTTGCCTACACCACCTACTCTGATGATCCAGAGTGATGATCTTTTATGCTGTAACAGTAATTCATGGTGGGTACAGCTGGAAATAAAATGCTCCAATAAATTGCAATAGCCACTGCAGTTTTTGATGGAAATACAGACATAACATGAAATAGTCTTTATCCTTGGGCTGCTTACCAGTTAAACCACTATCAGTGGTGTAAACAATTTTGATGTGATAATCTCAATCTCCCCATGTGTGAATTACAGAAAACTAATGTAGCATTATTGTATTTAGTCACTACTTTTAATTTGTTTATTCTTAAGACTTAAACAGAAAGTTAATATTTTTCCTCAGAACTACTAATCTTTTTTGGAAAAATCAGGAGCTTCACTGAAGTCAATGGAGTGTGAATGGTATATAATATCTTGTAAGTGCTGAATCATTAAATAGCATTTAATTGAGCAGAGTAATAAAGTAACTCAAGAATGGGATCCTATTAAACTTTATAAATCTCCTTGCAATGACTACAGTGTGAAATGTGTTCTGTTTTCTGTAGTCTGACAGCTGTTAACCCTGGAGAAGATGGTGCAAGCTGTGTTTTCACTGTGCCTATTCTTGCTGCCTCCTCATTGTGCTAAGGTGATGTAAGACTCTGGGAATACCTGATCCAGTTAACCAGATTGACCCAGTGACCTTGTGTCACACACTGTGACCGATGTATTTTGATTTTTACAAACTGCAAAAGTTGGTTTTGCTGATGGGCAGGATAACCAATAGTGCAACAACTTCATATTTCTCCAGTATTCCAGAAATAAAAAGGCAAAGTCCATTAGTCCTTGCACAGCTCAAAACCTGGGATCCTGGATTCTTTCCTCTGAAACTCAATGTTTTGCAGTAGCAACCAGAAAATGATAATAAATAAGCAGTGTGTGCATGGATGGTCCTTGTCTTAGCTACCATTTTGAAGTGCTTATCTGTTATAAAACTCTGTAATGCTGCAGTCCTTGCTGGAAGAGAGGATGAATGAAGATTTATTGAATTACATGACCAAAACTGTATGTGTTCTAAAGGATATATGTTTAAAAAATAAAGAAATTAAGTTCATTTTCCCCTGTACTCCTTTTTTATAGTATAAAGCAGGTAGATCTTTAGCTGATAATACGGCACACTGTTTTTATGCTCCTGTTTGCACAAAATCTTATTAGAGATTCTGATCGCAATCATCCCCCAGAATTATGGAACCATATCTTTCTAATAATTATATTGTTATTAATAACAATAAGCATTTAAAGGATTTCATCTGTACTCTGTTGGTAAATTTCTGAAGAGCTAAGAAGGGCTATTCTGGTAGGCATTGATACTTGCAGTGTTTTCTACTGTCATCATCACTCCTTGAATCCCTTTGTTCTTCACCCTGCCTCAAATTTTCATTACCTCCTTCTGTTTATCTTTTCAAACTCACTAAAGGCTTTACTCTTGGGATCTTTTCCAAATTCACTAAAGGTTTTGCTCTTGGGACCTCATCTTTCAGTTTGCCTTATGAAATACCTGTCCTTTTTAAGTATGCTGCAAAATAACAATAGCATCCTGAGGCATGAAATGGATTTAGACCCTCAGCACTTTCCATGGGATTCACTTAGCTGGGAAGAAGAGTCATTTATCATCTCCAGAGGAAAGAGACATGAGCAGCAGAAGAGAGTTTTACAGGAACAGCTGATGCCTGAGTGCTGTAAGAGCAAGGGATGGAGCAGAGGCTCCTCAGGGGCTGCAGGAAGCTCTGCCAGTGGTTGTACCTGTTTAGGAGAACATAGCTCCTAAATGAAAGTCACTGTGCATCTGGTGCATTAGTTGCAGGCTGCCTCAGTTTAGGTCATATGGTTCTAGTTTAGTTGAGAGGGAAAGATTTTTACCTAAATGTTTTGTAACCTATCTACCATCTTGGTTTGGTGCTACCATTTTACTTTTCTTGATATGTCATTTTTCCAATTTATCTGCACTTTCTGTATTGGGAGTGAACTGGGTTGGATTAACTTGCATTATTTTTATAATACAAGGTTTATTGTGTGGTTAACTTATGTGTGTCATTAATTGCCTTATTGTGATGCTTTATCATAATAGTAATTCTATTAACTGAGTGGATAAATAGTTTTAATATATATAACTTATTCTGGTGACCTTTCCCAGTATTTGGTTTCTGCTGATCTCTCTAACTGAACCTCCTGATCACTTGTGATGGAACTTACAGAAATTTAAACACCAAAAGCTGATAACAAGGTGTACTGACAATTTGAGAAAGCCAGAGCTGGTCTGGGTTTCTCTGTTTTGCTGGGATCTCGATTGGGAGGAGGAGAAAGTTGCATTAGGTGAGGTCTGTATCAGGCTGTGAAAAAGGGGTTGTGCATCATCCTTAATGATACATAAGAACAGTTATTCTGTCACTGCCGAGGTGAATGTGGACTCAGTTCCACTGTGTGCTGATAGGGGGCCACTAAGATCCAAATGTTACCTGTGGATTAGAAAATAATTTGTGAAGGCTCAGAAACGGATGTTGTGTACAAGCCTGCAGGTAAGTTTCCGTGTACCTCCTAATGTGAGGTACAAACCTCTTCTTCATCGTGCCAGTTTCAAATTCCTTGGCACCTCAGAGAGAAGGGTATGGGCTCCCAGGCTGGATTTCAGCTGAGGATACAGCATCTCATTTGCTCACAGAGGGGCTTTGCTGTGTCCTGTCTCTACATACACATACTATGTGTCCATTCTGGTTGGGATTGGGCATGTGCCCTAGGTTCCTGCACAGCTGGTGGGCCTCAGATTTAAACACTTTTTATCATGAAATACGAGTAATTAGATGGCTTCAACACTGAGCAGACAGCTGTGTATTTAAATGTGACCTTATACCCAGTCAGTCTCACAACCTGCATTTGGAATATGGTATTTAGGTAAATGCTGTGCTGAGCCTGAGGAATTGTTAAAAGTGACACAACGATATGCTAATGCAATTACCTGACTTGCAGTGCTGAGATTTGGCCTTTGTTTGGGCTCAGTTGCAGTTTAACCAGATGCAAAAATATGTAGACAGTAACTTGTACACTGCTGAAACAAGCCTAGCAGGGCAAAGGTGAGATCCACGTGTCAAAGGTGGTGCTACAGACAGCTGCCACAAGATCTGCCAGTGACACTTCCTATCTCCAGTGGAGAGAGGACTGGGAGGAGGCTTCAGAGCAGTGAGTACCATCTGGACATGTCCGTGAGAACTTGGGATCTGTTGTTTGGGATGAGGGGGATTTGTCATTAGTAGAAGGTTGCTCACTGTGTGTTGAGGTTATCTTGACGCAGGAGGAGAGGCTCCAAACACCTGATCTGCACCACGTTTGTGCAGCCACAGTGAATCAGTGCTGCTTTGCCCTTTTGCTGCTTGGAGCTGCTGCCTAGACGTCAAGTCTCATTCAGTAAATGATGCAAGGATTTGGGAAGCAGAACGTAAGTACCTCAATAGATGTTCCATGGCAGTGGTGCTTTTGTAATGGGTACTGCAGTTGTATAGAAAAATCAATGGTTTTGACAGTGAACTAAATCTTTTTCTGTCCTTCTGTGTCCTGCCTAGAATGAGTAGAGACGGTGTCCTGCCAGTAATTGCTGGAAGCAGAGGAGAGAGAAGGGTAAGCAGTGTGGAAAAATTGGCAGTACGCTGCATAGAGCACAAAGTTATTGTTTCATGCGCTGCCTTTTCTCTTCTTTTGCAGGAGCTGTAGGATATTGGCACGTGAAGAAGCGCAGAGATATTCCTACTCTGGCTGACAGTTTCTAATAAAGATATTTTTATTGCAATTGGAAATTGTCTTCTGATCATTTCCTGTTCCAAGCAGCATCGGTTTGTCTTCATTTCAAGCGTGATTCTGCTGAAAAACACTCTGTCCAGTGGCCCAGGGTATCTGTTGGTCTTGCTTCCGACTTAACAGCCAACGTTATCTGGGACACAAGTGTAAGCAGCACAAAAGGAAAAGGGAAAAACAAATCCTGTGTATGAGTGTGCAGGTGGTGTTCTTGTATGCTCAGTTATTTCCACAACAGTGGAAGTAATCTGAGTTGCTTGTAAACCATTACATTCAGATGACAAATGGACTTTTTTGTTTACCACTGGTGGCTTTTCTTCATTGAATGGTTAAATAAATCACCATGAGGTATTTTCATGTACTATGGATCCAGATCCTTTTGGATCATGTTCATGTAATTTTCTCACTGTATTTATATCTATTGCATCAGTCATCCTGTAATTATCATATGAATTAATATGATCTCTTTATTTTTGTGCTAAGTTAATTATGTACTACTCTATGCCTGCTTTGCCAAGTAAACTCTATTGTAATATAGTATCACTCTATGGCTATTTTTTATGTCTCTTGGTAATTTTGCGTTTCACATTCAAATAGAACATAAAAAAAATGGAAATACAAAAATAACCTGGTAATGGAGGAGCACAAAATGGGACAGTATATTCATTCTCAGCAGAGCTAACTAAAACAATTCAGGGTCTTCACTATTCAATAGTGAAATGCAAAGTAAAAGGGAAGAGCCAAACAAAATTAATTACAGCAAGCAGTTTATAGAGGAGATGAAAGTCCGAGAACAATCAGTTTATTTGCCATTGAGAGCATTACTACTTCTGTTAGTAGCTTCCCAGAGCTTGCTGTTAATTGCTAGGTGTGTAAGTTGTTTCTCATTGAAATAATGACCAGAGTTCATTATTTCAGTTCATTTGGGTCATAATGACTCAAAGTTCAAGGTTTTAAGTACTGCAAGGAGCACAGAGTGAAGGCAGCTGATGCATTTCCATAGGGCAGTGCTGGTGACTGCCTGCCTAAGCCTGGCCTCCCTCGTGCTCTGACAGCTCTTGCCAGTCCTCTGTGCCATGAGATAAAACTTCTTCAGTGCTGTAAAGAGTTGAGTATCTCAGTGCAAACCAAGAGTGTTTAAAATTGATGCCTACAAAGGCTTTGGGTGTTTTCAGAGTGTTAGCTGAGTGCATATTTTGAGAATTATAGTTGGACTTAAGAAGAGTTACTTTTGTGTTGCTCTTGATTTCTGACTAAAACACATGGAAGTCAGTGGATATTTTGGTATCATGTATGTTATTTCTAATACAATGTACAGAACCTGAAATCAGCATCCAGTGTGTGACTAGACTGACATTTGAAGTGAGCCTGTCCTTTTCCTGATTGGCTCCAATTTACCTAAATCTAAAAAACTGGATAAATCTCTCAACAGTAGTTACAAAATTGAGTATGTACAAGTAATTTGGTGCAATTGTGCAAAACTGGTAGTATCTCTGTTCTTCTCTTGAACTTCCATTCTTTTTCTCCCTACCTTTTATCTTTTGTACCTTCCTGATTGTTTTCTTTTTTTTTTTTTTAATGTACTCCTGGGCACTTTCTTTTTGTGTTAGTTTCATAAATCTGCTGATCAATGAACTTACTCTGTTTAAGTGTGTTGCTGTTTGCAGCAGTGACTACAAATCAGTAGTATCACAAACTGCTCTATTTAGCTTTAATGGAGAGTACAGCATGCACACACTGAAGTTTTACTCATTTATTATCATAATGCCCTCTCCTGTACCCAGAAGTAATGCAGCATTTGAAAAATGGAAATCACAATATACACGAACTTTACCAGCTCATAAAATATGAATGCTCAGAAAATGAATACAGCAGTGTTAAATACAGTTAATCAGCTTTAGAAACACAAAAATATGTATTTATCACTATAATACGTACATGCATGGGATATTAATGAAAAATACCAGATACATCATTTTCTGTGTTTATTCTATGCTCTGCTCATTACTCCCATTCAAATAATTTAAATTTGCTTTTAAGATAAGGACGATTTGCTGCTGATGAGAAAAGTCTGGATGTCTTCATATTCTGCACTGAATACAAAGCCAGCTGGGCTGGAGATTTTGTACATTACAGTGGGCTGACAGGGTAGACCTTGAAAATTGTTGAGTTGTAAACAGTTGCACATAGTGCTTTGTTAGGAAGTGTATCATAAAAAATATAAGACTTTATTAAACTCAGATTAACAGCCTGCCTCAGTGAGAGTGTGATACTGTGACTTCTGCTGAATTTTGCTACCTGAAGGTTTTATGCTTCTGTACTTCAGGTAATGTGCTTAAGTCAAAACCAAGAAAGTGGCTTTGGTTGGGTGTTTGTTTAATGACTGATGAAGAGAAAATTACAAAGACAAGTGAATATTTTATTTCAGACAGTTTTTTCTTGTGAATCTATCTAGCATGTTTTAACAATTTCTCTTGCCTGATGGAGTCTCTTTTCAAGGTAAGGTGGTACCAGAGCATCTCATTCTTTCAATTGGTAGTGAATCCTGTCTTGAAATAAGGTGGCTGACCATTGGTGGGAGAAGGTGAGTGAATCCTCAAGAAATCCTATAGAACAAATCAAATTCCTTTAAATTTATTCTATAAAGTTACTTAAAGGTGAACTGGAGAGAAAAAGTAGATGTAGTTGTCTTAAATTATGCTGTTTCTTTGAATTAGGTATTCGTGTGGTTTTTTTTCAAAAAACTACTTTTAAGTACATGTTCTACTCAAGTTTTTGTTCTAGAAAACCTGTGAAAAATATTCAGTTAAACCTCAGGGAAAATATGGAAATTCTGTTATTTATTTTTTGCTGAATGCAAGTGGCGATTTGTGAGAACTACACTGGATGGCCAATATCTTACTTGTTAGTATTGGGTCAAAGGTTCTTATTTGACTCTGATGAAATTGTTGTGGATAGAGGACAGCTGAAATACAATTAAAATGTATGCCTTGGCAGTGATGCTGCTTTATCCAACTTTTATGTCAAGAGTTGTTTCCTCAAAGGGTGAGTAATGTAATGACATTGCCTTATTTTTTCAAGTGATTTGTATTTTCTTATACCTTTTAAGTTGTGTTAGTATCCATGTGTCAGCTGTTTTGATGGTTTCATTGCCTCAACACCTTTGTGGATGGGGTTTAGCATCTGTAGGCCATAAATCAGTTTGGTAAACAGTCTGCTCAGCCACACTCAGGGAAAGTCCAACAGTCCTTGTGCAAAGAAAATTCAGAATCGCCTAAAAGTCTGCAGGTATAACTCTGGCTGTGGCAAATGCCTTGTGAATTCAGAATTGAAATGTGCTCCAGACACCTTCCTGGATGTCCAGCCTGGGTTCCTGGTTCTGGTGATGCTAGTTTAGCAAAAATGGGACACAGTCTGTTCCATTCGGAACTGTGACAAACATGGTGGGAAAACCGTTTGCTTTTTGAGAAGCCTATTCTCTGCCTCCCCAATCCCCAAAATATGTTCCATTTCCCTAAATCTTTCTTCAATTTAAATTTGTAGAGTTTTTTCCTCTTAATAGAGCATGCTAATAAAAATTCATGAAACTAGCAGTATATCATTCACTTGTCAGGGTATTATCTTCCCATAATACCCCCATGACTTTTTCTCCCATTCCCTACTCTTCATTTTATGGTGCCAAGATGTGTACCATCAGTCATTTAATTTACAATTTTGTCATCTTTATTGCTTGCTCAGTCGCTTTGATACTTTCATCTTATCCTTCCTTTTTTGCTGTCAGTGTTATAAAAAATGTGGATGCTCATGTTGGTAGCACAGCTGTGCTGATGAACCTGCTTGCAGAGTCTTCTGCTCTTCAAAGGAGTCTGTCTCTCCCTGTCATTACTCTGTCACTGTTCTTAAGAACAGCTTTTTGGCTCTTTGCTTCCTCTGGGTGTTTTCCTTTCCTCTTCCACTGCTTGTCACAGCTCTGCAGCCATCTCTCACTCCCTGCTTATTTTGGTATCACCATTACTTCTGGATGTCAATGTTATCTTTTTTCGCTTTAAAAAGTCTGTAATGTTAAATTTTTTGAATTATACATCAGGCCATATATGAACACCTGCATCTATTATTCAGAACTCTTTATTTCCTTTATATAGAGCTTAGAACCTCTTTTATAATTCAGTAATAAATGAGAGCTTTCGATTTATTCAGAGGTTTTTTTTGCCAACCTCATGTTTGTTTCCCAACTGTCTTTTAGTTAATTGTGCAGCCCCTGCAATGCAAGGAGCTACAGACTTGTTAGAATAATTTAGAGTATCCCTTCCCTCTTTGCTGTCTCTGTCTTCATGCACTGGCCTCTCACAGCATGCACTGTGCAATATATTTGAAGTGGTTCTTGGTCTAGAATAGGTTACTTACTAGCATACAAATCTCTTTTCTCTAATTCTTTCCTCCAGTCTTTTATCTGTGAGTATTACTGAATAGTTGTTGCCTTTTTACCTTTTAAGGAGGTGCTAATTCAATTTTTTAAAATTTTATTTTGCTTCATGCCACTTATCATGCTCCCACATGTACTTTTTTATTTATGTTCCCTGTTATCTGTAATTTTTGACCTCTAGAGCAGTAGTTGATGTGCCTATGAGTTATGTTCTTACTTAAAAAGTATTTGAAAAGTCGATGTCCCAGAACTCCTGCATGATTCAGGGTGTAACCTGAAGGTCTCTAACCTGAGGCTCAAAGCAGGGCCAACTCAGGTGCCACCAGGCTGCTCAGGACTTTATCGAGATTAATCTTAAAAACCTAGGACTGCACGACTTCCCCAGGCAACCTGTTCCAGTGCTTGACTGTTCTAGTGGTAAAAGATTTTCCCTATATCTAGATAAAATGGCTCAATTTGTTATTTTTCTGGAAATACTCAGGAATAATGCATTTTCTGCTACTTGATATTTTGTGATTCAGACAAATAATTGTTTATTGATACTCAATTCTCTGCTTATTTACAATGCTGTGCTCTGGGTAGGGAAAAAAGAATTTAGTCTTATTTTTGATTGTCCTATTTTTCTTGTCCTGTCAAAGCTATACTAGTCCTTATTTGTTTATGTCATTTAACTGCTAGAAAAAAGTATGTGATAAACTTCCCTCTGCAGCTTAGTAATTATTCCGGCCTACAGTGCAATATTTTATTGGCTTTATGCAAAAGCAAGTTCTAAAAGTAATGAGCTGCAGTCCATTGTTTTGGCTCAGATCACCACAGCTGAAAGGTCAGGATTCTATTTATTCTATTCTAGACACCTTTGCTTATTTACTGTATGTTTGTGATATTGTGAGTTTCTCACCTAGTACCTGGTTACACATTAAATTCTGTATTTAGGCAAAAACATAAAGGAACAACTGGAAGTATTGAGACTTCTAATGGCCACAAAGATGTACAAAGCAGTTTAACAATCTTGTTTGGTACAGCTCCCATAATGCAGCCCCTCTTCAAAGAGCCTTCGTGAAAGAGTTACAGACTTCAGAGAATGCCAAAATAAGGCCTGGCTTTAACTAAACAACTTAAACATACTTGGTTCCATAAGTGCTTTTATTAAGATGTACTTTTGCAATAACCTGAAGGAGGAGCATGAACATGAAAAGTGGATTAACAGTCAGGACTGACTCCCACCCTCAGTTTTGAAAATCTATGCAAAGGGGGTTTTGATTGCTCTTATGCTGTTTTCCTTTCTAACACTGTCCATATTTAAATTGCTTTAGCTGCATTATGTATTCCAAATACATGGACTCACTGAAACTTTTAATAACTTTAAAATAATTAAAATGCCTCTGTGAAAGAGTTAGAGACTTCAGAGAATGCCATCAAAATAAGGCCTGCCTTTAACTAAACAACTTAAACATACTTGGTTCCATAAGTGCTTTTATTAAGATGTACTTTTGCAATAACCTGAAGGAGGAGCATGAACATGAAAAGTGGATTAACAGTCAGGACTGACTCCCACCCTCAGTTTTGAAAATCTATGCAAAGGGGGTTTTGATTGCTCTTATGCTGTTTTCCTTTCTAACACTGTCCATATTTAAATTGCTTTAGCTGCATTATGTATTCCAAATACATGGACTCACTGAAACTTTTAATAACTTTAAAATAATTAAAATGCCTCTGTAGATACCATTTTTACTTTCCTCTCTTACTTATCTTTGTAGTAAGAGAGGAAGTGCAAATATTGATACCTCTTTCCATCATCTGACTTAAATGTAAAATGACATCATAATTTTCATTAACTATATTTTTCATTTTCTTCAGCAAATGATTATGCCTTAAGTTCTTTTATTCACTAAGAAGCCTGAATGCAACTGTGTGAGATTTTTTATTTAGCCAAACAGAAAAAAAAACTCAGAAGATCTTTCCGTTTTGGAAACCAAAGGTAACCTTTTGTGCTTTTAACAACAACATTGTTTGTTAGGTCCGGTGGTTCTGGTATTTCTTTAAATTTTTTTCCTGCAATTTGTTAGAAATATCTGGTAAAATAACTCTGCCATCATTGATCATACCTGACCCATTTAGCTGGGACCAGCCCAGAGGGATCTGTCAGAGGCCAGAGTTGCCCTGCAGAGCCATGACCCCACCTGATTTCATGGGAAGGTGAGCTGGTACTGGAGCACAGGTGAGGACATGCAGGGGGGCATGAATTCACTGAAAGAGTGATGGCAAGAAACAGAGAATTTTGACCATAATTTTGCTTTCTTAACTGGGAAGAGATCTATGTTTTTGAAGAATTTGGTTCTGCTGTGCTCCTGGATATTAATGTGAGATTTCTCTTGTGCAGTGTGATAAAATTTGTGCTTGCGAACTGATTTGAAACTGTTTGTATGGTTAGTGAACAAAAGTAATTTCAGATGACATAATAATTTCATTTACAAGCTGACAGAATTGTATCTGAAATGAATATAAGTGATTAAAAAATATATGAAAACCATATTTTTGTATCCCAGGTGCCACAAGAGTTGCTAACTTACAGTTCTAATAATAATTCCCAAGAAATAATGTTATTGTGATTTCTTTATGTAATCTGGCATTCACATCTTTTTTATCATTGCATCTGTCAAAGATGTTTTACACTATGGGGGATTGAAAGATAAATGCCAACAAATGCCCCCATATCTTATGAAAAATTGTTAAGTGGTTAAATCTATAAATTCATTACTGTATAAGATAAAATAAATCTTCATTCATGATAGAAAATGTCAGAGGAATCAGTTCTAAAATTCAAAGTTTCATGAACAAAAATATAACTGAATAGTTGTAAATGGAAGATTACTGATCTCCCAAATTCCTTTTGTCTGTGTGAATACCTAAACTGGCTATACAGTGTATAGTTTCCTCCTTTATTTCGGTAATCTTTTCTAGTTTTCTGTTTTCACTAAAGCATGTACACATGCATTTAACTAAAGTAACTTTTTTTTCCCATTTGTTATGCACAATCACACAACTCCTACTTTGTTCCAATCTAACTTACTGATCTAATCATGTGTTGTGTAATGATCCATCCCATTTTGTCCAGGCACATTTATAGCAATGTATGAATTTAATGTTGCTTTCCTTAAGAATGCTGTTAATGTGAGCCATCATGTTCTGGGTGCCCTGCATCTTGGGTTTGGTTTTTTTTTTTTTGGAACAGAAAGCAGAAAGGAACCACTTCAGGTTGTTTACTACTAGGAAGTATTACAGAGAAAAGTGGTTTCTTACTGTAAATTTAATCATTCTTCGTTAATAAGTTTGTTACTGCTCTAAAAATCCAAAGTACCACACAGGTAAGGAGTTATGCAGTTCATTAGTTTAATGTCACTGAATTAGATGTTCTCAGTTCCTGAGATGGAGGAGCCCATTACTAGAGAAAACCAAGTCTGTGTGTGAAAGAGAACTGCTTTGGCAGCAGTGCCAATATTCCTCCACCTGCCTGAAGAGGCACAAGTGCTGTGCTCAGGAGCTGAGCTGAGCTGCTCACCCACTTGCCACACACATCAGTGTCTGTTCTGCCTACTCTGTCTTATGTAGAGGTAAATAAACAACTGAAGCTGTGTCCAAAACCACAGGGGTACCTTTATAAAATAATCAACCACCATTTATGTTTAGCTGTTAGTGTTTCACTCGGTGTTTTCAAGAGCATTTGTTATGAATACAATGAAGAAATAATGTTCTATTGTCCAAAACACAGTGTATGAAGTGTCTGAGCCCTTCTCTTTGCTGCTGTGCCTTTCTGCACCTACTGCTAAATTGCAGCTTTTTAGGGAGGAGACAAGTAGTGTCTGAAAAACACTCTTGTCTGCTGGATTGCTTCCCAGTGCTGTTTGCTCAGCATGGAGCGCCACGGATCAGGGTTGTAAAATGCTGTCAGCCCTCCTGTTGACCCGTGTTTTTATGCCAGATCATTTAAGACAGAAGCTGATGTAGGCAGGAAAGGTAAAGTTAAAAACAGGGGAAAGTCCAGTGCCTCTTCAAGAAAAGAAACCCCTTCAGTTGTTGGTTAGGAGGCAGCGTAATCAGCTGGAAAAGGCAGCAGTGATCCTATGGAACACTGTGATTCTGTTGCTGTAGAGGAAAAGGGGTTGTTTCCTGTTGCCAGGTCTGGGAATGATGGTTTTCAGGGTAAAAGTGAAGCCAAGAGTTTTGCTGAGGAGACAAATCAGTAAGTGCTGCAGCTGAGTCAGAAAATGTGTGTTGGTCTGGGGAGAAACATCAGTAAAATGTGCCTTATGGTTCAGGAGAGGAGTGAAGGTTGTTCCAGTGTGGTGAGATCTATGATGCCATGAACTACTGCTGCAAGCTGCTGCTTTTGCAGAAGTGAGAAATGTTTTTTCTGGCTGGTCTGTGCGTGATATGGGATGTCTGAGTCAGAGTTCATGGCTTTGTGCACTGCCTAGTAAATGTACCATGACAAAGTGTCAGATTAGGATTTAACTAATTTTGCTTTTCATGTGATCCAAGTGCTCCTTGTCCATATTTTTATTGACATTTCTGGTTTTGAAAATGAACTCTTCTTTTTTCTTTATTTAATTTCTGTGATATTATACCTTTTTTTAAATTGGTTTGGTTAATCCAGTTTGGCCTGGTAAAACTCCTGTGTACTCTCGTGTACTACTCATTTAACACAATCTAAGTGTATCCTCATTTTGTGGTGTTGTAAGCAATAATTGTGCTGAAAGTCTACTAGAAGAATGTTTGGAGTTTTAACAGACACAATTATTGTGTCATATAATTCACAGCCATAAGAGCAGTCCAGTTTTAAGGGGCAATGCAAAATTAATCATTCCTCTCCATGTCTTCCACAGAAAATAGCTGATGTTTTGTGGTTTTGCTACGTGTCACACATTGCCTGTTTCAACAACAGCAGATGATGAGGCACTGACCCCAAGCCCTTATCAAAGTAAAATTTCCAAGCTGAAGTTGTATCAGAGCTGGTTTACATGTGGAAAAAATATAGTATATAAAAAATATAGCACTGTAGAAAAAGTTATCTCACAGAAGATACTAGGAAACCATTTATCTGCTTATCCATCACAGGTGACTTGTGGGGTGAAAGCAAGGCTGTGGCACTTGGGAACCATTACTTGCAGTATGAAGAAATGAAGCAACAGCTAAAAGAATAAGTACAGAAGATAAATGTGCATTTATTGTCTTCATTAAGTGAATAAATCCTGCTTATAAGTGCCATGAGCTTCCTCTGTACAGAGTTGTGCATCTCCACAGAAAACACAGTGTGGATTTAATAGAAAGGTTTTGCTGTTGACTTTGAGGGAAGGCTTGGAAAATACTCATTTCAACAGAGCTATGCTTGCTTACTCCCTTTGAGGACCTGTCCCTCTTATTTTAATTAAAAAGCAGCAGACAAAATCTGATCATACAGAGTCTTCTCTGTACCAACCCCAAAGTTAAAATGAATTCTTTGTGCTCAGTGTAAAACTGAATTTAGCAACCATGTCATGGAACCAGACCTTCTGCAGCATGCTCTGAAAGGCAGTGTTATGGGAAAAGCAAAGGAAGCAATTGCAACATTCACTTTTCCTTATTATTGCCAGAACCATACCAGAAATGTTTTAGGGAGCAACATTTAATTAAACTGTTATCAACTTTGGGGTATTTCATAATCTCACCCTTGGCATTGTCTTTTTATTAGGAAAAGGCTTAAGTCACTATGAAATATAATGAAGGGCCGTGGGGAGGGCTCGCACACCACAAAGCTGCTAATCCATTGGAGACTTGTGTGGGAAGTGAGCATTTTTCAACAGCAATGCAGAGCTTTGAAGGTTATCAGGACCTTTTATCTGCTAGTCAGCTTTCTCTGAACTTGAAGCTCTATCTGTGTCAAGTACATCTCAGCAAATACCCACTGAGCTTTAGGTGGAAAGACTAATGTATTTCTGCTTTTCCTCAAATATTTTAGATCCTTTTAGCTGTTTATTTGCTTTATGTAGCATGTGGGAGCCTGAGTGAGAGTCCAGGACATTAAGCACAATACGTGTTCAATGCTCCTGAGAGTTTATAGTGCAAAGTCTTAGGTGTTGTTCAGACAGTGTGGGTTTGACACTGCAAATATAGAGATACATATCTGTCTTGACCTCAAACTAAAATAAAAGATGCAGACTGATCCAGTAGTAGCAGGAGTGCAATATTTTCCTCTCAGGTTTGTTGTTTTTGAGTAAGCATCTGATCAACTGGGAGCAAGCACAGTGCCTGCACTTCACTTTCATATTTTATTTCCTATCATTAATTCTTTTTATTCAAGATGGAAGTCTTAGCCATAACTGGGAACAAGGTGTCTGAGAAAATACTGACTTTGACATTTGTACTCAGTCTTTTTTTAAGCCTTGCAAAGAGTAAGGAGAACAGTTTGCTTTGTGAAGGAAGAAATAAACCCCAGGAGCATCTGAGAAGATATAATTATTTGAAAGGAAGTTAATAAGTAATTTTGTAAAAGGTCTTTTGGCTGATTTTGGAGTTTCTGCTGCTGAATAGAGCTCCTTTGGTTTGAATCTTGCCATTCCTAACCACACACTCCCAGTGATCACTCTGGGAGCTGCCACCTCAGTGTTTAGTTAAACTTGCTCATGTCAGGCACTTTAATACAGCTTTAAGTGACAGCAGTATTGGCTGTCCCCAGCCTCATTTACTGGTGAATAATCATGTCATGCAAAGTCCATTACTGCTGTTCTGCATCCGTGCTGCTGAGCTTGCCTGTCACTAGCAGCTAACAAAGAAGCACAACATAAATTAGCCACTTAATTTAATCCAAAATGCAGCTGGAGCATTCATTAGGCTCCTTGAAAAATCTCATCTTAACTGTCAAAGCTAAATACTTTCACCAGTTGTTGCTTGTTTGTTTTTTCTTAGCAGTAAAAAGTTCTGGAGCTTTGACTGAAGTTTTACATCTTAATTTTTTGGGAGGAGTGGTAGGCTTGTTTGCTTTAAATTTTTTTTACTGAAGATGTAGTGTTCCATTGTGGTACAATAATTTACATAAATACCAGTTCTGACTTTCTAACTGTTGTCACTGTGCCTTCCACAGAGCTTTAAATATTGTGGTCTTTATCAAATGCATTGTTGGTAGGATTGGTGTAGATAGCATCTGCCAAGGCTTACTGAAAAGTTCCAAAAACCAGAGAGTGCACATCTTTAATTTGTTAGTTGGCTTGAGCCATTTCCCCACATCAGAGGTACTAAAATCTGCCATTCAATGGAGCTAACAGAGAACAGTTCACCCTGGCTGTGATTGGGACACTCACTGTGTCTAGGTTGCTCCTACCATTAGCAGCAGTTGAGTAAAATTTCAGAGAACATAATTAACTTTTTTTTGTGTGTGTGTTTTCTGTTTATAACCTCAAATCCTCGCTTCCTCTGTTGCATTCTCTAATGCCCAGTTAGCTGTTAGAAGAAAAATCAGTGATTTGTGTTTAAAGTACCAGAAGTGGGCTAATCAGATGCCACTGCTCATGCCACCAGAATGATGTCTTAATTGGAGCTGACTGGGGAATGTCTTAACTGAAGTCCTCAGTATAAAGCAGTGCTCCCCAAGTCATGGCTGAATTTTGGCTGCTCGTCAGCTGAGTTCCTCCTGAGTCTGTTCAGGGGGAGTAGCAGCAGGATGATGGCAATCACTTGTCTTGTGTCATTTATCCCTGGGATTCTCCATTGAGGAATTAATCATGTGCCATTAATTTTTTCACCTGCATGGGGACTAAACCAAGTCCTGGACTTGGCAGCTACAAAATCTGTTGCAGGTGAAGAAAATTCACTCTGGCAGACTTTGAGACAGAGTGAATTTTACTTCTGTTGGTACAACTGAAGTCAATTCAGTCCTTCCTTCAGTCAAATATTTTGACACAATCCGAGTTAATCAACCTCCTCTTCAAAAAATATTGAAAAGGTCATACAAATTAATATCCAATTGGGAAAAGGGATTTGCATTAAAAAAAAAAAAAACAGGAAGGAGATGCATATCTTATCTGAGTGCAGTAACTGTTAAGTTAAAAATAATTAGGATATGAGACAGCAAGTATCTCCACATATATGTAGAGAGCAATTTTCAGTAAAATATATGCACTAAGGTTTTACCCTCTTTTCAGTTAATATAGAGGTAGGGATTGGGAGCTCACTTTTTTTTTTCAATTAACAGAGAGAACAGTTACTTGATACAATTCAAGTGGTTTACCATGCATTGCAGGTAAACCTGGTAAATTGATTATCTGCATTTCCCAAATAATTTCACTTGATTATTAGTGATAATTGCTGCTCATTAGTGAAAAAAGTTTAATCAATGTGTTAACATCACAGAAATAGCAACAAAAAGCCAAATGTTCCCAGTGTAGCATTTGTTCTCCTCACCTGGCACTTCACTTAGATAGCTCTGTGTTTTATTGCATGGTGAGAATTTCTACACTTTAGGCTAAAAAAATAATTTTATAGTACTTTTATTTTACACTGCTATAATTTTCTAAAATCTTTCTTTCAGTGCTGTGTTTTTCTCTGGAGAGGAAAATTTTTTGGAGCATGTAAGACTATTCAGTGGTTCAGACAGAAATTCTAAGGCATTATTTTACGTATATATAAATATATTTGTATAAATTCGTTTAATAGTGATGTTTATAGTTTCCCATAGACATGAAATATTTCAGTAAAGAAGGTTTAACAGGGTACAGTTTGGCTGAGGAGGAAAAATTTGTTTGGATTGGATTTATTTAGACTTTTTCCCTCTTTCTCTGCAGCTTCTATGAGCTGCTGAATAGCAGAGCTATTGCTGGCATTTGGCTATTTGATTAACATACAAAGGTTTTTGCCTCATTTCATTTCTGAATATTTTTGAATATGTAAAACCCCTTGTATTTCCTTCTGTTTAAAAAAAAAAAAAAAGTTGTTTGCATTTGATTGCATTGCTGAATCTCTAATTTTAGGGTATGAAAAGAGTAGTTTGTGCCTGTTAGGGGGGAGCAGATGGTTTTGTTTCTTGTCTTTGAAGAGATCTTATGAGATTACAGAGTTCTTCAGCCAGTAGGTTTTCACTGGAATCATACTACAAACAAGGCTAGGGACCATATTTTGGTAGTGAATAAACCTATATAATAAATAAAAGTTATCATTGGTAGGAAATAAAGCAAATTCTAACCTCAAAAAAGTTTCTGAGCTATGTTGACTTCATAGGTCCTAAAAGGTCCTTGTCCTGGGATGACTTTTATATCAAAATGATCCAGCAAATCAAGCAAAACTATTTAATTGAATCCTTCAATGCAAAGCTAAAAATATTTTCTATAAGCTTCAGAATTAACCCGTATATTAGAAGTTATTGCAGTTGTTCATTAATTCCTTTTTTAAAAGACAGTAGGTTAATACACAGAAACCAGAGGTTTGAATCAAAAATAAATATACATAGCTTCAAAACTATGAGGGGCTTTTAATGTTTCCTTAAAAGCAGCATCTCTGTGGTCTAATAGGAAAGATTATTGTAAAAGATGTTTATAATGGAATAATTATAATTAGTTGTTATAAGACATAAGCATGCTATTTTTCTGTACAGATAAAAAAGCAGATATGGTTATTAGAAATCTGGTCAGACATTTGGCAATTTTAACACTAGGCAAAGCTCTCATTTGGAAAGGTTGAAATAAAGTTCATACAGTACTTCAAAATAAATCATTGCATTATTCCAGAGGCCTGCATTTTCATCTGGAGAGCAGTAATAAAAGCAAGTAGTCTTTTTGTTTTGTGAGCTAGGCAGATAGGACATCTTCAGATAAGACAATTTAGAAGGCATTAAAAGTCAGATTATATCCTCCTGGATACCCACAAAGCTTAGTTTTGTTGATGCTTTGCCTTCAAGGGTATTTGTAATTTAGGAGAGAAACAGGAGTAATGTTAAAGAAGCAGAGTAAGGTACAGTGGGGTGTAATGCTGGACCAGTGCATGCCTTGAGCACTGATGTGTACATCAGCTGCTTGATCCATGTTTGGGGATTTATTTAGAAAAAGAAGGAGCTGCATTTTTTATTTTCGAAGAGAGATGCTTGGCATCATCATTTATTTTGTTTCTGCTAAACCTGAGAGGCTTTCAGGTAGTAAAATATTTTGTTCCCCTGGAAAAGCCCAGTGACTTTTTGGACCACTGACGTTCCCCAGGAAATGCACTGCTTGGTTTGATTGTACTAGGGATGAGCTTTCTTCCTGGCTACTTCCTTCAGCACCTAAACTTGCTCTAATTATTGGTCATGGAATATTGCCAGAGGAGATTTAGCTCACAGGAACAGGGGCACTTGAGAAAGACTGCCTGACAGAGGCGTGTGTGTCTGCATAAAAACCTGACAATGCCTACTGCAGAAATCCTGGAGTTTAGCCCATGTTGGGTAGCTCCCGTCAGTCCTTAAGACAAAGTAATGGTTGTCCATTTTGTGTGCATGTTGTTCAGCTTCTCTTCTTTGATAGCAGCACTGAAGTTCACTGAAGTTGCAAACATGCATGCAGAAGTCTGTTGCATTTCAGCACTGTAAAAAGTGGCCAGCATGTATGTGGGAAGCACTGAGCAATCAAGTCTTCTCCATTTCTTCAAATCCTTCCTTCTTATCTTTAATCATTTCATCCCTCTCCCTAGCTAATTCCCTGATGTACAGGAATGCTTATATGTGTCTTCTTAATTGGAATCTGAAAATGTTTATTCTTAGGCTTTGGAAGTGTAATTTAAAAGAAAAAAAAAAAAAGGCAGCAGACCCAAATGTCTCTAGACAGATATTTAAACTTTGAGACTTCCTTTATCTCAGATGTTTCTGCTCCATTATTCATGGGAGAGGGCTTTATATCACTTGTACCTAGCCAGCCACAAACTTGTTCTGTGAATTTCAACCCATTTCATATTAAAGATTAATTAACAAGATCTGAATTTTCTTTAACCATTGTGGGAGCTTTGGGGAAAAGCTGCCACAAACTTGTTCTGTCAATTTCAACCCATTTCATATTAAAGATAATTAACAAGATCTGAATTTTCTTTAACCATTGTGGGAGCTTTGGGGAAAATCCTAGCATGTGTTTGCAATTGCAGCACTAGACCACACAAACTTAAACAAGATAGTTGAGGTAGCAATAGGATTCAGAAGGATTTACACAGGCTTTCAAAACACCCTGATGGGAGGATGATTTCACTGCTCTATTTCCTTTCCCAAGCACTCTGAAAAAGTTACCTGGTACTGAGCCAAACACCAAGCTAGAAAGTGTAAAAGGGTAAGGTTTGATCCAGGGTAAATTTTGATCTTGTATCTGGAGAGTGTTTCACATGTCTTTGTGCTATTGGATGTTAGTTGTAAAGGTTTGCAAATGAATTTTTCAGGGATTCCTTCAGAAGCATTTCCAGAGTTCCTTTTCTGCTTCTGTGTTGTGACTGTTCTCTGCCTGGTAGGGAAATGATGATAGCCTTCACTGGAGTTTGTTTAGCTTTTATCCACTGAATGAAAGTTAAGGACTCTATTGAAAAATCGCTGTATCTTTCTCAACTACTTAAAGCTTTTTTTTTTTTTTTCTTTGAGAAGGACTTCAGTGAGAAGAATCAGCCATTAACTCCTCTCCATGCAGGTCACAGAACTTTTGGAGTAAACTGTTCTCAGTTTCATAAAATTATTCTACTAAAAATAATTGGGGTTCTTTTCAACAATTTGGCCCCGGTTACCATAAATAGGTCTTGGATATCTTTTTTTAAGCATTCATACTGGTCTTTATTTAAAAAATGCGCTAAATCTTGTGGTAAGCTACAAATGTACTGCAAGAGTTACCCCTAAAGTATTGCCTTATGGTTTTGAATCCACTGAAGCAAAAATGCACACTTTAACACAGTCACTTACTGAAGGTCAGCATCCCATAAATTGCTTCAATGACTGGATGAATTTGGAGAAATCCCCAGCATTTGATGGAGATGTCAGTGCTGGTTCTCTCTGTAAATTCAACTAACACAGGTCAGAAATCATTGCAGGACATAGTTTGGTTCATAAAGTTGTACAACTTTAGGCTGATTTCAGAATATCTGGAGTATGATGCTGTTTTTGTCAAAAAGTTAAAAACAAACAAAAAGGTTTAGGAGAGGAATGATTTAGTACATAATTCCGTTGTGAGACAGATAACAGTAAAACATGGAGCAGGAAACAGGTGGGCATAGAAACACCATGTATTCAGAGGGTATCCTGGACAGCATTTCTGATTCCTTGCAAAATGTCTGGTTAGAGGATTAACAAGCCTCTGCCTGGGAAAATATGTCCTTCAGGCAAATAGTGCAGTTGCATTTGTGAAAATACTCTTGGTGAGCTGAAATCTGTTGTTTCCCAACAGGCGTGATCCATGAAGGCTTTGCCTATTGGAACACATGTGTGGGAGTTGATTCTCGTCTGTATTTTATAAGATCTAATTCTGCATTATTGGAACATTTGATCTTCCTTGTGCCAGTCAAGAGTACCTGGAAATTGATTTTTGGTTCAATAAGAGCCATTTGAGAAAAAATGTAAGAGGAGAGCTCACAGCTGAATGACAGTTCTTGTGTTTCTACTCTGTTATGACTCTTAAATTTTCTTGTATATTGCAACGTGGAGCAGAATAAGTCCCACTGTTTCTAGCAATTCTTGATTTACTTTGTGCAAGACTCCTCACAGGTGGATTTCACAGATTAATCATAAAAAATCACTTCTTAAGTGTTTCAAATTCAAAAATTAGTGTAAACAAGTTGGAAATAATTTAAGATTTAATAAAAGCTGCAAGTGAGAAGAATTGTGAGTTGAGGAATGTCAGTCTGAAAGGTTCTTGAACAGGGTTCCCATACTATTAACATAGTATAAACACATACATATTTCTGATATATATCACTTACATAAAAAAAAATTGGTTTAGAGGAAAAGATCTCTCAGCTGAGACTGCATGTCTCATTTATTGCTAGCACCTGAGGAATCTGTAAATCTTTAACTTAGGAACATATTATTAAGTTCATTTATCTTAGTTCACAGCTACCACTTTTGCATATCACCTCTGCATGCTCTGACAATATTGTTAAAAATGAAATTGATGGTAGCGATATATAGGCAACTTGAAGAATCATGTTGTTTTCTGATTGTTTCTTGGAGTTGATATAAGATGTATACCCCTAGGATGATGAATAGAAAGGGGTCATCTGAAGGAATCTCCTCTCTGGTCCTGCTCAGAGAGGCAAAACAGATAGGAGCTGTCAAAGAGGATTTATGAAGAGCAACGTGGAATTGCAATATGTTTCCTTTGGCTTTTGCTTTCCTTTTCTTTTTTGACAGCAAAGAAAAACCTCAAAGACAGTTAAGATGTTCAGAGATTTTACCTAAATGCTTTCTTGATAATTTTGCAAACTGGATTTTTCCTGAATTGATGACATAACTATCTAAAGCTATATCCAGCAGGAAAACATGAAGGTAACTCATTTTAAAATGAGTAACTTCAGATGTAGGGGAGAGAACAACGCCTTAGAGCCAGAGGCACCGGGTTGGCCAGCAGGGAAGCCTTTTGGTGTGGAATTTCAGTTGCAACCATAAAGACATCTCCATGAACTCTCACATGTTGTCCACAGCTTGGGCCTGGAAGCAGCACGTTCTGCTCAGTCTGTTCTTCTTTCCCCTGTTGCTTCCAGGGCAGTGAGCAGCTGCTGCCTCCTGCCTCACCGCCAGCCTGCCCTTGGTCTCTCAGTGCTACCCGAGCTCTTCAAAATGTGTCTCACCCAGGCAGGAGAGAAAATGGGTCGCAGGCAAGCCCAAGTAGGCCAAGTTATTGCCGTTCAGCTGCTTTTGTTTTAGTTGTTCTCTTCAGCCTCTTCAAGTCTGCTTATTCTTTTCACTAAGCTGTACTCAGAGCTGTGGTGTTTCAGCAGTGTTTGTAAAAGGCGCAGGACCTCTAGCTATGAGCTGTCCATCATGACTGCCACAGAAAGTAAAGTGTTTTTAAAAGATGTGAGGCTGAGGGATGCAGAAAGGGCTGTTGTGTAAAGCATGAGTCAGAAAACACTTGGCCATTACTGCTTGGCGAAGTGAGCTTTGTGCTAAAACGTTGTGATGAACCAGATGTAGTGCTGGCTTCTGGCACAGTATTTCCATTTGCAGTTTTTTAGACAAAAGTCATGACTAGAAATGTTACAAAGCACATCAGAAGCTGCCCTGTGCTGTTGGAATCACTATTGTGTATGACAGCTTCTGGCTTGTGAGACCCACCCAGGCAGTCTGTGGAGAAATGTTTATTACTGGTGCCACCAGACAGGCTTTTGTTGAAAAGGTTTGACATTGGTGTAATCTGTCCTTCAGCTTGCCATATAGTGGCTGTGTAAAGCTGCTCCCTTTCATGCAGTCAGAAAATAATTCAGGAGCTCCACAGTCAACTGGTTGAGTGCCAAAAGCCTCCAGTGATTGTCCTGCTCTGCTCTGCCCTGGTGTGATGTGTGCAGATTTGGGCAACACAGTCTGAGAGAGACATAAAACTGTTGGAGAGTGTCCAAAGGAGAATAGTGAATAAAGGGCCTTGAGAGGAAGCTGTGTGAGGAGAGGCTGAGGTGCCTTGGTCAGCTCAGCCTGGAGAGGAGGAGGCTGAGGGGAGACCTCACTGCAGTCACAGCTTCCTCCTGAGGGGAAGAGGAGGGGCAGGCACTGATCTCTGCTCTGTGCTGACACTGACAGGAGCCAAGGGAGCGGCCTGCAGTTGTGTCACAGGAGGTTTATTTTGGATATCAGGAGAAGGTTCTTCACCCAGAGTGTAATTGGAACTGGAACAAGCTCACCAGGGCAGTGGTCACAGCTCCAAGGCTGGCTGAGTTCAAGAAGCATTTGGAGAATGCTTTCAGGCACTTGGTGTGAGCCTTGGGGCTGCTCTGTGCAGGGCCAGGAGATGGACTCAGTGATCCTTGTGGGTCCTTTGCAGCTCAGGATGTTCTGTGATTCCAGGAATGGACACGACAAGGGCTCACTGGGCCGCCTGGCCCACCACCCAGCTGTCCTCATGGAGGTTCTTCCTCACACCCAGTGGGAAACTTGTCTCAATTATTGTCTTGCTTTTTCTTTCTGCCCTGCACTGCTGGCTTCATCTTCTCAGTAACCTCCTCAGGGTCAGAGATAATTTGTTGGGTTTTTTTGTTTTGTGTTGTGGGAGGGGTTGTTTTTTGTTTTTTAATTTATTTTATTTTTAAGTCACTTTTAGCTTTAAAGTCATGTGTGTCATTCTGAAAATACTTTTCCTATTGCTATGTTTAATTTCTTATTATTCTGCAGATTTTTAAGAAATTTTGTTACACTCTATGGTTTTGTATAACCATGCATCCTTTTGATGTGGCAAGTTTATGGATTTTTTCATTCTTGAAAAAAAATTTGAAATCTAAAATTTATTAGTAAAAATTAGTAAAAAACGTGTATTTTTAGTAAAGGAGAGAGTGGCCAAAGTTTGTGTTCTCCTGAAGGATAGTACAAGGTTTACATAGCTTGTAGATATACCTGCTTGCCTTTACACATGTGTTTGTATCTCTTTGAACTGCAATTTGCACATGTTTAAAATCCACCAAAATACATTAATACAGAGAGATTGGAGTAGATACTGGGTTTCATATATATCAGTTGAGAGGGCAGGAAGAGGAGTACAAGAATGAGTAATTCTTGTGTTCTCAGGCACTGTAAGAGCGTTCTTTTAACTGGGAGCACAGTTAGGGTGCATTATTGATGTCATGCAATATGCCAGTTGCTAAAGATTGAAACGCCCTCCTTCAGTCCTTGTGAGGCACAGGGCTGTGCTGAGGCTCACAGACAGCAGTCCCAGCAGTCACACACCCAGACAAGCTGGCGTCTGAGCAGCTCAGCTCTGGCAGCTGCTGCCAGCCTGCAGCCACTGCCAAGCTCATGGAGCAGATCCTCCACGTGGGTGAGTGCTGGGAGCGCCCTGCTAGACATTCTGGGGGCTGGGGCTTCACTCTGGCACTCTTAACACTGCTGCTTGCATTAGGAGCCTCTGAGCACCTGCCATGGCTCACTGTGAGCAACTGGGTGTTATCTTTCACGCTGACAAAAAGACTGGATGGTTAAAGGAAGAGTGTAGCTGCTTACAGTCACCATATTTACTTTTCTCTCTCTGCCAGCACAGTCTGGTTTTCCTTCTGATCATTTGTCCACCTAGTCTTGAGTGCTGTAATCCTCGTGGTGAGCAAACGTGCACTTTCTGTGCTGGGGACATGAGTGAAGGGGAGGTTTTGTGACAAGGTGAGGGACAGAGCACACCAAGCCACATCTCTGTCTCAAAGTTCCACTGGGTCATGGAGTAGGCAGGGAAAATCAGCAGAAGTGCATAAAGGTATCCAGTCCTTCAATCCTGCACATAGCTGGGAGCTGTGAGTGGAGGTGGCTTCAAGGGGAGCGCAGACTGGCGCTCTGCTCTGTGTGAAGGACACTCTGTCAGTCTCTCTCCTTTTGTCACATCCATCCCTGAGTGCTGGCTTGTGGGAAGTTGAGGCTTGGAACAAAAAGAAGGCAATGCCTAAATACATAGTCCTGTGCCTGCAGAGTCTTGTTCAGAAACTGAAGTCCTTCAGTGGGAACACAGTGTCCCTTGTCACATCTTTCTGCATCTGACTAAGCCCTTGTCCTTACCCTCTGAGTCCTCACCCTCCAGAGCCCTCCAGGCAGAACATCACTTTTCTGTTTAGGTGTATGAAAAGCAAAATATGTTTCAAGTCATTAACAATCATCTTTTGTGGTTTTTCTGTCACTGCTCTCACCACATTTTTGTAAAAAAAAAAAAAAAAATCCATAAACGCGCCCTGGTTAAAACAGTAGCAGTCAAAAGAAATGGCACTTAATTATGATATTGCTTGACTTGCTGCAAGCTCCTGACAATGTAGCCATCAACAGTAACTGTCAAATACATTTTGGCAGCTCTGAGGTTAGCTTGAGATTTGAGTGGAATGTTCAATACCAGCAACTGAGCAAGATATTGGGAGAAATTCCAGTGACAGGGCTTTGTTGATAGGAGCAATGCAAGCTCTGAGATTAAATAAAACATCAGCTGGGAAATTAAGATGTTGTTACATTATGTGTTAGTGATGCTTAGGATCTTAGGAATAACAACCCTCATCAGCTAAGGAATTACTAAAGCAGAATTAAAGAATGCTATTGCTTTATAAAGCCATCATATTTTTATGGAATAAACTTCTCAGAAACTACCTTTATGGAGTTACGTACAAAATGATTATGTCACTTCTCCAGGGCCTACTGCACTTAATGGTCTTTGGATTGATTCTTGTGTACATGTCTATATCCTAAAGGAACCTTGACAAACTACAGTAACTCATGCAGGAGGTTTGTGTCTAAATATCCTTCCCTATGGTTCCTCCAGGTGCCACCCAAAGCATGGCTGAACAAGGGCCTCAGGAGAGCTGGAGAGCTCAGCTCAGCATGGATTTTGCAGAAATGGAAGGTCACAGTGCAAGAAGAATAAAGGCAGAATGGAAGTTTCATTTTAGAAGATTTTTCATACTGATGGTGGGGGAAAAATTCGTTAGCAAAGACATTTTAAAAGTGCAGAACTGTGTGTGGTTATAAGATTTAGAATGAAAAATAAGGACAAGTAGGAAAGGTAACAGACTCAGAAGATGTAGAGGAGTGCCAAAAAGCAGCCAAAAATTAAGATAGGAAAAAGCAGTGAGTCATCATTCTGGAGCAGGATACTACACCATTTCACACACACACACTTCAGGCTGTTACAGAGAGTTGTGGAGCTCACATGTTCTGTCAGAGCGAGCAAGAGAACCAGCTGGAGGCAATCCTGTGCTGTGATGATTCTGCTTCAGCAGGGAGGTTGGACCAGGTGACCCCTCCAGTGATTCCTTCCAGCCTTACCAGTTCCATGTATAATACTTTCTGTGGGAAATCTATGGTTTGAAGGGTCTCTAGGACCTGGCAAATAATTGCTATCCTTCAAGAATGGATGTGGAAACCTAAGCACTGGGAAAAAAAACTTCACCAAAAACAAAATCCTTCTGGAAAAAATGTTACTTAGTTAAAAAACAAATCACCATATGGTTGTAATATTTTTCAATCTTTAATCTTTTGTTCTTTATGCTTTGAAGTTTTTTGCATACCTAAGACATGTAGTAGAAGTTGGAGATGCTTGGAGCTGTGATTTGCAGTAAGCAAAAGTGACATAAAGACTTGATGGTAGAGCAAGTAGATGAAGTTTCAGATTTTAACTTGGAGATGTCAGTACCTAGCACTCACATGGGTTTTACTGTAAGTTCAGCAGTGTCATGCACTACTTAGCAACAACTGCAACATCAGGTGTTGCCAACATAACTCTCACACTTTTGAATCCAAAATGCAGCACTGTACCAGGTAGCAGGAAGAAAACTAACTCTGCCCCAGCCAAAACCAGTGGCTATTAGTTTTAGCTATTGGTTCAGTACTGAGGCAATAGCAGGCAAGGGTGCCATAAAGAGGCTTTGCGCCACCTAAATGTGCGGAGCACTGAAGAGGCTTAGAAACCCTCCTGCTGTTCCACTGGAATTTTCTTTCAGTGTGCTTTTGCAGTTGGTTTCTTTGGTATTACCCCATTGCCATTCCTTTTCCGGTGACTGATGGGTCACTGCTGCTGGTGCTGTCCATGGTGGATCCTTCCTGCCCCCCTCATTCCCTGTGCTAGGAGAAGCACTCACACAGCACTGACATCAGGCTTCTCTCTTGAGCAAAAGCACACGCAGAGAGGGGAGACTGGATTCCAAAGTCTCTTCCCCCTGGAAGAATAAGGGGGGAAGTTGTCCTGCCTCATTGTGCTGTAAAGGTTTGGCAGTTTGTATTCACTGGTGTCTAATTCCTCTTGCTGTCCTCAATCTCTATTTAATTTTCATTTTTGGTAAAAGGACAGAGCTTTCTGTGTTGAGAAACCAGTAGCTGCTAGGCTGCTTTTGGGGCTAAATGCTGATGGCTCATGGAGTTACAACTGAGCTGGTGTGTTTGGCTTGGTGACGAGTGTCATTTTTGGCCTGGCCCTTCTGTACTGAACCATAGATGATAAAAAACCAGAGGTGCTCTGTGGAGTGCCATCCCCCTCCATTTTAGACATGACGTGGTGATTTGGGGGGAAGGGAAAGAGTTTCTTGGAAAATGCCTGCTGCTTCCCTGCTTTTTCTCCCAAGTGCTGCTCATTGCCTTTCTCTGCTACAGCTCAGTTGCTGGGGTACCACAGCATTCAGGGCCACGTGCAGTCCCTGCTGCCCAGGAGGACCTTGCACAAATCCTGAGCTTTGTATCTCAGGTCTGCAAGCTTTCACCTGTGATTAGGGCAAGAGTTCATCTTGTTCAGGTCTAGCTGTTTGGCCTGTAATTTCACATCCTATTACTATGATACTATTTCTTCAGTGCCCTGATGCATTTTAGTAGAAATGTCCTCAACAGTGGACTAATGCAAAATAGAAATCAAATGTTTCAGATTGTTTAGGGTTGTTTTTTTCTCTCCACCAGCTATCAAATTTCTATCCTGTGAGACTTCTGCTCCTTAGGGGGCTGTTTCTTATCTTCTTATCCCTTTCACACATCAGCAAAAGTGCAGGCAGCCATCAGGCAGGAGGATTACTGCCAGAGGATCACAGTCTTAGACAGCTTTACCCTTTTATCATAAGATTTTTTCAGTGAGCTCATTGTCTAAAATATCACCATAGATATTTAGCTGTCAGCCTCTATTACCCAGATAAATTTTTTCCCTTATATCCACACTTAAAATTAAGTTTGGGGAGGGAAGAAGAATGGCCTTCATATTAATATTTCTCTTGTATTTAGAAAACTCAAGTTAAAACATATATATTCAGATTGTATCAAAAATTAATAGGCTAAAAAATAAGGTTCATATGTAATTTTAATTCTTATTAGTATGTAATAGAACTGTATTACAGGTTGGCATACTGGGTGTATTTTTGCAACAGTAGAAAGTCTTGGAGAAACTTAGAATTGCTATAATACTAAAACTGAATTGTTCAGCAAGGAAAATTAGTGCTCACACACAGAGAACTGATGAGATTTAGGGAGTGAATTTGGTTAGTGACTGACCATATCCATCTTGGAAATAAAAGGAAAATAGGTAAAGTTTGTAATAGGATTGGTTTTTCTTGTAAATTGTCAATACAAAAGCACTTGTAACAAGATTTTTTCCTAAAAGGAAAAGGTTACCTCTCATCCCTTAGCTTCCTGTGGGGCTGTTTCAAGCCTAAAATTTAATGAATATGTTGCAGTGAATGTACTTAGATGTGGCTTTGAGAGTTTGTTAGATTTGAGTTATGGAGATAGCTGGCGCAAATCCCAAGTTGCCTGCAGATAAACAGAAAAGATAGTTTCTTAGGATACTGAAGTTAAAATTAATTTACCTTCAGAATTAAGATCTTGCTGTTTAAATGTGCTAATCAAATTTTCACTTTATAACAAGTAGTACTTCCTAAGGATATTGGCACCTTCACTCCTGCTGGAATCACAGACAACCCAAGATCTCTGTAAGGTTATACATTTGTTTTTTTGATTGTTTGGGAGTTTTTGCAGATAACTCTTCAGCATTCAGCACATTTTATTTGAGGAAATTTTTTCCATTGCTTTTTGGTTGAGATTTAACCTTTCACTCAGCAACCTAAAACTGAGAGCTCAGCCTCAGAGTTACAGCACATACCTTTGCATCCCTTTTCATGGTGAGTGATTACACCTAATTCATTGCTTCATTTCTAATCTCATGCAAAACCAGTGCCAGTGTAGTATTAGTGCTGTAGAATCAAGTACTCAAAATAGGTCAGTCAGACATGTTGAACAGTCTTTCTTTCCTTTTGTCTTCTGTGTATGCAGGAAATGATCTCACCAGTGTTAAATGCCAATAGCCAAACAATGTAAATATCATGCAGTTGTAGTATGTAATGGGCTGCATCTATTTCACTTTGCATTCATTAAAATCCTTGTGCTGTAGACGTTCCACTAGGAGAAAAAAATTATTTTGTTCATCTTTGTTGCAATCAGAATTATCGAACAGCTCTTCCCAAGAAAGAATCACGGTGAAAACTGTGAAATGTTTTATGAACTTCTTCCAGCAGAAGTCAGCTTGCTTTGTTTCCAGTCTGAGATGGGAATCTGTGCAATTAACCTTGACTCTGTCCTCTCCATAAACGATAGCAGATAAAATTTCTGCTTCTGGTTTGGGGACCTAAGTGTCTTGAATCCCTTTAAAAGGGAAATTCTACCCAGACAGACCAAAGTCTTAAGGAAGAAAACTCTGTGTTTTTTTTAAAGTAGCTGAGACTTAGAAAAAACCATGATATTTTATGTGAAGTAATCCATATGCCCTTAAAGATGTTGAAACAGAGTTGTCTGGGGTGGGTTTATCTATTTCATGTATTTGCAAAGACTTCTTTAGAGGTTAATATGTTTATATTACATTTTATCATGTTAATCCCTGCAATGGAAGAGGCAGTATCCTTATGGTTACAAAAAGAACAAGGGTCTTGACTTAGTCAAGGTCAAAGAAGAAATTTGTGAACTGTGCCTTGTAGCATCTCAGCCATTTCACTCTGCCTTAGCACAAGCCACAGCATATGGCAGAGAATCTGTGCAGTAGGTTTTTGCAAGTGCAAGAACAGAGAAAACTCTTGGGAGACTGGAATGTCTGATGCTGAGGCAATCACAGATTCTGTGGAACATACAGGCTTTTTTTATTCTCTTCATGAATTAAATTTAGAATGCTGTATATAGTTCAGTACTTCTCACGCATAAATCTAGCTCTATTGAGAAACATGCTTTAACTACTCTCTTTTATCTTATGGGAATCCATAATTTATTGTAAATCTTTATATTGTGGGTGATATTTCCATGTAGTCCTCCTCCATTTTTTGTCTGTGGAACTTTGAGGCTGCTGGCTGGACAGCAAAGAGGGTTTAAGTGCCAAATGATACTCGTGAGGTTCACTTCAGAAGTGAGGTTCTGGCTCTGCAGGATATTCCACTACCATGTGGAATCGAGGTGTGGCAGGAAAGGTATGGGCAGGGCGTGGAGGGAAGTGCAAAAAGTGTGGCAGTGAGGTCACAGCAGAGATCACAGCGCCCAGTTCGCTGCCTCTGCATGGCTCAGTTTTTGCATGGGGACAAAAAACCCTCCCAAAGCCCTGCCTGCATGCTGCCTTGTAATCTGTTGAGGAAAAGCTGGCTCTGTGCACATGGAAAGCTACTGGGTTTCATGTATACCAATGAAAAGACATTTGTTTATAGCATGTTGTTACTTGCAGTAGTGCAGAGTGGGTTCTGTTAGGAGCAGGGAATGAGGAAGGTAAGGGAATGCTGGGTTTGTGCTTTTGGGGCTGGGAGTAAAAGTTTCAGCATAAAAATTAATCTGCACCTTTATTCATTCTCATGGTGGGGGTGATTTTCATCACAGAGCAAAGGTTAAGTAATGCATTTTTATGGTAAATGTCGTAATTCCTCTGTTGGCTTGGTTTGAATAGTCAGTAATTATTCTCTGTGATGCTTGTGACCATATTGAGCTTTTTATTCAAAAGCCATTGAAATAAGCACAAGGGGGAAAGTTACTATTTTTGTTTTGTTATTGTTTTGTATAGGCCACATGCACAATGCTGTTCTTCAGATTTGAAATCCCTTTCAAAGATATTTCAACTCAAAACACACAATAGAACCAGAGGATCCAGTGATTATGGCTGGTAATGATATTGTGGATTTAGGTGCTGACAAAGCCTAGCATAATCTGTTTTAATTAACTAATTTTTTTTCCTCAGTATTATGGTTATAATCATACTCAAGGACCTTGTACCAGCATTCTTCCTTTTATAATAAAGTCAAAAAGAAGAGACCAGTTTCAGTTTATGTACAATAAAAAAACCTACTATATCCTTTAGAAATAATAGCCATGAGAAAAATGTGTCCACCCTACATTTTTTAATCCTCTAAAGAAATATGTGTATACTTGGGTGGGTCTTTCCACATGGATAAAGCAAACAGGGTACAGACTGTAAATTTTAAAGAGCAAGAGAATTAAAAAACCCAAATCCCCAGGACCTGGAATATAACGTGTACCTTTTTTTTTTTTTCATAATGTACATGAAATTTAACTGTGCTGTGAGCAGTGGGTCACCAGTAGTCATTTTGTGTTTTATAATAGCAGCAAATGAGTGACATAAGCTTAGAAAACTTTGTAGCAGGTTGGAAAATAAGAAACAATCAATAGCATAACTGAGAATGGGCTCCACATGTAACAGTGCATGGGGAATTTTCTTTGGGAGCTCAGCCTTGCAACAGGCACCATGTTCTGTGTGAGTTTGTCTTGTCTTTGTGTTCTGAGAAGACCTTTCTTTCCATAATTGTTATTAAACAAATAGTCTGCACCTAAACAGTTTACTACATTAATTTTCAGCACCGTGGTTGTATTTCTCTCAGTAGAGGTTGTGTATTTTTGTAATTTGAATGCTTGGTGAAATTCACGTTCTGTAGTCTTAATCCTCCAGTGGATTATGCAGGAATGTCCATGGCAGTTTATATTTTGGTTTTTAGCAGAGATATTTTCTTGGCTGCTCATTAAATGAGGAATCCTCTCCCGAGAGTATTTATTTCAACAGACTGTAATTGAGGTGATGTACTTAGACAAGGAATATATGAATATATGTGAATAAAGAGAGACTTATCATTTCAGTCACAATTTAGTTTACCTTGGGAAGTTAGTTTCAGTATGTAAATACGTGTATGCACCAGCTGATGCAAATCCTTGAGCAAAGGAGAAGGAATTTGCAGTTCTTCTCTTTTACACGCTTTGAATTTCTCCAGGTTTCTGTTCTGTGAGGGCCCAAGTGCTTCGCAGTGCTTGGCCACAGCCATCTCCAGATTGGAGCCATTTTTGATGCTCCTTGTCTGGAGAGGATCCCAGCTGTGCTACCTGTGCTTAGCACAGTAGTGAGGTTAGATCAAGGCAATCATGAGGAGACCTTCATAGTTTGCAGAGAAAGACAGATTGCATTGCTGATAGTAAGAAGGTGAATTTTAAATAAAGCCACTGCAGAAGATTAGAGAATGGAAAATTGCTGAACTGATTATATTTAAAGATGTTAGAGACAAAAAATGGTGGAATCCAATACATAAATAAATATTTGCAGGATGTAAAAAATGAACAAAGGTGTCTAGAGAAATGGAATGTGGGTAATCAATAAGTACTTCTTTAAATATGCACTGTACAAAGTAAACAAAAAGGAAAGAAAATATTGATCAGCATGTGTTGAAGGCTGGTGACAGGGATTAATCTGACTGCACAAAAGACTTAAATCTTCACATAGTTGTTTCAGCAAGATAATATTGTCTGGTCCTGAATTGCTTTTATCTTGGAAAGGCTTATTCTGAAGCTTCTTTAACAAGGCAGTGATCACTACTCAGGACTGACAAAAGAGCACAGCTGTATTAAACTCCCAATTTCTCAAAAAGAAATAGCAAGAGAAAAAATAAAGTATTTAATGAGGACTTCTGTTGAAGAAAATAAAAATTAAGCCTAGTGCATGCATTACTTAAATCAGTTTATTTTCATGAACAGATTCTTTAATTGTTATTTATATGGAATGTTTGAGTGAAACTGCAGTTCTATGTATGGTTTACTTAGGGCTTAGGGAGTAGGTGCTGACATCATTATTCAGGCAGAACAGGTTAAGAATTGCTGAAATGAGGAATTTTTTAATGAGTGTGATTACAGCAATGTAAAAATTCAAATTTGTTAGATTTGTCTATTACTGTGGAAATGAAAGGTGAGTAACTGTGTTTGCACAATTGCTTTTAACAGCAAACGAATAAATAAAGCAAAAGACATGAAACACCAAACATTTCATTCAGTGCCAGAAAGGATTTACTGTCTAGATCCAGATTTTGTACCTCCCACTGAGGAATAGGCCTAAAGCTGTACTGGAAGCACTTTTAGTGCAATGTGAACAGGATTTCCTGTTGAATTACAATTTATCCAGTTATATTTTAGACAGGTGAAAAGTCTATTTGCTTCTGTTTTATTATTTTTAAGATAGCATTTTAGAAGTACTTCTGGAATTTCAAATTTAAATGATGGGGAAATGTCAGTAGAAGCTGAGGACATTTTCTGTTTTAGATCACTGTGGTGGTGTTTGATGAAGAAAGTAGACAAGTAATTAAAAATCAAGATTTGATACTGTAACTTTATTTTAATAGCTTACAAAATAATAACTGGGTCTTACAAGAGACAGATGCTTGTGTTTAAGATTCCAAATGTTTAGTAATAGCACTGTGATATTCATTCTTGAAAAATTATTAATTAGTACTGATTAGGGTACTGCACATAGTCTTTAGTGATTTGCCTAGATTTACCTTGGTGTTTTCATACAATATTTGTTGTGAACCTGAGAGTTACAAACTTGGAGCTGCTGCCACCTACTTGACATGTGTGCCTGGTGTTCACATCTGTGGGGGAGCCTGCACTGAGGAGCTCCAGCCTAGGAGGGAAGTGTGGGTTTGTCAGCATGCAGAGCTTGTACTGTGCTTTGATCATCCCACCTGTGGGCTTTACACCTGGAATCTGTGGATGAAAATACTGGTTTTTACATTGCATATTTGGAGAAACTGATCTTTAAAAATAGCAGTCTGTTTGGCATGTTCGCATTTTGAACTAGAAAAGCAGTTGGAAGAATAAACATAAAATATAACGCTTCAGGAGCTGTTGAATTGAATGTGTGAGTCTCCAGTTGTTTATCAGCTCCTGTCTGCTGTCATGAATGAGTGTTTTCTCTTATTTCCTTAGCTTTTTTCTTTAATTTTTTTTTACTTTCATTCTGTTTGTTTTAAAGTTATTTAGAAAAGAAAATCTGTTTTTTTTTAAACTAAACACCTATCAAAGCGATATCTGGTGCTCCATAGCAAAATAGTCACTGGGTTCCATGCAAGTTCATTGAGTTGATTTTTTACCCAGGCATGTTTTGCATAAACTTTAGGACATGGGAGTAAGGCATTGGAATCACTACTCAAATTAAAAAAAAACTCTTATATTTTTGGGGTAGGTAAAGGAGAGCTCTGATTCCTGTGGGACATTAGAAGAGCTCGGATTGTTCTTTCCTTAAGCCAGAAAAACTCCATGGTGGTAAGGGTATTTATCCCATTGATGGCAAAATCTTTGTTGAGAAAAGCTGAAAACCACCATGTAGGGCAGAGAAAAGATTAAACTGCCCTGACTGTCATTATTATGTATCTCTCAGAGTGTACTGGGGCTATTGTCTAAAAAATCCCGAGGAGGCCACAGCTGCATGAACCTTACTAGAGGAGGAGTTCAGAGAAGGGGTTCTTCCATTCTGCAGAGGAATTATCCAGCCCAGACCCCCAAGTGTCTGTCCATTATTAGTGACACCACGAGGTGCTCAGCCCCTTTTGGCAGGTGTGTGTGCTGTGCTTCCCTAACCCTGCCTTTGCTGTCCACAGAGAGCGAGGAGGTGTACCAGCGCCAGGTGCTGTCCATCGCCTGCATCGTCTTCGGCATCGTCGTGGTGGGCATGCTCTGTGCAGCCTTCTACTTCAAAACAAAGTAAGAGCCTTCCTCTGCTGTGTCTGGGGTTCAGCTGCTCTCCTTTTTACAGCGTTAGAGTTCTTCAGCTTCTCCCCTCCTTGTGAAGTTGCTGTTATCTCTGGTCTGCCTACAGCAGCTCCCCATGGCTGCACTAAGTCCTCCCCAAAACATAAACAAGAGCAATATGTGTTCTTCTTACTATTTTCTGATATCATAAAATAATAGATTGTGTCATATCCAGTTATTTTTTCTTTTTTTGACAGTAATAATTTTGTGTCATTTATCATCAGTGCAACAATCACTTTGCTCTTCTGGAAACAATAGTTTAAACATACCATCTCCTTTTTGCATTTCATTTCATATCCCTGAATGTCCATTTCTGTATGCGGAGAACAAAAGTAAAGTTAGAAATGCAGAAACAAGTCCTCTGCAGGTATCTGTAACCTGTAGCTAATACAGCAGCCTGTTGATGAAGATGCATATGAGTGTCTCTAACACAGAAGCACTTTGTCCTATTCAAGCAGTGAAATCATCTGGACTAAACTAGTTTCAAGTGAAATATTGTCCACTCTCTTCTTTTTATCTTCCCAACTGAATATTATTTTATAATATTTATTTTTTTTGTAATCTGAGTTGAAAAAACCTCATAGCAGTTACATGACATGCTTCTCAGTGCCCCTGTATCAATAAATATGTTCTCTATGGTGGTCATCCTTCATTCCTGTTCCAGCTGGAGTTAATGAGAAAACACAAATCAATGTAAAAAAGTACCTGCATGGGGCTAGTCAGGGTGGCTGAACATCAAAAATGTGAAGGTTGGCACTATTTAAAAGTTTGAATGTTTACCTGAAACCCCCTTTCTAGAATTTATTTTAATGTCTAGGAAATCTAATGAGGATTGGGTTTTATTTAGAAAAAAATTTAAATTGACTTCTCTAACCGAGGGGAGGAATAAAAAAAAGTCACCAGGTCTTTTTTACCCCTTTTTCTTTCCCTCAGACTTCAGGGGTAGGCCATGAGTGAAGATTTGAGTCAGTTCACGTTTTTTTCTAAATTATTCTGATGTCTTGAGGGATTTTCTTTAATTGTTCTGTGGACATCCAGAGTGACAGTGATGCTGGCTGGGAAGGACAGACTGGCAGGACAATTCCTCCCTGGGAACTCCTTGGTTGTAGTGTAAATGTGAGCAGAGACAGGCACTTTGGCACTGCCATTAGGAATGTCATTATGCATTTCAGCTCTGCAGCTCTTAGAAGGAAGAGTGAGTGAGAATCTCCCTGGAAAGGCTTGAGGGTTTTGCTGATGAAGAGAGTTTCAGAAAGGCAGGATGGGATTGTCAGTAGGAAGAACATGCAGCCAGTGACTGAGCGTACTGGGAATGAAAAGCACCTCTGTTATTCACAGCGCCCCTCTTGGTGCTGCAGTGCTGTAGGGAATGGTGAGAGCTGGGCTGGAACAGCCTGAAAAACACCCTGGTGGTGAGGAGAGCCAAGTCTGAAAATAGTGAGTGAAAATAACACTTGAAAGAGGAGCTTACAGGACAATAGTGCATCATAACTCAGGAGCAGGTGAGGGTGTTGGCTCTGGGGCTTTGTCTGATTATAAATAACTCTTATATGAGAGTTACTGAGAAGAGCTGAAGTGCTCTTCAGCTGGTGCCAGGCTCTGGGAACTGAAGTTTGGGGAGAAAATGAGCAGCTCTGGTTCAGTCAGGCGGCCTCAGGCAGTGCAAGGGAGACTGATCAGTCCCAGCACCCTGGCTGTGGCTCCATCTGGTGCTGTCCAAAGAGGAACAGAAGTGTCTAGACTGGGTCTCATGGAGCCCAGGTAAAATTGTAAATGTAACACTGGCCAGTGTCTTAAGAAGGTGTAAAATCCAACAAATTTGAAGTGCCTCAACACTTACCATATGTTAGCTTTGAGTCAGCAGGTTTTTGGGAGCTTCTTTATCAGGCATATTGACCCTGACTATGCTTAAGGATTATCAAAGCATTCCTCCTGCATGGGGGTTATCTTGGGGTTTCATTTGATATACAAAAAATTTAGAATACTGCAAACAGATATAGAAACTCTGAACAGTGAAAAGTTTCCATGAAGATCCTGACTTACTTAGTCCAACAATTCTATAATACCAGCTGGTAGAAATAGGCACTTCCCTATATGCCATTGAATTAAAAGTCCTTTTTTAAAATAGATTCAATCTGAGAAAGTTTAGAACTATAATTAAACTCTGTGCCCTTCCAATTATTCCTTTTAGGTTAATCAAGAAAGTGCTGGAAGTGTTAGCAACAGATGAAGAGTACAGTAATGGGCTGCCCTTTACAGCTTAGACTTTTACAAATGACTAGTGACTTTATTTCTTGCTGAAGTAAGAGCACTTCATTGCCAAACAACTCTAAAGTAGAACACATAAGCCCATTTGTTTTGAAAACAAAACTTATAAAATAAATTTATTAATCAGCAAGTAACTTTGAATTATTAATGGTTTCTAGTTTTATAGCTGTGCATCCTATAGTTTGGCCAGATGAATATGCATAAACCTGATATTAATGTTAGGTTGCATGAACATAAAAGGAAATTAATGTTTGGATTGTTTTTCTCAGCAAATTACCTTCAGGAATTTCAATTGTAATGTTGAAGACTGCAGTAGTGAGGCTGAATTTTTGCAGTTTATTTACACATGTTTATAAATATAGAAACAACTCTATTTTTATAAATAAATGCAAATATTGTTTTGTAATTTTCCTGATTAAATTGTCATTTTGTATGTCTATGAGCGGTTCCCAAAATCTGATGCTGTGATCATGTTTCACTCTCATTGTTCATACCTTACATGAAGTCATGCAAAAAATTCCTGAAGATTCCATAGCCATTCTGGAGACCAGGCAGGAGGCTGGTTTTCCAGTAGGACAGAGGAATAGATGTGCTCATTTCCTCAGTGGATGTAATTTAGCTGGTCAGAAAATAGTTGTTCCTAAAAACGCCAAAGTTGCTTTTATGAATCTCCACGGGAATTTTATGAAAAGCTGAAGAGCTCGTTTAGACATTTTACAAATGAAATTGTTGAATTTCATTAGATTCAAAGATTAGGGGATATTAAAAATATTTTTAAAAGAGATGTTTCAGACTCAACTGACTAATTAATTTGACACTATATTCCTTCAGATTATATATCTATTCAGATTATTCCAATATGAATTCTACCAGTTTTGACTAAAGAAAGTCTTGAGAATGTTTTGTGAAATTATTTTGAGAAATTATTTCCTCACCTACCTCTATTCATAGATTTTACTAATTATGAGCTCCTAGCAATACTCAAAACATGCCACTCGTATTTGTAACATGCTTGCAATATGAATTCATTCCTTTGCATTTGTTTCAAGATAGGATGCAAGTAGAAAGCCTAAGAGGTGCTTAGAGTTCTGGATTTGTTATGGCTAATGACCTGTACTCAGGACACGAGCTGTAACAAACACTTCTGAGCAGCTACTTACAATTTGTTGAATTTAAGCAAATGCTTACATTGTGTCATACTGAACCAAAACAGAGGGACTCAAGAATTATTAAAACTATGTTATTAAAATTGAATATCTGAACTGTGATACTTCTCACTACTTACTTACGTATTGAGGGAACTTGTCCTCTCTCACAGGCCCCTCCACTGAACACATAAGTCCTTTTCCTCTGCTTTCTTACACCTTCCAGCAGTAGACAGAGATTCCACTGCAAATAAAAAATTAATTTTATAATTCATTCAGTGTCAAATTCACCATCTGACACAAGACCCTATCATATTTAATGATGTCATAAGGCTTTCCAAAATCAAACCAGAAATGTTTCAAAATGCTGCTGAAGCTGCTTAGCTGGAATTTAAATTTCGATATAGAAAGACAATATTTTCTTTATCTCTTCTAAATACTTGCCAGAAATCACTTCCTTTGAGAATTTGGCTCAGCACCAGTTGCTGTCCAAAACCTGCTGGTGGCATAATGAAATGCTGCCGCTGGTGAGTCCCTGACATTACTGGGTTGTTTCCAAGGACTTTGTAGGTTCACTGCTGGAGATGCATCTTCTAGAGAGAGAAAGAAAGCAGGGAAGGAAAGAATTAAAATGGTATTGTGAAGTTTTTTGCTCATCATTGTTTAAAGCTGATAGTCCCAGACAATGTAGCTTATCACAAAAAAAAAAAAAGAAAACTGATAAAAGAGCTTAAATGTATTTTGCTAACAGTTTTTGCCCAGCTGAGATAACTTTTTGCAGAAGATAAAAGTAATATTTAAAGTTTGCTGTCTCATATCCTCTGTCATGTACAGAACTCAAAAACTGTTTGTCACTTCCACTCAGTATAGTGTGGCAGAAACAGAAAGTCTTTGTTAACAGTATAGTTATCTCCTGAATAATGCAAGGGATTCATCCAGAGGTATTCCTAGCTCTGACAGGGAGGATTATAGTATAATAACTCAAAAACACAGTCTCAGTGGCCATACTGACATTTTTCCAGGTTTAAGCATATAAGCAGAAGCTGTACAATACAAGATGTGTTATAGGTCAAGTCTAATCAGCCAGCAGAAATCTTTGATTCTTCATCAATTTTTATAGCCAGCAGGGGCTAATGCCCGTTTTATTTGCCAAAACCTTTTTTCCAAATCAGAGCAAAATGCTTTTTTATTATTCAGACTGACTTGCAAGCTATTGTTAAATGTGCAATAGATGGTCTTACAAAACTCTGCAGCGGCACAACGAGCACACTATTGTAGTAATCTGAGAATAGAAGGTATTTTAAAACACAAGAGAGGGGTTTTTTTCCCCCTTTGTTAAGCCTTGCCAGGAAACAACGGCTGCATTGGAATATCAGACATCAGTGAATTAGCTCAGCTGGCTCATCTAGCACGGTGAAGTTTTGAACAAAGGGAGCTGTGGCTATAAAAGTACCATGGCTATAGCAGAAGATCAAGCGAGCTCTTCCTTACGTGAATTTTATTTCTCTCTGCAGGAAGCAAACCAAGCAGATTCATGAACAGCTGAAAGAAACGCAGAATAGGAAAACCTACAGCCTGAATGCTTCCAGCATGATGGCAAAGTCGGAGTGTATGGCACAAAGCCAAGTCCAGCTGCAAAATGTAAGTAATCCTGCCAGCTACAGCACTTAATAGCCTGGCTGAGTTCCTGCTGCTGATGGCAGCACATCGTCATGCTGCTATTAACATCTGAGCAATGGGAACCACAATTCTCACCTCTTTCATAAAATGTCTTCTATCAGGCCTCTTAATGGAAAGCAGGGATTTTTTTCTGAAGTTATTTCAATGGATCCTGGTACATTTTGTTCATGTGGCAGGCTTTGCTGAGCCCCCCAGCTCTGCATTCCGCAGTGGAGATTGCTGTTATAGTCTCCTGCAATACCTGAGGTCGTACATGTCTGCATGTGTAGTGAGGGTCCTTGAACTTAAGTGATGCCATGCCTTCCAATACTTTATGGACCTGCATGAAAAAACATAGAGATTTGTCACAGTTAATTCAGAGTAAATTCCAAATCTAGAACTAAATTTACTCATGTAAACAAATGCCCAAGGGAAGACCGTGCAGATGGTCTCATTTTTCTGGGTCTTTATTTAAAGGTACTTTAGTTTACAGAAAGAAATTAGTCTGTTCAAATTAAATTTGAAATATATTTAATCATTTTCTGAATGTAATTATATGTAAGTCATTACAATCTCCTAATCATGAAATATGTAAATCGTGTTTGAAATAAGAAATTTCAAGATAACCAATTTATTTAGACCTGGTATTTTTTTAGGAAGATATTTTCCAGTGTATGTCATTTTCTTTCCCCTGCTCACACACAATCAGCCCTGTCTTACTTTGAACAAAGCCTTTGGAAAAAGGATCCTGGTAAGCAATATAATAGGAAAATATAAAAGATGTATTAAAACCTTTCTAAATTATTAACTCATTTTCTTTAAAAACAAGTATCTTACTGTTGCTTAAAGGAATGACTATCTTATTTGCCAGATTCCATCAAAACAGTGGGAGTTGAGCAAAAGTGAGCACTCATGACCACTGATACAAAGACTTCTAAACTCCTAATTCACATCCAGTTAATTCAGAGATAAATGTAAGCCCTTTTAATCAATTTAGAGTAAGCAGAGCCTCCCTGCTAAGACACAGAGGCTGTGAGAGCATTGCTTGTATTCACTAAAAGTTATGTATTCACCATTGTGATGCTCCTATGCTCATGATATGCTTTGTAATTCAGGAAAAATATACTCTTTCAAGAAGGAAGCTAGCTCCACTAAATTGACATAATCACAATTTGGGGAACCTTGTGCAATTTTTTCTCTCACTTTCAATTCATTCAGCCTTATATTATTTCTAGTCCCTAAAAGAAAGAGCTGTTGGGAGTGTTGTTGGTTGTAACGATGGCAACAAAAGGTAAAGTTCATGATCCTTTTGTTCTAGCCTATGAAATAAGCCTTGGTTGACACTAAGAATATGCTCTTTGGCATTTTCTCACTGTAATTCAGTGCAATATTTTGCAATTTTCTTTTTCCATAACCATAGCCATAATGGCTGAAATAGCAGTTCATACATTCTGGACATAGAGATTGAACACCATCGTTATATTTACTATTTTAATCCAAATTTGATTTTCAGTTTTTATTTCTGTTCAGCCTGACATTATGAGTGCTGGTAATTAACACACCATTTTCTCGTCCTTGTGGCTGTTGGCAGGCAACTGTTTTCTCCTTGCCATTAATGCATTCTCCCTTTGGGAAGATAGGAAGGAAGAAAAACAGAATGACCTTGTGCAGGATGTAGTGTAACAGTGTAATAACAGTTTCTATTGTTAGGAAGATTTTAGTGCAGGAATGCATGCAGGCAGCTCATGAAAGATTTACAAAACTTGCCAGATTGGAGGGGGGAAAAGGGCAGGGGTTTGGTGAGGCAGCAGAGAAGGGACTTTGGAAAGGTGTTTTGTAGGAATGGCTGAGTGAGTCCCCCTCAAAGACCAGAGATCTCCCTCGGAAAGGGCATCAGGCAGCCTGGGTGTGATCCCTCTGCCATTCCCTCTGCCATTCCCATCTGCAGCTGCCACTGCATGGGCCTGGGGAGAAATTCTACTTCTCTTCATTTCCAGGAGCTAATGAATAAATAAATGAGGGAAGTTACTTTCTGGAGACTACTTCTCCAGTCTGGCATTTTGGTCCTGCAGCTGCCACTGCATGTGCCTGGGGAGAAATTCTACTTCTCTTCATTTCCAGGAGCTAATGAATAAATAAATGAGGGAAGTTACTTTCTGGAGACTACTTCTCCAGTCTGGCATTTTGGTTCAGATAATCCTGGAAGTTGTTTCTTTTCCCACTCCATGTGCTCCCCTTACAAGAGAGTTTTCCCATTTTTGCTACCTTTCTGTCTTTCCCTAGAAGATGATCCCAGATTTTTTCTCTTGTCTCTTTTGAATAGACCTGGTGATGCTTTCAGGCTTTTCACACAGCTCTTTCTTCTGCAGAGGAGAATGCTTTTGTGGAGACCTGAGAAAAGTCACTTAAGGTTCCTTATTCTTGATGACAATTCTGAAAGAACCATCACCTTTTGACTGAGAGGTTTCTATTTTTAGTGAAGGGCCCATCTATCTTTCCAAATGTGTTGCTTTAGAAGGAGGTTTAACTTATTTCCCAAGGCCCAGGGTATAGCAGACAAGGTTTAAGTGGTTTGTGGCTATAAAGAGCTTGACCAATCTCAGTGAAGTAATTTTTCCTCCCATACTCAAGTGCATTACACCTCCTCCACTCCCTGCTTCTGCTCCATTGTGGTTCTGAAAAGTGAAATAAAGGGGTGGATTTTTTCAGGACAGCTGTGTTCTCTCTGAAGTCCTGCTGCTCTTCACTGGTAATTGTGCTCACCTGTCTTATCCTCAGTAGCAATTTCATTATTTTCTTAGAGGTACAAATGAGATGAAAAATACTGTGTACTGTAAGAAGGATTCATAAATATCTGGTTGAACACAGCTCCTAGGATTTTCTGAATCTTCTCCAAGTCCACTGCTTTTCCAAAATATTCTGGCAGCAACACTTAAATTCTTGCTTGGTGGTTCTTGCTAGGGTTTCTAGCCTCTTGGATTTAAAGACTAATGCATGGTAATCTTGCTATAATTCTTCAGCCAGGGAGAAAGAGATCTGCCATCTTTTAATCCAGGATCTTTGAGGTACACAGGACATTGAGATTAATTTCACCTAATGCATAAAACCTAGGGCTTCCCAAGTATTATGTACCCCTTCCCAAAGAGATCATCCTCCTTTCAAGAGATATTTAAAAGGCTGCAGCAAACAGTTAGGCCTCCACATAAGCAAAAGGAAGGAAATTGTCATTCTCCCCATCTAGAAGGACAAGTGCTTGGTGCGCCCTCACACACCATGCAGGTGGCAGGAGGAGGTGGGGTGGCTCCTGATTCCTGCAGGAGCCACAAATATAAAGGGTTTCTTTTTAAATTCTCACAACTTGGTAAATATGTAATGGAAAAAAAAATAAAAGAGCTGAAACCTTGACATTCCTTTAGGGATTCTGAGAATTGTCATGGCTTTTTAAAGTGGCCTTTTTCATCCTCGTGGTTTTCAATACCTTCTCCCATGGCACTAAGGGGATCTATTAATTTCCCATCACTGTCCCTCTGAGGTGGTTAATATGCTTTTCATGCTGTACTGTGTGGTTTCAATTTTCACTAGTTGTTTCTACTAGCTTGCAACCACTAGCTTCAGGTTTCTGAAATTCTTATAATGAGGGACAAAAAAATGTTCATTTTGCATCTTTTTGCCTTTTTTTCATAGTAGTAGGAAATAAAAACTTTTCAGTCACTGTGATAGAAATGCAATTACTATATGTCAAGCAAGAGATACTTTAAATCTTTTAGGGGAGTACTCTGTGGGTTTCTGAGAATTACCATTTGATTTATCAGCTGAGAACAAGAACAAATTTCCCATTTCTGTATCACATGGCTACTTAGGAAGAACTGCCAGAATAGACAAACCCGAATTTACTGCCCTCTGTCTAGAGGCAGTGCTGGCAACAAAACATACAGAGCATAGGGGAGCAGTAAGGATGTTAAATGTACCAGCTGATGTGCTTTTGTGCAAGCTCAGCCCCCTCAGAAAAATATCTGGCTCTTTTCCTCCTTGAGAAAATTTTCCTCTTCTCTGAATGTCATTTCAAGCTGACCCCTCTGCCTTCTAAGTTCTTTCTGAAATGGCATCCCCACATCACCTCTCTTCCAGTGCCAAGTGAATTTCTGGACCTTTTACTGTTTTGGGGGAATCACTGAGGAGAGGAGCTAAGTAAATCCCAGGGGAGGGATGAGTGTTGTGGTTTGCATAACACCAGGACAGCAGTGTCAAGCTACTCAGTAGCATTTAAACATTTAAACAACAGCCTGCTATTGGTCCTTAAACCCACAGACTACAAAGATACTGACTGAAGCTTCAGTAAGTCTGCCAAAAGACTTCTGGACTCTTCCAGAAGAGTTACATTTGTCGCAGGATTGCATTGCTCCATTACTACATACAAAAGTGTCATTAAAAGAATGACTTTCCTTTTCATTTTTAGTAAATTTTTTTGTATATATATATTTAATATATTTTTTTATTTATTTTATACTCAGTAGCATATTCCAGTGGCATTTGTTATCCCTGAGCCCTACATTCCAGAACAGGGAATTCAAGGCATAGAGCAGACGAGTTATGTGCTCACAGTAATGCAGCAGGTCAGTGACAAAGGTTGATTTCTTGTCTCCTGGCTCGGGCTGCCTTCACAGATTCACTTACCATTAACTAGCAGGGGGCGGAATTTTTATTGTCAGAGAGTTGAGTAATTGCACATAATAGATTATTTTCTCCATGAAACAAGGAAAAATGGAAAATTTGCAGTTTTTTTTAAAGCAATCATTATTCTTTAATTTATTTAGCCATATTTCTCAGTGTTTTTCAGTAATTGCTCAAACAAGAACAGATAATTAACCAAGAAAGCAAAAAAAACATTAAAAAACCCACATTCAGATAAGCTTTCAGTAATGCTTTCTATTGGAACAGGCCTTTCAAAGGGTTTCACAGCTTATTCTCCCTCATGGCTGAGCATGCAGCAGCTCACAGTAGTCAGAGGCTTCCATAAAGCTCAGCCCAGGTGAGAACCTAGCTGTGAGAGCAGCAGGATGACCCTGCTGGGATGTGGCTGGGGAATGATCCCATATTGTCCTTCTGGGGGCACCAACTGATGCTGCTCTAAGCTCTTCACAAAAGTAGGAAGGTGTTTTTTTCCAGAGGTGATCTTAGAGAATGGGTGTGGCACTAGGAGTTAAGTTGAAGGAGAACAAACCTGACTGTGTTTAAATATATTAAAATGTATTAATAACATGGTGCATCCAGATCTGTTCAGTTACATTGTTAGAATTCCCTGTATATTCACACCCTCAATTTAAACTCTAATTGACATTTTCATTGTAATGAATGTTATGATTTTGTATTAAGTGGTGTATCTGAAAAGGTGGGAAATGTCCAGTTAGGGAGAAAAAAATGCCCTTTGTAGGCTGTGCCTGAGTGGTGCTGGTGCTAGACCTGCATTAAAGTTTGCTGATCAGCGTCAGAGCAGCTTCTGGTGTCCTGGTGTTCCTCAGCTGTGATGAGGAATGTCTCTGTGTGCCACTGCTCCAGCCCACACCCACCTGAAACAAGGATGTAGCAAAAGGCACAGCTTATCTCTGCTCTTCATGATTGACTTCATACTCATGGTCTTGCAGGCCATTCAGGCCTTCAGTTTTGTGCCATGAGCAAACTCAAAAAAAGGACAGAAATAGCTTCTTGGCTCTGGCAAGCCGTTCTTTACATAGCTCAAATTGATTTATTCAGGTCAGAAATCAAAGCCACTTTTATTTCTGCAGCTGGCAGGGTAACTATTAAAGTTTAAAACCTCCACCGATGTGAGTACCTTAAAAATCATATTTCTGTCTGAATATTTTATCTACAACATTTACAAGTGACATCTAAGATCATGGTAACTGAAAGTAATGGGAGTGGAATATGTTTCTTCTTTTTATTTCAGTTGTGTTTACTTCATGCATGCAGGACCATTTTGCATATTGCCACTAAGCTTTGCCTTCAGAAGCACAAAAACAATTATTTTGTGTTTAACATGGGTATTTCAATCAACAGAAAGAGGGAGAAGAGCAGTGGAGAAAAATTTGAAGAGCTGTTATTTTATCTAGGGAGTTGGTCATAAGAAGTGTGACTGGCTGCACTAAAAGTACATGTAACCTATTTTTAAAAGAGAATATTCTTACATGATTTTCCTTTTTGATCTTGCTGAAGTCTACAGAAATGTAGATAAAAATAAGTGAAAGTAAAAAAATAATAGTCTGTTGTTTTAATGAGTAACTGGTCTTTTGTTAGACAAAACTAGTAATTATGAAGAACTATCTTTTGAAAGAATACTTACTATCCTCTCCATGAATTGTTATGCTTTTGTACCATAACAAACATTTTTCCCCACTGTGATTTTTTCCTAATGTTTTAATTTGTATTTTCTTTCTAAACTGTGTCATCATGTAATTGCTGCCACGATACCAATTTATTTTAAAGACAGCATGGATATCTAGGTGTCTAGTACTAAAAATAAAAAGCAAAAGGAAAACAGGGCTATTAGTTTTAGTGCAGGTCGTTGTAATGCAAAGTAAAAAGTCTGAAAAGGGCTTTATTTTTCACATCTGAGTGGAAATGTGACTTAACCTCTTATATCTCTGAGATATTGCCCAGTGGCCACCAACAACATGGAAACTTCTTACAAGCCCAAGTGCAGCTTTTTCTATACTTCAACTTTATGGATCCATACCAGTTGAGAGACATTTTTTTTCTTCTTTCTTTTTTGATATTGCAGTTGACTCACAAAGCAAGAACAAATCTGTTCTTGATATCCAGTGTCTGCTTTGCAGACCTTTGTGTCTCGCTCTGTGCCCAGAGACTGCCCTACGCCCACACCTGCCACAAGAAGAATTATGTTTACACTCTTCTTACTTGCACAGATACTCCCAGGTCAAAAGTTTCAGGCTGGTTCAGAAAGATATCTGGCTCTGTGGATAGGATTCAAATATTTTTCTTACTTATCTGATGACACAAGTGCTGTTTCAGTTTGGTTTTCATAGTTGTACTTGCTGATGATGAATGCAGTGTTTGACTGAAATCACCAAAGGACCCAAGAAGTTGCTGGCTGTCCTCTGAGATGTGTTTTGTGATCTGTCTCTGCATGGGCAGCCACAGAAACAGATTTCTAGTCAAAGGGATCATTGTTCCCATCATTGTGGGCAGATCAGTCTGTAATTTTGCTGCTAGGGCTGATATCAGTGTTTTGATGTGCAGAAGGTAATGGGGGTAATGGTTACTAGCCCTTTCTGCTGTGTAAACAATACTGAATGAATGTGTTACTTGCAATGCCTCATTTTGATTTAAAAATGCACTAGAGCACTTCTTACCCTGCTCTGATATGAATTCAGAGTGAATAGCATCAACAATGTACTTTGTCTTGTGAGTATTAATTAATTTTATTCTCTCTACCGCAGTATTCAAAGCCAGATAGGCACCCGGGGCCCATTCTGCACAAAGTTATGGAGTCTAGTTTTTCAGGCACCCAGTCTTTCCCAGAGGCCTTGTCTCCTGACAGAGGAACCCAGCCCATCAAGCACCACAGGTGAGCAAGCATCTGTCTGTGAGAGGTGCCTGGAGAGGGTGTAGAGCTGCTGATCCGTGTGCAGGGTTATGGTGCAATGGGCCTGGGTGAGCTGCGCAGTGCCCTGGTGCCAGCAGAGCCTCAGCCAGCTTATTAACCAGATGTCCAAGCATTTTCTTAGCTGCAGACATAAAAGGTGATAGGGATGCTCACTGCCTTCCTCTGTGGGTCGTGCCAGTCCTGCAGGAAGCATTTACAGACACCATCCAAGCTGAAGGCACAGCCCAGCCAGTGGAACAGCTGGAGGAGGAGGAACCATTAAAAACAAGAGTTTCCTTACCCATGTTCATGAAGTTAACAACTCACTGCTGCAGAAAGACTTGGTTGCAAATTTCCAGCCTTTTTTAACATTTCCTTAAACAAAAGATACATGAAATGAATAATGACTTTTTTATGAAAACATGGTGGCCTTTGAAAACGAGGCTTAAAAAAGCTTGGATGGTTGTTTCCAAGAGAAAAAAAAAAAGAAATGTCACCCATCATTGGATGAGATTCAGATTAGAATTCTGCTTCTGACTTTTTTTTGGATGAGAAAGATTGCAGGTGCTTCATTACAGGACTAGAAACCAAACTGGAGTCTGGTACAAGCAATAATGTTGGTGGAATGACAGTGGTAACATCTGGTCCAGTGCACAGAGAGAGAGAAAAAAGGCTGAGAAAAATGAGTTTGGAATTTTTTCAGCTAGATAATCTGTAGTGGAAGACATGTTTATTAAAAGGATTTTCTTTTTTAATTACTTTTTTAAAAGTCTGGGATTGTATGAGGTTATGATCTGGCTTCTGTAGTATTTGGTGCATTTTCAGTGCAGTCTCCCAGCCAGCTATGTGGTTTTTTTCTCATTTGAATAAGTGATCTGCTTAACCTACAAAGTGCCACATATAAACCAGAAAGGGATGTTTGGGTTCTATCTACTTTTACCTTACTTAAGCCTTTAATTTGGCATGAAAAAAATAATGCCAGTTGTCATGTCAGATCCATTTCTTAGGTCTTTTTCCTTATTACACAGAAATTTTCAAAACAGGCTTAATAATTTTATTAAACATAGACAAACTGTGGGACTCTTTCCTAGAATGCATTCTACAGAAGTTCTGGGAAGAATTTTATCACCATTTAGTCACAACACGAAGTTCAGAAAACAATTCACTCCCTTACCTTTTAATGGTGTGATTGCAATATCCAAGAAATGTCTTTGCTTCAGAACTCATGTAAGAAGTGGAATGACTAGTTAATTTATAAAGAATTCTTTTGCAGTTTTAAATGTTAAAGTTTATTATACAAGGCCCTTATTTTATAAAACATGCAACAGACTTGAACGTTTAAGACTTACAAGACTGTCTTTAATTCATCTACCATGTAAGAGCTTCCTAATTTATTTTCCAAATAGTGTTCACTGTGGACAAATGGTCAAATGAGGATTTTATATTAAATATATCTTCATTTCATTCCAAACCTGACTGAGCCTGGAAAAATAATATCAGCTCTGCAGGTTCTCTCTTTTGCGCTGTTCTAAATTCTATTGTTGTTTTATTTCTGCTTGCTGCAGAAATACTTTGCTCTACATCCAGACCTGTTTTCTCTGCTGGTGTTTTCAAGGACACTAATGATGGGTAATCATTTCTTAAAATCAGGAGCTGGCTGTTTCCAGATCCTGAAACTAATAAATTTTGGCCTGGAAGTAAGACTGTCAGTGTAGGGAATCATTTGGAGTTGCTGAAATGTGACTGACAGAGACCAGCTAATAATTTCATTCAGTTTATGGATAATAGCAATTTTCTGTCTCAACAAACCTCAGCTACACAAAAAGAATTAATGCAGAGATTAAGTTGAAATTTAATCTCAAAAAATATTTAGCCTGTGTTATTATTAATCTCCTAAAACATTTTGCCTGTGTTGTGCACTGCTGTTACCATAGAAGAATGTTACATCTTCTGCTTGCATATGTAAAATAACTCTTAGAACTGTCAGAATTCAAAATTAACAAATGTGTTTAATCAGTAATTTTCCTACAACGTATACAATGTGCTCAAAAATTTGTCTTGGATGATCTGTTGATCTTGGTAAGAAGGAAACCCACACTGCCTTATTTTCTGATAGAAATAAATTAGAGTTTTGTTAATTATGGGTTGAGTTGTGATCCCTTTGAATAGCAGTTTCCTTGGCAATTAGTCATCCTGACTTTCATTCATGGATGCAGTCATCCTTGATTTTAGAGGGATTCATTTCAGAGAATGCCATGATGAAAGCCAAATGCAGAGGCTTTCAGCCTGGAGCAGTTGTATTGTCTTACAAAAATGCCAAAATAGGATAGACTTACCCTAAAATTAATAATAATTTGTGTTTTCATTTTAATGAACTTTTCACACCACAAAAAAAAAACACAGAAAAGATTTTTTTCTTCATTTGGTAAGCATTTTACTCTTTATGCTGCTAATATAAGTGATTCAGTTTACAGTAGAGGAAAGAGTAAATTAAAGTTATTCTGTAAATAAGGCTATTGAATTTCAAAGAGCAAGTATAGATAAACTAAAGCAACTAGGAATGTAAAGGCAGAGGAAGCCTGAAAGGAAGGTTTTTTTCCCAAAGAAAAAGCAAAACAGATGGTGGGATATGGATAATAATTGAAGCAGTTAGGGAAATCCTGAATTAATAGGTTTCATTTTGTTAATGAAAAGTTGGGATGAGGACATTTGTCCTCCTATCTGAGGACAAAGGTAGAATATGAACAGAATCAAATGTATGAAAATAGACACTCCTACATTCAAAGTGGAAGTAAAATATAGAAATCAAAGTTCTCAAGATGGCTTGGTTAATCTTGATCAAAAAAAATCTTGGAAGAAGAACCAGTTCACAAAATTTCATGTCTAGGAGCAAAATCTATAAAAATAAGAACTGTGACATGAGATGATGGATTAGCAAGTGTAAAACATTTAGGCAGATGAAGAATTTATCAAAGTAGGACCCAATGACGCTGAATCTGACTAGATTTTAGGACAAATGTGGGGGAAGAAAATTCTTGCGGTAGATATAAAACAGGCAAAAAATGGCTTTCTACCTTATCAACATCAGGTACTGTAACATGTGCACTGATGGTTGCATTTGGTGGGGGTGAGTTAGAGCTCTACACAAGCTCAGTCACTGTTGTCATGTGTCCAATGCCTTTAAGGGGAGAAAGTCAGGAGAGGCAGAAGAGCTCTAATGTGCATGCACAGAGGTGCTTAAAGGGCAGATATGAGGGACTTGTGTAGAGAAGGCAGGACATTCACCAGAGCAGCACTCAAAGAATTAGTCAGCACTGGGGACAGACTTTTTTTGTGCCAAGGCCACTGAACAAAGGTAGAACACAGCGTAGTGTGAGAATGCACCACTGTTATCTCACCTGGTTAAAATGGCTTGGCCTCCCAACTGCCAGGGACTCGCACTGCATTCCCAAGCCAAGATGAGGAATTAATGATTCATGTTCCATGGAATGTGTAATTCATTCATGTTCCAAGTCTGTCTTTAGTTCAGGAGACTGGATAGGGTGTATGACTGCTGCTTATGAATACATGAGAGCAAGCACAACGAGAAGTAAAAGACCTGTTTAAAAGGAAGGAGTGTGGTGGCACATATACCTGCTTCAATATTCATCAGAATTAATTTTAACCTAAAAAGAAGTCTCAAAGTTTTCAATATAGGACAACTTTCTCACTAGTAGCCTGGATATCGTCATCAGTTTAGGACGGAGGTTGATCAGTGCACTACAGAAAGTATATGATGAGGTAATGACAAATGATTAAACTCAGTACAGCTGACATACCTTGAATGCTCTGTTCCCTTTTCCTGTTGTTCTGTCCCCAGGATGGTGACCAGATGACGTAGGCAGCATTGAAGGATTTTCATAGAGTTCCAAAGTCCCTGAGTAGCATCAGACTATTCCCAGATACAAGAATCTTATGGAGTCAATAATGCTCACATTTCAGAAACCAAGAGGAGATTTGTAGCTGTAGACTGTATTTATTAATACTGAAATCGGTTGAAAGTCTCAGTAGTTGATCCATACAAATGTTAGTAGTAGATTGTCTAACAGCCTAAATAGATAGCTCTGAGGGAGTGTCAGAGGACACTACCTAGCAGCTGGTTCAGCCATTGGGGTATGTATTTACTGGGGGGTTTGTAGTTAACTCAGAAGTAGTACAGAAGGATGCCAGAGTTACTGTAAAAACACTGCTGGTCTTCTCTTCGTGAACACGGGTAGCTGCACCTGGGAGTTGTGTATGTGCCCCAAGAAGAGAACACTCCACCTGTAGGATCAGACTGTTTTCACTCATTTGCTCAACCCAAAGAAAATCCTCACACAAAACAACTGGCAAGAATGAATCCCAGGTTCTTCATTAACCTTAGGATAGTTGAAGTGCTTTTTTCAAAACATTAATTCATAAGAACTGTATATCTCCCTAGTTTATGCATCACTTGTGAATCACTTCATACTTCATATTCTGATTTTTTATTCTGGAGTAATTGATTGATAGATTTTAAAGGCATATCTGCTACAGCTTTATGTGTTGGTCTATTTTATTGAATGGCTCGCTTATATGGGCTGGTTTCTTTTACCCAGTTAGACTGGAGTGCAGGGAGGAAGAAACCACAATGTTGGCTAAAGGAAAATAAAATCCCTGAACAAATCCAAAAACCATTGTTTACCCAAGAGGGAGGAATTTTTCACATGAGCAATAGAGAAGTCTGAGAGGGATATTACATTTGCATTGCTGATATTCATATCAGTTTTGTGTAAAAGAAAAAGTTTTGTGATGGAGATCCTTTTTCATAGAACTTTTAACAGAAATTCTTAGGGGTTTTTTTGGTGCCTGGAGAAACAACTGTTATGCTGCAGCTTGCAGCTGCACTGTCTGTAAGTATTTCCTGATCTTTGTCATTTGAGGTCATGGACAATTTGTCTTGTCCATGACCTCAAATGATTTTTGTTCATTCTTCCTTCGGTTTGGTTTTGTTTGGTTTTTTTCTGACAGAAATGTTGAAAGCATAAAAACCTCACATTAGCAACAAATTAGACTGTCAGTGCTGGAAATGCTGTGGCTGCAGGACTGTGGCAGTTCCCTTTGGTCTCAACATTTCTGCAGTTGATAGCCATTACCTTGGGTTTAGCTGTCTGTGTTGAAATGATGTCTATTACAAATAGAGCTTTTGTGAATTTGCATATGAAGATCATGTGCTCTCATCCAACAAGGAAGATGCTCAAAGGCATCAAACCAACCACAAATTAAACAATAAAAGTTTCTAACTTCAAAGATTTGTAATCAAACTAAAGTTTGGGGTTTTTTTTTACTTTTAGATTCCATTGATGACTATGCGCAAGTCAATAAAAACCCCAAAAATTCATTATCCATCACAAATTATTCATTCACCTGCATCTTTTGAGATCCCCTGCTGTATTAATCTCAGGCTCTCCTGAGCAGAAATTGTCAATTATTTTGTGATGTGATAGTGTTATTTTACAGAGTAGGAACTGTAACTTGCAACTCAAACTCAGCCTTCAGAACTGAGGCCAGTATTTCAGGTTTTTAAATAGATTTTTTTCACAGCCTCCTTAGTAGCAAAGAAAAAATCTTTTTAAGCAAGTATGAAAAATCCTGGAGGGAATGTTATTGCCATGGGTTGTTGGTCTTTTCAGTAAAAAACACTAGAAAAGTAAAGGTGTGGAAGAAAACAGAGGTTAGACTGCAACAGAACACTGCTAGCCTGAGCAGTAGGATAGAGAGTGTTGAATTTATTTCTTTTAATTTTGGGCAGAAAATGTTGATTTTAATGGAAATGTACACTCAAAGAGAATTTGTCCAAGGTACTTGTTCCAAGTAAGAATTGCTTTGGGAATATATGTGGCCCTAACTATAATTAAAGTTTCCACTAGGTAAAAAATGCAGATTACTTTTAAGTCACATAATAGGAGAAAAGAAGCAAACTTATCAGAAGTCTTTTGCATTTCTGAATTCTGTCACAAGTTGGAATTATTCACACAGCCAAAAATAATGACTCGTAACAGGCATCTACAAAACCTATGTTAAGTTATCATTAAAGATGTAAAATATGAGGTAACACATGCATTTCTGAGATCCAGAAGATGCCAAGAGAAATAGAGTAGCTGAAAAATGAATATTCAGTCACGCCATGCAGTGCTGAGACCTGTTAGCAGTAAAAGTGGGTTATGCCTTGCCTTAGTTCCATGTTCCCATGTTTTTGCATTAGCAAATGTATGGCTTATATACCAAAACTGTGGATTCTTGATACTTTTTCATTCCTGTGTGAAATGAAAAAAAAAATAAAAATCCATTCTCCTTCTAAAACACCAGACATTTACAAAACCAATTTTCTAAAATAAGTAGAAAACTATGACTTGTTTTTATCAAGTTCAAGTTTTTATTATATCATATAAAGAAACAGCGTTGTATCCATGTATATAAACAACAAAGCAATCTGTATATAAAACAGGAATAAAATAATACAGAAATACTGCTCAAGGTGGAGAAAACTTGTCTTAGCTTCTTCAATCTGCAATTCATTGCTTTTGCTTATATTCTTCACTTCCACTTTTTCTCAATTTAATGGTTTTGTATCAGGAAGCAGCACCTCACAGGCTGATAGATAATATATTGGGCTTTCAGTTTAGGATCTAATTTTGAATTCAGCTGTGGGTATGAGAGAGCTGTATTGTTTGTTTATGCTGTCTGAGGACTCAACTCTATAGCAGGATTATGATATGCAGCATGGAAAGGAGAAGCACCCTTCATCAAGTGCAAGAAAACATTTCATAGTGGGCAATTATTTCATTCCTAGAAAAGAGGTGATGTATTAAATAATGGCATAAACAGCAGCTAATGGTGGATTGTACTATTATATTTCCATAGAGAATCTCTACTGACATCATAGACTGCCACAGCAAAGTTTATAAGAACAGTAATCCATGCATTATTAATCCTGAACCTTTACTTTGCAAAATTTTATGCTTTTAGTGTGATAATTTTTTACTGTACTCTTGGTGTTGTTCCTAGAAGTCTCTCTTCATGCTGCAGCCCAGGACAAAAAAGTGGGATGCTCCATAGAAATGCCTTTCGGAGGACTCCTCCCTTGCCTCGGGGTAGGTTCAATGGAATTACAGGACCAGCATATCAACAGCTCCAAGAGTCGAGGATCACGGACCAGGATGCGATACCTTGTCACGGGTGAGTGAAAAGAGCCACTGAGGGGCTTTTAAAATAAAATAATGCACCTTGCAAAGTTGGTTTTCTGTAGATAGCTTCATACAGGTTTGTCTTTGAAATGCACAAAGAATACACTGGTTTTTCTTTCCTTTTTAAATTCAGTTTATTACAACCCTGAGCTGAGGTGTACATAAGGTCTGGGTTTCAGAAGTGCTCCTGAGAACCTGCAGCTGCCTTTGAAGTCTTTTGCAATTGATGAGATACTTTGCATAATATTTACATATCCCTATAGATTTCCAAAGACTTTCCAGAATATTGCAAGCATATTGTATATGAAAATAGGAGTGATATCTGGAATGGAATAAAAACCCCACCCACTTTCACCTGTAAATCACAGTGAAACTCTTCACTCTGATTAACAGGTGAAACTGGTGGGGCTGGGTGTCTGGTGACTTCTTTTAAACCAGTTTGATTCACACTTGTGTCATTGTTACTATTTGCTTCTGAGGAAAAAAAATGTTTATTGCCTCTTGCAGTAAATTTATTGTTGTTCATTTGTGTGATATGTGCATATAATTCCTGGTGAAAATTTCCTACTGAAATTGCCAGCCTTGCAGAAAGGAGCAGGCAGGCAGCCTTCCCTCTGCAGTGGCAGCATCGTGTGATGCAGGCCCTGGGAGGTGCCACGGCCTCCTCCCGGGCTGAGGAGTGAGGGACAGCAATTACAGAGGATAATTGTATTTACTCTTGTCTAGGAAATCATGTGTGACCTGACAAGTATCAGCTTGTACTGGCCTGTATTTTAAATTTGCAGTTCTGCAAAATTTGGTATTGGGACCACACTGTGACCCCTTCTGGCCTCAATCCACTTAAGCACTTCATCTATATTTTGTGCACTAAGGATGTTTACCCTCTACATATCTGCTGGTTTCACAGTGTTGGTGTTCTCATCAGATTTCCAGCCCAAATGAAAAGTTCCCTTGTCCCCTGCAGAAGTTACACTACTTCCTTTCTTCTTTTTCACCTCCATCTTTCCATGTTGGGATGCACAAATCAAAGTGTTATTATTATTGTTCCCTAATTCTGTGAGTGTTCTGAACTTCATCCACCAGCAGCCTGGCTGAAGTGTAGTCAGGTCTCCAGGTAGAAGATGGGGGTGTGTGTATTCAGTGTAAATGCTTGCAAGGCTGCCCCAGAGCCTGGCAGAGCCCCTGGAATAATTCCCATCCATCTTAATGGACCTTGTTGTACTCTGCACACCTTTAGCCACAGGGCTTACAGCAAAGCTGCTGGGACTATGCTAAGTAAAATCCATTTCATATTTAAAGTTTATAGTCCCCTCTGTCTCTCTTTGATATCTGTTCTTAAAGGGGCAGTAAAATTGTTGTGCTTCTATCAGTTTCATTCTTTAATTTAGACTCTTACACGCTCTACAACATAATTACTGTTAAATATTTATAAATGTTTGCTTTTGTTGCTTGGTCTTAGGAAGAGAGTGGAGAGAGAGCTGCACTTTGAAACACATGCACATGAATTAATTTATTCAGACAAAATAATTTTTCAGATAAAAACACAGATATATTTCTTTGGAGGAACTGTGGTTCTGGGAAAGTTAATTACAGGAGAATGTAATTAAGGTTCTGCAATTATAGTCCTAAGTCTCAGTCTATTGAAAACAGCAGCAGTCTGGTGTCACACATAGAAGCATGGATCAGTTTGTAATTAACTAAAAGCCAAGTCTCACATGGTTTAGGTTTGATATCCCTTCGAGTTTAATACCTTACCTGTTGCACACAGTGTATGCACCTCAATTCAACCTCAGTTCTTCTTTGAAAGCCCTGTGAGCACGGGGCAGAAACATGTAATTCTGGCATAAAATTGGTATGTCTATCTGTATTTAAAAAAATATTATGGAAATACACCAGGCATTTCGTTACATGTCACTGCTGCTGCCAGTTAGTTTTCAAAATACCAAGAATCTCTATTGTGGAGCTGGCAAATGTTACTGTTTTCTCACCCAACCCATTTTAATTCAGTCTTTTCTTGGTTTTGCTTATATATCATCCATATAATACCTACATTGCATGTGAAATTCATTAAAAACATTCACTCCCTTTGTTTTCAGGGTGCAGCCCAGAATATATTTAGGGCCTGAATTACCAAAAAAGGGACTAATGCAACTGATGCGATCTCTCCAGCTATAGTCGTTTGAACAATTATATATAAGCAAAGGAAACAAGAATGGGCACAACCCAAAGGTCTGCACTGTTTTGTTTTCATTTATTTTTTTAATTGTCCTCCCTCAGGAATAAAACCCCTGATCAGTATTTCATTCATCCTGAGAGCTGGTGTAAAAAGCCCCTCCATGAATGGCTGCAGGTGTGTCTGAGCATAGTGCCAAAGTAATGAACCAAGTCTCAGATGTGAAACAGCTGCAGAGCAGGACAGGGACTTCCAGCACATGTCCCAGAAAGCTGCTTGCTCTTGCACTCCCCTGGGTGCCACTTCCCAAAGCAGTATCTCTTTCCCTCACCTGGCAGCAAAGTTCCCAGCCCTTCCTCTTTATCACAGAGCTCCCAGTTGTTATTCCCCTGAGTGTCACTTCCCAAAGCAGTATCTTTTCCCTCACCTGGCAGCAAAGTTCCCAGCCCTTCCTCTTTATCACAGAGCTCCCAGATGCACCTCCTGGGGAGCCAGGAGAGTCCTGGGACAGGGCTGTGCTCCACATGGGCAGGGGGATGTGTGCAGCAGCTCTACAAAGCCAGTGCCACCACACACCAGTTAATGACAGGTCAGTGGCACTCTGCTGGAAACGAGCCTGAAGTTGTCTGCTGCTCCCTCCTGTCTGACACCTGGCCAGGAGCATGGGGCAAGAGGAAGTCTTTCCAGTTTCTTACTGTTTGTGCCAGTACTGGACCATGGCAGTTTCCCACCATTCAGTTTCTCTTCCCTAACTCTTTTTCTGCTCATCCCAAAAAGCAGGAGGCACATATGAGTGGAAGGATATTCCTGGTGAGGTCCAACAGGCTTAAGGAGCTTTTGGAATAATACCTTTCAAGTCAGAGCACCTGCTTCCACACCAGATCTAAATGTTGCTCTCCTCACCCATGGATAAAGCATATTAGATTCACCATTACCTTGCCTTATTAAATAGTGATAAGCTGATTATAAATAAATTATGTTCTGGTACTGAGGTGATGTCTGTGGTCCTTAGCAACCATGACTGGTGATGCAGTAACTCCTAGAGCACCACATTTCTAGAAGTACTAATTTCAGATGGGAAACATCTTTTTTTTTTGATCATTATTTATTTTATATTTATTCTACTTTCCATTTCTGGTTCTTTTAAGTATTTCTTGTAAACAAAACAGAGTTTGGCTTTGAAACAAAATGGAAATGTTGGTACGAGTTCACTAAGTTGCTTCACAATCAATCAAATCATGTTATAACATGTGTTAGTAAATGATAAAGGATTTTTTTAAACAGTATTACAGTATCAAGAGAACACAGACATTTGCTCAAGTCCTGCATATCATCTCTATTTCCAGTTCAAATCTAATAAAACAAATCAGGCCAGCATTATGAGTATGGGCTATTGAAAAAAAACATTATTCAGAGGTACACTACACTTAGATGCTCTGCTTGTTTGAAGGGGTGTACAGACAATCATTCCTATGTAAATAAAGACTACACAGCCATGAGTGTTTAATGTTATTTTTATCTGTGCTTTTTTAAAGTGTTTTCCTAAAACAACCATTTGACACTGAGAGTTCTGACACTGAAGAAAGTATAAATCCATTTCCCTGATCAGAAGTAGGAGTGGAATTCCAAATTTATTTTCAAATAAAATTAATACTACATTATATTACTTCTGAAATATAATACATATTATATTATATACATATAATCCTTCTGAAATATTTTAAAAATAAGTTTCCATTATTCTCATATACTGGTGGGTGAAATGAGACTGAGAGAAGAGCAGTGCTTTGCCACTGGCAGATTGGAGAATCAAAGCTAGTCTCCAGAGCCTGTCGTTTTCCCCAGGGCCCCACCACGGCCAAGTGCTCCTCTATTTCAGGAGAAAATGGTGTGTATCTCTTCAGCACAGTGCACTGAATCTCACACAGTGTCCCTGCTGCTGGTTGCTCTCACCACTTGATGTGCAACGAGAACTCTTTTTTTTTCTCTTTCCAGGTATTCATCCAGTGGTTTAAAAACTCCTCAGAATCCTTCAATAAATATGCAACTGCCTTCAAGAGAGACAACCCCATATTTTAATAATGTGGATCAGAAGGACTTGGTCAGCTATTCCTCTTCAAGGGCCAACTCCGTTCCCATCATCCCGTCTGTGGGCTTGGACGAAGCCTGCATGCAAATGCAAAATGTTCCTGAAGTAACAGGCATCAAATGGTGCAAAAACTCCTATTCCGCTGAACTTGTCAACGTGAGTTCCCCAGTCAGTAATTGTCTAATAGCAGAGCAACACGAAGTGAAAGTGCTGCTGGAAACTGTGCAGGAGCAGATCCGGATGCTGACAGACGCGCGGCGGGCGGAGGACGCGGAGCTGGCGGGCGCGGCGGCGCAGAGCGGCGCCAGCGAGAACACGGCCTTCCTGCCCATGAGCCCCACGGCCAAGGCAGAGCGAGAGGCACACTTTGTCCTCAAAAGTGACACGCAGAGAGACTCGGTATTGGCCAAGTGACTCCGTGTGGGGCCGGCGGGAGGGGAATCGAGAGGTCTGTGCATTCGACGCTTTGCTAAACAGGAAGGGAGGAAGTTAAATACAAATTATTTATATGCATTAATTTAAGAGCATCTACTTAGAAGAAACCAAATAGTCAATCGCCCTCATATCATAGTGTTTTTTAACAAAATATTTTTTTAAGGGAAAAGTTCCAGGAGGGATGAAGCGTGCTTTTAGATGCTTTCTAGGCAGGATTACACAGTTCCAGTTCCAGAGGACTTTTCCGTGGTCCTGTACGGCTGTCCAAAGGCGTAGGCTATGCATCTCTTTTTCAGTAAAGGCCAGGTACTGTCCTTAGATGCATTTCTGGTTTCAGGGCAGCACTGCAGTGAGCTGCTGGGCAGGGATTCAGACCCTGGAGAACATGTCCTGTAAGCCCAACACAGATCCAGTCCCCTCTCCCCCTCTGCTCTTGATTCCCAGGTTCACACCACGAAAACAGGCATGCAGACACCTAGTTCTGAGTTCTGGTACATGCTTTGGAATGATGACAACGTCCCTGAATTGAGCAGATGCTTAACTCTCAACCTTAATTCAATGTGTCAGTCGCCCCAAGAAATCAATGGAATCATTTATGAGCTTTGGGATTGGCCAAGAGTGGGAGCAGGATTGGGGTCTATAGAGATTCAGTGAGTCCACAGCTGCTGAGTCCATCTTCTGAGCTTTGCCTATCAGAGCTGCCTTGGTGGAGAGTGAGGAAGAACGAGAGAAAATGTCTAAGTGTGTATTACAACAGGTTTGGTTTTGGTTTCTGGTTTGGGTTCTTTTAAGTGGAAACATAAACTCTGTTGTTCGTTAGCACCCCTCAACATTTCTAAACTTTTACACTTTAAAAGCATTTGTAAGCTCTCAAGGAGCACTTCTCAGTGTGTGTGTGTATTTTTTTTTAAACTTATTTTTTATTATGGCTTGTTCAGAAAAGAGTCAGGGAGATCCACTATGATCAAAATCCAGCCAATAAGTGTCCACGCTGCCTAATTTATTCCTGCATTCAGTTCTCCAGTCACTTTCATTAATTATGGCTTAGACTTGTGAACTTTAAAGCTTCAACCCTGCAGATGGCTCAGTATGGGCAGACCCACAGGCATGCAGAGATCTGACTCTGATGGAGCTTTCTAAAAGCAGATGGTTTCCACCAAGCCGCTCCCTGCAGGGGATCAAGGCCTAGAGAGGATGTATCATTCCCTGGTTGCCATATCCTAATCACATGATAAGCTCTTTTTGCATTAGCTTTCTTTGAGTCCCTTTTTCCCCCATAAATTGTAACAAAATGTGCCAATTTTGCAATGAATTGGGTTCAGTGACACGTTTTATTTGGTTTATTAGTGTAAAAATATCTGCTTATTCTTGGGGGGAAAAAATCCACTATAATAAATAATCACTAAATACCCTTCCCTGGTTAGTGCCAGGAGATTGATTTGAAAAAAACAGAGTCTATACAGAATGTATAAAATATTCCTTTGAAACAAAATAATTGTTAGATTTATTAATGTACCCCAGACTTTCTAGTTCACAAGTCTCAAGACTTCCCAAAATAGCACAATTAGTCCCGCAGTGCTGTTGTATGTTGAGTCAGAATAAAGCAATATCTTAACCTCTGTCAAGTAAATTTGGAAAAGAAATGCTGAAGGTGTATGTCATTTTTTTTTTTTTTTTGTTAAGGCAGTAAAAAAAAATTATTTTTTACAGTCTTCATTCAGCAAGTCTTATTTTGGGTTGCTTTTGTGGTTTTGGGGGTACTTTTAAAGATAAAGTTGATGAAATTGTCCTGTTTACAGAATTTTCTATGGCTGCAATCTTTGCTGTGTGTTTTCAACAGAAATGTATTTGAGAGCAAACCATTGTTTTATGCCCCAGGATGGAGCGTGAGGTGTTCAGCTCCCTTCTGCAAAGACAGAGCTCTTGTAGCAGTGAGGGGGGATGCCCCTGGGGTTTGGGCTCACCCTGACATTTTCCTGCCATATGTGGTGGCCGGGCACAGTCTCACAGTGCATGAGCTGGCTGTGGGGGCATGGCCCCGAGCCCACACCAGACAAACCCTCTGAAAGGCACGGTGCATTAGGTGGGGCTCAGCTTTGCACCCCTGCAGTCACTGGACTTTTCTGTCCACACCACTTGCATCCCCCATCTCAGGTCATGAGCAAAGGGAGATTGCCTCTGCCCATGAGCCCCGTGAACATACCTGAATTTTCATGTTGTATGAAAACTGGATGCTATGTAAAGCTCTGATTCAACAATTTTCAGTTGGTGATGACAATTAATGAATCGTTCACCATTAATTTTTTCGAGATGTTCTTTCTGCAATACAGTGCAGAATCCTGCCCAAACTGCTGCTTAAAAATTCAATATTTTCAATTCAGGTGCAAGAACTTCCCTCCCCCAAGCTCTGCAAATTCACTTCTGGCAACATAATGGGAGCACACAGCAAGATTGCAGTTGAAGAAAGCACCATATCATAGGCCATGCCTTTGGGGAGAGAATGTGTTCATGCAGCACCCCCGAAAGACCCAGAAAGAGGAGACGAGCAATGTATTTAAGAGAATGAAATGTTTTACTGAATGGTAGCTGAAGATCTGAAATGGTGAGGATATCTTTGGTTCATGTTAGAGATACAATCTTGTACTCAGCAAAGGATGTGTGACTGTTATATGTTAACTGTTCTATTCAGTTCTCAGCATGTTTGAATAGAGAGACGTTAATATTAACCAATGACAGACTAGTGTATTATTTGTTCAGAGCATCGCTTCAGATCTTACTGAAACTGTCATTGTTTGCAGAGGAAAACAAAAAGGGTTGAAAACATCCAACTAGGTAGCCTTAATGTTGTTTGTGTGGTTTTCTAATGCAACTGTTTTCCTCTGTGGACCTTCCTGTTTTACAGTGAATGGGGCAACATTTTCTCTGAGGTCTGACAATTAATTGTGTAAAGCATCCATTTGAAAGTCGTACTGAAACAGCCAACATGGTAGGCCAAATTTTGCTTTGCTTCTGTTCCCACTGAACTCATGGATTGGAAGGGATGCAAGTCATTGAGAAATGCAATTCACTCCTAAAAGTGCATCTGTTCCCAGCTTTGGAGACAGTCTGTAATCCCCCTAGAAGAGGCTCTGAACTCAGTCGATTATGTGGATCATAATTAAAAATTTTATCTGACCTATGAAGTTCCAGATGTAGTCTGGTGTGAAAATTTACACACATAGCATTGCATTCAAGCAAACTGGGAGAGCAGCTGACTGAATAAATTGAACTTTCTCTGAACTGAGCAGAGAGAAAGCCTGTGTCTCCAGCACAGCACCATGGAGAATTGTGAGAAGTATATATCTTGATCTTTTTAAAAAATTTATTTCTGTTTAGAATTTCTTCAAAAACAATCCAAAATAACCCTAAAAAAATAATCAAGCCAGTAGAACAATCCCAGCACTTGAAATAGGAGATGTGGGTAAGTATGGGCACATTTGTAGTGTTTACCATTGAATAACTCTTCAGTACCCCAAGGCCCAAAGCTGGAATGTTGTCATTTTTTCAGGCACATGTTTAGATCAACAAATGTTTTTGTGGAACACGAGCCCTTCAGCATGCCTTTGGTACCTGGCCACGCTCTCAGCTGGTGTGGTGAGTGCAGCAATGGCAGCATCTGTTAATGGAGGATCACATCCCAAATCCGTGCTGCTGGATGCCCAGCGTAGTGCCACAAAGCTTAGTAGTCTCCCCTGTGATGTCAGCACTGCCACACAACAGGATTTATTTTGCCTTTGAGCATCCCAGCAGAGTGTGAGCCCCCTCAGCTCCTTGGCTGGTGACTGGGCTGGGCTGGCAGCTCCTCCTGGCACAGGCTGATGTCCCTGGGCTGGCTCAGCAGCAGTGAACTTGTCACCCTGTGGCTGATCCCAAAGCCACTCAGCACCATCCTTCAAGTTCAGATTTTGAAATAAACAGTGGCTTGATGGCATGTGCTTATGACCAAGCATGTGCTCCCAAACTGAAATGTTAGCAGTTAATTCACACCTACTTCTCATGTAAGTAGGGAGAAAATCTGGATTCCTTTTCCCAATTTATCCCCAGCTTCCTGTAGTCTCCTGTTGGACATTACTTGAACATTTCTTACTCTTATAAGAAATTCTGAAAATGAATACCAAAGAAGAACTCTGAAAGAGTCCTACCTGCAGTAAATAAATTTGAAGCTTGAAGGAACAGACCTGGAACAAAAACTGTGTTTGAAAGTATTAATATCAATTGCCTTTCAATCAAATGAAATTTCCCAGTAAACTCTTTACCCCCTAGGAGAACAATGAGCTTATAAAGTGATTTATTGTCTTGCCATGAGTTTAAAATGTTTATCTTAGAGGAGATTGGGAAAAAGCAAATATTTAACCTAGATTTTTTGTGATTTATTTTTTAAATTTTATTTCAGCAGCCTAACAGGTCAAGGAACCCATTATCTGTATTGTCTGACACATAAAGTCTCCTCTTTTGTGGTCCAAAAGCTGCAATGATAGATTTCCTTAAAGAGATCAAGATTTTATCTAATTTTATTTTTAAATTGTTCATAGAATAATACAGTTATTTATCTTGCTGAAAAATATAAAGTGATGCAAACTTTTTTTGGTTTTGTACTGCATTATTGCTGAATTCACAGCAAGATTGTGCTTCCTTGGTTTTGATGTCTGCTTACAGGAAAACAACTGACACCCTGTTTTCAGGTTTAGACTTGGCACTTCCAAATCATGGTATGAGGCAGGATTTCTGTATTTTCCATAGCAAAGTTCAAACATGATACAGAAATCAAAAAGCTACAACAACAGTAAAATTACTAATAAAGTAGGCCTGCGTTTTGTTTGGTGTTTTGGATTTTTTTCATTTTTATTCCATGGCAATCAGAGCATTGTGCCATGGGAATTGGTGGTCTCTTGCAAGAAATTCAGAATGTGTTAGAGACAGTGGAAAGTCATCAGTATAGCCCAGAACTAGAAAAGCAGTGGAGGAGGAAACAGTCATCCAGTGTCTGCCACAGGGGATGAGAGTGCTTTCATCTTCATAGTAAAAACCAGTACAGTCGTTTACTGTTGAAAGGTTTACCTGCTAGGAAAGGTAAATTATCTGAATTTATTAATGACCACAGTGGTAGTGTTTGATTAAAGGAAAAGAAGCAGAAATTTCCAATTTTTTCCTGCTTGCCTTGTCCCTTGGAACAAATCTAATTATGTTTTGGTTCTGTGTTATTAAAGCACTGTTTCCAGTGCTTCAGAGACAGAGTGCTCACACCTCACTGACAGCCTGCACTGACTCTTCCTTGCTTGAAAAGATTAAGCAGTTTCCTCTTTGATCAACACTCCTGTAAACAAGGAGTGATTTTTCTAATACCCCACACGGCTGTTCTTGTGCAAGTTTTCCCAGATAAGTAATGAAAATACAGCAAGACCACCTATAATTCTATTTTTAATATAAGAAACTATATATATTTTACAGCTATAATGGAAGAAGGGTTATTGATGACTGGAGTATGTAAATAAACTATAGGACATAATATATGTCAGCAGCATGGAAATCCTGCATTTGTACCATAGCTCTTAATAATGCATTCTCTTCACACCATCAGGAGACCTACATGCAGTTTATAATTTGCTTTCCCTGGGGGGACCATGGTCTGTAGCACATCACTGCAGTGGCTGGGCACTGATGTACCCTGTCCTTATTTCCTGCAGTGCAAGAGCCACCTCTGGGCTGTCCGAGCCTGCTCGGAACTCTCTGAATTAGTAACCCTTCAGCTTCTTCACTCGCGTTCCGTTTTACCTTGCCCTCAGAATGAAGAGTATCAGCCTGACATTTGGGACCCTGAATAAATTTAAGGCCTTAAAGAATTTAATGCACTTAACATTTGTCTGCTTTGGTTCGACCTGATGGGAAACCTCTCCCTTGAAGGATTTATGCAGCCCATGCTGCAAGGCACTTTCCTGCTGTTCCTTCAAGGAATATGGAACAAGAGCTCCCAGTTGTGTAAATATTTGGAAACAAAAAAATTACAAATAATAATAGAGGAATATAAAAGAATACTACTAATAATTAATATTCTAAAATAAACAATAGTTCCTTGCCTTCTCTGGCATACACAATAGTAGCTAAAGGTTATCAAGATGCATCAGAGACATGAAGAAGACTCAGTGAGGCTGGATTATAAGTCATATGTACTTTATCAGGAAACCCAGGCTTGGAGTTTCCCTTGTTTACATTAAGAGGATTCTTTCATAGCATGAAATTCACTCCTACACATTGCATACCTCAGCAGAAGCAGGACAGAAACTCTTCACTTTGGCTTTCTGACTCAAGTTAAACTCTCTTGCTTTAGATTATCTCTGATCTCTTCCAGGAAAGAATAAATGAATATCCAAAAAGAAGAGACTTGAATACTTGATGTAATTTTTTTAACCAAAAATCAATCAGTTGCTTTTAAGACTGGAGCCATCTGCTGAACTTCAGTGTTCAAAAATACCTGAGGTTGCACTGCTCTTGTTGGGGCAAACAGAGGTGGTACAAGCATCACCAACCTCACCACCCCAGCAAGACACACTGGGAACAGCTGGAGAACAGGGCAGGGAGCTTCTCCTGACTGTGGCACGATTTTTAACATGGCTGAGGAGGGATGGAATTTGTGTCAGGCCAGATCATGTCATCAGAGAAACTTGTCTTTTGTTTCTTTTTCAGATCATTCTCATTCCACTGAAATGGTGGTCATCAGCACTAGTTTGTTTATAAGTTAGGGATTTCCAAATTCTCCAATCCTTTGATGTGTTGAATTTAGAAGCAGAGACTTCCAAAGAAAAAAGTAAAATTTCTTCTGTAATTTTTTTAAACCATTAAAAATACAGGTATTACATTAACTATTTTTTAAAAATCAGATGTTGAAACTTAAATTACAAATATTTATATTTACATACTGATAATAGGGGATGGCTGAGATCCATGTTTTATGTTTGTCTCCTGATCTTGTTGAAGATGTCCCAGTTTGTTGCAGGGGTGTTGAACTAGATGACCTTCCAACCTGAATTATGCTAACTATGTTCAAGTTCTTTCAAATTGCCCACAAAAAGCTGGATATTTCTGTGTGCATCAATGATAACTTTGGGTTGTAAATGTAAATAAGATTTTTGGACTACATAAAACTTCCAGGTCAGACTTTGGAGTTGCACAAGTGGCAGCTGTTTCACTGCAAGCACAGTTAATGTGAAGGCTCCCCAAGGAGGATATTTGTGGTGGCTCAGCAGTTGAGTGCCTGAAATAAACCCCAGGTCTCTGCCTGTGCAGTGCTAACCTCTGCTTCTTTCCAAAGGTGACCCACAGGGTGTCTGAGCTGCTGTACCAGTGACTGTGCCAAAAGGCAGGTGTCAGCACTGACTTCTGTGAAGGCTCCTCTCATTAAATCAAAATGAAATAATACGAGCTAAAAATTGATGGGCTGGATTCTCCCAGGTATTGCCCGGTTACATGGAGTGCCAGCAGCAGTGCTGATTTACAATTTCTGAGCCTGTGGCCCATGGTTTGACCTAATTCATTAGTTCCCACCACCTGAGCTGGGGCAATTTAAGCAGAAATGTCTCTGCCCATCAGGGTAACTTCAGAGAATTGTTAAAGCAGTTTGATTCCTACTAACCTCATTTTTTTTACTTCATTGTATATTCTCCTTGATTATTGCAGAGGTGAAACTGCTTCCAAAGTCTTAAAATTGTCATTGCTGATGTGGCTTTGCCAGAGCTGCCACTCAGCTGCAGTTCTGACTCAAATTCTGCAGATCAGAGCTGGCTCTTGCAGTCCAAGATCATGTAGGTACCATAGGATAATTTGGGTTGGACGAGACCTTAAAAGATACCTATTTCCATCCCCCTTGCCATGGGCAGGGACACTTTACAATAGATCAGGTTACTCCAACCCCATCCAACCTGAGCTTGAACCCTTCCAGGGATGGGTGGCCTCAGCTTCCTTGGGCAGCCTGTGCAGTGCCTCCCATCCTCACATGGAACAAACAGTACAAGCAAAACTCTCCATGCTTGTTCTGAAGCAATTGTGTGCATTCAGATCTTGACACGATCAGGCTGATCGTTCACATTATCAGTTTTATTTAACAAAGCTATCTCTTATATGTAATTTCCATGCTGCTTCTCTGGATGTTATAGAGAGAAGCATGAAGGCAAATTCAGCTTGTCTGCATTTTCACATCAGATAACAATGGTGTGGTTTTTCCCAAAGCAGCTCAGGAGACCAGCTCTTAAATTTCTGAGCTGCCAGTGGGGAATGGGGTTATTCTGAACACAGTTTGTCCATGTGCTTTCTTATCCAATCTTTCTTCCCAAGAAGCTCTCTTTATTCCAACAGCCCTTATTCCTGAAAACATCTAAAACATTAAGCAAAGCTAAGGCAAGAGATGTGCTCTTGTCTTCTGTGCAGAAGGGACAGGGGCATCAGTAAGGGCTAATTACCAAAAACTTCTTCAGCTGATTCCATTCATATTTACACAGACAGATGATGATAAAATGACTCTCTGTGGTTTGGTCACCCTTATTTGCAGGCTGTCACATACATAAGCTGTTTTAAATTGTCTGTGGTTTGCAATATCTAGGGCAGACTTTGAGAATGCTCAGGACAGCATCTGCACTCTCCTTAACTTCCATCTCAGTTTCATGTGCCTGATGGATGTTTCTGTGACATTGGCAAGTCCCACATCACCTTCTGGCAAGCAGGACAAACCAGCCCTTCCTGAAGCCCTGCAGGCAGTGGTCTGGATGGTGAGGAAGAATCCCACAAGCTCAGATTCCTCTTTGGACAGGGAATAGGGTTTATAGTAGGGCAGGCCTCTGATGCTAAAAATGAAAAACTCTCCCAAGGTTTTGGGCAACTTGAAAAAACACCCTGGAAATCACAGTCCTTTTAAATAAGGCTCCTGTCTAACCTCATACAGATTGGCAACAAAGTTGTGCATTTCATTTCAGTTTCATTTCAGTTTCTCTGGTAAGTAGTGGAGTAGCTTTGCATTTCCATTAATTTAAAGCTGTCTCTAGATGGCTTCAGAGAGCAAAGAGAACCCATCACTGTGGGAGTGGCTGTGCTCTAGGAAGGTGCTGTAGCTCATGGGCAGATTTCCATCCTTGTGGGCAGGGCCTGGGCACCAGCACATTGCCTGTCTTCCTTAATGAGCTGAGAGAAGACCAGGCAGAGCCCTGTGCTCCTCGCTCACGGGCTGCTGATGAGGCCTGGAGCAAATCCCTACACTAAAAGCACTTAAAAATGGAACAGAGGTGATGGAAACGTGGTTTGTTCACTGTGAATATCCAGCTGGGATAGTTGGAATAACTGCAAGGGAAGAATTGCCTTTGCAAATCATGTGCCTGATTTACTGGTTAAATAGTTTTTCAGTCCTCCCTATTTAGTCAACAAGGACATTAAGATGTCCAGAAACAAAAGTGGAATGATTGGTTCCCAGTACTAATCTTAATGGTCACAAATCCAGTATTTCAGATTTTTTGCTCAGCACTTAGCAAGTAGAGTCAATCAGGCTTCATTTAAATAGATTAATTCCTATTGTAGAGTTAAACCTGATTTCATGTTTTCCTTTATTGGTCACTAGATCTTTTCTATATCACAGAAAATTATGTTTACCTTAAAAGTGATCTGTAGATATGCCTGAAACAGCACCTAATGTGAACATAAAGTCAATGTTCTCAATGCTAGGGCGAGTCTTGTGAAAAATTTTTGCAGCCGAAAGTCTTGAACCATTCACTGAAATAAGACAACTATTTGATTTTAACAAAATGGATTTTGTTGTCAATAAAATCACTGATAAACACTTGAGTTGGATTTGGGACTTCTGAATATATATATATATGTAAATCTACATACACAAACTTTCTTTTAGATCACAGAAATGAATGCTCCAACTTAAAGTTTATTCATCTAAATAGCTGGAGAAAATATCCACTTAATCACATAGTCTAAACACATTGAAGTAGGGGGAAAAAAGGTGTTCATTTTCACCTGTGTTTATTTTTTCACCAGTAAAAACAAATAAAAAGACAAGAAAAATAATCATAGTGCCTATGACAAAGATTGTGTTTCAAGAAGTGTGCAATGTGTACCACAATTACTTTAACTGCAAATGGAAGCTGCTTTTAGACTGAGTTTGGTTGAAAGGAAATATCCTTAGAAAAACTGTCACGCAGAATCCCAGGAAATGTTTTGGTTCGATATGTTTGGCCTCCATTTTTGTGGAGCTGTACATTCCTGTCCATGGTTCTAAAGGATAAAAAAAGAACTTATTTCAGAATCAATCTGTATTTTGACTCGTTTTTATACTCCCCTCACCCAGGCTGGTTTACCATATGTGTAAGTGAAGCTGAACAGTGTCATTTTTTATTTAGTGCCACAAACAAATCTTATGGCAATTCAGTCCTTTTCCCCTGCTCAAGTCGTGTGTTCCTGCTGTCTCCAGCCATCTCTCACTCAAAGCAGAGGTTTCATTTGTTCTCAGAGCCACAAAGAGAGTTGAGACAGACCCATCTGAAGATGCCAGCTCTCTTCATGCAGCCTCAAAGGTGGGAGGATCGGTGGGGGTTGGAGTTGGAGACAACAAGATACAGGGATCTCTGACATCTCAGCACACAGAGAGGCGCCCACCTGGAAAACCCAAGCCTTCTGCTGCTCAAGTCAGTCCTTGCCTGCAGCCCTGTCAGCTTTGGGCTAAGTGAACCAGGTAGAAAGGCTGAACTAACCAAAATAATGCATTTGCCAGGAGGATCAACCCAGAAGAGAGGCAGAGATGGCAACATATTTCATCATTCTGGAGCCACCCTAAAAAAAAACAAAAAAAACCCCAAAAAAACCAAACAAACAAAAAAAAAACCCAAAAAAAAAAGCCAACCCAAAAAAACCTCAAACCATGACAGGTTCTTTGCAAAATGGCTTCTTACCTGAACACAGTGAGGGTGTCTCAGCAGCAGCCAAGGGGATGGGGCAGAATTTCAGTGTCACACACCCAGCACCAGCCAGGGGCTGCCACAGCGGGTGCAGTGCCCACCCCTGCTCACTGCCCCACGTGCCACTTTGCAGGGACGTCCCTCCCTTCCCCTTGTGCCCAGGGTCATGCTTTCCAACACGTCCCCACAAGTGTGTGCTGAACCACTCCATGGTGAGCTTATTCATCATCCAAACCCCAAGGGGGCTTTCTGCTCAAGTGTTTCCAAAATGTGTCTCTGGTGATGCCAGGGACCCCTTGGCAATGTCCTGAGTTTTTGTGGGTGCCTGACACCATCAGCTCTGCCCACGGTGTGCTGGGCACCCTGAACCCAGGTAAGGGAAGGAGGGAGCAGGGCTGTGGGTGCTCCCCAGCTCCACTCCAGCTCCCTCATTATTCCTGGGTGCTGTCTTGCAGATCCTCAAGTTCCTGCTGCACTTGGCCTTTTTCTGTTGGCTTTTCCTTTTCTTTTTTCTGGGTGGTTCAGAATAGCTCTCTGCATCTGACACTTGGCTTCTGCTTATGCATGATTTTTGCTTGCAATCTGCCTTCCTTGAGCAGTGTGAGTCCAAGTGCTTTTGAACACACTGGTGTTACAAAACAGCAAAAAAAGGAGTTTTACTTTCAAACCTGCCCTTCCAGGCACCTCATACCCTTGGGACGCTGGCACTTGGGTGAGTTTGATGCTGAAGTCCCCTGGGTTAAGAAGGAGGATTCCCTTTTGCTTGGGGCTCTGGGTAGGTTTGGGTGGTTTGTAATGCTGCCCCAGATGAGGCTCCCACCCACACCTGTGTGGGGGTGAGCTGTTCACCTGGTTTGCAGTCACAGCTGAGAGCACTGAGGACCCTTTGTCTCCCCACCTTTCAGGTTTCTTCTCCTGGTGTCCCTGCACCAGAAGGGTCCTGTCTTCCTGGGAGGAGGCAGCTCTGGAGGTATGGTTGTGGTAGGAGGCTTTTTTCCCTAAATGTGATTTTTTTTAAAGGCATTTGGGTTTGTTTGTTTGTTTTTCTCCCTTTGGGTTGTGCTGAATATTTCCTGGAGTAGGTATTTTATTTATTTTATGGTGTAGTAACTTAGCTTATTAGACTGAGCAGGGATTAAGGTATTTATGCCATTTAGAGCTATGGTTGACTGTTTTGAAAATCTGCATGCTTGGTAAGAGTAAATCTCCTTTTACTCCTTTACAGGAGAGTAAAATTTTTATTTCCTCCTTTCCAGATTGCAAAAATCTGAAGCTTGTTTAGAGCATGGTTTGTGCTATGATAGGCACTGCCTACTGTCCAACCATCCCAGAAAACATCCTACATACAGGGAACTCTGGGAACTTTCCAGGGTTCAGCTTCAAATATAACAAATAAGAATGATGAGAGAACCTCATAAAACTCCTGTTAAGAGTCACATTTGATACTTATTTAAAATTTCATGTTCTTTTGGTATGCCCTTTGCCAAAGGCACACTAACTGGGAGTCTTTCTGAAGCAAGGCTGCAGCAGGTATGACACAATATCAGGAATGCCTTGGGATGATCTGTACCCTAAAAACTAGAACCACCTTGCTTTGACAGTCATCTACAGAGCAAAAACTTTCCTCAAATCACTTAAATATTTTTAATTCATACTCTTCACATATACACAGCAAGCTGTTAAAATGCCTACATGTACATCTCAAGCTACAGTTCAAGTTATGTCTACTTAACTTAATGGGAATATCTGCTGTTTCTTACCAGCTAAATGCTTATAGGAATGTCATTGGTACTGTGCAAAATAAGAGTAAGTCTTGCTGTAAGTATCTTTTTTGCCAGGACTTGCACAAGGAGGTCACAGTGAAGTGCTTACTTGCTTGCAAAATGTTTCTGCTCCAGCACAGCTGAAGCAAAGATGATGGTGAAACTAATTTGTCTCAGGTGTAGCGCTGTTACCTCCAAAAAGTGTTTTCTACCAATTTAATACTGCTTAAAATAGTGCACTTATGTTTAGAGGCTCTGGATGTTTTTAACCTTAAGTCAAAGATCTTGTTTCTCTTTACTTTTTCTCCTTCTGTACAGTGAGAGATGAAGTTAGAGTTGGGCAGGCAGCAAAAGAGCAATCACTCACAAAATCCTGGATTTGCCTTCTTTGTGGCTGTATCTTTGTTATTTACAAGCATTGTTACAATCAGATTTGCTGAGATGCAAAGAGGAGGCTGATGTTTTGGGAGGCTCTGGCAGTGGGCAGCAGAGGAATTGAAGGAAGGCAAGGCCTGGGGAAAGGGTGGGCTTCACTGAAGATGAAGACATCTTTTGGGATAGCTGCCAAGGTCCTGGAGGAAAAAAATCTGTGGACCTGCTGCATATTCAGATGAGTATAAGCCAGGTGGACAGTTCCAGGTGAGTAAAGGGGAGCTGGTTGCAGAACCATGTGGGGGAATCTATTCTGAGAATAAGACTTCTTGATGATTATCAACCAGAAAAACAGGTGGCTCCAAATATAAATTACTCAGCATAATCACCTGAGAGCAAAACCAGAGAGGGATTATTTGCAGGTGGAGGCTGTGAGTAGTGGTGCCTGCGTGTTCCCGGCCCACAGCTGTACCGCCTAACTCTTCAGACTGACAGGTGGATTGGACTAGGATGATGGTCAAAGTAGAGTGAATAATCCAATGGAAAGATGATGTTTTTTGGCAGAGCTGATTTATTTTTCAAGAATAAAAGAAACTAGAGGAGGGGGAAAAAAAGGCTGTTTAGTTTGAGAGAATTGGTTAGTTATTTGACTTGGTGGTTTTTCTCCTGAAGTCAAGCTAGAGAGGGCTGCAGGGACTGAATTTTAGGAACTAACTTAAAACTAGCTCCTGTAGCCTGGGGTGGTGCTGATTCTGCCATCAGACTGGGTACTGCAGGCATACACGTGCCTGCCATGCTGCACTCTGCAGCTCTCTCTGGTTACAGTCTCTTCCCATTATCTCCCTTATTTCAGACCATGTTCCAGTGCAATGGACCTGGGCTGATGGGAATACAGAAAATATGGCTTTCCCCAAGAGCTCACAAACCTACAGCTGCAGCAGGTCCCCTGCTTTCTCTTTGGAGCCCTACATGAAGTTGCCACTTGCCCTTCTCAGGGGTTCTCCTACATATGAGAACCCCTGAGTTCTTTTTCTATGTCATGCTTGATAGGTTGCTGCTGCTTTTCTAAAAATAGAGCTGCTATTCTAGGTTGGGATTTATACCAGGAATACAGCTATGACAGCCATTCAGGGTTTTCTTTCTTTAAAATAAAACTATAGCTGTGGGTTTGGCCAAGTCTTCAGGAAATCTGGTGCTTTTTGATTGCTTAACAGTCTGTATTTTACCATTGGCTGGAACAGCGTCTTGACCCAAACTCTGCAGGGTATGCCTTGCTCTGGAAGATTTCTTAATTTGAATTGAACAGTGTTTCTAAATTTATTGGTGATAATTTTTACTGTAAATGTAGCAAGGTATAGATACATAACTTTTGGTTTCACATCAAATGAACTTTTTATTCTTACCTAGTTAATTAAGCCAATGTAGTTTAAATTCTCTAGCATAGAGCTTTTTCTCTCCATGAATTAAATGGATTAACCTTTCTTAGAAAGATATGGCTAATTATATTACTGTGCCAGGCTATTAATTCCTTTCCTCAGTAAGTTACTGTTCTTATATGGCCACAGTGACCTGAAATAATTACAACCCCAATTTTACTTGAAACCTTTCAGTTTAGCACTCTTCTGATGAAATATACTGCTTTTGCTAATGTCTTAGAAATACTGGGAAGGAATAACAGTGCACAGAGAGAATTTCAATCAGCACTATCAGAGTGAAAGCTGTGGATACTCTAACAAAACAGTATTCCTTTTTTCCCCCTAGATTATCACTGAGGTAATCACGTGCATGTTTGAGAAGAGGAAGCAAGTGTTCTCTGTTAGCATTTGTTAGATTTCTTTTGTGTACTAGAAGTACTTCATTTTATCTAGTTGAAGATGGTGGAAAAATAAGGTTATGATTTACTGTCTGTTTGAAGTCTGAGGCTGCCTGGGGTACAAAATTCACCATGCCCAAGGCTGAATTTCTCTTTCTTTTGTTTAGAAGGATAAAATGTTGGGCTGCTGTTGTGGGCAAGAAGAGGTTTTAGCTGAATACTTGCTGATTGTCTAACACCTGATTTCTGATGTGGGCAAAGCCTCCTGCAATCCAGTTCTGTGAAATTAAATGGGGAGAACTCAAAGGGGTTTGTCACCAGAGAGGAAAACTTCTCACCTGAGTTTCATGAAAGATGCATCATGAAGCCAAACAGGAATGAAATTCATGACTTATGGATTAAATATCACTTTAATCAAGAAGACATTTTAAGTAGCCAGCTTAATCATTGTCATCAACTTCATCAGGGTGATTGAAGCCATCATTACTTTAGCAGCTGATTAGCAAGAGCTGGATGTGGTCTTTCTATTAATGCTGGGGCTGCTCATTAAGAAAGGTGTCAGAGGTCCCTGACACCACCTCTGCATGATCTGCCCTGGTGCTTTTGCTGTATTTTCCTGTAAGGGTATGTGGATTTTTCCTTAGATTGTACTTACTGTGTAATTCAAAATAATTGCTATTTTGTATTACAAATGCATAAGTATTTGCATGAAACTTGTTGATAAAAGCAAAGAGTGCAGAAGTCTGATAGGTGGTGATTAGTTTATCCATGATTATAAAACCTAAGAAACAATTTAAACACAGTTTTTAAAATAAAATCTAAAAGAAAGGATTGGAGGTTTCTGAAGGAAAATAAAAATGCATCTAGACAATGCAAAATCCCAAAGCAGTGCATGGTGGAGGGGACAGGTGGTTGATTGTGCTCAGAAATAAAAAAAAAGCAATATTGGGCAAGATTACCAAAATGAGAGTCAGTTTGGAAGTTAATGTATAAACTTCTCTGTCTGGAATAAGAATATAAGAAGAAACAGTATTCATGTGTAGCATACCCCTGGGGTATTTGTGATGGGTAAAGGGGGAAAAAATGGAATTTTTCTGTTAAGTAGTCTAGAATCGGCCATTTAAGATACAAGCAGTGAAGTCTTAAGAAGGCTTCAGGAGCATCAAAATGAGTCTGAAAAGCAACTAAAATAACTATAATAAGAAACTATATAGGAAGTTACCTGTAGAGATGATGAATCCAGCCAGCCAGACTTTGGGTGGGGGTGCTTTCTGTCAAACTGAAGATAAATTATGCCTGGTTAGGAGAGCGGTCCTCTTGCTCTAGTTTTCAGATTATTTTCTTCCTTTTTTTAACTCCCCCCCTCCCAAAAAAAAAAAAAGTCTTATTTTTAACTTCACGATGCTAGCAAAGAATTGAGAGCTTGATCAAAGACACAGGTACTAGCAATTTTATCAGTCTTGAAGGAATTTAATTACTCAAATAATTCAGGTTTTCCCTTGGATTTTTGATGAGGGTTAACAGTTGGCCTGACATTATTACAGCAAAATTGAAATAAACATTTTCCTAAAATACTTACCTGCACATGGGGGAAAATTGAGCAGCTCTCAGCTGAATGTGAGAGAGACATGAAGATTTGTAATCCAAGTGTGGTGATTTTTGAAAAATACACCTCATCTGTATTCAGATGGAGACAGGGGAAAGGAAGCCAAGGATATTTTTTGTCATTTTGCAATAACCACTGTGGGAAAGGCAATCATTCCCAGCCCCAGCAGTCCCAAAGAAGCAGCAACCACAAATAACAAGGAGGGCCCTCAGCTGTACACAAAATACTGTGGAGGGACACAGAATTTCAATTTAGTTTCAGAATGTATGGAGCAACTTTACTTTGAAACTAAAGAAAGTCTTTTATTTATCTTTTTCTTACAAACTCCATTTAATAACAGGACTGAAAGTGATGTGGAAAGGAGAGTTTAGTGAATGTGGGAAAAGAAAAGATAAAGGGGTTAAAAGGGTTCTTGGAAAGGAGGACAAGAAATGGCTCCCCTACTTTATTTCTCGTATTGAAAATAAGGTTCTTGATGTTTTGAAAGATGTGGGAGACCACCTCAGACCAAAACATGTACTGATTTAGCAGCCATAATCTCCTTCCTTTGTGGGGCAGGAACACTTGTGTCAATCCTGATCATCTTTCTGTGAAAGGCATTTTCCCAGCTGTGATGGCATCTTTCCAGCACCAAATCTTCCAGGGCTTTTCTGGCCCTTTGGTGCCATTTGTATTGCTTGCTGAGGTCCTGAATACTTGCTGTCATTATTAGTGGGATGTTTCCCAGAGTGTTGGGTTCTTCAGGTTCACACAAGGGGCTTGCCAGCTGTTAAAATATTTTGCACTGAGAAGAGCTCCTCCAAATCAAAGCAGCATTCTCTGCCATCACAGGGAACATGGAGATGATATTTTGGAGCTGAAGCTAGCAGAGGGGATTTCATCAGGCTTCCTGCACCAGCTCAGGTCCCTGTCTGGTGCACAGAGAGCTGTGCTGTCTGGCAGTGTCACAGCAATGCTGCCAGCACCCTCTGGGGCTGAGCATGTCCCTGTGTGCCTGGCTCCTGTCCTGGCCCTGCTGTCACAGAAGCTGCTGCAGCAGAGCTCCCTTTGCATCAGGCTTGTTACTGCTTGCATGTGTAGGACAGACTGAATCAAGTCTCCATTTTATTCTTGGGGCTGATATGCTTTAGCATCAAAGGAATGCTCCTGCTGGGGCTGCTGTTTCAAAAGACATCCTGGAATTTCATGTCTGTTACTCCTTGTTGCTGATGGCCTGTCTCTCTTGCATATACCTTTGTTTCAGGTATATATATTCTCCTGCAGGTGGGCTTTAAGAGATACCCCTCCTTCCACTGGGGTGTTGCTATCCATGTGGCTTAGAAAGAGCATTTGGTATCATTAACAGGCTTTTTGTGGTGGCAGCATTGTTTTGAGAGAGTGATTTGGAGTGTCTGTGTGCTTGGCAGTTGCTGCAGCAGCAGCACCTGTGACTTTCTGGAGAGAGGAGAGAGGAGCAGCGTGGGGATGGCAGCCAGGCCTGGCAGACCCCAGTGGCTGTGCTGGGACCCAGGCTGCCTCTGTGGCCTGAAATGAGCAGTCCAGGCTTCTGTTCCCATGCAGCAGGACAATCAAACCTCCTCAATGTAGCAAATAACTGTGGCAGCAGACTGCAGGAGTAGCAAAAGCAGCAATGAAGCGCATCTGATGGGTCCTGCTGCTTTGTCAGCAGTAAATAACCTCATGTGAGCCCTGAGAGCAGCTCCCAGCTCTGCCTCCAGCCACACTGGCCTCTGCTCAGCCAGAAGCTGGACCCAGGGGTTGCCCTGGACCTTGTGCATGGGAACCAGGGTCTGCTAAAGAGTGATGTGGAGGGAGTTTGTCACAGAGCAAGGTAGCTCCTAGTCCTGTTTCAATTATTGCTGCGGCAGTGCAGTCACCAAATTAGTGGCTGTGGGCAAGATTGAGAACGACAAGTACAGGGCAGCTCAGCCAGATGAGAGGTACAGCAAACAGATTTTTGAGCAAAGGGAGAGAGTGGTTATGCTGTGATGTTCGTACCTAAAGAACTCACTTGTTGATATAATGAGAATTGCTGAAGTTCTCTGCTTCTGCTTTACTCATATTGTCCTAATATGCTTCCTTCTAGATTTCTTTATTTCTGCTGTTTCAGGTGATCTAATTTTGTGGTCCAAACAAGCAGATGGAGAGGGACATGCTGTTCCCTAGCATGTTCTACACAACAGCAGCCCAGTGAGTTTAAGCACCAGCACAAATAGCTGAAGTGAGAATCATAAACAATTGCTGTATCAGACACAAATGATGTGTCTCAGCCTGTTAATAGAGTAGCCATTTATTAACCTCCCACAAACATGGCAGAATTTCAGAAAGTTCATGCATGTGCTCTCTTGTCAACCTGCTTAAAGAATAAGAGTATTTACATCTACAGGTTGCTGTAGGAAGAGATACTGCATTTTTAACAGGGCTGTTTTTGTAGATGCTAAAATCACAGAACCTTTGAAAGCAACTCTACTGTTGACTGTAATAAAAATAAATTGTATGTGCATGTGGAAGAGGAGTCCCAAAGACATGTAAACATCATTCTGCCAAATTAAAGTTGTTTAGTTAAGGATTGACAAGATGCTGAGATGATCTGGTTTTGGTCACTTTTAGCATCACCCATATTAAGTACTTGCATCCTAGAAGTATAAACAGCTGTTAAATAGTCACCCTTTCTATGGTCAAGGAAAGAAGTCTTTGCTGCAGCTTCAGGAAACAGGGCTGAAAAGGAACAACAGGAAGCCAAAGGAAAATCAGGATGGGTAAAAGCCAAAGTAAAACTGGGATGGGTGCTTGTCTAACTTTTCAAAGCTTGCACAATTTCCCTGGACACCCCCTTCTACTCACTTCATGTTATAACCCTTTAATGCTTTTGCTGCAAGACTTAATTTGGTTTCTTCTCCTTTGACATGCAGAGAAGTTTTCAATTTTCCACTTTGTATGTCTGTGAGTATTTGAAGGCTGTTACAAATCTTTCTCCTCATTTGTTCTTTTCTGGACCTACCTTGCCCTCCTAACCACTCCCTTCCATCAAGGAATTCTTCAGCCAGTGTCTCCCCCAGTTACGAAAATGAAAACTTGATACCTGCCAAGTACTGTTTTACCATTCAGCCCTCATTTTGCAGTGGTTTCATTTAGTCCGTGTTCTGTCAGACAGAGTATCAAAAATCTTTATTATAATCAAAGTATGTACTCTGCTGGGACTTTCCTACCTGCAAGGCGTCTTCTCCTGTTCAGGGTGGAAATTGGACTGCTACAAGTTTGGGGTTTGACAAACCCATGTTTATTGTTAGTACCTTCACACACTTGTAAAACTTGAACCAAATGATTTGAATAAATGAATTTGAGAGCAGAAATTCCTTGATTTCCTTCTGTGTTCCCACAAATAGTCTCTGCCTTCTGGTATCCTTTAAGAAAAGAGGCTTATTGGTTAGCCCAGACCTCTTCCTTCTGCCCTCCCTCACTTATTTCTCAGGGGCACTCTGCTGGAGTTTTTCAGTGATTCCAGCTTGCGTGTGAGCTCTTAAAGGTGATGTGTAATTGTTTGAAGAGAAACTGGCTGGAGCAATGTCTTCTAAGGCAAATTCCACAAAGCCCAAGGGAAGCATTTGCAAAGGCAGGGATACAGAAGCCAGTGTGCCCAAACATAAGTTTTGAGGCTCCTGACAGGCAGAGACTCGAGCAGAAATCTGTCAGATCAAATGGAGGCCACTTGCCATGAGAAAGATCCCCCCAGTGTGTGCTAATCAAGCATGTAGCTCTGTTTTATTTAGAGAGCAAAGGGAATGCAGCAGCTCTCCAGCCGGCTGGCAGCTGGGAGGGAGCTGTTTTGGGCCAGCACTGCTGGTGCTGCCCCTGCCCAGGCAGACACTGGTGGTGCCTGACGTGCCCCAGGCTCTGCAGTTTGTGTCATCTGGTGAAACTGCATGCAAACTCCAGGCAGTGGTGTGAGCTGCACAGCACCTGGGCTTTCAGCAGGATAATTTAAATAATTTTGGGGTTTTTGGACCACAAAGAACAGATGTACTAAACCACAGTGACATTACATGTGTGTTTTAAAAGCATATTTCCGTGGATATCCAGCAAAAATTATCCCAAATTAATGTTCTTGGAATTCAGATTTCGAATGTCCTCTGTGGGAGTTTCAGTTAGGGAAAAAAAACTATTTTTAATTAATTTTTAACCTGGCTACTGCACTTCAGCAGTTCAAGGTGATTGTTTTATTAGACATTTTAAATGTTTAAATGCAGTTATTGACTGAACAGAAGCCTGAGCAGCGTCTTCCATAGATTTGCATAATTAACAGTGTGGCAAAATGAAGGTCCAAGGAAGAAATGTTTGTTTCTTGGGATCTCTAACATGTAGCACACTTTAAAAAAAGACATAGTGGTATTAAGTTCTGTCCACTACAGTAGCTTTTGGGGAAACTGAAAATAACAATAAAAAGACTCAATTTGTGTGTTTTCTTAGCTTTTTAATGGTTCACCAGTGATGTTGCACACTGGAGAGATTACCATATGGATGCTCTATGTACTTTCCTATGGAGATGGCAAGCTGGGGAGGAACTGCTCTTGCTATCAGGACCATAACTAGAATGGATATGAATGAGTGCCTCTTCTGCTTCATTCAGTAGGAAATCACTTAGTCACACTGCTGAAGAATAATATTTCCTTTCCAGTTAGTCATCAAATCAAAGAAGAGACTGAACGCTTCTGAAAACCAGGATGGACTTTAGGTTACTTGTCTGAATTATTTCCTGTTCAAAGTTTATCTTTCAGTAGTTAATTAGAAATTGCTGTGGTGCTAATGAATTTTTTAATCAGACTTGTACCACTCACCACACAGAAAATAGAACCCCTGCACCCAGGAAACAGAGCCTCAAAGACTTGACTGAATTTTTCAAAGCATGTGCACATTGAAGCCCCAGGGATGGGGTTTCAGTCACTTGTGCTTTTAGCATCCTCTTAGTCCAGTGGGGTTGTACAGACACTCACTGAAATCCTCTAAACATTTGGAGTGGCCAAATGTTACTTTTGAAAGTGAAAATGTTACTTTTCCCAAGAAGTGATAGCTTTCCAGAAAACTTGGATTGGTGGGGTTTTTTTTCCATAGGAATGTAAGTGAAATACTGCAGCTCAGGAATGTGTAGAGGTTACATGCCAGGCTGCAGAGAGAGACTGCTGGGCTTGCTGAAACTCCTGGAGATCTACAGCTTCAGTTTGCACAGCAGAAGTTCCTCCTCCCCCCACCACTCCTCCTGGGAAGCTCTCCAGCCCCAGGACTGCACTTAGTTCCTGCTGGGAAAAATTGCACGAGAGAATCTTCGAGAGCAGGGAAAGCAAAATCAGGAAACAGAGAAGAGGAACGGGAAAAAAATTAAAGACCATGCACAGAAAAGTTAAAAACACAGTAATGTTTGCCTCTATGTGTCTCCTCAATAGTTGGATTATTTCAGTAGTTTGGCAGTGAAGTTGTTTTTCTACAGAAAGTGGTAGCAAGGAGTTGTATTAAAAGTGGTGGCAATGCTTTAATTTGCTCTTAATTAAATCTTACTGCATTCTATTTCACTTTCAAATTTTCCTGTTTATGGGTGATTTGCAATTCATACTTACAATTCATGCTAAAATTGCTGTTCATGCATGTACTTTCAATGGCTGCTAACAAACTTTAACTTTGATTTGGTAGCACTAATTTTAAGAAAGACCCAGGAAAAGCTTGTAGTATGTTTATATTCTGTGGTTTATATGCACATAAGGGAAAGCATTAATTTTAAAAGGGGAAAAACCCATTTGATGTCACATTTTGGAGATGAGTGTTGTCATTTAAACACTGTAGTGACAAAAAATGTAGGATGGGTTTGGTTGGTTGGGGTTTTTTTGTGGTTGTTGCTTTGGTTTGGATTTTTGCTTTGATTTTTTTGTGTGGGGTTTGTTTGGGGTTTTTTTTTGGTGTGTGTGTTTCTGTGCATTTGCAGTGGTGTTTGGTATATATCAACTAAATGGGGGAGGAAAAGTCACCTGGGGAAACCTTGGCAGATTCTGGCTGGAGGCAGATTTCAAACATTTTATGACTGCAAATATGTTGCAGAGAATCAAAGAACTGGTAGGCAGAGCATCCAAAAGCAGAATAAACTAACCTCTCTCAAATTCCATCAGGAGAGCTGGTGCAGCTAGGGAAAAGAAAAGCCAGGGAAGTTTTGCTTCCCTTTGAAGCTTTTCTAGAATGAATCTTTAATGATGGGTCTGCAGCCTCTTCCAGACCATAACAAACGTACAATGCCCAGGTTTTCAAGGCAGGGAAGATGGAGCCCAAACAAGAACAAGCTCAGAGTTACCTGTAAGGATTCCCCTGGCTGTGAGCTGCAGTGTGTGGGGATAATGCCCAAGGAAGCATTTCAGGCTCGGGGTGGGTGTGTTGGTGTTTGTTCTCTGAGCACTGAGAGCTGGAGAGGCTCCAGCAGTGGAAATGCAGAATCCTCCCTTCTGCAGCAGGCAGGGACCAAATGGCACAGCAAAGGCAGGCTATGAATACTTGTGCAAATGTAGAAAGAGAGACACTTCAGTGAAAATATGCAGAAAAAAGAGAATAGTTTAGTAAAAGCTGCTTTATTGTCCCCCTTGTAGGAAAATGTGCTTAGTAATAGGTTCATTTTGACTTCTAAAGGAATTTCTGTCAAATACAATTATGAGGAAAGACTACAACTGCAAAGGTATCAAAGCTATGTTTGCAGAAATCGAGTTTCAGAGCACTTTGAGATGGAAGATATTTGTCAAATTTCTTTACATGTCATCTCATGTTTCTTTTATTTATGAATTTTCCTACTGTGGTATATGCTGTCTGTTTAAAGATGAGAATATTCTGGCAGTTTTCTTTTTTAAAAAAGTCTTTGGCAGCTGCATTATATTTATTTATTTTGTTTTTTTCTCTTCATCACTTGAAAAGAAAAGCAGAAAAGTGAAACAAAGCACAGAAATAAAGCAGTCTGTCACACTGAAAACCTCTGAAACATAAATAATAAACTTTATTTACTAGGTAATTCTCCTTGATACTATTGTTTATCATATTTTCAACAGCTCTCACTTAAGACAGTGTTGCCTAAGTACAAGGAGAGTGTCTTGATATTGTTAAACTGAAAGAAGCATCACATTTGTATTAACAGACATTCAGGTTTAAAAGCATGTCAAAAATATTTTGAATGCATTTGGAAAAGCAAATGCATTTCTTTCAAGCATCTGAAGACTAATTTCATTTTATATTCTGGGTAAGACCAGGATGCTAGCAGGATATCCCTATTATTTGCTACTTTTACTTTTTTCATGGCATGTATATTCCATGTTGAAGGTATCCTTTCTGTCCATTTGGTGTCACAGATCAAATTTTGGTAGCCACTCTATACATGGATCTATTATTCTCTGTTTAATTCACCAGAACAACTCCCAGCTGATGAACTGAGTGTTATCCTAAATACATTTAAAGGAGGAAGAAAATATTAAATTGATTTCTTTCCTGGTTTTTGACTACGCTGTGCCCACAATTCAAACATGCACTTCATAATCTCATGAAAATTAAATGTCATCATTTGACTGTGAGAGGAATGACCCACTGAATTCAAATTACAAAGAACCCTGAATTGCTTTCGGCTGTTCTCTCAGTGGGTCACCGTTTCTGAGGTTGAGCCAATTCTTCAGGTGTGTTGGCAGAGGGAGCAGAGAAGGTGGGTTGTGTGTGCAGGAAAGCAGACATTAACAGGGATGCATGGTGTCACAGAGCTGCACTCAGAATGTCTTCATCGCTGCTGTGCCAGGGAAATGCTGCTCACACGATTCCAGGGGAACCATGTCATGTCTGCTGCCAGGTGGAAGCAGGAGCTCTGAGCTGTTCCCATTCTGTAATGTATTCCTGGTGGAAATAGCAAGCCATGGTGCTGCTGTCCCCTTCCCAGCTCTCCCGTGGTCCCCAGTGCTATCAGCTCCCTGGGTGCCTGTGTAGAGCCCAGGGGATCTGGTCAGGGCTGTGAATCTGCCGAGGAGGAGAATGAACCCCCCCAGTGCAGGATGCTCCCTGCAGAACCAGAGCAGTGAGCAGAGGATTTCTCCAGCCATGACTTAATGCTGAATTCATTTTGAACAGAGCAGCTGATGCTGTATTCAGCGGCTTCTCTGTCTTTGGAGGCAGGGAAAAGTATCTAAATGTCCACAAGCATCATCTTGCACAGGCATCAAATTCCTTTCTCCTCTAAAATTCAAGTGTGATTTGCTGAGGCTCAAAGCAAATCAGTGGGATGGCTTCTCCCTCCACCAGGCAAAAGCTGCACCGTGTGTTTTGTAGTGATATAAGTGAGGGGGATACATGACAGAGTATGAGGCAGAATCTATTGCTCATACTGCAGGGTGTAAATCAGTCCAAGATACCTTCAGGTGAGAAAGAAATCTCTTCTCTATATTTAATGCCTGGCTATAAATTTGAGGCCTCTGACTGCCTCTCATGCAGAAATATTGGCTAATGTGTTTTTCCTATATACAAGTGTGCATTTGTCAGTTTGTGCTGCCCACAGTACAGACATTCACAATTTTGATCACAGATGAGGACTTCCTCTCCTGAGATTTTTTCCAAGTGTAGATTCACTTTAGAAGCCTGCAGAGGAGGCTGTGCCTGTATTAAATAGCAGCCAGGTGCCTGTGGAGCAGCATTCTTCACAATCCAAAATTTCAAAAGATTATTATAAGAAAAATTCATAGTGTGCAGTTTTCTGTCTCCTCACAGGCCAGTAACACCATAAATATGATGAGGACTTTTAATAGCTTGAGTTGAGTTCAGGTCCCTTAATATATTTCCCAGGTAGTGCAGCCACGTGCTTAAAACCACATTTCCTGATTATTTTTCAGACTTTGAAAGAACAGTACTCTGGAGCCCATGTGAGCTATGTGCAGAAGATTGCATGTCTCCTGAAAGGAACTGCTCTTTCAAGAGGGTGAGAAGCACTAGAAGGCTCTAATTACAGCAGTGCAAACTGTCAGCTCTTGTACACTAGGCTATACTAAAATGTAGTTTGTGTTGATTCATTTTCAAGCCAAGATAACAACCTCACAGGAAACCAGGCTTTTACATCAACTAATTAAAAATTGATATGGCTCCAATGCAGCCTAGATAAGGAGGCACTCGCCCCTCTAGTGCCAGGCACTCAAAACCTGCCCTGGAAAGCCAAGCAAAGGCCAAGTATCAGTCATTGCTGATTCCCTGCTGATTCTCCTGCAGGTAACTTGTAAAGAAGATCCAAAGGCTATTTCATTTACTGTCCCATAACAGCTTTATAATCAGGTATGTGCTTCTGTAATAATTTACTGGTTTAATCATATTACATTTTTCAGGCAAAAAAAAGATAATAAAAACTCTTCTAGGTGTATTTCCTTTTAGTACTCAGCCTTTTTAGGGCTGAGGGAACAGGATAGGAGTGACCAAAAAAAACCCCAAAAAATAAAACAAAAAACCTAAATTTCACTGGCTTGAACCACAGCTGTGGGGTGGGTGAACCCAGGCAATCATTAAACATTTTGGCACCACACGTGGCACCAAAAATAATTCCCCTCACATGTGAGTTCCTACATTATAAAGCAGAACAGTGGATTGAATAATGGTAGCATGCTCTGGGAAGCATCCTTATGATTTCATAGCTGTAGCTTGGCAGGCTGCACCCCACTCCTTCAGGTTCCTCAGTCAGTGATGGGAGCAGGACAGCTCCACACCAGGCACTGAGGACTGGGTTGGCTTTTACAGGGAGATCTGCCCTCTCACCCCCCTGGTGCAGCAGTGGGTGCAGCTAAAAAGTGGGTATAGCCTGAGGTGATGTGGCTGCTGCTGGAAGTCTGGAGCTCTTCTGGATGTGAGAGCATTTCAGGAGCTGCTGTGGCTGTCCTGCTGTGTACGGACACCCCATAAACTGCAGCTTCCTCTGTGGTGCTGTGTAGCTGCAAGGAGAAGGTTAACAATGGGAGAAATTTCTACTTAGTTCATTAATACTGTAGATGCTATTAGAAGAAAATAAAAATAAAATCAAACCCCAGTTGGCACAGGCTGCAGGATTTACTAATCAACATGTCAGTTCATTTCCAAATGCCTCATACACCTCGAGTTATTTTTGTCCAGCTGCTTCCTGCAGACGCAGTTTGAACAGTCAGAAATAAAAGCAAATTTCAGTGCACCAGCAGCGTGCTTCTGGCACTCTGCTCTGACTTAGGCAGGTATCTTCTAAAGGCTTTTAAATAGGGGTGGGGGAGAGGGAACAGCCAATGTAAATACAGAGATTATTCAGTAACTTATTGCTAAACTGAGGAAATCCTTGCCTGCGGGCCACACATAGAATTGTTTCCTTTGTAAACTGATTTAGGAAAATTTTGAAGATTTGTGCTGAAGATCCTTTATTTGTAACTGTGCAGTGAGGGCTCCATAATCTATATTCAGCTATGATATTCAAAAACTACTTAACTCTACAGTTGATAGGACTTCTGCATGTGAAAAGCTGAGCATCTTCCCACATGCTGGTCTTCCCTGCATTGGAGCCTCCCCTGTAAGTGCATTTGAGGACAGGAATTGTTCCCTGTGCGCATGCAGTTGTGCCTCAGAGAGAGCATCCCCATGAGATGGGCCTGGGCTCAGTTTCATGGCTGGGTCAGGAAAAGGTGTGGGTTAACAAACCATAGCAGTGATCAGGATCACAATAAGAAGCTTAAATAATAAGGAATTAAAAAGAATGAGACTTATCAGTCTCATTAAGACTCACTAAAGAAATTACCTGTGGTGCTCTAGAGTGAAGCTGAAGGAGCAGATTTTCCAGGCAATTTGGGTTCAGCAGCTCCTTGTGCTCTCCTCGTGGCTGATGCTGCCTCTGCCTGTGGCCCCTGAGCTGGGCAGGGCTGGGCTCCCCATCCTCCTCACCTCTGCTGTGCTTGCCAGCATGTGCTCAGCCCTCCTAGCAACTCTGCTCTCCAGGCATCACACCCTGATGAATTCCAAGCAGGAATTCAGGAAAATCACTCAAGAGATACCTGCTGACAGCAGGAAGCTCTTGATTGCAGTGCTCCTGAGCGTGCTGCTCAGGTTTCTGTCTGCTTGCCCGTGCTTCTCTTCTCTCTATGGTAATGCCCTTTCACCGTGGGTGTTACCAGGAGCTGCAGCACAAATACAGGAGTCTGTAATAAACCTGAGCTCCCAGGATATGTTTTTGCTAGAGAGGGAACAACAAATGCTTATTTTCTTTTGAAGTAGCTCATCTGAGCTTTTAGCAATCAGAGGGAGATTTCTCTTGGCAGGCACAACAAGGACTCTTGCTCTGAATCCCAGGAGAAAGGTGGCTGTGCAGAGGAGGCTGTTGATCAGCTCAGCTGTGGCTGCTTGCCCAGGGGGAATTCTGGAATGCCATTGTGCTGCTGGCTCCCCTGGCAGGGCTCCTTGGCACTCAGGGCATTCCCAGAGTACTTTCCTATCCCTCCTCTCACACACAGGTATCTCAGCCACCTTCTCTTCTTTGCAAGTTTCTGGAGTTTTTTTTTTACCAGTGTGACCCAAGTGCTGGAGATCTTTTTTTTTTTTTTTCTGTTTTTCTGTCTTGGGAGCAGATTCTCATCACCACAGGCTTATCTGGGACAAAGCTCATAACAGCAGAAAGCCAAGGGTCAGTATATTAAAGCAGAATGCAATAACCCATTCTGTTGGAGGCTATCTTGATTTCCATATAAATGCAGAAAGTTATATTTGAATGTGCACCTCTCAGGCATATGAAATGCTAATGGGGAAGTAATTTTTATGTCACTTTGTTTTGATTTAGTTTTTTGATAAATGAGATTTTTTTCTGGCATTCTTGCCATCCTGTCTTGCTGCACCAGTGTTTGAGTAGGGTTAATTTTAATTGGAATTAATGACTACCAATGGCCCTTATGCAGGTCATTGGCTAAATCTTAGAAATTTGAATTCCTAGAATTGTCAGAGATGTTTAAAATGCCCTGTACTGCAAAGTAATAATGACCTACAGTTTGGTCTGTGGTTCTGAACTAAAAAGGATGTGTAACTCCTCTTCCACACATCTTTAGCTCGACCCACAGTTGTACCTCTAAACCTACTTTTAACAAGAGACTTTGTTGTTAATAACATGCTTTCAGAGCTAGATTTTTTTGTTCCAGTTATGTTCCAAGCCATAAAATGGCAGAATTTGTCTTAAATTCCTTTGCTACTTAGAGATTCCTGACCATTACAGGCACCAACCATTCTGACCTTTATTCTGGTGAGTTTTATGATAAAGGTTATGCTAAATTTCTGATTTTCCTTTAAATAATTCTAACATGTCATGTATTATTAATAAGTATGGAGTGACATCCTAGAAGATGGTATATTTACCATCTTACCATATTTTTATTCCTTATAAATGAAGAAGGGGCACAGATGACAGCTTACCATGCAGGGATAAATGAAGTGCAGCTCAGAAGGAAAAGTGATGAATTGTAGTGTTATCTAGAATGTGAAGCAGAGCCACCTCAGCAGGACAGGGCTGCCAAGGCAGCTCTCAGCCTCAACAAATGACTTCCCACTAGTCCTTATCTTGTAGTAGTGGGTTTTTGTTATCCTGGGGGAGTTTCTCCTCAGTAAGAGGAGGAAGCTGACTTTCCATAGATCATGCCAGCGTGGCTAGAGCCTCTGTGGGTGGGACGGGCCCATCTCTGGAGAATGGAAGGTGCTGCTTTCCTGGGATGCTGCCCTCTGTGTTTGGCACTATACAGAGCTGCAGTCAAACAGCAAGAATTCCAGCTAGTGGGGCATGCTCAGAAAACGTGCAGACTTCACCCTGCCCCCAGTTTATGGGGTATCAATTCTCCCAGGAGATCTTCTCTTCAAGACTGCCAACACAAACTTTCAACAATGTAATACGCTCCTTAAGGCTTCTGAGCCACTTCTCTGCTCTTCCTTTTCACACTTGTTTTTAATTTCATTGTTCCTAGTTCAGTTTCTAGTATTTTGTGCAAAAGTCACATCAACAGTAAAAATAATAAATCTTTTCTTATCTCTAAAATTATTTTCCTGTTGCCTTGTTCCCACAAGATACTGTGGCTGTTGTGACAGCTAAATAGATACAACAGCCTTAGAGTTCAAATATGACTCATGGTATGTTAACTTACTGCTACAGTAAACCTGAAAGGGAAGGAAGGAAGGAAAAAAACAGTTTGCTTTTTCAATATATTTTTTTGTTTTAAAGCTGAATAATGCAAACAGTACATTATAAAATGTGGGTGTTTTGGTGTTTTGTTTTTTTTTGTACTGCTACAGTAAACCTGAAAAGGAAGGAAGGAAGGAAAAAAAATAGTTTGCTTTTTCAATATATTTTTTGGTTTTAAAGCTGAATAATGCAAACAGTACATTATAAAATGTGGGTGTTTTGGTGTTTTGTTTTTTTTTTTAACCAAAAACCTACTTCTATAAAGAGAATCTAAAGTTTTCTTATTAACTAATTTTTTTGTTATTGACAGGGTCTTCCTATCACCTGTTCTGTTTCCTTTTCCCCTAGTACTAATTACAGACTTTTGTATAATTGGGAAATCAATAAATATATAATAGTTTTGATAGGTTCTAATTTACACAGAAATTCAGCCTGTGTTATGGGCCAAGATGTTCCTTTTGTCAGATTAAAACTATTATTGTTTTTTGTAAAAGGAAATATGGAGAGTATGAGGGCATTTCATTTTCTTGTAAAGAATACAAAGGGAGATACAGAATGTCAGAAGGGACACGTTGAATTTCCAGTGCCCATTGTTGGCACCTGCATTTATTGCTGCATCATCCCCTGCAGACAATGAAACCCAGACTTGTTTATAAGTTGCTACTACACATATTAAAAATCATACAGTGTGTCCTGTCCTCTGCTCATTACTTGCACTTCACATTTGTCTCTGCTGGGTTTTCTTTTTCCTAGGGATGTTTTCTTTTTGCCGTGTATCCCAGGACAGAGCCTACATTCAGTGCCTTCTCTTTCAACATTTCTAATTCCAGAAGACCCACTAGAAACATATGTGAGAATCATCAGAAAGATCTCCGAGGTCTATTCAGAGAGAAGAATGAATCACACAAGTTCTCTTCCAAGTTTTCAACTCTTCTGTCAAGCATCAGCATCCCTCCTTGGCTTCTCTTGTTAAGAGAGACAGGCAGACCCAGCGTGCTTGGCTCTGTTCTGCTCCTCTGGCTCATCTTTCCTGGTATTTTCTTGAACCATGAACTGAACTGCAAATAATAGGCTTGCTTATATAAAAGGCTGCCTCTTTACATGAGTAGATGCCGTGCATTCGGGCTCTTTGAAACTGGCTCTGTGGCATTTCGTATACTTTGTTCTCTGGTCAGAAGTTCAGGATGTTCCACTTCTAAATCTGGTTTCCGGCTAAAATATAAATGCGTCGCATTGACTGATCATCCTTGGAAGTTTATCTGCTTTTAGAGTTAAAGATGTGAATGATTAATGCTTCTGCTGTGCTTGGCTATGAATCATTATATGATGCCCTGATTTTTCTTTCTAAATCTCTGTAGCTCTAGCAAATAAGGTGTTTAAGGGAGAGAGGGGAGGAAAAAGGGTAGAACATGACCTTCCTGTTAGTCACACTTCAGATAAAATAATATTCTTGCAAGGACGTGGTTCTCTTTGAGCTTCTACCTACCTTGTGAACTGTGACGAAGTGCAGACTATCACCTGCAGGCTTTTGGAAGTAAATTCAAACATAAAAGTCTTGACAGTTGAAGCAACAGATGAAACTGTCAGGATTTAAGTTTTAATAGAATCCTAATTAACTCCAGCATTACTTCCTGTCAAGGTCAATTAGACATTTTCGGGGTATTTGAATGAAGTATTCCTCTGGGATATTTTTCCCCATCTAGTGACCAGTATTCTTTAAAGAACCTCTGAATCTTTCTTGTGTCCCTTGCCTGTGGTGGAGGGAGCTGATGTTGTCTATCCTGCATGCAAGCAACTCTTTCTAATTACTGATTTGAAAACAGCAGGGCACGACTCATCTAAGTACGGGCATCTATGCTCGTAAATGCATTTACACAAAATGCATTTTCCCCAACAGCCACCCACGTTTCACTTGGCTTATCTGTGACCCTTCCTCATCCCAACATGGAAAGCACCCCTTTCTGTGCTCTCTGAGCCCTCAGCTCAGGTTTCTGTGGTGGGGATAAGGTCTGGGAGGGGCAGGACCCCAGGGGGAGATGCTTCACTTCTGCCAGCAATTTAAATTAGAGCAAACAGGAGACTAGAAATTGATTTGAGAAGGGATTAGGGATTCAGAAGCTGTGCTGGGCCTGCTCTCAGGGGGCAGATGCCATGCGTTTGACTGGCAGGCATTACACTGAATGCTCTGTGTCATCCTAGAAGGCTCTCATGGCACTCTTAAATTCCCCTTGCCATATTTCTTCAGTGGGGCAAGAAAGATTTACCATTCGTTGACTTCACCTCTTAGGGAAAAAAAATGCTTCAGCTTATGCTTGTTTTGTCACAAATACTGAAGTAGACTAGGAGAGCACATTTTAATTTAAAACCCCAAACAAAATTTTAGGCAGTCTTTTCCTTTCTTTCCCAAGATGTTTAGAATGGAGCTTTCACATGGAAAAATATGGAAAATAGTCTGTGGACTGATGGCTGCCACTGAAGAGGAGATGGCAGCAGTATTTAGGGGCATGAAAGCATTCTGTCCTGATTTGATAATGTCTAACTGCGTAGCAGTTTCTGTGCTCTTATCAATGGCTGCCATAGCAAAAGCACTTCCTTCACCTCATGGCAGATGCCTGCTTCTCCTCAGAGAGACAGAGGACTCAAAAGAAGATAGCAAAATAATTTCAAATTCCTTGCTCTTTTACCTGCAGTCCTTTTCCTTCCTTTGCAAAGTGATTGCTTTTTGTAGCCAACCTCTTTTAGAGAGAACTATTTTCTCTCAGGCACTCACAATGTTTCCATAGCTCAGATCACCAGGGAATGCAGTCTCATGCTACTTGGGGACTAATTGCACAGAATAATTACTGAGTCCTCAGCCCTCACAAGGATTGTTTTATAAATAATTCCCCCTTTAAATGTTGATTACACATATACTTCCCAAAGGGATTGTGCAGAGGAAATAATTCTCTGAAACTGCCACTGTCGCTGTCATGTGGCACAGGAAGAAAAGGGTGCAGGGTGGGAGTGACAGGAGAGGTGGGCAGGGTCCCTGTCCCTTCCCACCAAGGGACTGGGTCTGAACATGGGCTGGTTTGGCAGAGTCAAGGAGCCCAACATTCAGTTTCAAAGCAAGAGTGGCAGAGCTCTGTTGCTCAGCAAATCCTGTGTCTATGGGCTGCTGGAGATGGAGGGGTGAAGCTGGGTTTCCAATAAAAGGGAAAGGAGTTTGTAGGGGTGTATGTGTGGCTCCACTAAAATCCTTGCCTCAGGCTTTTTCTGCCTGCTTCAGAAATTCAAATGGATGTGGCAATCTGTGTGCTGTGAGGGGGACTATGGAGGTAACCGTATAAATGTGATGGAATGAGAATTTAAAATAGTGAATGTGTAGTGGTTGTGTAAATGACAGACTACAGATGGGGTTTTGCTAAATGTATTAGCATGATTGGTGAAGCGGGCTGACAGTATTGTTAAAACCAACACTAGAGCATTTGTACAGAGCAATCAATATCCCTTCTGGCTGCAGTTCCCTATGTCAGGTGAAGAAAATGTTTTAATAGAAATTCAGTTTATATATCTGAAGTGGAGAAGGGGGGTTTTTTGTATTTCTTATGGTAAAAAATGTGCTTTTCTCTTTCAAAGTAGATGTCAGGTGAATTTTTTTCTTTTTTGTGGAAGCTGGAAAGCCTATTGTAATAACCAAAAAAACCACAAGTGGCAGTAGGGCACTGGCAGGTGAATCAAGCATCAGCCCCAGCTGATAAGCTAAGGCAGGGGCTGTCTCTGGATGACTGCTTGCAGGCTGAAAATGAACATGTGTGTAAGTGTGCAACCTAAAATAGAAGTGAGTTATATTGAATAGTAAAACATAATATTCATAACCCTATCCTAGCAGTTTATAACATACCCACATCCTACTACACAGGGCAGAACTACAATCAAGAATATTTCCGAAAGCTCAGAAATACTGTTTGCAAATGCATGTTCTAGTAAGTGCTTCTTAACTGCTTACAGGATCTATGTCATCTGCAGAAAACCATTTTTCAATAGAGAGTTGGATTTTTTAGAGAGTTTTTTACTGCTTTAGCTGCTGGTACCTGTGTGAATTCCATGGCAGATCTACAGGTGTAAAGAGGACACAGCTGAGGTTCTGGTTGGGGTTTGTATTTTAACAGTGGGGGCTGGAAAATGATTCTTTCCCCTAGTGCACAGGAGGGTGACTCGTGTTACTGGGACATAGGGATGTGCTGACAGCTTGCCAGTGACATGAACAGCCTCTCTCTGGGTGTTGTCATCAGTGAGGTGTTTGATAGCCTGACTTCAGATACCCGAGTTCATCACTCAGCCACTTTTGAAGGCTGTCCTGGTCATTTCATGGTATTTGCATGAGCTGGTTTTTGAGTGATAAAGCTCCCTGCATCTACTGTGGCACTGCTGATGTATGAAGGCATTCCCAATACTATTTCTTCCTGTTAGACATGACATGGGACAAGTGTTAATGGGTTTCCTTTAGATTTTGATAGTTATCAGCAGTTACCATTATTTTGCATGAGTTAGAAGTGGCTTAGAATTCAAATTTAACAGTGATGATAGTCTGATCACAAACAAATTATCTTTCCCCAAACCCAAAACCTAACAGAATTTTTAAGGCTTCTTCTGTCTTTGCTTTGCCTTCACCTAAAAAAACACTTTTAAAAGTAATCTAAAAGGCCAGATTAACTACAGAATTTTTAAATGTGCTTCTATTGTCTGTGAAGGAATAGCATGGTCCTGCTTGCAGCCTGAGCTGTGTTCCACAGATAGAGAGAGAGAGAGCACTGCCCTCACCAGGCCCAGCCCAGGCTCCAGAGACCTCTCCAGGAAAAGGGCCAGAGTCAAGGCTCTTGCTTGAAGCTGCATTGATCCAACCCCTGAAAAAACTTGAGAGAAATGATGGCAAATTCCTTCCCCAGACAGAACAATGCCATTTTCTACAAGATGTGATCTTTAGAAATCAATCAATTTTGTACTTTTCAGTAAATTCAGGCAGCTCCAAATTAAATTGGAAAAACAGTTTGCATGGAAGTAATTCTTTTAAGTGAATTTGTGCTTATACCCCAACAATAATATCAATGTGGATTTCATTAATATGTTTCATTAAAAGGATTTCGATTAGGAATTAGTTCCAAAATTGCCTAATATGTCAGGCTCTGAGGACACCCATAATTACATCTATAGCCTTTCTAAATCTATACCATTTTCCCTCCTGTCTCTCTCTGCCTGTGCTAATAAGCATTTCTAAAGTGCCTGTTAGAGTAAGAGTCTGGCAAGTTTTACAAATTACAAAAAGTTTTGCTTTCTTTTGCATTTGTTCAGACCCCTAATCTTCTCATTCATTACATTTAAATATATTATCCTACTGCTTTTTTAATACAGAAGCAGTGAAGATGAAAGTGAGTACATCTAGTACAAATCTAGATTATCTAAATTTAATACATCTAGTATTAAATTCTACATCTAAATTAAATTCTAGATCTAGAATTGATACATCTAGTATCAAATTCAGATTCTAGATCTAGATTTGATACATCTAGTATCAAATCTAGATGTTGGACTCTGGCCATACTGTCCCTTATGGTTTTTAAGCACATCTTCAGACAAAATCTTGTGTTCCAAGGAGTGAACATGTCCAGACCCTCACACTGAAAGGATTCCCCACTTTCTGAAAAGGTAACTTTCAGCAAGGGATCAGGGACCCTTAAAGAGGTTGGTGGACCACCTTCTCTGTTTAAGAGAAGGATCCCACTGGTGGTGGGTGGCTGCCAGACACATCACAATCCAGTGTGCAAGAATCATGGCCTCACACTGCCTTGAGTCTCTGCTGCAGCCCTGCTGAACATTGTGTGCTTGTGTTTTTCAGCCTAAGAGTTATTTTTAAAATATTATCACTTTTCAAGGTGAAAGCTGATAGAAAAGTAGTATAAAAATAAGAACTAAAGAAAAGTCCACAAGGGAACAACTGAGAAATATTACTTTTGCTTAGCTTTGGTTATTTAAAAAGGAGCTCTTCTCACTTTTCATGTGTTAAGCTTTTCTTTGGACAAGATTTAGAAACAATAATGAAATTCAGTGCTACAATAGGTTGAAATTAAATGTTTACCTATACTTTGATTAAACAAAACCATTATAATTAATTGCATGCACACAATAAAATAAATTCCTCCATTTAGTAACATTTAGTAAATAGGCAATATTATTCTCTTTTCTCAAGACCAGATAACAATGGACCAATTATTCTTTACTGCTTTCTAAGAGGGCTTCCCATTGTACAGAGAGGTTTAACATCTGGATCAATGCTTGCATGATTCTTAATGAAGTCCTTTAGCTCGTAGAAATTATTGAAAAAACATCTCCCGTGGAAAACAAAGATTAGTTTAGCTGGATGTCATGCTGAGCAATGGATGTTTTTCTTGGCTGGCACACCACAAAACTGCTTCTATTATCTGCACCAAGGAAGGATCTCCAGGCTTTAGTCCAGTAAACAAACATTTTCTTGTCATTCAGTGTATTCTGAAGCTTCTTGTTTTTCTTTAAGGGTGTATTAACTGCACCATGTGGTTGTTATCACTGCATTTTTGTTTTGCAGTGTGCCCATAAAGGAAACTCAAAGGGACCCCTGGAAAAAAATAAATATATATGGCATGGCCCTAACTGAGAAATCCTACATGTCTGTCCTGTAAATCCACATGTTAACATTTGCCAGAATAGGGATTAAGCTGTGTGAGAGGGCTGTTGGCAAAGAGCAGGAAGTACTTGCCAAGGTGCAAGGTGCAGCATGAGACTGTGCTGAGGTATCAGCCTCTGCAGCATTTTTACAGATCCTTGCCAGGTATACACTTAAAGGAAAACCAGTTTAAAAGGTTTTTTTGTGTTTTTTGCCCGTTCCCCCTCTGCTGCACTGTAGATGAAGGGCAGTCTCTGTGAGGAGCACCAGTGATGCCCAGGAGAGCCAGGGTGGGAGGCTCGGCCAGCAGCGCTCGCTGTGACAATGACAATGACACACTCCTGGATGGCGGCTCTCACACAAAGGCAGGACTGCAAACAACTCTCAGATTGAGCCACGCATACGCCTGGAAGAGCAGACTTTTTTTCCTCATGGGAGCAGCCTGATAAGAGTTTGAGCTGATGCCCTCCTTGAATCCCAGGTTTTATTCATAAATCACTCCAGCAGTTTCCTCTCACTCTTTGGCACGCCATTCCGCTTCTCTGGCTTTCCACCCAACACAGTGGCCTCTAACTACTGAAGGGCTCTCTGTAATTCTGCCCGTGCTGGCTCCAGCAGAGGCGAGGCTCAATAAATCTCAGCTGGTGAATAACTCTGATTTTTAGTTAAAGAGATAAATGATGTCGGGGAAGCAATCGTGGCAAAGAATTGTTCTGGTAAAGTGAATCAATGCATGCTTAAAAATGTCCTGTTCTGGGATCTGTGTTTCATGGGATGACCAGAGGATGCTGCAAGAGCTAAGCAATGAAATCTTTGCTATCCCTCTGAATATGAGGAAGAGTTCCACATCTAAATGATTAGTTTAATACTCTCTTTTTAAATTAAAACATGCAAGGGGAGAGACACTGAAAAAGAGACTGTGGCTAGAGGCTTCGCAGCAGTTATACCCACGCTGATGAACAGCATGGCTCTGTGCTCTCCAGCCGAGCGACTGGAGAAGTGAAATTACATCTGACAGGTTTATTTCTACATTACCTCCATTTTGGCTAAAGGCAAAATTGATTAAAAAGAGAAAATACTTAGGATGTTAGGATTTGTGGCTGCTTTTCTGTGCTGAAGTCCCAGTGTTAATCTAGACTTGGCTGCACTGGTTACAGGAAGAGAAAAGGTAATTCTGTAAAAGGTAAATTCACAATTTCAATGTGTGTTTATAAATAAAGTACTGATAACAATAGAGCTTTTTAATGCATGATGTTTAGGAGTTCATATGTCAAGAGAAGCACAGTTGAAAAGTGATGAAAAAAACTGCATTTCATAAGAAGGACCTGAAAATGGTGTGCTTAGGGGTGGGTAAATAATTGGAATAAACAGGGCTACTCTGGAGAAAAATTATTGTACAATAAAATATTAAAGTGTGACTATTATCTATAGAAATAGAAACATTTCTTCTAGAGAAGTACGTATAGAGACAGACATGTAAACAAGGACAAATGCAGTCACCTTGTACAAAGGAGCAACTTCAGAAGTCCTGGAGAAAAAACCACAGAAGTGATAAGTGACAGATTCTGCCTTGCCTTTTGTGTCAATCCTGTTCATCTGGGGTTTTTTCTGTACTTTACAAAAATAGTGGTGTGGCTATGATATGGCTTTGGTTTTTGTTAATTAGCCAGATTCACAAAGCATATTGACCAGTTAAGACACCAGTGAGGATTGTTGTGTGAATTCAGTTTGCATTATTTACAGTGTGGTACTAGAAGGGAGGGGATTCTGTCTGTTCATGTTTAGGGTGGAAATGAACTCAATACAAACCTCTCCTCATAAGGAATTCTAAGAACAAGTTAAAAGATTCAGTAAAGAAATACATTTCTAGTATTTTGAAAAAGGATGAAGCAGAAAAAACAAGATGAAAAATCTGCCAGAACTAATAATCCAAATGTTTGTGTCTCTCACCCTGTGAGGCCAGTCAATCTTTGAAATTACCTTTTTTATTATTTTTTGAAGTTTAAGTCCTATAGCAAGTACCTAAATGAAACTTTTTAATATTTCATGGATTGCACATCTTCTAATCTGTTCTTTATTTAATTTTTATGAAAATTACCCCTCAAATTCATTTTATTCATTCCTGAAAGCCCCATATCTTATGCATTATAATTTTTTAATTATCTTGATTTGTGTACAGCTATGACTAGAAAAAATTACAGCTTGAATTTCCGAAATAATTGGTGTGACATACATGGCATCTAAATGATGTTCCATATCCTTCACCAAAGAGCATTTTGGATGGTCTTCTGAAATTCATTTCCCTGAATGAATTAAGGACTGTAATTTCAGTTTTGTGTTTCATTGCCCAAATTAGTTTAACCTGGTAGTGCTACTGGTTGCAAACAGTTCAGATATTAATTGCCATGGCTTCCCCAGCCCTCAGCCTTTCCTAACATCTTCCTTAGGAGATGGCATTCTCAGGAAAATGAGTGAAAAGGTTTCCTTTCACAGGGAAACTGTGAGAAATGAAATACCTAGCGCTGATGTGTGGTGGCAAGTGACAGAGACTGATGCCCTGACTAAGCATGTTTAATTAGTTGTAATTGCTGCAAGTTTTATCCTTGACACCCACTGACATGCCTGGGCCAGGAGAGCCAGCTCAAGGCAGCCCAGAGCTGCCAGCACTTTCTTATCCCCTGTGTTAACTCTGTTTTGTCAATGAGAGGGGTCAGGAGGAAGCAAAGCTTCTCCAATGTTTTACTGTCACAGCTGCTGTGCTACAGGAACTGGGGGACAGCCGTGACAGCTGAGATGCTCTGCTGGAGTGAGAAACCAGGCAAACCTCCAAAGTCCAAGCAGGCACTTGTTTGTCAAGTAGTTCATGACAATCTAGATGATAACGACTGAAAAAGCAAGCATTTATCAAACAGGTTAGTCAAGTGACAATATCAAGGTTCCAGTGCTGTTCTTTGGGCTCCAATGGCTTCGGTCTTTGATGTTTCTTAATCTCCAAGGCCAAAACTGCTGGGCTCAAGGCTCCTTTGATGAGAAAGGCAAGGAGTAAGGTGAGGGGCTTTGCTCCTCCCCCAGCTGTGCTATCACTGTTGTGTATACATCATTTTTTAGAGAAAACCAGTCTGGTCCAAGGGCTCACAACCTCTTTCCACAGGCCCTGACTCTTCCAGGCTGTCCAGACAGGTGGTGCAGGTTCATCCTGGCATGACCTGGATGACCATCAGATGCTGGTCATGAAATCCCTGCTAATAGCTACCAATCTGAATAGCCAGCAGGATTAAATAACCTCATGACTTTTATACAACTATGCCAAATGGTGCAGGTTGTTCAGTGTTTCACTTTCTGTCTTGAACTGAGGAGCTGTGCGGTGTGTCTGGTGTGCAAGGCAAGCAGGGTGCTTCCCACAGGGAGCTACAGTGGCAGTCCAGCCACTCTCCTGGCTGGAACTCTCAAAGGAGCCTCCTGTTTCTTGTTCTGATTAAGTCTATCAAGCCAAAAATTACTGTGGGCAGAGTTTTCAAACTCCATTATCCAGAGTGCAAATGTGAACCCTGGTACAGACATGATGACATCTAAGGGGACAGCCAGGGTCTGGCCCCAAAGGAGCAGGAGCAAAAGCACAGGGCAGCACAAGGAGGTGCAGTGGGCACCTGAGGAGCACAGGCTGGCACACCCACTCATTCACTCACTAGCAGCACTGGCTGGAGCTGCTTTCAGCAGCTTTTGTCATGTTTCACACTGTATCTTTGATCCAAATGCATTTTACTTTGGCAGAAAGCTGTTTGTACCTCCCTTAGCATATGTGCAGTATGTGTTGTGTTATTCTTTTCTCCAGATGATTTAGACAATACTTTCCTCAGCTGCTCTCACTGCTGCTGGTTCATGTAGATGCTTCATCTCCCACACAGTGTCTCTAAATTATTTGTATTTTTTCAGTGTGCCCCTGAAAACTTGCTATATCTGTCTTTCAGATCAGGCATTCAGTTCCACCCGGAAGCTGAAAATATTTGACAACTTTCAGTGTTTTTTCCCTCCTCTGTGGAACTTAAAAATACAGAATCCTGTGAAAATAAATGAGAAGCCCTGCTTATGTAATGCTGGTAGAGCTTTGCTGCACATTCAGATTGTTGTATTTGAGGCAAAGCTTAACATGCAGATGAGGTTTTACAATTCTTCATCTCTCCTGCTCTTCCTTGTTTCCCTGTAAAGGATTTTGATTTATTTGATGATGGGATCAGACTTCTTTCCTCTGTATCATCAGGAACCTTTGCAAGTTTTCTGCTAAGGGAAAGGATAGTAAGATTTGCATTATGGGGGGTCTTTTTTGTTATCTTCCCTCCACTGCAACTGAAATTTGAGAAACCCTGGTAAGGCAAAATGATTTTTTTTTTTTCTAGATACAGATCTATAAAACAATAAAAAATATAAATATGTATGTGTGTACTGATAAGAATTATATAATACATTATTAGTAGCTGGAGGTAAAGCAAATTATTTTCTACCTGAGACTATAAATGTGTTAGGCAAATTTTCCCAGCTTAGAAAGTTTCTTCTAAGCTGGGAAAATTGGGCATTCTTGTCAGAGAAAAACTGCCAAAAATTTTAATGTACCCTGGATTCATTAGTAGTTGCTAACAAATCTGTGATTCTACAAAATGCCTGTGAAACAAACACAATCTCTTCATAGGTTTTTCTATGTTAATAGTCTTCCTACAGCTACCCTAGGTCACATACGTATTCATCAAGCATCTGTCTTTAGTTGCTGGCAAACTGAGCTAATAATGTATGCAATAGTCTGAGCTGTACCAAAGTTGAGATGTGTGCAAGCTTGTACATGTGTTTCCCAGTAAAAAGGGAAAAACACTTAAGCTTACAATAGATGCCTTCTATTTAGCTTACTTATTTTTATTCTGCATGTATTTCATTATTATTAGCAACAACTTTTTATCAATGTTACCATAGAAATGGAGAATGCTAATTCCCAGAATCATGCCAAAACTCATTTTCCATCCTGTTTACTTAGTTGCTCTACTGCAAACAATGCTTGCTAGATAGCTGTGAATAATTCAGAGCAGCTACATTATTTGGCCAGTTTATTTTTGTGTGCAATATCCTTCCGTTTCAGCAATACATTTTACATGTTGTTCTGGAAAAGAGTCTTGTGAAACTATGCTCAATTTTAAAGGCAAATCCATCAATTAATTTCCGGGGGGAGGAGGGGGAAACCCTAACAAGAATCCGTAAGATTAAAGAACAGGAAGGGCAGGGCTGTAACTTGTGTACTGAGTAGCTCTTTTCTCTTTGAAAGCCATTGTATACTAATTCATAAGATGTGTTTCTTCAAACCAGCACACACATGTTTTAATGGAACTCAGTGATCATTAGGCATAAATCATGTACCAAGCTGCTCTTTAATGTTTCTCCTGAGATCTCAGACTGTCAGAAGAACTTAAGGCACTGCAGCTGTATCACCTACAGCCATCTAGATCCTGAGTCATTTAACCATAACATTACAATTTATTTAATTTTGAAATACTAATTAATTGCTGGGGAAGAAGGCAAGAGATTCTAGAACTATCTAATAGCCACACCTCAGATCTGCAGGTGCAGTGATTGGTTAGAAAATTAACTCTCTTAAAATAACATCTTGGAATTCCATAATTAATATAGTCAGGGCACTCCACTATGAATCCTGAGTTTGGAAACAATAATTTCAAAATATTCCTACTCTAATAACCGAATCTCCTTTAAAAATCAACACATTCTTTCTGCTTCATGCATCCCCATCAGCTACTGCAAAATGACAAATGTCCTAGAATCAAAACTTAGCAAGCAATTTTGTTAATGTAGCAGAATGTGGAAAAGAATACAATTGAGTCTTTCACAGCAATATTGACTCTATTGTGCTGACAACCCTGCTCATGCTTCATGGTACTGCATAACTGGAAAGAGACAAATCAGAGATTTACAGCACATTATACACAGTACAGTATTTTTACACAGCCATCCTCTTGATTATTCTCCCCCCAACACGTGGCCATGAATAAAAAGAGAGAAGAGGAAGAAAGTGAGATGTTGTTACCTAAGTGTAGGCTCCTGACTCTGTCTTCTGGCATTGTGAAGGAGAGCATTGATTTTATAATGCACATAGCACTTGGTCTGTGTTTACAGATTTGCTTGCCTATTCTCTATCACTCACCTGTTTCCTTCCAGCCTGTGGAACTCAGAAGTGAATCTCCCTTTGGTACTGGATTCTCCCATTGTTTCCTTGTATGCTGCAAACAGCAACAGCACCTCTGAGCTGAGTGTCAGCACAACACAGGCAGTAAATAACTGATTCAGCTCTTAAAAAGAACTTCACAAATGACAAGTTTCTGCACAAAACCCTGCATTTCCACACAGTGTATGGCTCCATTGGTGAGAGCCCCATCTGGAGCCACAGCAGTGTCACAGGCTCTGAGCTGCACCCAAGGGTGTGATTGAGCACAGAGGGTGTGCCCTGGAACCCAGCTATGGCTGGAGTGGTTAGCCAGGCTCATGCCCAACTATTTGCACCCAGACTGGGAGTGCAAAACTATCCCCAGTGTCATTAATCACCTCTGCTTCAGATCTGCAGGTGCATCTCTCAGTGCATTAGCCTCTTCCCAAAGCTCTCCCCCTGGGAATGTCACTGCAGTAACAGCCCATCTTTAGACATTACCACTTGGGGTTTCCACGTCCTTTCAGCCTTGCAACCCATTTTTGCATTGCAGCATGTGAGTGTCTGTCTGAGTAAGCAAAGTGGTGATGATCACTTGGATCAGCCCTGGTACCAGCACTGCCAGCCCTTTCCCCACTGCACACAGGAGCACATCCCATAAATATGGAGTGACTGCAGCCAGCCATCTGCAAGGGAGCCAACATTCAGCTGCAATAAGCAGGTAATGCTTTTGTAGTCAGGATTTTTCAGCTGTGGTTTCTCTTTTCACTTGAAAAGGTTTTGATCAAGAATGGCAGTTTAAAAAAAAAATCCTGCTGTTCAGTACATGTATTGTTATTAAAGCTTCATCTTTTTTCTCTGCTGTCTCTTCATATGTCCTCCTTTAAATTAAAAAATGGGCAACCAAAGTTTCAAATCCAAGTGAAATTATTGCTGCTTGTAAAATTGCAGTAAGATTATTTTAAGTATATTAGTATATTACTAATATTTCTGATGTCCTAGCTCTGATTACACCATTCACAAAATGTTTAGAAAAATGCATATTAGTGCATATCAATAAGGATGGATTGAATCTGAGTGCTTTTATAGTGCTGCCGATAAAATTCTCACTTGCCAGAACAGAGTGTGCTGTAGTAACAGCACTGTTCAGCAAGAGCATATTTGCACATGGTGCAGCTTGGAGCAGAAATCTGCTTTCCCCTGGCATGCTCTGTAACATCTGTGAGAGATAAAGGCAGAAAGGTGGAAGATTTAGCACCCTTTGTCATGTTTGTCCATGTTGTGATAGCTGATGTCTGATGCTTGTCTTTGAACTCTGTTTCTAAGAAGAATGGGGTGGGCTAAAGATCTCTGTATCTCTGACTCCTTTTGATTAATCTCATTTCACTGTGCCCATCTCTGTGTCAATGTCAGATGGCCACTGCCTGCTGCAGGCAGCCCCATCTCCAGCTTTCTCACTCCTGTGCAATTTGCAGCGAGTGACCCTGCTTCCTCTGCCTCTCTCTGGCTACTTTTGGTGTGCTTTTCCTCTCCTGCAGATCCACAGAGCAGCAGCACTAGCTGAGCTCCTGCCAGGCTCTGGGGAGTGCCCGATGCCCTCAGCTCTGCTCTCACAGAATAAACCATGGGAAAACCCATCCACGCTCCTCCAGGAGCCCACAGGAATGGGGAGAAACGTGAGCTGGGGCTGGTTAACTCTGGTGCACCTCAGAAGGGGGAAAGAGCTGATGGCTTCATCTTCAGAAATGGACCACAGGGACTAGGATATATGGGGATCTTTTAAGGAATTTTGAATGAGTTAAAGACAAGACCTCTGAGTTTTTAGATAATGGGGTTTATTTTTCTTATCTTCTACATAGGCAGGAAGGGTGAGTTCAGCTCACATCTTTACCACATGGCTCAGAAGGTCACAAGACCCCCAGTTACAAGACCTTTTAAGGATTTATTGACCAATAAAATACTACCAACAGTGGACCACAGGGACTAGGATATATTCTTTTAAGGAATTTTGAATGAGTTAAAGACAAGACCTCTGAGTTTTTAGATAATGGGGTTTATTTTTCTTATCTTCTACATAGGCAGGAAGGGTGAGTTCAGCTCACATCTTTACCACATGGCTCAGAAGGTCACAAGACCCCCAGTTACAAGACCTTTTAAGGATTTATTGACCAATAAAATACTACCAACATGGATATTAATATTTTTAACCTAATCCTTAAATATTTTGTCTTATGGACTCATACTACAGTGTAAGCTTTCTTAGTCAATCATGTTATGACATACAAACCTACAGCACTGTGTTCTAAAACACCAAACTTCCTTCTACTTAACGTGTCTCTAAACTATAAATCCACATTCTCACTTCTAGCACCTAAGTTTGGAAGCCTTTTCCAAGGTCTCGGGTCAAATCCTGTATTTAATTCTAAGCTTTGGCTTACAGGCCCAAAGATCTGAGAATTCTCTACGTTTTGGATTCCAAGAAGGACACCCCAAATTTTTGGTTAATTCTGCACTGATGACAATTTTAAAACTGCCTGTGTTGTGCTGTCCTCTTGAATGAGTGTGCAGTTACTGGAATAAATCACACTTTCTCTTCCCCTCTGTCAGCTATTAATAGTGGTAAATTTTAATTACATATGTAAATAAAACCACTGTGTACTCATTAGTTTAAATATGTTTTTCATTAGGCAAATGAAATGCTTATTGTATATGATGCAAAGCTAAAAGGAGAATGTTAACAGCATTGAGCAGTTTGGGAAGTATAGTGACTTGAATTTTTAAAGTTCTTTCTTAGGATAAAAATAAACCACGTTTTAAGGGATTATTATGGGCAAATTTTGCAGTAGAGACATCTTGTTTCTGGAAATGGGAAAAACAAAGATAAGTGACAGAAGTATGGGTATGGTGTCAAGGCCAATGCATTAAAACTTCTACTAAAAGGGAGAGACAGCACATAAACTTGCATTACTATTTATAGCATTGGCTGTTTTGGAGATGGTAACTGCAAGGAGGGCAGAATTTTTCAGTTTCTATATAAAAATCCTGACATGTCTCACATTTTGATATCTTGAAACATATTGGTCCCAAATTACATCACTTCTTCATCATTAATTTTCAAACTCTTGGAACGCCACACTCCAAATACACTTTTTGCTATTTTTAGGGGTATGCAATTATAGTCAAGAAGACACAATTTTTCAGTTCAGTAATCCATACTTTCAAGCTTGGAGTATATTTATCTACCTACGAGCTCATAATTTGTTTCCTTTCTGTCAACAAAATACCCAGAATTTCATAACTAATTTACTTCTAAACATTTTTTCTATCTCCTTCCACTGTTCTGCTCACTATGAAATGAGAGAAATCTTATCACAGAGACATTTAGTAAATTAGTATCATTTTATACAAAAGCCTGCCCTCTAAACACTTCAGTCTTAGTAAAATGATGCTCTGAAGGTATGACTTTCTAAAGTTATGGCTCAGAACAGTTTAACAATCTCCCTTAATATCCAAGCATGTGTTTCATGATTAATATGAGAACATAAAATCTCTCTCCCTGCAAAACTCAGAGCACCAAATACACTTTCTTCCCATATGCTTGAATAAGAGAGCCAAGATAAAAACCATTTTTATTTTATAAAGATAAGCTTGAATATCCTTGTCTCATCCATGCTTCTTTATTCAAATTCTATCAAACTTTTATACTGGAGCACAGTAAAATATTTATATGCAAGATGTAGCAAACGAAATGCAAGGGCTGGCAAGAGGGCAGTCTCGTGGAATTAACACAGAGCAGTCTAAAAAGGACTGATATGTCACTCTTCTAGATTCTTCATTTACCAAACTAAATTGTAGCTAACAGTACCCATTGCCAAGAGAATAAAGGCAGCAGAGATTCCATTTTGTATGAAGCGTTATTGCCTTTGACATGGTTGAAAACTATTAATAGTTTTTAAGACCAAAACAGAACTATATGGTATCAAACTGTATTTACTACATAAGAGAGGCCAGAGGGTTTCACCTGTCAGTGCCCTGAACAAGTTTATGAATTGAGGCTGACTTGGAGCAAAGTTTTGAGGATGATATTCAGCTTGGTCATGGCTGAAAACCCAAGAACCAAGTAATCTCTTTTGCATGTTCTTGCAAAAAATGTTTAAAATCTCTTATAATTTAAAAAGCAGTGCTTTGTATTTGATTTTTTCACTTGTCTGGATCAATCTTCTAGTCATTGTATCATATTTTATTTCATCCTGCCATAGGGCCATCTGAGGAGAATGGGGATAATAAAGTTAAGGGGGAAAAGATAGAGGTTTTGTCAAAAAAAACAGTTTGAGTTTTGTTTCAAGAGATTTAAGGAGGCTGTGATTTAATACATGATGATATTCCATAATATAAAATAGGTGCCCTTGATGCCTTCAAAATATTTTTTTTTTAGTCTGCTGTATTAAAACCAGTAGGCAGTGTAATGTGTAAATAACATTCCCTGAATATTCATGCTTTCACACACTAAGAACAAAAATCCTACTTCAGTTAGGATCCATGCCCCAACAAATCCACAGACTCATTTCCAAAGAGTTTGAGCATAAGAGCCCACCAGGCCAGTTGTTTACAGGCTAAGGTGAATTATAAAGCAATCCCACCCTGACCTTCATCGTCATTACTGTTCAGAAAAGAAATTCTCATTGATCTATAATGCATGTAGTGTTTCTCCAAAGTTATAAGTTTTCACAGAAAGTGGTTATCTTTTACAAATGACTGCACTGATCTAGAGATGATTCCTTTGATTCTCATCCAGCATCAGATCCTCCGAATGATTTCTCATGAGGTTCCCCTCCCTCTCACCACTGAATTTCTCTAGGTAGGAGATGAACTTCAGAGATGTATTTAATATTGTACATAGATGTCTTCACACACTGACACAACTCACTGTAGCTTTTAACAGCTCCTTCTTCAGGCTCCTCAAGAAGCTCGTGGTAGAGGTGAGAAATCTGAGGCTATGTAACACTTCAATCTGTAGTAAGCTCTCAAATATTTAAATTGTAGATACATCTAGACCAAGTGTTTTTAATGCTAAAGTGTAATGATATGTAGATAGATGAGGGAACGCAATTTCTGTATAACTCATCCAAAACTAGCTTATCACACTCTATCCACATTCAAATGTCTTATCTGAAACTTGGCTCAGCAGGAAATGGGAACATGTCAAGGATCCAATTAACATTATCTCACTCCCCTGGTTTTTCCTTCAATTTCTCTGCCTTATGGGAGTTGCTTCCAGTTCTGTTGTTACTCACAGTGAAATGGATTGATTTTTGGCATAGTTCTGATTTGCTGATACCTCAAATACTACTGGAACCTCTGAATTTGTATGAAATATGAACCTCCCCACAGGGGATAATCCACTCAGAAGTGTGTCATCAGAATTCTGGATAGTTACTTTGTTCTGTCTGGATTACTTTGTGCAAACTGTGAAACCTTCTAAACTCAAACGTTATCGAATGGTCCATTTTGTAGAGTGTACAACATCAAAAGGAACATGAGTTTTAAGTACAGTCACCTTGCCAAAATCAAATTTTAAAAGAGGAAACTGGAGTGCTCTGTAACAGGGAGAGTTAGAGAGCTGTATTTGACACTAAGGAGAATGAATAGGAGGGGTGAGAGAGCTCCATGATGAATATATTTGCACACTAAGATAATTATTCTTTATCATATAGGAGCAATTATCAACAGCAATACACTGAACAGCAGAATTTTACCTGACTTCTTCCAATAGCAACCATAATATCCTTGCAAGGTAACACCCAAAAAGAGTGTCTGTAAAAGGGTTCTTAGCTAAACAATGTTAAATGTAAATGCTACATTATTTTTTAAAATTAATTGTCTTCCAGCAGAAACCGCAGCAAGACTGCTTTGAATTTTGTTTTATCTTTTCCAGAATTCCCAGTTACAATATAAGGATCTCATGAGTGTGCTGACCTGGAAATCTTTTTACCTTTGCTGTTCTAGAAAATTTGCCAGCCTCCATTTCCTCTTCAAGTGATTATCTGCCACACAGCTGTTACTATAAGTTCCAAGTTATGAAGGGTCATTCACCAATATAGAGAATTGTGGGAGGTAGAACAGGAAAAGAGTGAAACTTTCTGTCTCCAAACTCTTCCCTTAATGCAGTCCAAGAAAACTAAAGATACAATGTGATTTAGGATCTGGTTTGTTATGTAGTTATCTTGCCGCTATATCTTTTCTACCGACTAATATCAGTTTGGACTTACTATTTATTTATATTTAACAAAGGTATTTATTTATATTTAACAAAGGTTCAAGTCCCAGTGCACTCAATTGAATCACTGGGAAGCATTTATTTACCATATATGTGTAACTAAGAGAAAATTAGAATACTGAATTAAATTGAAGTTGGTAATATCCACTGAGGAGACAAGCCATAAAAAAAAAAAAAAAAAAAAAAAAATCCAGCAAGTCCATCCCAGATCAGTTTTCACTCTCTTCCTTGAGGTTCTTTCCTGCTTGTAACAGACAGTGGGGTTTACCATGCAAAGCCGTATGGAAAACAGCATTCCCCGGGAAGAGGAGCAGTATCTTTTTGAGATTAATATGTGTAATGTCTTGGGAACTACAGTTGCCTTAGAGGAAGGCAATTCATACCTGTAGGAACACAGTTTGTGGTGATTGGGGTGGGTTGGGCCAGCCTCATTCCCAGTGGGCACAGCTGTGAGCAGCAGGTGAGCAGCACTGACAGCAATGAGCCAGGGAGTGCCCAGGGGCACTGACCAACCTCCAAAGGGAGCAGAGGGCACACAGGGGCAATGCATCAATGTGAGGGGATAAAAGGCTGGGCTGAAGAACAAGAAGGGCAATGCTTGCAGCCCCTTCTGGAGTGGAATGGTGTTACTCTGTATGGGCAGACACCTGAAGCCTTCTGGTGTGGTATAGGGTTACTGTGTACGGGCTGAAGCCTTCTGAAATTGTATGGTGTACTCTATGTATTGGGGCTGTCTGGACTGTGGCATGTCCTGAGACACACACCAACATAAATCAAATCCTCCCAGGTGAGTCTGATAATCTATCTAGCCCGATATATACACAGTCGCTAGGGATGTGAATGGAAATCTATATATGTGAAAATATGAACAAGAAATTACTAAGCTACTTGTGCAGTGTGCACAGGGATACAATGTCAGCATCTCAAGATTATTTGACCGTGATCTGGGATGAGCTCAGATGTGTGCAAGCCTTGATTCAAAGCAGAAGGAAAATGGCATGCAGATCCTTATAATGAATTTTTGAAGAAACGCTCCAGGCTGTGCCTAAGTGGGAGCAACTCCTTCAAATCTAGCTCTGATCATTAACTCATGAGCACAGCATGATGAAGTGCTTCAGCTGGGGATGCCTTTGGAAATGCAGGTAAGTGATGGAGATATTCATGTGAGTGGCACGTTATCTCCGTGTCAGCGTACTGAGCTGCACACTCTGAGCTAAAGCAATGGGCTGCAGTTTGCAGAATGGCTGTTCAAATACTGAAATTCCTGGGTGTTAAAAGCAGAATAAGTACCCTCTTAAAGTATTTACTGATTCAGGCTGGGAACTCTATTTAAAAAGACCATTTCCAAGCAAAATACTATGAAAACAAACTTCCTTTGCCCTATTAGTAACACAATTCCTCACACTCATACTCTAAAGCACTATATCCTGTTATCAGTTTTTAATATTTGGGATGCCTTTGATTTCTGTGAGATTTAATGTTAATAATGCTCTTAAACACTTGTTTACTAGAGTTTGGCTCCAAAAGCTATGGACCTTAGTGAGACACTTGTAGATTGTTTTGAGGGATGTGAAACTGCAAATACCACAATAAGTGACAGCTAGGTGTTTTTATTTTGAGAGTCCTCAGCACAATACTCTTAAAGAATGCCTTCTTAGGAAAGTATTTTGGCAGATTTTCAATTACTTTTGAAATTTTATGCTCCTGAAACCTACATCTGAATGGATACACTTTGAACAGGGAGGGGCATATAGCCCAAATCTAGGAAGTGTTCTACTGAATATGTGCCCAAAGTTTTCATGAATATGTCTATTCCCACTTTAATGCCTCATTTTTAAAATAGGCTGCCAAATCACATTGAAGAGAAACTTGCTGGCAAGGCTCACATATATATTGGCCATTCATAATTAAACTTACAGAGCAAAAATGTCTTTGCAGTGTAGATACCAGGCACCTGTTAATGGTGTTATCCCATTATGTTGGGATTTGACAACTGCAGAAGTAATGGCAGCAAGGGGTAAGGAAAAAAAGAGAAAAAAGTCCATACTTCAGTGACCCCCACCATCACTTTTGATTTTTGCCCACCAGTCATTAATTTACTGCATCTCTCGTGTCTAGTAAGTATAAATGCTTTCCTTAGTAATATGCAAATGTCTATTCACAAATAGCAAAGGAAAATATCTGTTGCATTTGTCTAAAATTCACTATTTTCACTGAAGATACAAACTAGGTTTTCACTGAGCATTTTCCCTTCCAGCACCGGGCTCCAGCTGGACTCTAGCAGTTGGTTCCATTTGTACCTGAGGCCAGTTACTTTTGAAAGCACATTCTGCTTTCTGCTCACTGTAGAAAAACCTCAACACGTTTCTGCAAGAAATCAAAGGTATAGCTTTTTCTCCTCTGGTTTACAGTGTAATTCATAGTTTTAAGATGGCTCCTCTCCAGACAGAAGCAATGAATGTACAAAATTGTTTCATTTCCAGACATACACCTCAGGTTTACAATCCTTCTCTCTCTTTCTCCTCTATTTCTCTACCACTCACAACACCCAAGAAACAAAGACATATGCCAGGCAAACATCACAACTATCTTCTCTAACATCTTTTGCAGGCCAATTTCCATGCTATTGCTGCTTCTTCTCTCATTCTCTATGTATGAGCTGGTATTAATATCTCCAAGGCAAGTAAATGCATGAATCAATGTGTGTGAATCAAACAGGCTGGCGGAATGAAGGGTGTGTATAAAATAAGCATGTGTTGTGTTTGTACATTCAGGCTCGGAGTTGAGCATCACGTGTGGTGGAGGCCACATGCAGCTCATCCAGGAAAGGCAGAGCAGACAGAGAAGAGTCAGGGAGACAGACACTTCATGCAAGTTGTCACAGAAAGAAAGGTGTGGGCAGTCTCTGGGGCTGTGATGCTTGTCTGTTCTGCTGCCACACAGGTCTCAGAGGAAAGGACTGGTAACAGCCCTCCCATCGAGCCACAAGAGCAGAGGAGAAGCAGGACAGAGCATCAGAGGGCATCAGGAACCAGGGCAGAAAGACCTAAAGATGTGGTGTCTGCTTGCCCATAGTAAGAAGTTCTTCCAAGGGGAGATGTCTTCAGAAAATATGGCATGTCCATCCTGGGAAGGAAAACAGGGAGAAGGGGAGGTACTATCAGAAACCATTTCTGAAAATTGCTGCCAATTAGTGTGTATTACAGCTGCCCATCAGCTGTTCCCCTTTGATTTGCCCTCACAGAAGCTGCCTGTAGCAGCAATGTTTGTCCCAGTGCTGCTGAGAGGAGGTGGGCACTCACTCACCTGCTGGTGACGTGGGTCAGCTTGTTCAGAGCCTCTTCCAGCCCCACATTTCCTTGAGCACCCACTGAGGAGAAAGTGCTTGTACTCTCTAGCCCTGCTCAACCCTTTGTCAATAAGGCAGCCCACTGCTCGTCAGTGAGTAATGCCCACAGCCAGTGCCATGCCACAGGGACAATGACACTGTCCCCAGCCCCAGTGGCCCTCCCTCATCCACTCACCCACTGTACTGTAATTCAAGTCAGACTTGTCACAGTCAGCCACCTCCGGCTACCCTGTCCTAGCAGGCACAGTCTGTTAGAACAATTTTAGCAAAACAGGAAGAGGAGATAGAAACCAGTATCTGACTAATAAGAGAGAAGGGTGGCTTAGCTGTGATGTGTGAGGGTGACAGATACCTTTTTCTAGTGTTCAAATTAGCACGTTTCAAGATACAGCGCAGCTGTGGCTGAAAACTCCCCTCACTCAGCCAGGCCATGTGACTGTCCTGTCCTATGCTGAGTGTGAACAGTGCATGGCCCAGGAACTGGATCTGCTTCATGCTATGTCATGTTCTGAAGACTGGTGTCACTGCTATTTTATAGCAATAGGCACTTTTGCAGGAGAAAAATATGTACAGGAAGCTCTCCAAGGTCAATATAACAGTCTAAATAGCCAGATGCTATTTCCTTGTGAATTACAAGGTTGAGCTGCCAAACATCTCTTAGTTATGTAAATTATGAAAATTCTGAGAACTGCAGTGCAGACAAAAAGATCTATGGCTGTTGAATCATTTTCTCTGGTTCAGAAATGACCATATCTTACCCTTTTGTTCCATACTTTATTTGCATTGCATTATTGTGTTTCTTCCTGTCAGATATAGGAATGAAGCTAACATCTTTGCTTTAGGATATTGTTCTTTTATTATCAAAAAGGCGTTCAGCAGACTCACAGAGATTCTTTTCAGACATGGAGAAAATAATATGGAACCAGAACTGAGCTATTCCTTTTAAGCTATCTGCAGTTAAAGTGATTATTAAACCCCAGGACAGGTTTAAGGGTAATCCAGATGAATATTGTTTTCTTCAAAGCAATAGTGAAGTCATCTGCTTTTTCCTTGTTGCCTTAGGACTGACATTAGTAAAGGCATACCAAGTGAAATTGGGAACTATTTTCCTCTACTTCCTTTAAAGTTCAATTTTTATCATTTACTCTTGTAGTTATCTGATGTAAGGAAGACTACTTCCTTTTTGAAAAATGCCATGGATAAGTGTTGTTTTCCCACTTTCACTTGGGAAACATGGTAAAAAAATCCCATGAGATGAAAATGAACTCCATTTCCGGAACAATAAATAAATAAGGGCTGTGCAGAAAACAAGCAGGAGCAATTTGAAATATGTGACTGCAGAACAGATATGAGAATAGCAGTGTGTTAATGCTATAGACCTGAGTCTCATCTAAGAAACAGGGGGTAAATGCTTTTTTTTTTGTGGATCAAGTCAAATGACAACAGACAAAATACTAATGAAAAATATAGGGCAGAACATTTCATGAAACAATTTATAATACCAGGACTGCCCATGTCAGGACAAATTTGAGTGGGAAATGCACCTAAGTTGGAATAATTAGGGTTAATGGGCCCTTTGCATTGTAATGAATAATTATTTAATTCACAGGTCAAAGTCAGTCTCTTTGGGTTCTTCTGATATTTTTCTATTTAGTAGAGTGTAAGAGGATAATAGCTGAAACAAGCAGCACTGCATCTCGAGGAGGTTTGTTGTCCATATAAAATCAATCATTAAAGTTAATTCTACTTCATTCACTGCTTCCCCGGTTTGATCTTCCCAGATGCTTCCCTGGAGAAACAACATTCCTATTTTTTTATTTTTTTGCTCTTAATCTTCCTTGGTCTTACATGGCTTCTTGCAGTGGTGCTGTCAGCAAGATGATGTCTAGTCCCAATTAGAAATTCAATCAATATTCACATAATGAGGGTTCTAGCAAAACCATGTCATTTAGTTCAAAGACATGGATATATTACTGAAGCAATTCAGGATTCAAGTAATTTAGGGCACCTCAGTGAAAAAAGATAAAATAAAGCTGAAGGGCTTAGAGGTAGTTAATTGTTACTATGGCAACTTCCTAAATAAGCTTTAGATTCTAGTCATTTTTCAGTTTATTTGGAGGCAGAACAGAATCATTAAAGATGAAACTTATTTAAAGCTCAGAACAGTTATGGGATCTTATAGTTTCCTTGCTGTTCCTTATAGAGTTACTTAAAGTTTGTCCACCTCAACTTTGAACTATGTACAAGAGCAAGATGCAGCCTGCATAGATTAAAAAAAAAATGCCAGCATGTTATGTAACAATGATCTAATTTAGTAACTTGGGTAATTGTGTTTTTACATGTTCTTTGTCCTAGCAGAACTCTTTAAAAAGTATTGTATAGGAAAGAAGTGGTCCTCAGCAAAGAATGCTGTCACCTGTCCATAAAATGGTGTTATTAAGATCTGATTTTCAACAATGGGCACTGATGGTGAGGGCACATTTGTTCCTTCCTTCCACAAAACCCCCAAGTGTAGAATAGCAGGGGGATGCATTTTAGCCTGGTCCTTAGCCAGTGCTGTAACAAATGTGATGATAAGGACCCAGGGAAAGGCTGCCATATCAAAATCTTGCCATGCTGACTGTCCATTTGTGTTCTCAATGTGAATGAATACATTTGGCCTCTGTGGGGCTGCATCACTGGGCAGATCCAACGAGCCTTCTACAGGCAGCATGGAGACAGCAGAGAGACAACAGAGCTCAGAAAACTCTCAGTCCCTGGACATTAGTTAGGTGGAGATCCAGATCACCTAAACTTTTTGCATGATCTCAGCAGCTATAACTCACCTCCTTAACCACTCCAGAGCGCGTGACAAACCAGCAGAGGCCGTGAAATAAAATCGTGTCTCAGTAGGAGACACCCCCTGGCTTCTCACAGAAGTAAATTCATACCTCAGACCTGTTCTCACTCTTCTGGAGGCTGGAAATCTCTGAAGCCACTGAGTCATAACTGCAAAGTTGTCAGGGAGTGATGCCTTAGGTGTGAAGATACATAGAAGACTCCCCTGGAGGTGAAGGTATAAGCAGTGCAGACTAAAGTGATGTTCTTCTAAAACAAAAAAGCAGGACAGGTTACCTGGCTGTGAGCTCAGTGCTGCAAGGGTGAGCAGCAGCTGCTTGCAGGCATCTTTAAGCCAACCTTAAGGAGATGAACTGAGCAGGATGGGGAAACTGAGCAACACCTGTTGCTCAAAAGGAGGTAAAGGAGGGCTGGAAGAGTGACAGACTGTTTTATATGTGGCTCATATGTCAAGATGACATTGTCATAAGATAATTCCCTTTCCCGCCACCTGCAAACCTGTCTGTCTTTCTGTCACAAGTAATAGTCCAGCATATGGAGAGTCACTGAGCCCAGGAAACACCTGGCTGTGTTTGACAGGCTCACAGTGACTCTAGACTTTCTCCATAATCAGTGTGGGGGAAACAAGCTTTGCCAGGCCATGGCCCATTCCACCCCAGGCATTAAAGTACAAAAGAAATCAGGGAAAATTAGCCTGTTTCTCTCCCTATATCTTGAATTATGAAACAGAGAAATGTTGAAGAAATGTCTCTTCATTCATTTTCCAAATCAAATTATTCTGTTCACCTAAAATGTAAAAAAGAGGCTTTGTTTTGAAATATAAGTTCAACATCAAAGTTTCATGATAGAAACCAGTAATAATGTAAGTTCAAATTCAGACTGGTTCCATGTTACTTCATCAGACTTAATTCTGTTGGTCTTTCTCCTTTCTTTTGTCCTCAGACAACTCCTCCAGACTGTTTTCTGATTTAGAACAATAGGAACGCTCTTTCAAATTTCACATAATTAAAAAGAAATGTGCATCCAGCTGCAAGAGAAACTGTTTTTCTCTCCCATCTGAAAAGGCTGTACCATGGGCAGGAGCTCTGCACTGCCTATTACTTGTATCACTCCTTTTCTATGGAAATCTGGTCTCCAGAGTTATAATTCAGGCAACTAGAGTCAGGAGTAACTTGGTTTAATTTATAAGAAGAGAAAAAAATACCTGCTGAGGAAAAAAACAAAGGAGAATATGGTCTGATCACAAACAGCCTGAGCATTATTTATTGTATTTTCTTTTCTTTGCTGTTATACAACCACAGCATCCGGCTGTTTGCTGTGTTGCAAGGGAAGTATTTTCAAGGTTAGCACAGAAGTAATCAACCACTCAATGGTGGCATGAATATTCATATCAAGACACATTATGAGAAAGTAGATAGAGGTAAATATGCAATTTAAATATAGACTATAGCAGGAAATGGGACATGAAACAGTAATTAAATAGTGAAAATTACATGTTATTTACATAGGTAAATACACTGCAGGGGTTATGCATGTGAACTTTTCTATTAGCATTTGTTTGTTTGTGATTTAACCCTGATTTAAAAAGGGAGGCTTTTAAAGCATGAAAATGGGAAGAAAGGAACACTTACTTTGAACCAGAAAATCTGCATTGCTTGAAGGATTACCAGTGTGGGCTGTCAGCCAGGTTTCACAGCTAACGTGGATCAGAACAGGCCTGCACTGCAGAAGGCAGTGGTGGCAGCTCTCTAAAGCACAGCCTTTCTCCACAGCCCTGCTTATGCAGCTCCTTCCTGTTTGGGCTACTGGAAGCCTTTACGTGATGGGAACAAATGCCTGAGTTCCTACTGCTTGGGTTAGATGGAAATCATACGGTGCTATTGAATTTCTGAGGGGAAGAACATCTAGAAGGGGACAAAAGCATTTGCTTTCCCTCTCCAGGGAACACCTAGTTTTAGACCGTTTCCCGCTTTTCCTTACAGAAATGTAAATATGGCTCTGGTCTATCTGGATCAGTACAAGCACACTCTGAGCCTCCACAATCATCATACCAAAGGCAGTAATACTAATTTTTCCTTCTACTCTGAACTAGCTCATCTTGCTGGATTCCTTACCTATGTCTGTTCAATTTTTCTGCTCCCTTAGCCAAGAGGAAGGTGAGAGAAAAAGCTTCAATCTCCTGTCTTCTCTTCAGCTGCCATGAACACAGAGTTTGTTGATAGTCTGGGATTCCCAAAGAAAATGGCCACTAGGGAATTAATGAGAGGAAGAGGGATGGAAATAGATTTCCCTCTTGCAAAGGCTCATTTCTTCCTTAGCCTTTCACCTCTGAGTTGCTTTTGCTTGGGTATCTTGAGTCTGCAAGCAAGAAAAACAACTTCAGAGTCCACAATGTTTATTTATTGGTGAATACATGCAGTGGGTAACTGGGACTACTGCGCTGTGTGGCCACACAAACATTCTTTTGATTCTGGGTGAGTCTCTGCTGAACAGGCAGTCATAAGTCAAGTGAGGGAAGGGTCTGACTGCTCCTTAGCGTAGGCTGATCTTTGATGTTGCAGATTTGCTGTATTCCTATTCTTTGCTTTTCTTCCCCTAGGATTTTACAGCTTTTCATGTTTTCAGTGTTTTCCTCTTGAATCCCTGAGCTTTAAGTAACCCCATCTCAGCAAATACTGTTGAGCCTATTGTTTTGCTTTTCTTAGCCTGTGTGGCTTTGGCTCATAGGTTTTTTCACACCTTAACAGCATTTTTCTCTAAAACTCTGCCACGGTGGCAATCAGGCTGTGTAAAACCAGGCTGGGGTGCCAAAGTCCTCAGCCACAGGGCACAAAGGGCTGTACTTCAACCCAACTCACACCAGCTGCCCCAACGACATAAGGAGCTGCAGAATAAAGCATAAAGGAAAATGGGTAAGACAAGTACAACGTGCTGCAGTGCAGTAACATTTTCAGGAAATTCCTTTTGTAAGCTACTGAGCTGGCATTTAGCAAATGCCCAGAATCTGGTCTGAGAGGGCACAGCCCTCCTGCAGCTCCTGTGCTTCTTAATACCAAGAAATGCAGATGTTTGACAGGGACTGAGTGGTTTCCTAATGGGCAAGTGTCTCAAAATTGATGTTCTGGCAAATTCCAAGCTGGTCAGTTCCACTCTATTTTTAAAGTTCACCTAAAATATGGGTTACTGTATTTTTAAAATTTAATTAAGACTTCAAATTAGAAATCATGATAATGCAACCTTTGTTCTTGTTATCTTTCATTTCCTGTTTTCTTTTCATCAACAGACAAGTGCTTGTGGATATGAGGAAAAACCCTGAAAACTCTTCCTATCTTTTATGCATGCTTCAATGCACAAGTGCTCTGCATGAGAGTGTGTCCTCTGTGGAGTTCCTGTGTATATTTGATTTGCCACTTCCCCTTGTGGAGGTGGCAGCACATTGGGCCTTATTCGTTATAGGAAGTTTATTACTTTTTGTGAAGTGTCTCGAGACTTTGCAGACTAAAGAGTGTGTTGAGATAAAGATTATTTATTATTCATCATTCCAAATACATTTGTTCCTACATTCTGAAGCTGGGAACAGTGTGTGATAAGAGACAGCTGCATAGCTAGGACTCTTCCTGAAAGCATGCAAATTATTTTTCAGATTTGAAAAGAGGTGATGGGCCCAAGGAAACACTTTTCCTTTTCCCAGCTGTATCACATGGGTCAATGAAAGCTATTACTTTTCCCCATAAAACACAGAACAGGGAGATTCCCAATCTGCTGATGAAATCATATTGTAGCTAACAGAACAAACACACAAAAAGGATGTAAAAATGTCACAAAAATCACCTAGTCTCAGATTTGAACCTTTTGTATGAAGAAGGCATCCTGCAAAGTGAGGTATCCCTTATCCCTGTTTGCCCATCTTCTCCAAGTAAAATTGCTTAAGGCAGCAAGAGGAAATTCAGCTCAAGAAATAAAAGCAAAGCCAGCCTTCCTGCAGAAACTAAACGCTTTGTGAAAGCACACAGAGCAGAGTGAGGAGTGAATGTCCGTGACTGAAATGACTGTGACAAGACAATCTCTCCGTATGTCAGATGGATAAAATAACAACCAACTCCACTGTGGAAATTCAATTGAAACTCACTCATATCAAGCCTGTGGGCTTTCTCAGAGAATGGAAATTAAGATTGGAGTAACCCTTCTCCACCTGTTCAAATGCACCCCAGTTCTCCATTCTTCCTCAATAAGGAGACAGGAAGGATTAAACATCTCCTCTTACTTTTGGATCCAGTTTGAAATTGTTGAGTATTTCACAGGAAGCAATTTTAGGAGGATAATGTCTTTAACTTGGGCTGACATCACCTGACCACCCATGACATTTCAGACTGAAAGCAGGACAGAGTTCCACAGAGCAAGCCACTTTTACTGTAACCACTGCAGTCACTTCTAAGGACTTTGACACAAAAATATTTTATTCCATCTTATATTTGGGCAGTTAAGAGGAGCCTCCATGGAAGGGGAAAGCCAATTTTTCTTTTTCCTGATAACACTTTGGTAGTCAATTCCATTTAGGATGAATTCCAAAGGATTGTTTTCCTCCCTTTCATACTATTCAGGATAGAGAAGTGTTACAATGGCCATCTGAAAGGGCTGATATTTATATTAAGGACAACCATAAATTTCAACAGTGGTTTGCCTCTGAAACCTGCAGGTGACTTTCCAACTTACAGACATAAGACAAAAGAGATCCTGTTCTGTACCTTGCTGTGCTCAGTAGTGTACAGCACTTTGGTGGAGTCCATTTTCAATGAATGCCCCATGGAGAAACAAAACCTGAAATGTTCACATGAAGAAGATTCTGCTCAATTTCAGGTCTGCTAAACTGAGGAGGTCTGCTAAACTGCTGCCATAGGTGTGGAATCCATATGGAATATTCCTCAAATACCAGCACTTTTACCTTTTCAGAGTTAGCAGGCATCAAGTCAAAGGTCCAGAGTCAGTGGAGTCCACTCCACTAAAAATTCACAATTTGTAAACACCAGGTTACCAGATTCATCTTCAAGCATCTAGATACTTTTTAAAAATATCCTATTTATTCTCTGATTCAAATCTCCTCTCTCTTTCGCTCTGTGTTACATCTAAGAGATTTGTACAGAACAGATCATAGCAGAGGGTCTAATCTCAGATGAGGAATTTAAGTAGCATTGTACTTAATTATTTTTATATCGCTTTCTTTCACTTAACATATTCCTTTTCTTTTTCTTTTCTCAAGAGTGATCAGCTATTTTTAAAGGTATTAACTAGCTTATTTCCAGCTTAGAGTCCCTACGTGCACAGGATTCTGCTCTGCAAAACATTCTCACACAGTGACATTCTGGCATAAAATCTTAAAATCCTTGGTTTGGGGAACAGCTTTTGCCATTTCTCTACCTGCTGCCCAAGATAGGAGCAGCGACTGTCTATGATTCCTGAATGCTGTTTCAAATGATTAATTCATGCCTTACACTCAAGAACACACAAAATATCATGATGAACTTTTGCAAACAGGAAAACAATATCTCCAGGTATTTGTGTTCAAGGTTTGATTTATATAAATGACATTTTGCATGTAAATATGCAGCCACTCATTTCACTGCCTGCCAAGAGGCATTTCAGCTAAACCCAGTGATGCTCCTCTTCATCTAAAATGTCGTGTTCTCATATGCACCTACTGCAAAGGTTATCACACACATCTGAAAGTAAACAAATTATCTGGCAAATTAAGCCTCACCAAATTTTTGTCTTTTCTTCCTGGTTAAAATAACTTCTCTCAAGGAATATGAGTCCCCAGACAAGCATCCATCAATTCTGAGCACCTGACTTAAGATGATATGAAAATACTAATTGCCTTCCATTCACCCCAAATGGAGCTGAGTCCCAGCTCCAGGGGGATTGAACAGATGTGCTCAGAGAATACCAAGCCCTGAGCCTGCAGGCAGTCCTGTCTGTAAAGCTTCCCTGGAGTTTTATGAATAACCAAGGCCTTACTTTCTGTCTTTCCCAAATCTGGACTTGCACTCAGAGCCCTGCACGAGGAGATCATTTATAACAGGAGATTGCACTGGCTCAGTGTGTGTTGAGATCTGTGTTTCTTCGGAAAAGCAGGAGTGGCAAACATCACAGAGCATCTCTTATTTTTCTCCTTTTGGAGTTCAAAAGGCTTTCAGGCTTCTGATCTACAACTAGATGATCTGATCTGCTACTTCAGTACATATTTACTGAGTATCTCTGATGTGTCTATTGTCTGCTCTGCAGCTACTGCAGCACAGCTTTCCTGGGCCCTGGGATGCCTCCTCAGAACTGAGGCTGCAGCAGAAGTACCTCAGGCACTCCTGGTGATACTGCCTATATCTACCTATATATTTGGCATGTTATAGATGGTTCTGGAAAGATAAATCTGGGTTGTGATGATTACATGGGCCTCACCCTCCTGCTGCAGGATGCTATAGTCACTGCCTCTGTTGCTGGGCAAAATTCATTCCTGTCCTGCCATAGAAAATTCTCCAAATTTCAGTTACTGTTTTCACCTTTTTTTCCCCTTTATATTCTTTTCCTTCGTATACTATTTTTAAGTAATCAAAGTCTGAATTATTGATCCCTTCTCTAGCAAAACAACCCTGTGCTCTGCATTTTATCACAGGTGCAGGAAAGCTGCTGCCATGGAACTGCTCTCCTGCAGTGTGACATTGCCTGCAGCTCAGAAGTCACCTTTGTTTCCTCTCCTAGATTGTTGAATGAGAAGCCCCAGTGAGGCCTGCCTCATTTTAGTCTCTCTCATGTCAGATACAATAATATGTATGCATGTTGTTTTGTGGTGTTGAAATAAAAAAAAATAAATAAAAATAAATCATGGCTTTCCAATTACATGGCCAAATTTTCAGTTGAGATGTCTCAGATAGGATTTCTTTTCCCTATTCACAAAAACACGCTATACACAATGAGGCAAAGAAAAAAAGGACTGGAGTCTGTCTGAGGAAATTTAATTTTTTTTCACTTTTAAACCTAGCAGGAAAAAAGGACTAAAATTCAGGTCTTGTTTCTTTTCTTTTCACTTTCATGCATGTTGAACCTTCTATTAAAAAACAATACAACAAAGAAGATCAAAATGAAACATAAAGAGGAAATGTTCTTTCATTTTCAATCACAACAAAATTGATGGTATTTTTCACTGCAAGAGCTAAATTCCTCCTACTTCAGACTGAAGGAATTTTTTTCCAAACTCAAATGGCACATATATATGTATCTCCCATAAATTAGGGGAGCCTATAGAGGTTGTTATTGTTCAAATGGTGTTACTTTATTTTTCCAGTGAGATGGCTATCTGTTGGTCTCCTGCTGTCCTTCAGCCCCACGTGTGAGCTAAGTAGCAAGTTTATTTTCTCTCAGATGTTTCCCACTAAGGCAAGCTCTCAGTGCTAGGAGAGGCAGCCTGTTTGAGTACCAACAAAAGGAAAACAGCCTTCATGTTTTAGCATACAGGAACATAAGCATCTAATTGCTTAAAAAGCTGAAGGTTTGCTCTCGAGCATGGATCCAAACCTCACACAAACATGAGGCCCACACACTTGTCCAGCAATGTTCCCAAGGGGTCTGTGATGATCTGCAACAGAGGATGAATCAAATGTTAAGGCACCAGAAGAATCAGTCACTCGCCTTTATAATTCATCCTTTAACCAAAGCTTTGTTTTAAATATTAATTTTCTTTTCTTCCAGTCCTTATTCAATTTTTCTCCCATTCCACCTGAGTTTTAAAACTCAGTTTTATCTGCAGAAATGAGAAGTCTGTAATCATCTCGGTTCTGTACTTGTACCTGGAGGTTAGTCAGTCTCCAGGCCTGAAACAGAAGTAGAGTTCTAAGTAGGTGTCTCTGTCCTGTAGTTGTAAGATAAGGCTGCCCTTTTCATGGGATGCCAAATTATTGCTCCTTGAGCAAGAGCCAACATCCCAGGAAGAGCTCAGCCTGAGCCAAATCACCACTTGTGCTTGTTACTTACTCTGTGGTGATAACCTCTGGCTTAAAACCACATTTGTGGCACTCAGCTGTAGAAGAGATGATGGGCTAAATTGCTTCCTGAGTGGCACTCACAAATAAATATTTGAACTGATCAAACAAAAAACAAGACTCTGAAGCAACAGCAAAACCAGCAATTAGTTTAAATTTGTCATTGAAAACATAAATTTTTTTGAGGCTGAAAATAGTTCAGCTACAACATTTTGCCAAAAGCCAAAGCACACCACATGATCTGTTTTCCAGGATTCAGCAAAGAAGATAAAACAGAGGAGACCACGGAACCAGCACTGCATCCATTTCAGCCCTGAGTCTGATGCCATCAGGACAGTGACAGTGCTTCAGCCTCCTGGCAGCGTGGTGTGAAAGAGCTGCTGAGGAGCTGTGGTGCTACACAGACACCAAAGCCCCACCTGGAGGGACCCCCTCAGTAATTTCAGCTTCATACTATGGAACACACCCTACCTTAAGAATGGGGGCAGGGAGCAAAACTGCACTTGCAGGACTTTTTGATCATCACCACTAATAGAGCAGGGATGTCTTTTTCAGTAGAAAGAGCTGTGTTAAAATAAACAGAGATCTGGACAATATAAAAACCCCACAAAATGCTCTCTGTTGTATATACACATCCTCTCTGGAGGTGATTTTATGCTCTAAACCCACTCATTTTTAAGCTTCCAGCTGCAATGAGAAATAGATATAACTTTTTCACAGATGTTATTAAGATCATCCACATGAAACTGCCATTTTGGTGCTAAAATCCACATGTTTTGTTTTATGCAGTTTCAGGTGGGTCATGTGCTTATGAGGCTGGACCCCAGACTGGATTTTAAGTGCAGGTCCTTTAAATTGCTACCTCATGCCAGGTCTTCCAGGCAAGTACTTTCCAGTTCTTTTCCTGGATTTGTAACTTTCCCAAAATTCTCCAGGGGAGACTCAGATTACCCAGAATAGGCTGCCTTCTCTTTAAGGATCTCTGCATGGCTGTCCATATCCCCTAGGGGAATATAAATGCAAACCCACTGCCTGCCAATGCCTTCCAATACCCACGACCTTGGAAATAAACTTTAGCAATATTCAATTATATTGCATCAAGTAATATGTACAGAAAACCTTTTCACAGGTGAAACATTCTTAGAATCATTTAGTAAGTCAAGCTACCTTTTATTTTAACAACATAGTTAGTATTTTTCACATAATATTTAGGTGTGAAATCATTAGCATGAATAATTCAGCTATGCTTTCTTACCTTTTTTTTCCTATTCACACTCTCCATTAACAAAGAAAACCTGGTGAGCAGAGTGCTGCAGGAACAGTAAATGCATGAGTTGAAAAAATAAAATATATATGCTGAAGCGTTTCTAAGAGTGATTTATTATCCACGAAGTGCAATGTAATTACAGCATCTGTTGATTATAACTTTGTTATTATACTTTCTTTGACCTATTTGTTAAAAACTGCCTGAATGTAATGTGTTTCTTGTACAAAGCAAATCTGTTTGAACAGAAAATAGCACTGCTGACATTATTATGAGAGGGCAAAGAAAATAATGCAAAATGAATTTACTAAGAGTTTAGGGAGTACCAAAATTATCACTGCATCCATTAAACTCAGCATTTAAATCAATTTGCTTTATTCTTCCACCAGATTCCTGCCTCATTTCCTGCCCTTGACCTTTCTTCTCATGACCTACACTCACCCTATTTAATACATTTTTTACATCTTTCTCATACATTGTGTGACCTCAGTGCCTTATTTGCTGCACCACTCTGATTCTCTGTGGATGAAAAACTTACTAATGCCCTCAAAGTCATTTATTAGTAGTTGGTTGGGTTTTTTATTTGCTGTTTTTCTCTTTTTAGGTCGCAATATTTCAAGTTCACTTGCCAAACTACAGGGATATTACATTTCCCAATTAAGCAGGTTTAAATTACTTGTATTACAGATTAACCTGTGATCTTTCTCCCCAGAATCTTCCTGATAACTGACAGAAGAGTTTTTCTTGGTATTCATAAAACTTATGCAAAATATGATGCTACAATGTGGCAAAGCCATAAGCTACTGATAAGAGGTTCCCATAAGTGTTAAGAAAATAGCACTGCTGGGATTGGAGGTTCAATTAAATCAATAATCTCCACTTAGGAAAAACTGGCCTTGGCATTTGTAATGTCCTGGGTTTTTTTGTAGTATTGACTATTCCATCCATCTTCAAAATATATTTCAAAGAAATTACACAATTTGAAAACCAGCTGATTTGATCAAATGGCCAAGTCCTTATATTCCTATGAGTCACTCTGTAGGGAAAGTGATCTTTTTTCAATATATTTTTGTCTTTAGGAAACATTAACATTTAACTATATTTATGTGAACATGGAAATTAAACCTTTCTCATTATTTCATGTTGATTTTTAGAAAAGCTACAGCTGGGCTTTTCCTTTCATAACTGATTACCAGCTGATTTTTGGCTCAAACGTCAGAAAAAAAATCCCCATTATTTGTTTAGCTAATTTAATTGAGTTGCACTGAACATGCTTTTGAAAAGACAACTGTGAAGCCAATATTACAATAATGTTAGTTGGTGGAAACTAATTAATTCTAATTTTTATGTTAATTAATGGGAGTAACTTTATTAGGGGAAAGGGACATTGAAGTGTAGATTAAAGGAAAAAAAATTGAAACCCTGATAAAATGAAATGAGATTAAAATCAAATGAGCCTTAGGGTGGCTAAACGTGGGAGAATAGCATCAGCTCTGTTTAGAGCAACTGTTGTAGCAAAGGAATAAAGTGCAGTGACTCCAATGATTTCAGAAGGCGGAACAATTGCTTTATTAAGCTATAAATTGCTTTATTAAGCTTTATTATACTATATTATCCTAAAACTATATTATACGATACACTATATGAAAAAACCCTTCACTCTCTCCAGGCAGTCCAATACACAGGTGAATCCAATTGGTCAATGAATCAAAACAACCATCACCAGAGTCCAATTAACAAATCACTTTTGGTAAACAATCTCCATAATACATTCCACCTGTTCCAAACAACAGGGGCAGCAAGTGGAGATAAGAATGGTTTTCTCTTTTTTCTCTGAGCTTTCTCGCTGTCTTCCCCAGGAGAAATCTTGGGAAGGTTGAGCCTGCTGCTCTCCATGAAGAGAGTTGTGGCCACAAGCAGCTATTTTCTTCTTTTAAAGAAGAAAATAGGAAAATTAGAAAGGATAATTTTGTAGGGGTTTATGGTAACTGTTGCCCTTAAAACATTCAAGGTCCATACAGAGCCACTACTTGTCCAGCTGGCAGTGGGGGCAGGATTATTAACTTACTTTGTGTTTCACAGAGGCTTTGCTGGGCACAGCACAAGTGTACTGGACTCTATTCACCCACGTGAACAACAAACAAGGGGCTTTAACTGTTGGTTTATGACTGTGCTGGGAATGGGAAGGAATACGTCTGGTCTATTTTTACCAGCTTTGTGTCAGAGAAAATGATGTCTTCTTTTCAAGGCTTTTCAAAATAGAAAGACCTTAAGAATGTACTTCACTTTATCAGCTTGCAGTGCTCATGCAAACAGAAATGAGACAGGGAAGAACAGGAAGGTCAAACTTGCATAAACACACTGTTGCATATGCTGACTGCCAGGAGAAAGAGCAGTGTGCAGCTGAACTGAATGCATTATGCAGAGAAGACAGAAGATGCTACTCTGGCAAAGTCAAATTTCTCTTTTATGCAAGCTCCTACAGGATAAAGCTTAGAACTACTATTTCCTTTTAGTAATGTAGGAAGTATAAACTAAAATGGATTTTTATGAATCTGGTATGATGTTTTTAATGACAAAGGCAAAAGGAGCTTTTGAATGTCTTTGTTTCAAAGTACATCCTTTATATTTTTCTGTTTCCATCAGCAAAAAGCTAAATTTCCTAGCATCATCCTTCTAATAAAACTCTATCTCTTTTCAGGAACCCCACTTGCTGCTGCAGAGAGGCATCCGCCAGAAGCTGCCCTCCTTATCTTGAATTTCATATGTAATGAGTAGCTAAATCTGACACCAAATTATTTTAGGAAGAAAATTCAAAGTCAAGCCATTTCCTTTGAAAAAGCCATTTGAAACCTTTGGGGAACAGATATGGAAACACAATTTAAAACTCATTTCCCCACACAAGTGATTGGGATTAATTTCAATAAATCCAGTGTTTACTATGCACAGAACATCTCCTCCTCCCTCACCACAAGCCCTGGACACTTTGGACTACTCTTTCATTTGTTGCTTCCTCTAAAATGCTGCTTGTGTAATTCAGATTTGTTTTTATCTGCAAGAAAATGCCTCTTCAGTTACTGAGCCTAAGCCTGCTGCAGCTGAGGGAGAAGTGCCTGGCCTGGGCTGAGCTGCAGGGAAGCAGCACCGCAGTCCCAGCCCAAGCCATGCCAGGGATGTGTGACCCCGGCTCCGCTCACGGGCACCTCAGTGACAATCCTCAAGGACTACGGGAGAGGCTGTGCTGTCTGGCACTAGCTCTATTGGAAAGCACTGCTTGCATTTGTAATGCAAAGCAGACATGATTTCAGAACCTGATCTCTTTGACAACAAAGGCTGTAGAAGATTAGAAATACTTAGATTTGCACTTCATTAAAAAATGTATTTCCCTCTGTAAAAGGAATTGGTTTTCTTAACTCATTTGCCTTGCTTCTCTCTTGAGTGTATATTTCCATTTGTGCCTTTAGTGTATCCTGGTAGTTCTAAGAACTGTGGATGTTTTTTTTTCCCACCAATTAGCTCATCTGGGACTATTTTATTAAAGTCTTTTTGGCATTTAAAATATGTAGATGACAACATTAATCCGATTAAAGTGTAGGTAAAGTTGATAATACAAAATGTAAAAAAGCGATGCAAGGTACAATTACTAACATAATTATTTTCATTATCAATACAATTATATTTTTCAGTTGTTGCTTGCTTAACATTTTTATTTTTTATCCATTTGTTTCATTAGCTCTAATCTACTGCTGTGAGAGGCAGTTCTCTGCTTCTTCAAGCAGTATGAAGGTAGAAGTGGACAGAACTACTCACAGAGGGATAAAAGTCTTTTATCTCTCTCTGTCTGGCTGATCTCCAGTGAAGTCAACTCAGCCAGCAGGACTATTCATTTTCCTAGGGGGATGAGCAACTGGGGTCTCAGTTTATTTTCCAGTCCTGAATGGTTTCACTGAAAAATCATGACAATCTATAGGCTTGTAGGTAGTATCAGGAAAAAGAGCCAAAAAATACCATTTCATTCCTGGAAGAGTCCCAGGAATTATTTTAAAGGCCCACTCTATTCTGTTTCACTGGCAGGCTACCACCAGTGGCATTTCATCAGTACAATAGAGCAGCTCTTGCACCTGGGCATGATGGGCAGCAAAATAAGTCAATGCCATAAGAACTGCAAAGTGAAAATGGTGCAGAAAATGATGAGGAAATTATTTAAGACAGGAATTCAGAGTGAAGAGGTAGGTTTAATTTTAATGGGAAAGAAAGGAGGAAGCTCATGGGTGGTTTACATAGCTTAATTCCCATGTGATACTGTTCTCCAAATGAAATTATTTGTTTTGACTTGAAATTGGGCTGTGTCTGATGGCACTTCCCTTTTTGTCCATTCTAAAGGAGTGATCACAGAGAGACTGTGAACTGGTGAAGTCTGAATTGAAGGAAAATGCTGGCTTTGAAGCCCACAAGTGCACACGAGTTCCCACACCTACACTAAACTACAGTTGGGACTAATCAGTGGATGATGTTTTTTCCTCTGGGATTTTCATGTTGCTTTGCAGCCAGCACTCACTTGAACTAATGAAAGCAGATGCTTCCAAACCTAAATCTATATCCCTAAGGGTAGCAATTCAAAGTTGAACTTCTTGATGTAAATTAAGGAAGACTTAATTCAAAAGGCTTCTATATGTAAAATGTTTCACCCACATCTAACCCTGGGATTTCTTGATTTCTCCATTAAAAGAGCAGGTTAAGAAATTAGAATTCCGTTCTTAGTAACACCATGTCAGTACAATGTGTTTTGTGATATCATTTTTTCATCCTGTGTATTTGATTTGATCATCTATCAAATGAGTCTGTAATAATAAATTAATTTTTGGCTTTTATTAGTTTCTACAAAAACCTTCAAAGTTTCCACATATTCATGTTTATGTGTGCATGATTCTTTGTCTTGCTTTGGAAAATTGTCCCCTAAACTGCACGAGGCTGCAGTTTGTGAAATGCCCGGGGAGGCAGCTCTGTCAGTTGAAATTAGTGTGAATTGTGCATGAAGCACGTATTTTCCTCACAGACATGATCTCAGCATCAATGAATAAAAAATATTTGTGCAGCCTCTCCCAATGGGAAGCCAGTGAATGAAAAATGAGAGCCACTCTTAATCTGTATGATACCTTAAAAAAGCACAGAGGAACAAATTCGGTCTTTCAGACACAATTAAGGGTTGCAGAGCTACCCTTAAAGAAAACCAGTGTGCAGCTGTCATTCAAAAACTCAGCTCCCAGGCTACCTGAACCAAAGGCTGAGGTACAACACAGCATTAGAGAAGCAATGGAGAAGAAGACAGCAATCAGAAAGGTTAATTCTCTAAATGAGCAGCAAATCCCCATTAATTATTAAAATGATGACCATACAGAAGAGCAGATTAATGTACAGTTCTGAAACATGATTCCTGATCCAGATTCAGTGCTAACCATGTGTGCTGGATAAAACCTTGGAGCCTTATTTTTGCATTGATTATTAAAGATTGTATTAATTCCTCTAATGCCTGGGAAGCAACTGTGACTGAGTTCTCCCACTTATCCTAAAACAGTTGGCAGGATCTAAAGTTGAATCCTGACAAGACTAGAATAAGAACACCATTGGGAGGCTTTTTAATCCCCTTTCTGGCACACAGGACAGTTCCTGGCCTCTGCATGCTGCCAGTGTTGTACTCCTTGATTCTGCCCTTCTGAGCAAAGGAGCATGGTCCATGATTCACACATACTTTCTGAGCTTGGGAGCCCCACTCACCTTGTCCCAGGTACTCCACAAAGTGTATGGAATGGCCATGGATATAACACATCCTGAGTGAATTATGAGATGCTGTTAAACAACACTTTAGTTCTGTAACTTGGGAGGTGAAAGGTGTCTAATTAGTAAGAAACAGAACAGAAGCAAGAATGAAGAGATAACAATAACAAGGCAAGGGAGGAAAAAGGTGCTTAGTGATGCCCATGTTGAATACAAACACATAAAAACAACTCAGGAATAGGCAACCTCTAATTGAGCTTTTTTTTCTGTGCCACTATGTTATTGTAAACAGCTGAAGGGAAAGCTTTTTGAAAGAAACAAGCATGGATTACAAGAAAAGAGGAAACAATATTCATGAAGCATTTAATGATCATCAGGCTTCCTCATGCAATTCCTCATCCCAAATATCAGAAACACTTTGAAGTCTGACAACTGCTCTCTCTTCTTCCTCTCCAAAAATGTGGTCTTCTAAAGATAGCGTGTTATCCAAAAGAAGCATACTTCAAAATTTTTAAAAGATGCCACAGAGAGTTTCTTTCAAGTTATGTCACTTAGTTTGCTTTTGTAATTCTATTAAAATAAGTCTATAGGTCCGAAGTCAGCTATTAGCAGATTTTGTTGTGGTATATCACACATAGTCCCTCAAACATAGGAGAGCAAGGAAAACACAAGTTTAAGTGAGATGACACTGGACATCAATCATCCTCTAGGATTACCAGGGAATTACCATAAAGTAATCTCTGACTAATGTTTGTAAAACAATTTCACTGATTCATTCAGATGTCAGCCCAGTGGTCAATCCTTTTTAGTAAATCTGTAGCAGCAGAATGTCTTTTCTCTGAATATGGTGACCAAACCTAAGCCCAGTACACTGTAGTTTGAACACAAACCTGCTGGAAGAAAATACTATTTCTGCACAAAAATGTAATAACTCTCAGTGCAAATACCAATAAACTACCTATAAATTGTTTAGGAATACTTTAAAAAACCCCTCTAGAAAGAGAAGCAATTTTTCTATCTGAGAAATGTATGCCAAATATTAAGTCTATTGTGGAAAAGGTTGTCAACCCAGGCATTCAAATGAAATTCCCTTGGTGCTTTCCTGTGATTGAACAAACCATCAAAATAGGTTTTGGTTAGAAGCACTCAGTGTCCAGAAGTTTCTAAGACTGGTGCTTCTGTAAGGCATCCAAGTGCTGGGACATGAGACTGGGACATCTACTGATCTGCAGAGTGCTGGCTCATCCATCACCTGCTCCCTGCAAGTATGTTCTGTTGGGTGAGCAACAGGTGCCAAATTCAAGTATAGGTGACTGCCTCCTTATCCATCCTTTCATTGTAAGAGGGTAGGAGGAGACTGGAGGGCCACTCTTCCCTCCAAGAGAAAGGTCTGTCTGTGCTGCTAGGCAGGCTGGACCATCCCCGAAACTTCTGGAGAAAGTGTCGTCACAAAGACGGGCCAGATGGCTTGTATTTAGAGAGATGGACTATGCATAAATAATGGCATTCAAATCCAGCAGATGCATATAATTAAAGCAACTTAATTTAAAAGATAAAGCTGTGGAAAGGAAGCATAGGAGAAGGGGCTACTAGGTTTTTTTCATAAACAACCTAGTAGTTGTTTATGAAAACAACTTTTTCATAAAAAGTTGTTTTAAAGAAAATCTTTGTTCCCTTAGTCTGTCCTATTAATGTTTATCCTGTTGTACTTGCATATCTGCAGAACTATAGTAGAAGGCTCAAAATCATGAGCTTTATTTACACTGTGTTTACACCACGTTTATCTCAGGCCTCCATGTTTCTTCTAAGGTACCCATGGGAGATCAGCAAGACTTTTTATTTATTTAATTTGATATTCGGTTTGGCTTTGCAATAGTATTTCTACAAACCTCTGCAGCACTTGGCTTTAGTTTCAGGTAGGATTTTGGCAAGGTATACAGAGTAATCTGCACTTGATGTATTATGTTTTTCACACAAGAGGAAAATCTGAATTCTGTGGAGAACGTGTGTTAGTAAGCTGACAGGAAAACCAAAGAGCATGAAATTCAGATGTGTTTGGTTGGTGTTTTGCTAATCCACTTAGCATAAAGCCAAGCACAGATATGCAGCCAAATGGGAATTGTCTCCACATCAGATCATGAGCAGGTATTAAGGTTTGTTTTCTACCCCTTTCTACAGACTGAGACATGATATTACATAAGGCTCGCCTGGGAGCTTTATTTAGGAAAGCCGCTGCTTTTATAGGGATGTTATTAGCCCCAGGACTCTGTTATTACTGCTTCATTTGTGTGAAAACACAGCATGTTTGGGCACAAGGCAGTGTGTCTCCCCCACTGTGCGACGGCGCTTGGACTTGTCTACAGGAGACATTTCTGGCATTTTTAACTAGAAGCTTTGGAGCCAGGACCCTGCGGGTCAGGAAGCCCCTTCTGACTCTGTGCTCCTAAGCCACTGCAGTCTGTGTGCCACGGAATCTGCCCAGCAAACGGAATGGGCAGCAAAAGCCTCTGTGAGCACTGGCAGGGATTGTGAGCATAACCCGACACCAGGCAGACCTGTGCTGGCACACACGGGTGGCTGAGTGCCGGCAGTGCGGCCAAACATGGAGCCTGTGCCATTTTATGTATGGAAACTTAAGTACCAAACATGGAGCCTGTGCCATTTTATGTACAGAAACATAACTACTGACAATGTTTGAAAAAAGGGTTTGTGACTGAGTGATGCCTCAATATTGGGAAAAGGCCGTAAAAGGGAAGTCCTCTTGCACATGGCCGTAAATCTTGTCCCTTTAATACCTAAAAAGTGCTACACACTTTCACAGTAAAGGACTTCTACATTAAGGGAAATGGTGACAGAAGATCAAAAATGTAAGTGCCAAGGAAACACCGCTGTGTCGGTGCAGTCCTGAGCGCAGCTGGTGAAGCTAGAGCAGCCCTGCCAGCAGCGTGCTGGAAAAATTTAGTTCTGTACTTTTGTTATTTCCTATTTTACAGGACCATTTAATGGGTGAATGCTATCAGCTTCCATGGTCAGATGGTTATTCATAACAACTTAAACTGTTTTCAAGTTCTGCTTAATCTCTGGGTGAGGCTTGGCAGTGAGACCCTCTGCTTTCAGTTTCAGAGTGGATCTGGTTCCTCTCTTTCACACGGAGTAGTTTTGTTACCCTTCTTGCACATGTTTTATCTTTCGACAAACGGGCTGGCTTGGCTTTTCCATGACAGAACACCAGGTATGTCATTCTCCTACGGAGAACGCGCCATCATCCCCTCACACAACGCTGCTTCACACCCAGCGCTGTGAAACCAGAGCTCTGCTGCCAGCACGTGCTGGAAGGCTGAGGGCCAGAGAGCTGGATTAGCGAGCACAATAAACACCAAAGGCTTGGTAGTTTAAATGGCTCAGCGTCTCCTGTCACGAAGGAGACAAGGCAACCCTCAGCACCTGTGCCCGGGCAGCACGGGGGCAATGGCGGCGCGGTCACGTGACGCCGGCGGGCTATTTAAACGCCGCCAGGGACGGGATTCCCTTTTCACCCCTTCGGGCCGGGACGGGCGGAGGCCGTGGGATCTGAAGGTAAGGCCTGCGCGGGGCTGGGGCTGGGGCACGGGCTTGGAGCCGGGCAGAGTGGTGCCGGTCCATGCCCGCCGGCTGCGTGCTCGGGCGGCGGCAGAGGGCGGTGCTCTGCCAGTGGCGCCGGTACCCGTGCCATGCCCGCCGGCTGCGTGCTCGGGCGGCGGCAGAGGGCGGTGCTCTGCTGGCGTCGTGCGCTGTTGGCCGAGCAGCGGCGTCAGTCAGTGGCAGCAGTGCGAGCTCTGGAGTGTTGGACGTGTTGCCCAGGACTGTTACGGGAGGTGTTACTGGTGGAGAATTAAAACCAATTTGCTGCTGTGGGTTTTGTTTGTTTGCTCTTTTCTCCGTGGGATGTCTTGGCTGGGCAGCTTAAGATTCCTTGGGTGGTTGTTGTTGTTTTGCGGGGGCGCGGAGCAGCCGCTGCCCCCTCGGTCCCGGCCGGGCTCGGTGGGTTTGGGGTCCTGCCCCTCGGTCCCGGCCGGGCTCGGTGGGTTTGGGGGAGTGCTGCCCCTCGGTCCCGGCCGGGCTCGGTGGGTTTGGGGCAGTGCTGCTGCACCAGGAGTGTCTGTCTGACCCTGCCCTGAAGGAACGGCAGCAATTTGTGCACCCTGGTTCCCTCGCTTCGGTTCTCTTTGCTGTACAAGCAGTAGTTTTGGGTAGTGAGACCCTCTTTGCTGACCAAAGTCCTCTGCACCGCGTAATTTCATTGCGGGTGTTGCCTGGCATGAATTCCAAATAGGAGCGGGTTTTGTTTTGTCAGGTGCTGAAGGGGATTTTTCTTTGTGTTTCTTGGTTTGTTTTGTGAACTTTTATCCTAATGTGTGGCTACTTGAAACAAAGGCTCGGGGGGTGTGGGGCCCCCCCCCTCGCCCCCGGCCGGGCTCGGTGGGTTTGGGGCAGTGCTGCCCCTCGGTCCCGGCCGGGCTCGGTGGGTTTGGGGCAGTGCTGCCCCTCGGTCCCGGCCGGGCTCGGTGGGTTTGGGGTCCTGCCCCTCCGTCCCGGCCGGGTTCGGTGGGTTTGGGGCAGCGCTGCTGCGCCAGGAGTGTCTGTCTGACCCTGCCCAGCCATCCCTGCCCTGAAGGAACGGCAGCAATTTGTGCACCCTGGTTCCCTCGCTTCGGTTCTCTTTGCTGTACAAGCAGTAGTTTTGGGTAGTGAGACCCTCTTTGCTGACAAAAGTCCTCCGCACCGCGTAATTTCATTGCGGGTGTTGCCTGGCATGAATTCCAAATAGGAGTGGGTTTTGTTTTGTCAGGTGCTGGAGGGGATTTTTCTTTGTGTTTCTTGGTTTGTTTTGTGAACTTTTATCCTAATGTGTGGCTACTTGAAACAAAGTCTCCAAATTTTGAATATGAAAGTAACATCTGGGTTATGCTCAATGCTGTTATGAGCAGCAAATGCAAATAGAGTTTTGTATTTTAACAAAGCGCTCTTGGATTGTCATTCTAATGAAAGTTTCCTACATCCCAATTATCCTAATGTCAGGCAAGGATTTGCTAGCTCTTGCTTCAGCTGAAAAAGAAACAAACTTGCTAAACACTTCAGTACAAAACTATCCCTCAGGATGACTGTCCATTTTAATAGCATTAACTAATCTTCAACTTGCAGTTTCTTCTACTTATTGTATTTTAAAGTCTCTAGGCTATAAATAAAATGTCTTTTTAGGTCTTCTACAATCTGTGGTGCAGATTCTATCAGGTGTGGACTCCTACTAAGCTGACACTCAGCTCATCACACATGCTGAGACTGCTCCAAGCTAAAGTGGCATGGAAAGGATGTGCTGACCTAGAAGCGGTAGGAGTATCTCTAGTGTTTTATTGGGGTGTGCATTTGGCTTGCAAGAGGGCTCTTTTGAGGCCCACCGAGTGAATAATTGTACCAGCATTTCCTGTTGGCTTTGCTTCTGGGATTTAATTTGTATTCCTCTTTGTGGTTTGAGTTGTTGCTACAATTGAGTTGTTGCTACAATTGCTACTCTTGTTGAGTTTCTTGTAAGTTTCTGCTTTTTGTTGAATTGCTTGCTTGTTGCCTCAAATAATGAAGTCTATTTCCAACTGTTGTGAATCGCCATGATAAACTTGGTTCAATGTAAGAAAGAAAATTATGAATAAAGCATTATGGAAGATTTTATTTTTTTTTACACTGGATAACTATTTTGTTTTATCACAGTGTCTATAACTGTTGTGCAAATTACCTGACATGGAAAAAACAAACCTACACCCAAAACTTCCTTCCCTGTAAAGCTTGCATCTGTGTGTAAGTGAAATGTTTCCTTTGTCTATTCTAAAGAAAAAGGGTTTGGTTGTTCCTCACATAACCAATTTCCCCCTTCCTCCTTCATTTTCAATCATTTGCATTTTGAATGCTCTGGAGAAGGTTGGTAAAATAAGAGGTGAGAAAGGTGATGGTATTGCCAGAAATCAGACTTACTGAACAATTGCTTTTCTGATGTGTTGTGGCACTGCAGTATTGCTCTAGCAAGATTCAGAGAAGGAAATGTGATGACAGCAGCTGCTGGAGAACTTGGGGATGATGTAGATGTGGGTCCATCAGGTTACTGTTTCTCCTTACTGGTTGCCTGCATAGCATTGCCTTGTTTCTCATTTTATAGGGTGGGCCACATTTCTATTTATAAATTAGGATTTGTATTAAAAACATGTCTTTTCAAATGAATTGTGATTTTTCTGTAACATCTCTTCATTGTATGTCATTCATTAATGTGATCATTAGTACTGCCCTTGCCCCAGTCATGCAGTACTTGGCTATAGATCATACGACTGAAGGCATCTCTTCATTGTATGTCATTAATGTGATCATTAGTACTGCCCTTGCCCCAGTCATGCAGTACTTGGCTATAGACATACGACTGAAGTCTTGTTAGAGTAGAGTTTACCTCAGTCAAGAGAGGACACAACTGCAAAGGTTGTAGTGCAAAAGGCCTCCCAAAGGCTTGAGCATTTTTGTCAGCCTCTCCTGCAAGAGATGAGCTATTTGAGCCAGACTTCAAGAAAGGAATACAAGAGCTGTGGCTATAACTTTATGCCTAAGCTCAACAGGCATTTGAAGAGACTTACCTGTCTTCAGTACAGTTCCCATCCTGGAGTCACCTTGCTCTGCACATCTGGGTTAGAAGTGTCTCAACACATGGACAAGAGCAGTTAAAAGCCTGTCCAGCAGTGTTTGTAACTGCATGAAGAACAAGGCTTATATCATGCTTTGATAATTTAGTTGGCACTGGTGCTTTTTAATAATCTGCCAGGTAAAGTAGTAAAAGGTAAATTGATCTGAAAGGTACAGAGCTGGTGGCTGCTTTCTTCTCTAAAAGCCAACCAAACACTACAGCTTGTTTCAAGAGGAGTTATGTCAAGAAATGCCTGGCATTGCTAAGAGGTGTTTGGAAGAAATTTGTGTCCCGTTTCCTGCTACCTTTTCTTTATATTTTCCATAGTGAGTAGGACTAGCCAGAAACATTTTCCTTAATATTTTAAGGTTATGGGAATAGTACGGAGGAAAACAAAGTGGATATGGTCACAGCTGGTAATGAAAATTGCTGCAGTTAGTGGTTATGGAAGCCTGAATATGTGACAGGAGATTCAAGCTCAGAGTCACTGGACTCCTTTGTGGTGACTTGAGATGCACAAATAGTAGAGCTCAGCTTCAAAGCACATTTTGTAATATTGGGATCAGAGGGGTGAAGAAAAGGCAACAAACAAAACCAAATTGTAAACCCTTGGCTTGGTTTGCCTGACAGTGGGCTGCATGTGTAAATGAAGCAGGTGGGAAACCAGCAATCCTGAACCAAGAAACTACTGCAAGTCAATTACTTCTGCATGTACAAACATGACAAACAGAGCTAACCCCAGCTGCTTGCCTCCTGTACACAGAGGCAGAAGATGAGATTAAACTGGGCCATCAGTTCTAGGGTGGAAATACTGAAGCCTCTGTCAAATATTTGACACTTATGAAACCAAAATTTGTTCAGTCTGGCACTGCTGGAGGAGCATCTGGTAAAAAAGAGCAGAACCTGAAACAACTTCAAACAGTCTTGTTCCTGGAAGGGTATTGCTATGGTAACTAAGTTATCTTAGCTTCACTCTTCCCTTTAAACCAGCCAAAAAGCTTCAAAGTGTCCCACAGGTAATACAGATTCACAGAATAAGTTAATAATTTCTAGTAGTGAAGTTATTTTGGTGTTTTTTTCAGATCTCTTAAAATCCTTATATGCTTAGAAATTAGGTCTCTAATACTAGAATGACTAAGGAGTGAAAATGAAAACTAAATTCAGTGTGGTGGTTTCCATGGAACTTGTCATTTTGGGAAAGAATGTTGTAATGAATACTTGGGAAATCATGGTGATGGTTTGTTTTTGCTGTGTAAAAGGCTGAAACTTAGCCCAAGGTTTCCAACATTATTTGAAAGTATAATATACTGAGCTACATTATATGTTAATTTTCTGTTTTATTTTTCTTGCAAATTATACCTCTTTTAGTACCGTTATATTAAAATCTTACCTTGAAAGCTGTGTTCTATTGGCAGAAGATGAAAGCATGAGTATACTGTCATATTCATGGTCTAATCTTCTGAATGATGTTTCATGGGAGCATCATTTAGCTGCAGCTCTCCTGTCATTTAAATGGAGATAGAATTTGCTTGTCACATAAAGTTGTTCTGAGAATTAATTGCTTAATGTAGTATGTATGCACTGCTTTGAAAATTAAGGCATATAGGTGATGAACATCATTACCAGGTAATTATTATTAATATACCGAGTTCTAATTAAAGCAACTGTTGGTAGATGAAGAAGGTAGTGTCTTGATTGTCCATTTAGATGTCAATAATGCTACAGTCATAAACCTGATGTAATGGGGTGAAGAAGCAGCTGTGGGAATTGCTACTACTTTTAAATAATCCCTTTCATCACTGTAATGTAATGGTAAAATGAATACACACTTTAGCATTTACCCTGTTAAGGAAGTGATAGCTGTAACTACTGCCAGACAGGCAGATTTAACATAAAAAGAAATTAAGTAGGGTCCTGGACATCTCTAGACAGGAGATTGTTGATCACTGGCAGCATCTTGAGCTGTCTTTTGTGACTCTGTAGGTAAATGATGCTGAGTGGTGCAGTGTTTTTTGTGCAAGCAAAATGCCCAATGTATGTGTTTTAAATTAAGGGTGTTTATTTAAAATAAGTATCTTGGCAACTGTATGTATGAGTGTAAACAAGGCATTGTGTGAGAACAGGAAAAGCTCTGCTGATCAAATTGTTAGGAGTTCAGTATCCAGGCTGGGCATGAAATGATGAATGTGGATACTGTAAGACAATTTCTGAGATAAATCCTAAGGAGTTCTGTGCACACACTGTCTCAATATTGCAGTATTGGAATTGAACAGGTAAAATTATCTGCTCTAGGCTGGGTGATTATTTAGGAATGTAAAGCACTGCAATTTCATCTGAGACCATGAATTAACAGTTCCTTCAGTTTCAGTAGTGCTGCAGTTAAGAAATGAGTATAGCCAGCAAATAAAGCACCGGAGTATCTTACGCCCAACACAATAGCTTCTAAAGAGAATTTGTTAAATTCATATCTGTGGGGTTTTGGGGGAGGTGTAATAAAATCCTAACTCCACAAGATGGAGAATTTGGGAAGCTGCTTTATTAAGCCTTGTTATTTACATACAAAGCCACCTTATAATTCTTATAATTGAGAGCATACTGAGAGGAAAATTTTTAACCCTTTCCACTATATTGCAGAGGAACCTGTAACAAAAGGTTGCTATTAAGAAGCAATCTTAAAAGAGTTGAATGTGTGTGATGAGTTGTGGCTTTAGAAAAGGATTGTGAAACAGTGTCCCATGTTTCAGAGTACCTCTAAGTCATCAATGATCATGATAATAATTTTCTTGGTAAATTTCATAGAATCACAGAATATCAGAAGTTGGAAGGGACACACAGGATTTGAATTCTTACATCTGGACTTTTTTGTGGGCTCAGTGAAGTAATAAATATTGTTAAACATTGATTTACTGCACTAATTCTGGATTGATCTCTTAAGTGATTATGCTAACCTAATGCAATAATTAGGTCTTTAGGTAGGTTTTTATGTTAGCTAATTCATTTTGATTCATGAAGTTTAATAAAGAAGCTCATTTAACATGAGCATTATTATATTTAATCACTTGATGCCTGCTAGTTTTTCTTCAAATTGTAATTCTGTCCATTCATCGTGCACATCTAAGATTAGGGGGTGGAGAAGGGCAATGAAGCTGGCATGGAGTGAAGAGGAGCAGCTGAGGGAACTGGGTTGTTGATGGGAAAAGGAGGCTCAGGAGGGACCTTATAACTCCCTACAACTCCCTGAAAGGAGGCTATAGGCAGGTGGGGATGAGTCTCTTCTCCCAGATAGCAGTGACAGGATGAGAGGAAACTGCCCCAGTCTGGAACAGAGGAGGTTCAGATTGGATTTGAGGACAAATTTCTTCACAGAAAGAGTTGTCAGTCCTTGGAACAGACTGCCCAAGGAAGTAGTTGGGCCCCAAACCCTTCAGGCATTAAAAGGTTTAGGTGTGGCACTTAGGGACATGGTTTAGTGGTGTCAGGTTAACAGTTGGACTCGCTAAGGTTGCTGGTTTCTTCCAACCTAAATGATTTAATGTAACATTTACATGAATTTGATTAATATAGTCAAGCTGTTTTGGCTGATTTTCATCTAGATCATTATAAAACAAGTCACTTTTCTGTGCTCATTTGCAAAATTCTTTTTTTAATGGAAGCAATTACAATCAGCTTTTTTTTATTTGACGTGCTCTTCAATATTTAGCTTTAGACGTGGGGTTTGATTTACTTTTTCTGTCTTCTGGTGTCAAGTATTGATGGAATTATGGTGTCAAGCTTTATGGAATGGGCTAGATTTCTAGATTCAACTTGTATAATATACTAAAGCAATCCTTGGCTTTAGTGAGATCTCATGGGCTTGTTTTCTCTCTGTCTGACAATAACATTTGGAATATAGGCATAGCTCAAAGGGCAGTGATGCAAAAATTCCCTCTTCATATAGTGCAAATATTGATGAGAATGGCTATTTTCCATTTTCCAATGCTAACTGTGGCAGGATGCTTGCAATTATTCTTGTTACAGTAAGTGTATTGTAAAGCCAGTAGAGTTGAGAGCCACTTTGAATAGCAGTCCTAGGTTAAATTGTTTGCAGTCATTGCATATGAAGGAAGCAGATGCTGAAATTCTGACAAAAGCCTCCCAACTTCTAAACTTCTGGTTCTGATTTGCTAAGGTGTCAGGCTTAAAGCAGGTTTTGAAATGAATTTAATGGGCTAAGAGAGCAGTTCTTCCGTTGGTTTTTTGACCTTATTTTCTAGGACTCTAGTGTTGTAATGGATATCAATTTTTAAAAAAAGCCCACAGGGGGACAGAAATGTATTATCCAGCTTTGACATTTCTCAGCATTTTCATTGCTTACTACTTACTATACTTAGTAATAAGTTTTGGAAGGAAAATATGACTTGGAAGATGTTTGTAGTCTTATTTCACACTGACATTCTTGGCAAAGACCTCTACTCTTACACTTTCTGCACATTTCCTTTCTACAGTTGTTTGTGTCTTTATTCATTGCTACATGCTAGCTTCAAAGAAAAAATAATCTTTAATCTTTTGATTCTACAGCGAGTTGTTTAGAAAAGAATGAAAAATGCTTTGTTATTGGAATAAAAGTTAAAAGATTTCCTACAGTAGCTTGTAGAAGTCCTAAACAAGAAACGGCATCTTACTGTGGCAAGTTTTCTATAAATAAATAGAATCTGGTGCCTTATGCTCTACTAATGTAAGCAATGGTATAACTGCCCATGTAATGATGGGGACACTTGTTGATGTGTTGGTTGGTGGGCAGAGTTCCAGCCAGTAGAGGATGAATAACAATACTCAAGTAGAACATTGCTACTTTTTGTTCTGCTCCTTCAAAGTGAATTGTAGAAGAGACAAAAAGGAGCATGGAGGAATTCCATCTACCACAGGCCTTCCAAAAATCCCAAGAGTTGAAAGTGACACATTGTTTTCTACAGAGAGGTGATTGTGGTAATGCATAATTAATTAGTTGCGTATGATGAAGTCAGCATTACATGGGTTTAAAAGACCAAGAAAACCCAAGCTCAAGGTTGCAAGTGTAGTGTGAGTAAATGACTAGCTGGAGATGCTTCATAAATAACATAAATTGTGGAGAAAGTGGGTACAGGGTGAGACACTAGTTTCAGCTTGGAGGGTTTTGACCAAAAGTGAATTTTTCCCTCATGTTAGTTTAGGCTGAAAAGAGTTCAGAATAATGGGGGCACTGTAAAAGATTTGGTTAGAAAAGGAATATGAAATTCTAAGTTGAGCTTTTATGGTTTCTTGTATTTTCGATACAAGTCAAGCAATCAGAACTTAATTACTGTTTGAATGCTTTTCTTGTTGTCTATCAATGGATCCTGTGCCGAAAACAGATAGAAAAAAATGCCAGTTTGTCTTCAGTTGTGCCAGTCATGGACAAAGTTGACACCTGCAGCAGTGTTAGAGGAGCTGGCATGATGAGAGGACAGATTTAGCATGACTATCATGCAGATTGTGGGATGTAAATTTTACTGATTCACTGGTTTTGTTTTTAATGGCAAACTGCCCAAAGCCCAAAATGTACGAATAGAAAGTTTCTCTCTAATTCACTGAAAAATCAGCAGCCTGAGGACATGCTGATTTATCCTGTATGCTTCTGTTCCTGGTTAGTTCCAGCTGCTGATACAGTCTCCTCTCTCTGGAATGCTACTTCTTCTTTAAAGTCTTGCTGGACTTTAAAGCAGATCCACATTTTTATAACTGTACTGAAGATCAGGCATTCAGATTATAATTCTTCCTGCTTTTAACATATGATTAAACATAAAATTCTTTTAGCTATTTATGCTATAAAGTTGTAGAGATCCCTCAGAGGGCTATTTTAATCTTAATTATGTAGCTGCTGATGGAAACTGTTAATAGCTAGTAGATTCACACTCTTAAACATCCTAGGTAGTTATGTCAATACCAGGTTGTTATACGACCTGACACTGTTGGAACAGTGTTGGTGTCATTCATGGTTCTGCCATCCAAAAGGGCCATATTTCATGGTGTGTGGAAAGTCAGAGTGAATAACTTAGATAAACAGGAACAGGTTGTTGGTGCTTTTTCTCACAATCCACCCCTTCTGCAGGTTTCCTTGAGCATTTACATTGATTAATGTAAATAATGTATAGTTACCTCAGCTTTGAGGTGACTCTTAACAATATCAATTTTCCAAGGCTCAGGCTTGTTCATTATTTTAGAATTCTTTTTCCATTGTTCTTCATTGAAATCATATGTTCACTCCATTTTTAATTATCTGGGTTTCTCAGACAGAGGTAGCAGTAGATGTAACTTTTATTGCTCTACTAAGTGATTATCAGTTAGCAATGATAAAAATTCAAAAGCTAGTTAAAGCTTTGCATGGAATTACTTTGATATTCATTTGAATTTGGCAAATCTCTTTTCAATTTGAAAAAAAAAAAAGAATAATTTTTTCACAGTTTTTTCTAGGCTAGTTCCTTTGGGTCTTTCCTGTTTTAATTAGTATTATGCTTGGTATTTCCCTATGGGTTTCATTGACAAGATCTAGAGTATTAGGTTTCTGAAAGATGGGGATCTGAGTGTGTTGTTCAAAACCTCATTTGAGAGTGTGTCTTGAGTCTCCAAGGGGCTAATTGGGGGCTTTGCTCCATAAGTAGCTGGGCTCTGTCATGGAAAGGACATCAGCCAGGGAGGCTGGTGATGTTTTCCTCTGTGGTTCTATCAAGTTTGCACCTGAGTTGCTCTGACCTTTGGTAGCAGTCCCAACTCATTCTCACCTGAGCCACTGCATACAGCTCTGTCTCCGTTTTGTGTGACTGCCCCCTGTGAGGCACTACACAATGCTGAGAGATGATTTTATGGAAGGACTGCTCTACACTGGTGTGAAATTGTACAAAATGGGGAGTTTCTTGTCCTTACCTGTTTCACCTTGCCTTAGCTACTCATTTTTCAGTCTCAGTTGCCAAAGTAGTTAAAAAGTGCACTACTTCAACCTGACATGAAGGTTCCAATAAGGAAGGATCTAAACAGACAGGGTTACCCTCCTCCTCATAGTCTTTCCTGTAGGAATCTCTCACAATGTGCCTCTTGAATTAATAAGAAAGTGAGTTTTGGGTACAGCTAGAGGTGGAAGAATCTGCCAGTGGGTTTTGGACATTGGCCAAAGACGTTTAAGGAAAAAAACAGCTGTTTCTTCTTTCTTCTGCAGTCAGAATTCATGATTTTCATTTTGGGGGATGGTGAGGCTAAATGCCATGTGTAAACAGACAGTAGTTGCATCTCTTTTATTACTTGAGAACTATTTTGTGTTATGGAAATAAGAATGATATGAGAACCTTTGTAAGGGCAAAAGATTAAACTGTTTTAATTGTGATGAGAATGGAGCAGAGATATCCCTCTTCCTTGTCATAAGGTTTGCTTTTCAGTAGTGTGGTATGTACACTGCGTAAACATAAAATGCAAGCATGTGATTCTTTTGCAGCTGGGACCATACCTTTTGAGGTGCTAGATTTTGGAAAGGAAAAATGTACCTCTATTTACTGACAAAATTTAAAAATGGTGATACTGCACTGACTGAATGTGATTCAGCAGAAGGATCATAGTAAGGGCCCTGAAATGAGTCCAGGGTTCCTCTCAGCCTAGTTCAGGTCTTGCACACTGCAAGATTATGGGGTATGGGTCACTTTTCACAGCTGGCAATACAGCTATTGATATAACTAAATACTGGAAAACTGTTTTGGAAGCCTTAAATGCTTCTGAAAACTCAAAACCTAGATGATGTAGAAAACCTTAGCTTTCTGAAACATTGCAAAGTGGGTTGTAAATAACTGGGTTTGAGCCTTCTAGGTCTAGTGTTGAACCCTTGTGGAACTGCTGTGCAGAACCAGCATGGAATATATTTTTCCTCTGAGGTCTTTTCACGCCTGCATATTACTGGTTTAGAACAAGAGTGTCAAACTCTTGCTGTATGCACTTTCAGTTTGCCTGTAAGGCTGAGTGTGTTCATCAGATCTACGTATTTCATGGAGTTCTTATGAAGTAAGCGAATGACAGAGCTGTTGTTTTGCAAGGTTTGTTTGCTGAGCTTATTATTTAAACTCTCTGTTGCTGAAGGGGGGAGTTGCTGAAATGTCAGCTGCTCAGCATGAAACTCCTGGGAGATAGGATTTGCAGTCCTGACCTGAATCCATGCAACCTCTCTGAATCCTGGATTGCTGAGGTGCTGTGTGAAACAGTGTGAAATAGCACTGTGCTATCAGTGTGCCAGCAGCAATAAAGATGTACTGCAGCTGTCTCATGAATGCGAAATTCCCATGCAAAGTCCAGGTAGGAAGCTCCACATGCATCAGTTATGTTTTCTCTTTTTGTAGCGGTCTCCCGATTCCATATGTAAACATTTAAAAATAAACTTTCAGTGGTTAAACTGTATAAAAGAAATTAACACTGGAGATAAAGCTCTTGGAGAAGTTAATGTGATGTTCAGTGCAAACTCCCTCATTGATTGATCCCAGATGACATTGCTTGAGAATTCAATAATTAAAGACCCACTTAGCTATGTTATTCTAAATTACTCTTGTATTTCTCACTCTCCTGCCCCTGAGTAAACTCCACACTCATTTAAAATGGCAGGACTGATAGTGAATACTAGTGGCCTTACTGGTTACATCTGTACAGTTAAATTAGATGGGCTTTGGACCATTTTCAGACACCGAGGGCAGCTGGCATGGAAAAAAAACATGTCTGTATTGTGGAACAGTTTTACCCTCCAGCATAAGGAACAGGTGGGCAAAATTCATGCTGACATGTTTTTTCTGGGAATCATCCTTGTTATCTGCTGTCTCCAGGGAATTGTTTAGTGGGGCATGATTTGCTACATGCAAAAAACATTTGAGACTCAAAACAAGTTTCAGTGCCTCTCAACACTGGTGGTCTCCTTCCTGGCACTACTTAATTTGGTAGCATAAATGTAGGTTTAGATAGGGTTGATTTTAAATCTAGGAATCTCCTCTAAGGTGTTGAGCAACAGCTGATAAGACAAATGACAAAAGAATTCTTCCTATCCTAACTTCTCTGCTTGAATTTCCCACTGAATATATGAGCAGTGCATGAGGCAGAGCTGTGCACAAGTAGATGAAATCAACCCTTAAAAAGTAATTGTGCTACCTTGGAGGAGATACCTCTACAGGAAGGCTAAATATTAGCTTGAAGAAGAAAGTCAGAAATAGATAATAGAATTGTGAGATGCAGGTTTTGAAGTATTTGTCAAAATTGTGTGTTTAAGATTGGTTAGAGAAAAGCACAAAGATAAAGTAAGGAGCACAGCTGTGGAGTGTTGGAGAAGGAGCCTCTAATGAAAAAAATGAAAAGTAAAGTGCTGGCAGATTGTGAGGGAGAATCAATGATGGAAAAACAAAATAGGGAATTATAGTGGTGTTAAAGGAAGGCCAAGTAAATGGAAATTGGAGATCAGAATTTTAAACAAACAGAAAATCTTGAGTAGTTTGAGGACTGGTTTAATAAAATGTAGGCATTAAAATGAGTGAATTTCTCCAATTTATAAATTATTTATTTGGAGAATTTTGAAGAAAAATCTCACCTGAGTTTCTACTCTGTAGCAAGTACTTTGTAATTAAATTCTTGTCTGCTGGATTCATATTCTCAAAGATGTAAGATTCCTTGCCTCATTGCTTAGACAGTAAAATAGAAATGTTCCTTTCTAATAGATATATAAAGCGGTAAGGATATTTTAAAATTCCTGTCAAATCACTCCATGTAAATTACCTAATCAGATACCATAGCTACATAATGTAATGTTAAAACCAGCAGAATTACACCATCACAGGAATCAGCTATCCCTGTTCCAGATTACAGGGTTTTATAATTGCCATGTTTCTTCATCAACCCACTCCACTTCATGCTGTCACATATCTTTGGAATTGCTATGAACATTTATCTCTATATAGGTTTTCATCTTCTTAAAAATTTGTGGTTTTCAATTTTTTTTTAAAAATCCTTTTCTGGTGAATGCTGATGCTGGCATTTTGGGTATATGCTACTTAGTATAATGGAAAAACAGAGGCTCTATTCAGGAGTACTGAAACTGTAAATTTGATCAAATAGCTGAGAGATTTAACATGCTTAGTACCAGCTCAGAAGCTCTGGAATAAATTTTTACACCATTACAGCCTCTTTGTAAAATAAAGTGTGTTTTAGTTCATAAACTTCACATCCTTTTTTTCTCAAATACAAGGCTTTTTGCTATTTGCTAGACATGGAAATCAACTAAATTTCTGCTTGCTCTATGGTGGTCTCATTTAATTTCATTAAATTTCTTCTGGTTGTGAAAAGAGACTTGTCTCAGAAAGGCTTTTATACAACCAGTGTCCCACTGGTGCAGCAATGCCCCTAAAACCAAAGGTTACACCAAGCCCTCCTTGCACCGAGATAACTCCAGCTTGCTCATTATCAGGAGATAACTCCTGGTGCTCATTCAGAACCAAATCCTGCAGTTTTAGTCATCTCAAAGTGGGTAGTGTTCAGAGCCTCTTCTATGGAAATTCAATGGAGGAAAAGGATGCCTGGCTTAGACAGGAGACAAACCAGTGTACACAATGCAGGCTTCCATATCCAAATGTGACCTGGGGAAGATGATTTGTCTGTGACTCAACTGAGTAAGGCTGGCCAGGAAAATTGTCATGAGTACTTTCTTCATAGGACTATAGAGAAGGATAACCTCAGTCATAGTCCATTCTTTCAAAGTGACCAATCTCTGTGCAGCAGAACTTGCTGGCTTGCTGAAATCAGAATGGCTTGCACAGACATTTTCATTTCAGCAAAGCTGAGGTGTGGCTCTGACAGACCCTGCTGGGTTTGTAGCAGGCTCTCCTGCCTCAGCCTTTGGCAAGCTGCCTGGCAGGTTGACAAGCAGCAGCACATGACAAACTAGGGGGTTCTGGCACTTGTTCTCATTGCTCCTTGGAAGGTGAAACTTGCAGGCTTTTTAAATTCCTGATTCCAAGGCAACTTGGTAGGTGGACTGCTCCAGACTGAGGACTTGCTTTTCTTTTTAAACTGTGGCATAAGAATATAACTAGCATCAATGCTGATCACAGATGACAGTTTTTTTAATAGCTTTGCAGAATGATAGGCAGGAAAAAAACTAAGTCAAATGTTTTGCTAACATATGAAGGGAAAACCTTTATTGATTTGACAAGAAAGTAAATATATGCTATTTTATTAAATTAAAATATTTTTTTGACGTTGTTGCTCCTCAATAGCAAAGTCCAAACTTAAAATTGCAATATATTACCACAATAAGACTGTGTAAATGGGCTGCTGTATATTTTTGTCAGTAACTAAATAACAGACATCCTAAATCTTGTTACCACATATGAACTGGGAGATTTATATATGGAGTAGATCAAATGAAATGGAGGAGCTTTTTTCTCTGGTGCTTGCCCTGTCTGATAGTTCTTATTACTAGGCTGCCCTATTTTGGCTGAATGTGTTGAAGGGAAAAAAACAAATGAAGGCCTGACAAACTACACAGTAAAGAACTGTTAGTCCAACTTCTGAAATAAAACTGAGGCAAATAACTTGTCAGGTTATAGATCAATCTAGAAGTGTCAAAATATTAATTGGGCCTTGCTAATAAGGATTGTACTGCCCAGGCTAAGGCTGACCTTTCTGGTATCAGAGTGAGTTCAGGTTTGATCCTCTTGAGAAAGAATGCATCTCATACTTGAAAGTCCAACCCCTACCAGCACCACTGTGCTCCCCAGTCCTACAAATAGCATTGTTCTGTGGTCTCCTCTGTCTTTGCCATTGATGCTTCCAGTGTCTGAGGTCCCAGCTCCCAATACTGACAGAACATAGAGAATGTGGATTTTTTTTTCCAGAGCTAGAAACTCTTGCAACTCTTCTCCTCTTTCCTGAGGTTGCCCTTGGCTTCTCTATTTTGTTTCATTCCTGAGTGCTGATTCAATTGAAATGTAAATGTATTCTGTGCATTTTTTTCTAAAAGGGATTTGATTCAGGAAGATCTGACAATTTTATATATGCCTGAAATATTTGCTTTAAGAGAATGAAATAAATTTGCAGTGCCATCTTGTAAGTATGTCTTCAAACTGTTAGCTTTCATCACATTTTGATCAGCTACCTGCTCTTTGCTAAGCACGTGATTTCTGCTCATATTTAATATCAAGCAGGAAGTGGCTATGAACATGTTCTCAGAATCACAGAAAAAAGTTTTCTTTCAATATCATTCTGCAATCTTTATCCTCTCTGGGATGTACATCATCCAAACCCTTCTTGATCGCTGTTCTAGCTACTCTTGCCTTTCCCCTACTTTAAATTGCCATGTCTGGCTTCTTATCTTGCCCTGGAGCTCTACAGCAATTTCCTATAATATTCCAACCATGTATCTTTCAATTCAGTACAAATTGGCAGTGCTCCTGCAGGCAGCATGCATATCTTCCCTTTCTTCTGCCATGTGCTGCTCCTCCTTCTGCAATGTATCTCTGCACCCTTTTCTGTCTATAGGAATCCATCCTTTCCATACACTTTATTCTGGAAGCTAAGCAGTTCTGTCAGCTTCCTGATTAGACCACATCTCACAGGCTGCAATTTACTTCATGTTTCTTCTTAGATTCACATACTTGAATTCCTCCTTTCTTGTTTATTATGTCTTTTGCATTCTCAGAGAAAGAACAGAAGGATCCTGATGCAATGTGTCACTGTCTTTTAAATGTTCACTCTTAAACCCATCTTTTTCACTTGCTAGCCATGGCCTCATTATTTCTTTCTGGTTCAATAACAGTTATCCATCAATGACTTTTTCTCTGAGATGTATGTTTCCTTTTTATCCTTTTAAACCCCTTTTATTTTATTTCAGATATTATGCATATGGTATCTACAGTGAAGAGCTAATACATATCCTCTTCCACTATTGGAATAAGTCAGTATTTCAATATAGGAAGTGTAAATAAAAACAAACAAAACAAAAAGATGTTTAAGTTACATTTCCCTTAACCTGCAGTTGAAATTATGTTCTCCTTATTCTTTTAGCCATCATTTCATCTAACAAAATGGCGGTTTTATAAAAATTTATTTAATTGCCAATTTGTGCCTCCCAGAATATTAGTAACACTTACACAGTGTTGCTACAGAAAACAATTTAATTTCTGTGTGACTGAAAAAAAATAAATTACTGGGCTTTGTGCTATTGGATCATTAAAATGGATTGGAAATGAGGCAAGGGTCAAAAGTGAACTTAGGTTTAGCTTGATCAAAAGCAGAAGCAAAGCAGTAAAATCAGTATATGTGGTCTGGAACAACAGCTAATGTGTGTTTTATGCTAATTTTAGAGATCCCATGGAAATATTACACATTACGGTAACCACAGGAAAAATCTAGAAGGTGTATCTTCAGGAACGTGGGGGGAGGATTTAGGTAGGCATGGAGGGCCCTGGTTAAAGTAAGAAAGTAAAAGCCTATCGTAGTTTAACTCAATGTAATTATAAGTTTACTTGTCTTGCCTGACCTGCCAGCCCATAGAGAAATGTCATGGTGGGACAAAGCCTTTCCAGCTTTGTCTCACTAGGGGTTTCAGCCTTTTCCACCACAGCCAAGAGATCTTCTAGCCTGAAGACTAGAATCTAGTTCTGTCCTCTGTTGTTCTTCGATTCATTACTGCCCAGTAGTATTCATAATTATGTCCATCCCTGGGGAAACTACTTTCCACCATTTGTTATAATTCCCTTGGAGGCAATAGAATCAACAGAATGATTGTCTGGTTAACTTATTTATTTCCTTGGTTGTTTCATTTGCCATCTTCCTCTTCATTTAGTTTCCTTTTTTCAGCTTTTTCCTTCATGCACAAAGGTCACCCCTGAACATATCCAATAGTCATCTCTTCTGGCTCCTGATGTGTGTGGAAGCTTTCTTGAGGGCTGAGATCATGGTTTGTGATGGTAGAGCTAGCTCAACAAATACTTCTTCTAAGTTTTCTTTGTCTCACTCAAGTGTAATGAGAATGTGTGGTTTTTTTCTACACCATTTTTTGGAGCTCCTGCTCCCCACCTTGTCCAGATATGGGGAGAAATCTTGCAACAAAAATAATTGCAAATGTATCCTCCCTGTGAGACAAAGATCAGTGAGCCTGTGAAATTCTGTTTGACACACAGCAGTAGGACCTGTGCTGTCACATCTATGAAAATCAATCTGAGATAATTATTTTTTAGCCAATGGAAGTCTATGAGTGTTTCATAAACTGTGTTTTAAATTATAATCTGCTATTGTGATTTGTGGCAAATGCAACAGGAATCTCTATTGCTTTCTGCTGAAATGTTAGGTAGAAGCATAATTGCATAATCCGTATAATTTGCATGTTGGCCTCTCATATGCATTCAGATCTGATTAAAATAATCTCTCCTGCCATCCTGTTTGTATATCTGTAAAGGTCAAATATGTGATTAGGCTTGCCTATTCAGCTGCAGGGTATAGTGGACTTTTTACAGCATCTGTAATGTGATATGCACAGAAGCCTTTCTGCTTTTAAAATGCCACCTATTGGTCTTGAGGGTCATGGGCACATTTTTTTTTATGTACTTTGTGCAAGTGGTGGTGCCAAATCCATTTGAGCCAAAGGGTGAAGTGTGAACCTGACTGGAAGGCTGTGGTGTTGCCTTGGCAATGCTCAGTATTGAAATGCTGTTAGTCTTGAGTCAATTACTGTTTTTGATCTTTACACTTATGTTGCACTTGGAACACTTAGTGCAATAGTTATTTATGGGGAAGTAAATACAACTCCCTTTATCTTTCCCCTCTCTGAACAAGTGGAACATCATTCCCAGTACGTCCAGTGCTGTATTTTTGAATGCTGTAGCTGTTTCCTCTGGGCCTGTGGCCCAGCTACAGCTGCCAGGGTAACATTTGGATGCGTAGACCTGCCAGTAGTTACCACACACTGTGTGTGTGTGTGTTTTGTGTTTTAAGTTTAATTTTGACAAATACCTTTCATGTTCTAGAGAAGCCAGAAGGACAGCTTGTCTTTGAGAAACGTAGTGAAGTGACATGAACATGTTCTGTGTATTTCATGGGGATGTATCCATCTGGACATAAAGGAACTCTGTTGACAATGGCCTTTGATAGAATGTGAGGTACTCAAAATTTTATTCTAAGTGACATCCCTGTTTTAAGATGGACACTGGAGGCACTGGAAATGTGCAGTTCTGAAAGATACCAGACATGTGAAGCAACAGAGGTTTAAATTCAGGGCCTGAGGAGGTCTGAATTTAATTTCCAGATCTATAATAGATTCTCTATGTTATATTGAAAAAATATTTTGTTATTCAATGCTGGAGTGCTCTCTTCCTGCGAAGAGGCAACAATTTTGCAATGCTGCTTGAAATTTTATACAGCCTCCTCTGGCATCTCCTCACTACTATAAATCAGAAGCCCCTGTGGCACTGCTGCTCTGTATCAGGTCTAGTCAGAAGCTTCCCAAATTAGGTTGATTGTTACTTTAGAAAGGATAGGAAACACTAAAGTTGACTGATTTTTTTTCTACCAAAGGTGAACTTCTCAGGGACTCATCAGCAATGCAAATCCAAGGGGATCTTTAGATTTGTTCTCAGTGACTCTTGCATAACCAGAATCTATTGGCAGCTTCCAGCACATGGATAATCTGTATGAAATGAGCTTGTGTTTACATCCTGTTTCCTCATCTCGGAGTTACCTTATTCTTTTAATCAATAATTAATTGTGGTTATTCAGTCTCTGAAGAGAATACAAAAATACAACATGAAGTCTCTCAAGTCTCTGAAGAACACAACAATATTGAATGAATGAGGGTGAAATGATAAAGGCTTAACAATGGATTACATGGGCATTTCTAGTCAGACTTTGGTTGGTTTGTACCTTCAAAAGCCATCTCTCTCGGTTACTCTATGAATGAATATACACATTTACTTTTTTATTTTTATAATATTTTTTAACTAAAACATCTTCAGAATTCTGTTCCAGGTTCAAAGTAAAAAAGAATAGTTACACTGAATGAGTATATACAGATGACACCCCTTCCATTTCTTAATATTCTTTCCCCTTGTAGTCAGAATCCTGTGGCTCTCTGGGGGAAAAGAGTTCAGACAGTGTGAAATAAATTTCATCTGGCAGTCACTTCTCCCATCTCCACATCCAGAACTCATTAGAACTAAACAGAATTCTTCAAAATGAAGTGAACTTTCCTACTTAGACAGTGATTTGGATCCATTTGGTCCTCTTTATGCAGGACCTTTTACATTCTTCAAATGTAACTTCTCAGTTCCTTAAAAATGCATGAAATGGGAAAATTGGGTGCACTGTTTTCCACCCCTGTTAGCAGTCCTTTTGCATGACTGCACACATTACAAACCACAAGCTGCTCCTTCACAAGGCTCAGTCCCACCTGAAGATATTTGCTACCTGAACCTGATTTTACCTTAGTTTAAAGCCACTTTCATGATCCCAGTATATGAAACAGCTGAGTAAACACCTGTGCAATATATCCACAATATATTGCTCTTTAATGCAGTTAACCATACTCTTCCATGGCACCTACTGGTATTACAGGTGTTAGCTACCTACACCTGTGCTAATTACAGATGTTAACTACCTACAGACATATTTAGAGAGATTCTTGGATCCATTATCCTGTGTGAGAGTGTTGTGATTAAAGAAAAGTAGTCAAAACCTTATTAACTATCCCTGCCTTTCCTGAATATTTGACTCCTCTCATTTTAACAAAATTTACAAGTGTTTTCTTTTATATGGGAGATTCTGGATTGTGTACAGCTGGATCTGCTTTGGCAGGGCCATTGCAAGTGGTCAGTGCACTGATACAATGCAGGTGGAAGTAATCTGTTTGCTCTCACTAAATTAGTAGTCATGGGATGAGATGGCAGAGGGCAGACAAACCAGGCTTCTGATGGCACACATGTGCTCTGTGCAGAGCACTTCCAGCAGGATCTTAGGCTCAAACCAGTGGCTCTGTCTCTTGAAAGAAGAGACAGTCGTTTTTATTTGCTGGTCTAGTCAATCATACATGCAATCCCTCTAATTCTGAAGAATATTTTAGAATAAGTCTACACAGAATTCAACCTCTTCCCCTCTAAGAGAAAATGCTTGGCAACTCACAGTCCACCAGTTACATAAACCTTCTTATAGCATAAAAGGAATATTCGGGTATGACAACTGCTCCCATGCTTTTCCATTGCTCAGAACAGGGGATGGCTAGGCCCTTGACAAACTGTCAATCATTGATCATCAGTTTTATGGGATTACAGCAAGCCATGCAAACACATTAAATCATTAGCTTTTAATTCCTGAAAGTGCCTAGGTTGGTTCTATTGCTTGTGGGTTTTGTGGTCCTTTGATTTGAAGCTCCTTCTGTTTTCTGTTTTGCTTCAGTTCATTTTGGTGTTATTTTGATTTTGGATGTTTTTTGGGGTTTTTTTATTGGATTATGGAAGGAGTACTTGAGTTATCCTAAAGAATTGATCTTGCCTTGTGCTGCTATATTCCATGGAATCAGGTGGTCCATGCTGCCTCTGTTCCAATTCTGAATACTTACAAAGAGCAGTGGCAAGTCTTTCCTGTCTCTAGTCTCATCACTCTTCAGGGTGCTACTTTACCCTGCCTGACTTTTCCAATATCCTTTTATTGCCTCTGCTTCAGTACATTTTCCTCTTAGTACTTAGCTTTCTTTAGCAAATAAATTCTTTTATTCTGTTGGTTTTTTTTTTAATAAGAAACTTATCTGTTTAATGTTCTAGTTTTTTAACTTTTATATAAGTCAGTGTTGTAAACAATTTGCTGTCAAAAGCTTTTGTTTATTCTCCTGGAACCCTGCAGCTGAAAGCAAAGAGTTGATGTATATAAAATTCAACCCTGCTATGGATACAACAGTCTGCCCGTAGAATAGGCTATTTTGGTTTTGAATAATAATTTCCACTAAAAGTTGATTAGTTCATGAGGAGACCTCAGAAGAAGGTATTTATATGTATTGTCTATATATATGTAGTAGGTATTCTTATATAAAGTGGAAACTATTAAACAGAGTCCTTTCTGACTCTGTTTGCATTTTTCTCAGGGTTGGCATTTTATATAATGAGAAAAAGGTAGAAGAGAACAAATTCTAGAAATAAATCACAGTGCCTTCATTTATGATGCAGCAGTTTAGACCTGGAAATGTTTCTGCAATCACTGTTCGAAGCAGTTTTCCTTCAGCTGGGAAAATAAAAAGTCACTGTTTTGAAAACATCTTAAACTTTGTTGCAATACCTAGACTGATTCTGTTCTCATTAGTACAGCTTTTTAGCTCCCAGTTTAATTGGTGTCAGTTACTGTTACACAATGTCAATCTGGTGGCAGTTTAAGCCTGAGCAGTATAAATTACTGTGAGGATGGATTTGCAGACTTAATTTTAATTTTTTTTTTTTACCAAATCCTTAAAATACATGGAGGAGATTGCTTTAGAAAAAAAAAAAAAAAAAAAAGAAAAGAAAAAGAAAAAAAAGGATAACTATATCCCAAATGTTGAACTGCTGCTAATTGAAAGGACAGAACTGGCTCAGAGATGTTCATGGGAACAAAAGGTGACTGTTCAAATGGCAAGGTTATGACAAGCCTCTTTTACCATTTTCTTACTGATTCTGTCCTCAAACGGGAAATGCCCGATGTTTGGCAGCTGATCAAAGCGTGTGTGCAGTCTCTGAACAAGACCCTACAGTTCCAGAAACTGCTTCTAGAAAAGCAGCGGCTGTTTCCTAAGGGAGAGGTAATCAACCCTCTGCCATGCGAGACGGGATGTGCCTTCCCCTGGAACCTCCCAGCTGGCAGAAACATCGCCCTCTCCTGGAGCAGAAATGCAGAGCTGCTAAGAATGTTTTTCAAAAATGCAAATGAGCTGTTTTCAACTCTTTTATATTTATGACTGTATTACTGTGAGGCTGTTAAGAGTTTTAATTTTGTAGTTACCCCACCTGCTGTTTCATTATTAAAACCTTGGGTCTGATTAATCAAAAATGTATTCTGCAGTCAGAGCACAGCAGTTCTATAAAATTTGTAAGCATGACTGTACTGTGAAAGCTGTTCATGACTGAAATAACTTTTAAAGTTTCTGATATGTTTATGTGTGTCTTAGGAGGAAGCAGTATGGCAAAATGGGTGTTACTCCTGGAGTGAAACAAAACCATGATGCTGCTCTGAGGGATTTTCTTTCCTTTCATATATTTCATATATTTCCTTTCCCTCCACCCATACACACTGCAAGCAAAGGGGGAGAGTTCATGTGGCAAGTTATTTTCATGAGCACTTGAAGATGTAGATACCAAAAGGATGTGGCTGACAAAATGGCAAAAGTCATGGAAAACCTTGGCAAATTCAGTCATGTAGTTTTAGTGCAATTCTGTATCTCTAAAGGAAAGTGTCATTCAGCCATTTGTTTTAAAACACCAATATCATATGAGGAGAGTATTAATGAATCTTCACACTGCACTTAGATCAATAAACTTCTTTACATCAGTCTTCAGCCTTCACCGGCTCCCAGCTTTGCTGAATACTTTTCTTACAACAGAAAATGGGATGAGAACTTGCAGTTCATGTTTTCAGGGAAGCTTTCATTTGATATCTGAATAGCCTTCACTGTCATGTAGCCTGGGGATAATTAAATTCTTCAGTTGCTGTGGAATTTATGCTTTCCTTGCTTAAGTTTGTACAGCAGCTAACACAAAAATGTTGCTGTGTATCTGGACTTCTTTTCTTTACTGCAGTTGTTAGTAGCTTGTATGGGAGCTCCTATTAGGTTTTTTTCTATACTGGTGCTGCTATATTCAACAAGTTTACTGAGGTAAAAAATGAAAGCAGCTCTGAAAAGCAAGTTTGAGGACAGTAGTTTTGAGAGTTGAGAGGGACAGAAGATAGCGGCAAAGAGGCTCACACCAAGGATAGAATTTCTTACTTTTGCAGCACAAAAGAATATTAGCAGAAATAGTGTAGATGGATAAATTCTTCAAACTAATGGTTTCAGTGCAGTTGAACCCTGTAAATCACCACTTTCCCTAGTCTGTTAGACTCAGAACAGAAGGAAAACAGCTTGTCTGATGTCTGGAGCAGCTCAGAGAAACGGTTAATATTAATTCATGATGAATATGCTATAAGAAGTCTGTTAAGATGAAATTTACAAAAGAAAATTTCCAATCATATTAATTACCTTTTAAAGAAATAAAATGAACTTGCTTTTGGGAGCCCAGTCCTTAGGTGACCTTTCTGGTTGCAAAGCAATTAGTTCCATGTGCAGTGCTTTGGCAGTATAAAAGGCACTGGGGAATGGCAAAATCTTCTGTGGAACTTAGTGAAAGTGAATGGAGTTTTTAAAAGAGAAACCTGCTAAAAGTAGAAGTGCATCTCACAAGCTCTTTATTCTAGTCTCACCCATGTATGTGCTGTTTAGCTCAAGGAAGGAGTGTCATTTTCTGAGCCTGTTTGGTGTACCTGGTTAAACACTAATGAAACACTAACACCAATCTGCTGGCGAGGTGATTTGCTCCAGATAGCTCCCCACAAGTTCTGACCGTAGCACCATTAGAGGCAGTGTGGTAACATCTCTTGCTTTTGCCTAGGTTTTGTATCCCAGGGTTGTCTTTGGCAGAAAATCACTTTGGGCATCAGAAGCCCAGTGCTGAATATCAGCAGCATCATTTAGCAGTTTCAGGAGAACTAAAAAGGACATTAAGCTTTTTTTAATTTTCTTTGTGAATTATGTGCAATCTTGCATTACCTGCCTTTCTCTTCTTTGCCCTCACAAGATAGCCAGTTACTCTAGAGAATTCTTACCAAAAGAAAATTTAATATAGGCTGTTTCAGTCTTTGAAACTAAATTCTCAGCCTCCTTTCTTATATCCTGTGAATGTGGTGATCTAAAAAGAGATTGAATCTGTAACTTGTTAAGTAGTAGCAGTAATAAGCTACTGAATGAGGCACCTTGGAGAGATTTGATTTTTTAAATTGCATTAAAAAAAATAAGACTTTAAGTAATGTAAAACTATACCAGATTGTTTTCAGGGGAGCATGCTGTGATCCATGTGTTGTGCTCAGCCTGTGCAGAAAAAGGGTGTGTTGCACTTCAGCATGGAAACATAATTATGTTTCAACATACTAAGTATGGTTCGACCTACCACGGGTCACTTATGTCATCTGCAAAGGTCATCTGTGAAATCAAAAATGAGAATGTTTGTAAGATGTCTGTTCTGTAACTTCATGTGGTGTTTAAGGTTCTGAGCTTTGCCTGAGTAACTGTGTCCATCAAAAGAAGCAAAATTTTGGGTTCCTTTAAAGTCTTTTCACAGGAAAACTTTGCTATTCATGATGCTCAGGGATTTATTTTTTTTTAAATGCAAGGAAAGTAGGCATCAGTAAGAATGATATACAGCTATCTTCCTCTTAAATATCTGAAAAATAAGCAAGGTTATTTGAGCATTTAGTTGACTTGAGATATAGAAAATTATTTTTACTCGTATCTTTCTAAAAAGGGTTTAATATAAAAATATGTTAGAAAATTGATGTAGAGGATGTTATGCTCATTTTGTATTTATCCACACAGTAAGCACTAGAGCTTTCAGTCTAAGAATCACAACCAGGCTGTGGATGGCTTTGAGGTAGTGCCATTTCAGTCCCCTGGCTTAACATAACCTCTTGCATTTGAACTCCCAGGAACCACAGCTTAGATAAAAGAGAAGAAAAATTATTCTGAGAAATTCAAAGGGGTCTGATTGCTAAGGCTCTTGTGGAGATAGGATAGGTCTTCCTGTTGCTTTTTCTAGCCCTGGCTTACTTGCTGATGCCTTATGTCATTAATTTAGAATGACTAATTTGGTTTCGGAAGCTCCAACAACTCTTTTAGCAACTTGGGTATTTAAGTCTGATGCTTAAAGTTAACAAATTTGTCCTTTTTTTAGCAATATGGGCACATATCTTTAAAAATCTCAGTTTTAATAGCAGCATTAAAGAAATGTGGTAGGGTGATCAAAACCACAGCAGTATTGGGCAGGGAAAAACTGGCATGATAAAGAGTAGAAAATAATTTGCCAAGTATTAAGGAGAAAAGTGCCTGGATTGCAGAAAGACGAGGTGGGAAATATTGCTTTCTTTTTGGTTTTTATCTGTCTCTTCAGGATAAAAATCTGTAATCTAACAATTTCAGTTGAATATAGTGACCTGGTGAAAAATATCAATATTTATTAAAAAGCAGTGAATTAGACTTGTGGAGCTGTTAACATTGCAAGGGGGTCTCTGGAGATGATGTATTCTGCCTTTACTGCTGAAAAAATTGATTAAATTAATATCGAGATTGAATTTGAAGTGAAGAAATAACACCTCATTATTGTCTAGCTAATGCATTTATTTCTGGCTTAAAATCTAGAAACAAAAAATGCAAACTCTTAACATAGTTTTCTCTGTCTTACCAAGTGCTGTCTGCTTCTCATCTGTGTTCAAGAACTAAGCTGCCTTTAGTTCAAAGAAGCTTTGCAAAGTGAAAGGGAGCCCAAATGTGCACAGCTTTACAGTATCAAAGCAAGTTGTGTGGTGGTTAGTAATTTTTCTTGTAAGTTAGGAAAAAACCATGATAAAACTGGTTTTGACTTTTGACTCATATCCCTAGCACAGCACTGAAGTGGTAAGAAAATTGGTGATTATTCACCTATGTTTTACCCATGTTCAGGTCCTATAACAGTCTTCTGCCAGTTTGAATATTGTGTATGACAGTGCAAGAAATTTCTCAGATCTGTCCTGTAATCCTGCTAAACAGTGTGAGGGGACAGGACCATGGACTTATTCAAAGTCAGCATTGTTATTTCTCACTGTCCTTTATAGCAAAGGGAGAGATGCTGTTATACTGGCAGTCTCACTGCTCACAGCTGCACCATGCACCAGCTTCCTATGGAGAAAATTCTTTGCTTCCCTTAAAGTATTTTTCATCCAAAACTAAGTTGTACACATATTTAAGATAAAACTTTACAACTGAATTGTTGTTTATAATGTAGCTTAATGTATTATCTGAGGTAGTTCAGAAATACTAATAACACTTTCCAACTCAAAATTAGACTGTTGCTGGCCTCAGTTCTATTAACTGGAGTAGATCACTTGAATAAAATATATGTATTGAATTTTTTAAAGTATATTTTGGCTAGAAGTTGAATATGGAGGACATTATGTATATGTATTAACATTCTTTGTATGCAAAACTCTGAGCAATAGGAGTAGCAAGTCCTGTTATGTGTGAACATTGCAGCATCCATTTCATTAAAATATGCCTGTTTCATCAGCTCCATGCTGGCAAAATATTAGCATTTAAAATTCATTGATACTTTGTGACCTAGGATTAGATACTGTTTTGCTGAGAGTTTGACTGGACTCAGATTCTGCAGTGCTTGGTGGGTTACACAGGGGGTTCTGCTTTGGGTCTTCTGCTGCACCTGCTTGTCAGTGCCTCTGAATGTGAAAAATGTCACAGCCTTGGAGTGCTGTTTTATCTGGTGGTTCAGAGCCACCTCTTGTAGCTTGGGGAAGCTACACAGAATTGGGAGCATCTTTTTTGTGTGCCTCTAGGAAACCACTCCAGGCTTTATCTCAGCACTAGGATATCCTGAAATTTCTAGTCCTTGAAAGTAGTGACACTTTTCCGAGTTTCCTTAGGGGAGCCTGAATAATTTTAAAGGAACGTTGAAGTTTGATAGTGATGAATAATCAAGTCCCAGCCAGACAGGCCCTGCCCAGGTTTTTCTCTATGTGAAGTCATATTTCTGAAAGGAAAATAAAGTATGCGAAATGTCCTGTCTCAACTGGTGCCCAGGGCATGTGTTGGTCAGGCTTAAAGCTTAGCAGAAAGCTTTAGTGTGTTTAAAGTTCATCAGAACTTCAAAGAATTCTAGGTCCTTATCAGATCAGAAAGGAGGTGAATGAGTGAGACCCAGTATGTGCAGCATGTTCAGGTCATTCTGTGATTACATTTTGTTTAATCCCCCCACTTGGTAAAAAGTCCAGGGGAATAGTTTGTAACTGCACATCTAATGGAATATAGAATACAGGTTACAGTAGACTTTGGTAGGTGTAATGGATCACTGCAGGAGTTCTCACCACTGCTTTCACTCACAGGCTGTGAATGTGCCAGATACAGCTTGAGATTTGATTTGATTCATTACTCAGACCTCTGCACCCATACACAAAACAGGCTCAAGTAGTATTTCTTTACTGAAAGGCCACCTGGAGATTCTAGGAGCCAAGCAGGTAGAGCTGCCACAATCATAGGCTCATGATTGTGATACTTTTGCACCAGGTTTGGGTTAGAAGGGACCTTAAAGGTCATCTAGTGCTACCCCTCCCTTCCCCTGCCGTGGGCAGGGACACCTTGCCCTTGATCAAGTTCCTCAAAGCCCTGTCCAGCCTGGCCTTGGAACACTCCCAGGGATGAGGCATCCAGAAGATCTCAAGGAAGCCTGCTCCAGTGCTTTACCACCCACACAGTAAAGGATTTTTTCCTAATGCAGTAAGAAAGGTTTGAGTCTTCTGTTCTTTTTAACAGTGTGCTTATCCTTTCAGCATTGCAAGCCTGACCCAAATATCTCTTTTGGAAGTTCTTGTGTGACATTGTGTACATTTGTTAGAGTTCTCAGAGCACAATGGAACTCAAAAATTTTTTTAGATCACTCAGACAATAACATGAAGTCAGGAAAAACATCTGATGTTTGCTCAACACAGTGAGTCTCTTGTGTGTGCTCAGTCCAGGTGAGAAATTTAAGAGCTAGGAGGGAATCCAGTGACATGACAACAGAATGTCTTGGCTGTGATTAGTAACAAATCTTGGAACAAATAGGAAGAACAACAGAAAGCTGCTGGTGTTTTGCCTGGTGTAAAATGAAGAGGGCAGAGAGAGCTTCGGTGCCAGAGGCTGTGGTACATTTAGGAAACTGGTGAAAACCAGACAAGGGAGGAAAAGAGGAAGAGAGAACACCAGTGGAACCCTAGACAGTGTGTGTTTCCACAGGTGGAACACAACAAAGCTCTATAGACATCAAATAGAACAAAAAATAGAACCAGTTGACATACCAGATGGCAGGAAAACTACACACCCACACACACCCCTGTCATGCCCTCCCACCACCCCTGCCCAAACAAAGCAAAAAAGCCCTGTCTATGCATCATGTGTTTAATGACTGCCTTACAATATAGAGATCCTTTGGAATGGAGATTTACCTTATTGGGAAATTTGGTTTTGTACCAATGCATCCCTCTCTCAGAAAACACCAAAGTCCCACCAAAACAATGTTAACTTTTGTTTTCAAGAATATTGAAAGGAACAAGAATAAAGCTCAGAAGTGATCTAGAGAAACAAACCCACTGGTTTGTTAATGGTAAGAATTTGTCAGAGGAAGGAGTTTTCTTGAAGACCAATCATTTATAGTCTTTCAGATTATGACAAGCTACAACCAATAAATGTGTATCTCAGAATGAGTCAGCTATATTATGATTTCCCTGAACATATTTCCAATCATTTATAGTCTTTGAGATTATGACAAGCTACAACCACTAAATGTGTATCTCAGAATATGAGTCAGCTATATTATGATTTCCCTGAACATATTTTAAAAGATTGTGATATTCTGTTCATGAAAAATGGGAAAGAGCTGAAAGAAGATACATGAGACACAGTTTTACACTACTAATCTTTAGGCGGTATTTTTTTGTTAGACTCTAACCTTTGATATTGGTATGAATAATGCAAAAAGACAATGCCCTGACAGTTATTTTAGATTCTGCTTTAGAGTAGCTTTACATTGCTTTAGAGTAGCTGATTCTATCCTGACACCATGAAGAACTGATGCAGAGAATCTTTAATTCCAACAATGGTTGCTGTTGACCAGCAAGCTTCACTATAAAAAATTTAAATCCCAATATTTTACTGGTGGAAAATTGTGCAGGTTCATTTATTTCAGCGGCATTAAGCAAATTTATGCCATCTAAGGATTTTACAGATTATTGCATCTGAAGCTGTATATTAGAACCCATAAATATTTCATTAATGGAAGATGATAATTGCTATCAGGATAAATTATTACATTTCTTTTTAAAAACCCTCTCAATTCTTTAAATGCTTCAGCTTATTTGCAAGTACTGGTGAAATTGCACAGTTGGGGAAAAAATCTTTGGAAGAGATATTTTTTTGCTAAAACCAGAAAAAAAAAACCTTCAAAAAAGAACTATTAAAATGCAAAATAAAATACTATAAAGTCAGTAAAGCTGTATTTTTAAGGTTTCTTTGTCTCTAAGGAAAGAAAATTCTGAAGCAAAATAAAATTTCATACAATCAGAAGTTACTTGGGGAAAAAAAGGTGAACACGTAAATTCTTTTTTGAGAGGAAAATTATTATGATTGAGGGAATAAGATGAGAGAAATTGTTAGTGAGGAGGTTAAAGAAATATATTTGGAGGAATTATTGGCTGACTCACATGGTGTCTTTCAGCACAGTTTGATCTCCATAAAAGTGGAAAAAAGGTGAATACGTAAATTTTTTTTTGAGAGGAAAATTATTATGATTGAGGGAATAAGGTGAGAGAAATTGTTAGTGAGGAGGTTAAAGAAGTATATTTGGAGGAATTATTGGCTGACTCACATGGTGTCTTTCAGCACAGTTTGATCTCCATAAAAGTTCAGCAGGGAACACCCAGTTAGTTTTGACTCATTGCCACAAGGAAGTGGTCTTCTGATTTAGTGGTATTTTTATCCAGGTTGTCAGTATGGCTTGTTTTCTTCCTTGTTACTCTAGCTGACATTCTCCATCTCTATTATTTGCTACCACCATATCAAAAAGCCCTTTTGTGCCTAGCATGGTGCAAAGATGATACTGTCTGTCCTGGGAAGTTTGCCATTTGTATACTGAGAGGAAAGAAATGGGTGATTTTAGGGTCTGTAATTTAACCATCCTCAAATCCTTAATGAATCACCAAAAAAAACTTCATTAACCACAGAAGGATTCTGCAGTGAGGGGCTCTGCCATGGGTATCCACACTGCAGGGAGTCAGGCAGGTGGATGTCCCCAGGATGTCACAGTGATGAGCCCTGATAGGATGTCATCCCACACTGCTGCTCACATCCCTAACAACTCCATATGTGTGCCATGCTTACATGTGTTTAGGAGAAGACAGATGCAGACAATGTGCCAGAGAATGGCTGTAGGGAGAGCAAAGTATATAAAGTACTGTTGTGAAAATAGGAGGTGTCAGTATGGAGTGTCTAGGCATTCTTTGAGTAATTCTGAGTGCTGACATGAGCTCTAAGCAGGCTCTGCTGGACTTCCTTGCACCAAAACTGTGATCTCTGTTGTGCTGTAGAGTACATTTATAACCACTGCAGTTTATACAGTATACGTTTTGTATGCTGGGAGCTACTTTTGTGGCAGGTTTTTTTGGTTGGTTTGGTTTTCTGGTTGTCTCCTTCTATCTCTGTTGTGCTGTAGAATACATTTATAACCACAGTAGTTTATACAGTATACCTTTTATATGCTGGGAGCTACTTTTGTGGCAGGTTTTTTTGGTTGGTTTGGTTTTCTGGTTGTCCAGGGTATTTTGGTTTTGTTGGGGGTTTGGGGGTTTTGTTTTTGCTTTGGATTGGTGTTTTGTTTTATTTGGTTTTTGTTTTGTTTGGTTGGTTTGGGGGCTTTTTTTTTTTTGTGTGGGGTATTTTGGTTTTTGTTGGGGTTTTTGGGGTTTGTTTTTGTTTCTGTTTGATGTTTTATTTGGTTTTTGGGTTGTTTGTTTAGTTTTGGGGCTTTTTTGGTTTTGTTAATTTTGTGGGGACTTGCTTGGTTTTCTTCCGTTAAAGGAAAGATCTGAGCAGAAAAGGATCTGTGATACAATTTAAAAAAAAACAAACCCAAAACCGCAATACAAACAAAGGCTTATGTGTCTCTTAGGGCCCTTATAGGATTGGTGACAGCTTCCTATAGATCAGGAGGCGATGCCTTGCCTATTTTGGCAAGTACAGGCTCCTGCGTGGCCTGACTTGCTTGGTTTTCTTCCTTTAAAGGAAAGATCTGAGCAGAAAAGGTTGTGATACAATTTAAAAAAAAACAAAACCACAATACATGCAAAGGCTTACATGTTTTTTAGAGCCCTTATGGGATTGGTGACAGCTTCCTTTTGATCAGGAGGCGATGCCTTGCCTATTTTGGCAAGTACAGGCTCCTGCGTGGCCTGACCCTTACCCAGCATGGTGCTGTGCTCCCAGAGTGGATCTGTGCCATCTCCAGCTGTTGCAAGCTGGGGTAGAGTTTTTGCTGGTGATCCAAAGTCAACTCTGCAGCCTCTGCCTGAGTTTCAGACTACAGCAGACTACTCTGTGCTACCAGGACTGTGAGAAGGAGCAGAATGGCACAAATACAGGCAAGAAGTACATTCCCATGTCCTTATCTGTCTTGCACATGTTTCACAGTGGACTTCTGCAGAATGAGTTGTTGCTGTAGCAATACTGATTTACAGAATGAGGAAGAGCCTTTTAGGGAAGCAGCTGGCAGCAGCCTGGCTTGCACCTTCCACATGGAGGATAAGTAAGCTGATTGAAGCTGTCTGTCAAAGCCTGGCTAGAGCAGTTTGTTTCACCTGGCTTGTTCTGCTATAAGTCAGTGTCATATTTTAATGTGAATTAGCTTTTAAAGCTGAAGGCTGGGTGGAATTTGTTTCTTTTATATTTTCTGTACTGTATGTAGAGATAAAGAGAGGCAGTATTAAGCACTGGTAGGATATGAAGGCTGGCGAGCCATGTAGCAATGTCTTACATGTTTACAGCACCTTTTAAACAGGAAGATTCTAGATTTGAATATGGAAATGTGTGTTAAGAGTTGTGATGCTATTATGGTTCTTGATAGAGACACAAGTTTGCATTAGCTTCTATAAGAGAATCAACTAATACATTCAACAGGTTTATGAGTCCTTAAGCTCAGATATTCCAAGAATCCTTGGTTATGTGGTGGAATACCACTGTTTATAGTGAGAATTGTGCAGTGGGCTAGTGATGGCTGCATCCAAAGCTCTCTGAAAGATGAAAGGAAAAATGGGAAACTTAATTTTTGGTCACAAAATACCCCCTTGCTCCTGAGAATAATAGCTGTAATAAGTAGTTCTTGTTTTGTCTGTTAATTGTGGCATAAGCCTGTCACTGCAACAAGACTTGCAAGCTCTTTACTAGATTAATAGTGCTAGTGGGTAATTTGATGAGCTACAGCCCATATTTTGGGGTTTGATAATCTATTAGTTGAAGACAGTTCTTGATTTCAGGGAGATTGGAAACCTGTTCTTTAAGATTAATTGTTTTGGAGCACTTGAGAAATGCTGGCCAAGGAGCACTGATACCACTCTTGCATTGTGTAATCTTGCTTGTGCAGCCTAGTCACTCTACTGTAGATTTATTTCACTTTTCTCATGATGCAAAGAATAGGCAGAAATGGATTGGAGTTCTATTGTTATTTGTGTTTCTTAAATAGCCACTCAGTGGAAGGGGTTGGAAATTGCTTGCATGCTGGATGCCAACTGAGAATTTTGCTAAAACAGTTACACAATGAGCTGATATTATACTAAGAGGGTCATGGTAGTTCAGTCTGGAAGTAGGCTTGAGTAATTTGTCTAAATCTAGACTCAGCTAAATTTGCACAGCTCTCCTGATTTACTGCTTTACTTAAGAGTGGCTGTGGGTTGTATTTTAGTAAGGGAAATAAAAGAATGGGATATGGAGAACTGAAAAAAATATTAAGTTCTTAATAAAATTTTTGCATTTTTTCACACTTTCACTAGAATATGGTAGAAAAACCTCTCTAAAAAAGATGAAAAGGATGGCATTTGGCATCCTGTTGCTCAAGAGAGTATAGTCAAAAAATAAATCATTGCTATTGCCCTAAAAGTTTCTAAAAGCTTGTTTAGTTTCAGACTCTCACAATGATGCTTTGTGTGAAACAGACTGAGGACTCAATTCCTATCCTTAAGTGTTTCTTTCAACCAATAACAGAGATTTGGGGTAATTATTTTAATTATGACACAAAAATATAAATATGAAATACTCTTACCTATGGAATCTACATATTATGAAACAAGATCTGTCTTGTTTCACTCTTTTTTTTTCCTTAAGGATTTTGTTGTTAGGCAATGTTGATGCAATCAGATCCATAATTTCAAAGTTGGGGCTTCCATGTTTCTTCCCTAGCTGTTCTGGTACTGTACAACTTAGATATATGTGACAAGTGACAGCATTGAGTTGTTCCATCCTCTCTACTCTGCACTGGTGATCTCCCACCTCCAGTGCTGTGTCCAGTTCTGGACTTCTCAGCACAAGGGCTTGAACATACTGGAGAGACAACAACCAAGGGCCACAAAGGTTATTTAGGGACTGCAACATCTGTCCCATGGGGAAAGGCAGAGACATCCGGGATCACTCAGCCTGGAGAAGAGGCAAGTCTCAGTGCATAGAAATACCTGAGAGAAGGTGCAAGGACGAGTGAGAGGTTTTCAGGGGTGCCAGTGACAGGACCAGAGGCCAGGGGTGCAGACTGAACCAGGAGATTTTTGTCCAAACATCAGGAAACGCTTTGCTGTGAGGGTGACTGAGCACTGGCCCAGGCTGTCCAGGGAGGGTGTGGAGGTTTCAAGCTTGGCAATATTCAGAAGCATTTTGGACGTGGTCCTGCACAGCCAGCTTTAGTTGGCCCTGCTGAGTGGAATGCTGGAACAGATGATCTCCAGAGGTCCCTGACAGCCTCAGCCAGCCTGTGATTTACATTGTTTGCATAAGCCTCTCTAGAAAACGCTAACAGATGACATTTGGTAAATAAAAAACAGATACAGCAGTGGGTTTCCTGCACAAGTTTCAAAACTAGAATTAGTTCTTATACAGCTTTTGATTTTCATACACATGGTGTAATTATTCCTAATTTTTGATCACTACAGTTGGATAAAAGATACAGGAAATGCACAAAATACTGTGATTCTCAAGGCCAATAAGAATAAGCCAACCAACCAAATAAAAATACTTGTACTATCTGTCACAAAAGGCAGAATAATACACAAGAAATTTATGTAAATGAAATTTCAGGATAGGCGTAAGAATTATTCAGACACCAAAGGACTTGATAATAGACCAACATAAACAGAAGCATCTGTCTTTCTGAAGTGCTGGCTGATTAAGAAAATTACTGCATGTGTTTAACTAAGCATTTCTACTAACCTTAGGTTAGTGGTGAGGATTAGAAGCTTTGTAATTTTTTTATAATTAAGAATTTTTAATTTCCTCTTTGTGGAAAGGCACCTCAACAACCTTTTCATTTACATGTTGGGCTTGAATATTATTTATAGATCTGGAAACTGAAATGTGTCAGTAGCTGTAACTAATGGGGAGAAGGGATAAAACAAAAACTGTAGGAGGGCTTCTTTGCCTCCCGCTGATCCACCTGCATAGAAAAGATTCTCTAAGCACCTAAATCATTGAGGTTTAGTGTCAATTGGCATTACTGAAGCAGCTATTGCGTTGTGCAGAGGGGAATATTTTTTCAGAAGACAAACTCCTTTTCTGCAGCTCTCACTGTTTTCTAGAGGAAATACAGGTGTTTGGCAATTCCTCTGAATGAAGTCACTAGATTCGTGCAAGCTTTATACAGACACAAAAAGGCATAATCTGGTCAACATTTGTAGAAGGAAGTGTGTGCTGTGTTTGGCTAGGATAGAGTTAATTTCTTCACAGTAGCTGGTATGGAGCTCGGTTTGGGGTTTGGTGTTGATAATCCAGAGATGATTTTGCTATTGCTGATCGGGGCTTACACAGAGCCAAGGCCTTTTCAGCTCCTCACCCCACCAGTGAGGAGCAGGCTGGGGGTGCACAGGGAGTTGGGGGAGACACAGCCAGGACAGCTGGCCCCGGCTGACCAAAGGGATATTCCATAACACGTGCCATGCTGAGCATATACACCTGGGGAAGAGGGAGGGAGGAAGGAAGAGGGGTGATGTTCAGTGTGGTGCTGTTCCTCTTCCCAAGTTCCCACATGATGGAGCCCTGCTCTCACGGGGGTGGCTGAACACCTGCCTGCCCATGGGAAGTGGTGAATGAATTCCTTATTTTGCTTTGTTTGGGTGCACAGCTTTTGCTTTCGCTATTAAGCTGTCTTTATCTCCACCCACAGTTTTCTCTGCTACTCTTCCAATTCCTCCCCCATCCCTGCGGGGGGAATGCATGAGCAGCTCTGTGGGGCTTAGCTGCCAACAGGGCTTAAAGCACAACAAGGAGCATCAGTGAAAGTTGAGGAGGGGAGTAAACTGCTGTAAATTACACGCACTTTCATGACTGAACTGAGCAAAGTGCTGTGAGGGTATAAGAAATAGTCCTATCCCAAAATCCACTTGCTGAGTCTGTGTTGTAATCTGTGCCTAGAAGGAAGTTACGCAGCATGTGCTACGTTATCTTTGAGAAACCCATGGTTTGCCAGGGCAGCACTGAGCATTTACTCCTTGGGAAGCATTTGCTGTTTGCTTCATGTGTGCTGCAGCCTGGCACACACGTGGGAATAGCACAAGGGACCCCAGCAGGCTGCTGCCACAGAGCAGACTGAAGGAATGCCACATTTCTCTTTTATTGTTGCTCTAGTCCAACAATGAGCAGAACAGGAAAGAGCTGGTTGACTGAATTCCAAATTTTAGCAAGCTATTCCCTTGCCATGGAATTGTCTGATATGGGTAGAAGGAACAAAAACCTGCAGAGAAATGGCTATTAATGATTTTTTTAAAAACTATGGAAGTTTTATAAACTTTTCTATTGGAAAAGACCCTTTGAGTAATGTGATTCCTCTCACTAACACTATTCCAACCAGGAAACAATAGAGAATATAGCATGTCTGTAGAGTTGGAGGACTGTAACATAGTCAGATACTTGCATTTCAGGTGTGCCATCAGAACTGATCTTGCATTCTTTCTACATGCACCTGGATGCTTCCCACAAAGCAATAAAATGAGAAAGCTTAGTCCTCAGAGACTTAATTGAGCAAACACGCTTGAGAAATTCCTTTACACCAGTTTAAAAAAAAAGTTTAAAAAAGTTTGCAAACTATGGCTTTTCCCATCTCTACTGTTTCTTGAAAAGAAGAGATCCATTAGAGCAAATCAATCTGTAAATTTCAGTGTCTTCAGTGCTTAATGTTTTTGCTTCTGTCAAGGCTGTATTTACAAGCAAGGCAACTGAAATACAATGTTAAGTCCGGGTAGAGATCCTTCCCAGGACAGTTTTCAGGAGAAAAAGAGTTACTTGCATTTCTGTAAGGTGGTTTGAAGCTTTAGAATGTTTTCCTGTTTGTTGTTCTCCTCTATAACAATTGCTAGTTTGCTTTGGTAACAGAATTTTCAATTTAACTGGCACACAGATGTGATTTGGAAGCTCCAACTCAGTACTGTCACCTCCTTAGCTGTTTAATGAACCAGCACTTCCCTCCTCTAACTTTAATGGATTACTCTAGAACAGAATGAAACTCATCCACAAAGAGCAGCAGAGACAGCAATTACTGAAAATTTCATCAAAGAACATTTTCAAAGCTCTTTTTGTGCATTTATCGAGTTGTCTGTAAAGTTGAGACATGTTTAATTTTACAGCTCTCTTTAAAAGGCTTTGCCTTATGTATCTACCTTCATATGTATGAGATGTGTGGAAGAGCACTGTGTTCATTTTAGGGCAAGGTTTATTCTCTAACCCTATGTTAAGAGGGGAAAAATAGTCAGCCTTACCATTTACAAAGGAGCAGCAGGATGGAAAATTTCTTTATTTCAACCAAATTGCCTATTCCTTTAAGAGATCAGCAATTTACTGAAACCTTGAATGACCTACTGCTTTTTTTTTTGTTTGTTTGGGATGACCCAAAAAAGAAGCAATTACTTTTTGCCGAGCTTTATTAGTTGTGCAAAAACACCAGAGTTCCTGGGCTCTGAATCTGCAATGCAGTCAGGGACTGATTTTTCCAGCCTATGCAATGGATTTTTCATATGTCTTCATGGTTCCTTGAGGCCAGAATGCATTCTTTCCTAAATTTTCTATAGTCTACAATTCCATTTTTCATCTGAGCAAGCAGCGATTTGGATTATAGGTGAATAGCTGTTGCTAATAACTCTTCAAAGTGAGAAAGTCAGCAAAGTACGTGAGTGGAAATAATGTTCCAGGAATGACTTATACGAAAAAAGAAAAGGATCAAATTCTGTCAGGAGCAATTAGTTCAAACACATCAGTGAATATTGCAGTGCCTTTTAAAAGGCAACACTCAAACTGAAAAAACAATCAATAGAAAGGGATCTTTGCTACATCTTCCCAATTCCTGTTGCCAGTAGTGTGTGTGTATTGTGCTTTGCCTTTGTATATATCTGTATGTGTTTGACTGTTAGCATGTTTATATACATATATCTGTATGCACACTATTCTCTTTCAAGTTATGCAAACATATTCTACTTAATGGTCATAATTTATAGGGAGACACCAATACTTAAACAGTTGTAGTGATATTTTCAGGTGGAATGTGTGCGGTTGCATCACATCAGTCATGCCATAAATAAATGCAAATAAAACCTTACACTATTAGATCAGATTTTAAGGTAGAGGCTTCATACAAGTTGAAGAATTAGCTTCTTTTTCACTAAAATTACAAGTTTTCATCAAACCATTTTTACGTGGCAAAATTAACTTGTGAATTTAAAGATGGATCTTCCCTGAGTGTGAGCATAAATATTGTCATAGCAACCTTTGTACTTCATTGCTTTCTGTTGCAACAATCATTTCATTAGGAACTGAAATTAATTTTAAGTAGTTTTGTTTAAAGCAGCACTCACAACTCTCACAACAAACCAAAAGGTTTTCTAAATGCTCGAGTTCTGGTTATGTTTTTCATTTTGTCTGTCTAGAACTCTGAAAGCATAGTAGTACCTTCTGCCCAAACAATGTATGACACTGAATGGTGTCTTACTCCCTGAAATAAAAATATAGAATAGAACACAGAATCTTAGTTAACAGCTAAGAAATTAAGAAGCAAATTTTTTAGAAAAGCCCCAAACATATTTGTAATATATTGAGAAAAAGGTTTTGCCACAAAGCTAATTACCTTATTTTATATGAAAATTGATTCTTGCTCTGCACCATGTTCTACATGTGGTAAAACCCTTTTTTAATTGTAAATTAACAATTGGGTGGGCAATGAGTCAAGAACTCTTGTTTTCTATTACTGAATGCCTTGGTAATTGATCAAGATGCCATTGTTTGCAACACTTTGTTTGATCTCCATTTGTGTTCTCTGGCTTAATTTGAGTTCAGAGCTTGGCATAAGAGTTACAGTATGAGAATATAATTTTACTGTTTTCACTGTATTGCAATGCAGAGTTGGCTGCACAGGCATCATGGCCATTACAGCCATGTGGGACTAGAATCAAGTAAACTAAGTTTAGTTTGCTATGTGCATGTATGCATGTGTATATGTAAACGTTCATGTTTACATAATATATAAGGTATGTCTAAATATGTATATTTTCACTATGTAAAAGTATAATTTCAACATTGTTGTCATCCCACGTCTTTTATGTCTTCCCATCTTGATTTTATATTCTTGAATTAGGCTTCTTGTCTTTAGCTGGTTTGTTGTGTCTTCTCTTGTAAAATGTGGTATTTTTGAGGATCAAAAGGTATTGCTTCCTTTCTGGACCTTTACCTGGCTGAATTTCTTAGATACCACTACTCAAAAGGAGTAACACTGTGAGCACTGTACAGTGTGTGCAATTGTGAAGATTGCTTAGACAGCAAAGCTGTGGAGTGTATTCTCTTTCACTGTCTAATGAATTCCTCATGACTATCCACAGTCATTCAAAAGAGATAATTTCCTTACTAAGATAATCTTCTTTTATGTTCCCACATTTTGGTTACAGGAGCCATTATTGTGCTTTTCATGTCTCAACCTGCTTCCACCTTTTTGAAAGGCTCTTTGATTTTGCTGCTCCCTTTTCTTAATTTTATGTGACATTCTGTACCTGAGCACTTTTGGCAATTCTTGAGCAAGCTTCCCCTGTCTGCAGAGAGTCTATTTTGGCTCATCTTACTTCCACAGTGCAGCTGGGCATGCTAGATTGAATTTTTCTGCTTCATACGTGCCAGCTGCCAGACCTTAATCTCTTTCTAAAACCAAGAATTATCAAACTCCTCAACTTTTTTCTCTCATTACAGTAGCTTGAGGCCCATATGGCAGATTTACATAGGAAGACAAAACAAAGCAATTCTGCAATTATCCTCAAAGCAAAGGCTTCTGTGTTGAATCAGTCCCATTGCACAGATTTGAGTGGAGCGGTCTCGTGTGTCTTTCTGACAAAGCAATAGATTAAAGTGGGCACCAAGAGCACTGAATTTCAATCTGCATTTCAGCTGCCTGTGTGTCCTATGGCTAGTAATTTCACCATTTGCATTTTACATTGTAAGGCCTCTAGAATGAAGACTCTTTCCCTGTCTTGCTACATTTGCAGTGCTGCTACAGTAGGCTGCAAACCTTCAGCATTTCTGCATTAGAAGTTTCCTTCATCACTGACATTGTATTTGTGAGCTGAAACACTCTTATCTGCTTCCGTGTACTATAGGACCTTGCAAACATTTATAGCTCAGCTCTTGAGTTTTCATTTACCCTGTTTTACAGTGAAAGGATTAGGGATGAGAAAGCCTTCAAGCTGAAGTTGTATAATGACTGTCCTCTGTCCCCTAGAAGGACATTGTATCCTTGATTTGAGGTGAGGCTGCAGCAAACCAAGTCCTTCTGCTGCTAAGAGATGCGAGTTGACAGATAACACTTTAAATGCATATGTTGTTATTACGCTACACTGAGTCAAGGTGGCCAAGGTGGCAGGAGTACAGAATCACTGAATTCCAATCTGGATTCCTGGGGAAACACGTTAATTGTAAAACTGCATTGCATTGTTGCTTCCTCAACAGTACACAAACTACAGATTTAGTTTTGAGGATGGCTTCTGCAACAGCAGGAAATCAGAAATATGAAGGTGTGACTAGTTCAGCACTGTTAATAGCAGTCTAATGGCAAAAGTGCTTTTTTCACCAGCAGTCTCCCTGAAGCACCTTGGAAAAATTGTATTAGTACTTTGACCTGATTAATTAATATAATGGATAAGATTTTCCCCTGGGTCTTCCTCAGTATTACTGAAAATCTGAACTAGGCATGACTCATAGATAGAACTAATGGAAAAGCCAGCAAAAAAGAGTTTTTAGTGAAACACATTTTGCTATGTGTATCAAACATTTGTCAGTGGGGAGATGAGAAGGAAAGAAAGAGTGAAAGTGAAATATATGTACAACACAGCACTTTTCTTCAAATGCTTTGTTTTCCCTCTTACTTTATTATGGCATATACCTTTGTTATTTTGATTACTGAATTATATCCAAATACTTTTCTTTCAGAATTAGGAATGCAGGCCATTAAATATGATTGTTTCCTAGCCTTCTGATTGTATATTTTCTGTGAAATCAGCCCCTGTTATCAAGGTATTGATCCTGGCAAAATCATAGGGGTGGGAGGGAGAAGTCAATAGTGATAATTGCCATCCTTGTTTTGTTGTTTCTGCTTTGCAATTCCTCCTTGGAAGTCACTCAGCAGGCCCCTTTCCAAGATCTCAGCTAATATAATGTAAAGAACAGGAAGTAGAGGAGCTAAATGACCAAATACTACTTGGTGTTGAAATTGTGAGGCTGTTTATGTGATGGTTTTCATCTTGGCCAGCTGCCATTGTTTCAGCAGTCAGTTGCATCCCCAAAATTGCACTGGTTTTTTCCACAATTCCATGTGTTATGCTGAGGTAGGATGTGACTATCCAACAGGTGCTGTCACTTACTGAGTTCATTCAGTAATGTGCCTACATATGTGAGGAACACACCATTTACTGCATTGGGCTCAAGGACAAAGGGGGCAAAATACACTGTGAGACTTGTTGGAAAACGTAATTAAAAGGCAGATTTTTCAGAACACGGTGATAAATCCTCTTAGCCAACAATTGTCAACCCTTTAAATAAGATGACAAAAGAAAATAACAATGCTTGTTTCATGTGCAAATCAGGGACAGAGGCAGCTCTGTCAGCATGAAATTTTATGAGATGGAGAATAGGCCTTCTATGATTGTGCAACTCCAGTAACCTCAATTAGAAACTTAAAATGTTTGGATTTCTTTACTAGAGAAGCATAGAAATTCTTTATTATATTTATTTATTGCAGAAATTAAATTCTCAGAATTAATGAGTGTTTTTAAAAAGTGACATTTTCTCCTTTTGGCTAGGCTCTGGTCACACTCCCCTTTTTTCCTATGGTTCTATTTTTTCCTATTTTCCATAAAATGTGATATGCCTTACTAAAGTTTCAGCACTCCTAAGCTAGCTGGTTTAAGAAAATACACGTTATCCTGACATTCTGTATAAAAAACATTCATACTTGCAGAACCATAACCATAATTTGGGTCTTGTTGCACATGCAGTTAAGAGTAAAATGTAGAAAAAACCACAAACCTCTTTATTAGCACTGTAGCATTGCTTCACCTCAGTCCCAATTGGTGCTTTTTGGGTCTTGTTGCACATGCACTTAAGAGTAAAATGTAGAAAAAAACCACAAACCTCTTTATTAGCACTGTAGCATTGCTTCACCTCAGTCCCAATTAACCTTCAGTTTATATGGAGCAGCAGGCACTGTGTCTTTGTTTGCAAGTTCTACAAGTTTTATGTGAGCTGCACCATGACCTTAGTACCTAATAAAAATATATATTTAGAAATAGACAGAAAAGTCAGAAAGGAGAAGGAACTTCAGAGCGGCAATGCTACTTGACATCACATGTCCTTTTCTCCCCTAGTTCTCCTTGTTCCCTACCTATCTAGTTGATAAATAATCTCTGTGTTGCTTGTCTCTTCTGTGAAAGGCTCATTTGTACCTGCAGCTAAGGGATGGTTTCATTTTTTTTGTATGATCCTGTGTCAGGAGTCCTTGAGATGTCTCTGTATCCTTATATTTCAATTATTTTGTGAAGTGTTGGGTATGGTTATCTTGTTTAGGACCTCGGGAGGAACAGGAGGAGCTCTTTTGACATGTGGGTAACAGCAGACAATGTTGCAAACTGTCCCCACTACCTGGATGCTGTGGAGCAAGAAAGAAATGTAGGTTAAAATGGCTGGGCTGCTGCCTCTCTCCTTCCAGTGGCCTTGGGAACACCTGGTGGATGCAGCGCTACAAGGAAAATGTGTGTCACATTCCCTGTTTTTTAAAGCAAATGTAAAATAGCTTTTTACTAGGAGCTTCTACTGGGAATAGCTTTCTTAGGGAATTTGAATGGTGAAAAGGAAACACAGCAAGTTTTACACATCTGGAAAATTAGAGAATAGGACAGGTATTTTTTCAGTTAGAATTTTGCAACTAATAATGGATTCTGTCAAAATTGCTGGTGGCTGTTGCTCTTGGAGCATGTATTGTGAAATTTCACCTTTAAAGCTGCAAACATTCTTGAATAAAAATCAAAGAGATCTGGTCCTGCACTGGTGCAGGAGCAGATGGACAGGAGACAAATGCTACCACTACAGGGTTTGCTGTTCTGAGTGGCCAGTGCTTATTGCTGGGATTGTACCTAACTGTCAGACACTTGTCTGGCTGAGTTATGCCCATAAGAAACAGGAAGATGCCTCCTTAATTTAAGGGCATTGAAAAACAGTCTTTAATAAATAAAATTGGCATAAAATATTACTGCAGCAGCCTAGACAAGGTTCAGTATAGTGCCTAAAAGTGTGTCTTCTGTAGCTTGTAAATCCTCTCTGTTATGCTGTTTAATCCATTGTGGAAGCTGGACTTTGGTGGATACTTTAGCTCACTTTATGACTAATTGCCAGTGTCCATACAGGGTGATAAACCAGTCTGCTCCTTCACCACTCAAAAACCTGCTGACAGATAGCAGCAGCAAAATGGCATCAGATGCCAAGCAAGAACTGATATCACTCAAATAAGCTAAGGCTCAAGAGATTCATGATTCACATCCAAGGTCTTTTTGTATCTTGCTTTCGTCTCTAACAAGGTGCAGGAGTCAGGCTACTGAGCTCAAATATCAAGAGCAGCAGAACAGCATGAAACTCTCCTCATCTGTTTGGTGGGCAAAAGACCTGCCCCTCCCAGATGCACCAAGGGCAACATGGAGCTACCCAGTTGATGGCAAATGCTGTGCCTCTGCAGACGTCCCTGTTTGTCAGGAAAGAAACATCCCCTTAGCATAAATTACGGTACTTGAAATCTAATTCCAGCCTAAATTGCGTTATATTGAATTGTGTGGCAGCAGGCTCATGGAGATATCTTGATATAAGCAAAAAACCCAAACAGAAAAAACCTCAGACACAAACACCCCAACAACAACAAATCCAACCCAAAACCCCCTAAAACAAACCAAAAAACCCTGAAAAAAAAGAAAAACAACTAATCAAAACCCAACAAAAGCAAGTGTCCACACTGACTGCATGCTAAAGAATGCATAGAGACAAAGCAAATCTAATTTCCCCATTGCAAGATCTAGACATTGACTTAAAAATTCTGCAGAGGATTTGATGTCTTCTATAGCAATAGTCAAGCTTCTTCTGTAAGAAAGTAGTTATTGGGATAATATTTAGGCTCACAGCATAAAAAGAACTAACAGGGCATAGAAGATATTAATAGAAAAATCCCCTCTTGCTAGTCTTCAATAATGAAGATGTGTTTAATGTTTATATTCTACAGACTAGCTATATGTAGTAAAATTTGTATTTAGATCAAAGGCTTTTGTTTAATTTGTTTTACATTAAAGGAAGATAAAGTATCTTAACTACAGCTGTTTAGGTAACTGAATATTGGAGCCGATATCTATTCAGATACTGAATATAGGAGCAGATATAAATTACTGCATTGTAGGACATCCAGTATGCTAAAAGATATATAAATAAATGAAACATAAAACCAGAAAAATAAATACATGGAAATATCTAAAGTTGCTTATGTATTTTTCATATTTCAGGGTATTTTTTTCCTGTCTAGGTTGACAGTGATTCATGTTCTTGAATCTGGATTTATTTTTATACTTATTCATATAGAATGTAACTACTGTTTTACCTGAACAGAATTTTTTTTGTCTTGCTGCATTGCAAGGATACATGGAACTATAAACACCATGTGCATATCTATTTACTGGATTTTCATCTGATTTGGAGTGGAAGATACCTTGGTTTTCTTATAAACTCAGTTTCCATTAAGAATGAAATCAGTATCATACATGGTGTACAAAGTCAGTTTTGTTAGTAGCTGTTTTCCACATGAGTTTTGTTTTGCCCCTTTCTTTTTCCTTCCAATTGACAAATCTTCATTCACACATCGTGCCTCATTCTTCTGAAAAGCCTTGCTTTAATACCTTCTGAGAAGACAGTTTATTCTGCTTTGGCCTGTTTTAGCTTGTCCCACTGTTTTTATGGTAATCTTTTCATGTCTTATAGCCTAATTGCATGGGGCTTTCCTGTTTCTATTTTTCCATCTCATATCACAAGAGTGATCTCCTAGGAGGTGCCACCTTTCCTCCAGTGCCAGTATCAGTGTCCATCCAAGCTGTGAAAGCTCTCAGGACTCCAGGGCAGCAGGTGGGTGTGTACCAAGCTATGGAGTTGATAAACCTGCCTGTTTGGGACAGTGACAGCCTTTTCAAAGGAACTGCCAACAAATGATCTGTCACAAAAGTAGCTTTCCAGACAGACCATTTTAAGCTCTCATAAGGTTCATTAGTCTGTCCACTGACTCCTAACATAAAGTTTATTCTGAGATGCAATTAAGGCCTTCATTTAAGGACTTTGTTTATTTTAATAACTCCCTCAGTTGTTTCTCTCATTCACAAGGGAACATACAACAGTTGCATCAAAGGACAGGGTGTGAGATTGCATTGTTGTGCTAACATACTGTATGAGACTGCAGCAGCTCAAGGCCACTGTGGTGCTTTTAAACTGGTTTTATGTCCCTCACAGGATAGATCTGTAAGCAAACATATTTTTGCTGTGCTGAAATTTACCACAGGAGGTGCCAGGATTACCCCTTACATTGTGTGCTAGGTGGCATTGTGGGACCATCAGGGTTATACTTCTCCTTGCACTCTGCTTTACAGGGGCATTTTGAGGTCTTGCACCTGGCTTCCTTTTTTTCTCATCCTCTTTCACCATCATCTTTTTTGCAAGGACACTTGACCTTTTGCTTGGCTCAGCCAATCTGGTTTTACTATTAATTGCCCTGTATGGAAGCATCAAACTGAATCCCACTCATTGTCTACATCTAAAGAGGAAGATGTGACGTTTCTGTAAATTCCCTCTACTTTTTATTTCTCCTCTGTGTCAAGTATGATTTATTGACTGGTCAAGATGCTATTTTAAGCATGCAGAGTACACATAATAGATGTTGGTAGCAGAGGTTATTCTCACTGCTGTAGGGGTCATGGGCACAACAAGAAGAAAAAGCAGAGCATGGTTATGACTCTGGGGCTGTTGTACATTTGGTTATGACTCTGGGGCTTTTGTACATTTGGTTCAGTGTATGGGTTATAATGACCCAAAGAGGGTGAACAAAGTTAAACCAAGGTCTCTCCAACCAGCAGAATATCGATGTGCACTTAGAGGCTGTGCACCAACCAAATTATTTCCTATGTCCTGTTAAATGTCACAATCATTAGAATGAAAACAGAGGATTAAGAGCAGTAATAATGAGGTCTGCATGTCTGTCTGCACTCTGAATAGCTCAGTGTGTCTTATTTTCCCACCTGTAGTGCTCAAGTTCAGTGCACAGAACATATACTGTGAACTGAGGAACAAAATATGGAGAAATAAGATTGCCATAGATGTCTCATATAAAAATGTACTAATTAAAATGAGAAATGGATGTAGATAGAAGGTCAGCATTGTTTCCTTGGTCTCAAAAGCAAGGAGAATTGCTCAGAGCAGGTACCCCGAATTGGAACTGAACCCTGTAGAGAGTACTGTGAACTGGAAAGATACCAGCACAATCTAAGTTGACAGGGTGGGTCATGAACACATGCCCTGTAAAGGGGATAGAGAATTCTTCTTTGGTCACTATTTTTTCCATCAGATTTTTTCCCAGTTATGCCATGTCATGAGCTGGTGGGCAGGGACTGTATCTGTTACTGGGAGACAGGCTCATAAAAATCACATTGTCTCAAACTGAAAATAATTAGAGACTTTAATACAGCCTAAAAACCCCCAAACCCACAAAGTAATATTTGAATCTTTTCTGGACTCTGGTGACTGATAAAAAAAGTGGTGTTTTGAGTTTCATGGTTAAGGAAATAATAATTGAATGTGGCTTCTTAAACCATTCTAATTTTTCTTTTTTGTCAGCTAGCAAGAAATAATCTAAATTACATTTAGATGTTGTAACACACAAACTGTTTTTTAAATCAATGGATTTGGTTTTGATATTCTTTTAAAAATTGACATAATTTTTTAGATATTCATGACACTTTTTCTTATGGGAGAAGACTTGCTACATATTAACTTTTTTTTTTTTTTTGAGCAGTGGGTAAAATGGAATATAGGCTTGGCAAGCATTTCTTCAAGCTGGCATATGTTGAGCAGAGGATGCCAAGGTACAAGTAGCCAAATTAATTATTATTGCTTCCAGGACACTGTTGGAAACATTTTTTGTCCATGCTTTTATGCTGACTTTTCCATAACCATTCCCTCACTCCTGTCATGGGAAGACACTTCAACCTTTTCTTGCTAAGCAAAGAAGGATGCATAAAGAGAAAAGTAAAGCAAGACTGTGCCCAGAATTTTACATTTGGCATCAGCTTTTGACATCTTCTGGAGTGTATGGAGCCAATGAATCACAGTGCAGTCAGTCAAGCAGTCAAAACAGGACTTTGAACTTTTCCTGAGATGGAATCAGTAGCAAAAGCTCACATTAAAGGTGTTGGAGAAATCTATTTCAATAGCTAAAATTTTTTGGTCTCCTGAAACTCAGTGCTGAATTAACATTTGTGTAATGATTGGAATTTAATTGTACTGGTTATTTTCTATAACAGACGGGTTTGAATTCTTAATCATTCAATTATTGAGTTAAACAGTATAGTCCAGGATGAGGTGTTCAATGATGACAAGACAATCATCAGTAAAGCAGACTCTGCTCTGAGTTTTCCCCACCATAAAACCACAGTGATTTAACAGCATAGGCCTTTGCAGAAGATACAAAATAATTGCCCATTACCAGGTCTGGTACTTGAAGGCAAACAGATTTTCTGCCTTCTCTGACTTTCCCTCAATGAAAATAAAAACAAAACCAAAAAACCAACCCAAAGCAAACTAACGCCCAACAAACAGAAAATGCAACAGAAAACTCAAAGCCTACCTAATTTATTTGGAAAACAAGTAACTCAACAACTAGATTTTCAGAAATGCCGGATCTGCAAAATAACCTCTTTTCTTGGTCTCATTTTTATCATTTGCAGCAGATTTTAGCCATTTGTTTTCCTGAATATGATTCAAAAATATTCAACAATATTTCAGCAACTCAAGTTTAAATGTTTTTTTAATGTGCTATTAATTTTGCTTTTAATTACTTTAAAGGAAATGCTTGGGTTCAATGATCCTGATATCAAAATAAATTCAAAAAGTAGTTCTTCTAAATGCTTATCCAATTTATTTCTGCTCAGACTTTGGGAGTGAACCATTTTAAGATGCTGGTTTGATCCTTTCTGTGATCTGACACTTTCTCTAACAAAATCGAGACTTCAGATTTTTCTGTTCTTTACTAAGGATTGTCATCTCCTAATGAGTTTTGGTCACAGCTATTTGGAGATTAAAGACTTCTCATGCAGTTTCTCAGTATTGAGTGAATTAGTTTGCTGCTAGATTTTTTTTTCTTTTGTTTCTAGACTTTAATTGGTACCATATCTAAAGGTGGGCAGTGACTGCATTTCCTATAGTGCCACTTCAACCTCACTCCCAAGTTTGCATGTAGTTATGTTTTAAATCGATTTGATGTGTCTATAAGTTTACACTGCTTTCTTTCATCCTCTTCTGTGTGCTATGATGGAATTAGGCTCTTTCATTTGAGATAAAATCAAAAGTAAATACCTTCCTCTATGCATTTTTGAAATTTGAGTTGCCAAAACCTCTCTCCAGGCCTTTATTAGATTTGGCTTTGTGCATTTGAGAGGTGCTAAACTTGGATTTAAATGGATTCATTTAGGTGATGTGTTTAAACAAATGTTGTGCCTTAATGTCATTTTAGATTAGCAGCTTGCTTGTGGGATGGGTTGTGGAGGAAGTACACGGTAGTGACAGCTGAGAAATGCTTCTGCCTTGGGGCACATTGCAGTCTTACAGTTCCTGTGACTCAATGGCCAAGGCACAGCTCTTACTATGAGATCTACCTTAACTTCTCAAGAAATTAAATACTGGATTGTGATGTGGATCATTATGCTGGCTTCTGATATTTACGTTTGCAGAAAATTGTCTTATCTGAGTTTGTTGCGTTTTGGGGGGTTCTGTGGGTTTGGGATTTTTCTTGTTTACTTCCACATGACAATCTTTCTCTGCTTTCTGTGGGCAGTCAGCAATGAGAAGAAAGACTGTTGCAGTAGCTTGTGTTTTACAACTTGCTTTCCCTTGCATCTCTAATATTTTTCTAAGATTTTACTCTTCTAGTTTCTGGTAATACTGATCTCATAATAAATTTAGGAAGTGTTGAATCTTAGGAATTAGGTTATGTGACTAATTCAGGATTTCGTTCCCTCTCACATAGACTTTGGTCAGTCATAATTTCTTATCTCTCTAAGCTTTTTCCCAGCTGATTCTGCGATTTAAAATAATAATCTTGTGGTAAGAGGCCCACAAGTGCCTAATTAGTCCACATGTGAGAAGAGCATTCCATTGATAATGAAATATGTCAGCTTAAAGCAGTAGGTGTGACTTAAACATATTAAGCCACCAGGAAGTCATTTGAGCTGCCTACTGTACATGAAAGGAGTGCAAAGAAATCATTCCTTCAGACCACTCCAGTTCTTTGATTGTTATTTCTCTTGGTTCTTCTGTCAAACATATTCCTGCTTGCCTACATCAGCAGTTCCTGAGGTCAGCAACATGTCAATTTGTCCTAGTTAGCAGTTTAAGGTTTCCTGATCTGTTTCTGTAAATCTGTTTCTGTAAATTTATTCTCCTTTTATTTAACAGAGGACACAGATATGTGAATATGATGCATTTTCTACAAATATGGTATTGCCCTGGAGATGTGGTCACATGCAACTTTCTGGCCTTCTGTCTAGGGAAAAAAAAAAGTGAAGCAAATACCTAATAGATAATAAAGTTAATATAATAAAGTTAATAAAGTTGCCTTGGTCTGATATAGACCCAAAGTGAGATAATGTGATTCACTTAAGGTAGGGAAATACCAACATAAATCACATAACAGAAGTATATGTTATCATTTCTAAGACATTTTTATAATTGCTGCACTGATGTAGCACTGTAGGAATGAGTTTAAGGTCTGTTTCTTTCGTTGCACACTTTCATCTCAGTGTGCAAATCAGATTTGTGCTCAATGAGACACCAACACACTGAAATTCATAGAACTGCAAAAACTTCACTCTTAGGAGAGAAGCCAAGAGAGATGAAATCCAGCCTCCTGCTCAGCATGTGTCCAGTTCCTGATGCTCAGGGCCCTTGCCGAGTGAAGTTTTGACTAGCTCCAGGGATTTTAGGGTAGGTTATTCAGCATTGTTGGGGTTTTGGGAGAGAATTTCTCTGAAAAACTAAACCTGCAGTGTGAGAGCTCCATAATCATTCTCTGTACCAAGTCTGCTCAAAAGTAAACCATAAGGAAATTATTTTTTCCTTAGAAATTAAGCTGATGTTACTACAGTGTTGTTACACTGCTGGGCATCCAGGGTTCAGCAGTGGAGAAGCTGTTACACCTGGATTCCTTTTTGGGCTCAGAGAAAAGAGTGAATGTTTGCTGAGGTGCTGTGAGAAGCACTGTCACCACCATGTGCAGTGAGCACAGTGGGACAGAGCAGAGCCTGAGGCTCGGTGCTCCCTGGGGCCACATCTCCTTTGGAACCCTGCAGGAGAGTCGCCCTCCTGGCTGCCAGGTCTGTGCCCACATGGTTCACATTCAGGCATTTCCATCTTTACACCTCACACTAGAGTCACACCACGGATTGCACAGTTTAGCTGGCAGAAAGCAGTCCTATGTCACAGCAAACTTAATAATATGGCAAGTGGTTGATTTCTACTGACATAATTATTTTTTACCTGATTTTGCTGGTGCACAATTCTAGCTTTTTAAAAGTTTATCTCAATATGCTGTTGATTTTTCACCTCTTGAACCTGCATTGCTTTCTATTTATGACATGAAAATTAGTTGCCATGGAAATGATTGCAGAAGATCTCTTAAACAGGGGACTTAAAAAAGATTGCATATATCAGCAGATGGGCTTAGCAGTGTGCAAGGAAGAAATATCACCTAAAATCTAAGGTGCAAGGGGCAGGTTTTTTTTCTTTTTTAAACTGTCTAGATTTTCATTTGTCTCACAGCATCATCTTAAACCATTGCTGATTTCCTAGAGCACTATTTGCCTGTGGGTGTTTACCTGACATCCTGATTTACATGAAAGCATATCCTTCTATCTGTGGTGACTGAGTACCAACTTGAGTGAGACACAGAGTGGAATAGCTGCAGCAGGGAAGCAAAACCTGCAGGGGGGACAGGTGTAAGAGCAGAGGTTCAGAGGATCCCTTTGCTGGCCCAAAATATGATGTAACAGTGTAGCCCACCTTCCCCAAATTCTGTGCAGTGAGAGCATCTGCCTGATGAGCACAATGACAACAGCCTGGAGGGCAAATTCTGCTTAGCTATATTTGCAATGTTTTCTTGTCTTCATAAGGATATGACCTGAGATGTTTGTAGGCTAATTGTTTTGACTGGGATAAGAAGGAGATATAATTAATTCGTGGTGGGACTGTCAGGCTTTCACTGGCATAGCTTTCATTCACAGCATTGGCACAAATATTCTCCTAGATTCATGGGAAAAATCAAATGCATTTTTCATTGTGGAGGATTATAGCCTTTCTATCCACATATCTATATCCACAGTGATGGGAAGCTGACAGTCTCTTTGCACATGATGTTAGGGAGAATGCTCAGTAGATTCAGCTCTTGTGATAAGGACAATTTCAGGGAAAAGTCAGCTAAGTTTCATGTAATGTAGGGGACAATATTTAGATATGTAATTTTTTTGCCTAGGTATAGTACTAGTCTGGACATTTTAAAAGGCTATTTACAGATGCCTATTTTGTTTGTCCCTGTAGAGAAAAAAAAGAGAATTAGATCTGCTTGTTTGCACAGTGAAAATATTTAAAGGTACAATCACCTCTTGCTAGTACTCAGAACATTAGTCCTCTGCAAGGGATCACATGCAGCCTGGCCTGAGTTCTTATTAGGACCAAACCCTGTTTCACCATGTCTTTGGAATAGGGGTTTGACCCTTTCTTGTGCATTTATGACCTGCAGTGATCACAGCAAAACTTCATAGAATGTCCCAGGTGGAAGAATTTGGCTGCACCCATAACCTGGGAGGATGGGCTTTAGAGAATATGCTGCACTATCCCATCCTGTCATGATGGGGCGTTGGCTTTTGCTAGCAAAATATAATACCTCAAAAAGGTATTATATTATATAAATATAATACCTCAAAAAGCTTCACTTGTAGTCACTGGAATAAAGTATTAAAGAAAAAAGCGCAATATTTAGTTCAGACCATTCTTTTGTTTGATTTCTATGAATATTTTAGTGTATAAAAATATCTATACAGAGCATTAGATTTATATACATGAAGAATATTTTCCAAAATCACATTATGAATTTATACAGATGTCTTTAATCAGAAGACAGAAATTTTAATGATTATGCATATAAGTATATAAAAAGTACAATGCAGAAAAAAATCCAAGTTAAATGGCAATGCTTGATTTTTGTTTTATGTACTCAAGATGAAGGGCTCATCAATAACCCCATAATGGAAGATTATTGTAGCAGTGGGTCTTCAAATAATTAAATTATGATGTATTAGAATATTTTAAACTGCTTAAGGCCAACTACAAATAGAAAAATAATTTGATGCAAATTACTTGTTCTAGCTGGGGACTTCCACAGCACTGGTCAATGTCATCAGAGTTTAAGGGACATCTCATTCTTAGCAGCCATTTCTCTAAATTTAGAGTGAACTTGGGCCCATCTGCCACATCTCCATCTCTATTTCCTAGGAGCATTCCTAGTCTCATGCAGGGAAATTTTTTGAAATGCTTCTTTAAAATATTTCTGACTAATCTCTCAGTTGCTTTCTTTCTTCATAAGCATCTGTGTAATATATGGAAATAATTTCTTTCACTGCATAGGTAATTTTTTTAATGCTGATATTTTAAACATCATCAATTTTTCATTATTATCCAAACATATACTATATGAATCTAGGGTGTTTAAATATCTTGTATTCAAAGCCTTATGTTTTCTATGTGTTTTTTTTCTTAACTACATACATGTGGTTTTCAAAAGAAGCATAAAGGTGTGAAGTTTGTCTTGTAATTTTTTAACCTAGTGCTGATATTTTTGTGCAGAGTTAAAAGCAGTTCTTAAATAGAAAGACTCCACAGACATCTGTACTTAATTATGCAAGTAGAGTATCACAGAAATCACAAGATTCATAGTGACTTCATTGTTTTTATCTTATTTATGTGCCTTCTAACTCTCTTTGAACTGTAGAAGAGGTTTCCTTCTGGTGTCAGCAACTAGCAGTCACAACTGCAGTGATGGATTTGTAGACATCTGAATCCCTGAGCTGTGGGGTTCTACTTTAGCATGGAAAAACTGAAGATTTTGCATTCAGCAGTCTTAGAGGTCTTGTCCAAGCTAAATAATCAATATCTTGTTGGAACACGTGGAGTGTGTATGAGGTTTGTGTTGCTGCTCCATGACTACATTCCTTCCTGGAGTGGTGACTTGCACCATGCTCCTGAATGATGCCCCACAGCTGTCACTGCCATCACCTGATGCAAACACACAGAATTCAGTATTTTTTGTCTGTGGGGCAATATTGAGGTGAATGTATAGTACCCTGCAGGACTGAGTGTTAAATGCTTCTCAGCTCTCAGCTGTGAGAAGGGCTTCTAATTTAGTGGAGGGGAATTCAGTACCTTTCCACTTTGTAAAATGAAAAAAAGATTTCTAGGCCTAATTAAAGATGATTTTTAGGTCTAAAAAGGTAGAAAAAAGTCTCAACAACCACAAACAGGAGCTCACCATTGTAGTTGGAGGCTATTTATTTAAAAAAACAACCAAGACCATAGACAATGTGGTTAACACAACCCACAGTATATATGCTTACTTGTCTGTTCTCTTGCATGACAGTAACACAATACCCTAAACAAGAGAGCATGTTATGAGACAGCTTTTCATAGGAGAAAGCTTTTTGCAAACAAAGATGGGCATTTCTGATTGAGGTGTTTTGTGTTACTTTACATCATGCAGCATCTAGTCTTCATGCTTCCCTGTTGCCAGCAAGGGTGTTGCTGTCCCTCTTCATTAGAGAGCACCTCACAGCGTGAGCTTTCTGTGTCCTCCCTTGCTTAAATGGTCAGCTGGCACCTCCACAGCAAAACCCAGCCAGGAGAGGTTTTTAACTTAACCTTTTTTAATTGATGTCTGAACTCCCTGGTAAATGACATATCTGAGCACTGAATTTTCAGCTTTTGGTTTTATCCTTAAGTACATTTGATTTAAATTTGCTTAGATTACAAACCATCATATCTACCATTTGGATATCATCCTATTTCCAGGATTTCTCCAGGCTGAAGTAGGCATCATTGTCTTCTGGGTATTGGCTACAGCTAACTGTGCCTGGCAGTACTTTCAGCCCTAACAGGTTGCATAAATCCAGCCTTGGACAGTCCACTCACAGCAGCTGGCTGTGAGTCCTGTGGATTTATTTGGAGAGTCAGGTACCAATGAAGGAGAAACTTTTTCTTCTGAAGCATTTCAAGGCTTATAAAACTTCCGCTGGTGCAGAAGAAGAATGGAAACATTTTCTGTGGTTTTCTCTAAGGGCAGGTAACTAAGATGCAATAATAATCAGTTAGAAATTTATTCAGACCTCTTGCTGGGAGGTGATTCCTACCCTCTTACTAAAGGTCTCTGATTGATGCGCTGTTTTTCAGCACGGCCAGTCGTACTTTGCAATTGCCATTTTTGCTCCATTTGCAAGAGAGGGATTTGTCCATCCTGACTCCAAAGCAAAACTAGAAAGAAGGTCAGCAGTTATCCTAGTTATGCAAGCTGTAGCCTGATGAAGAGGAGGACAGGCTGCCATTTAAAAGGCTCTTGTGTGGTACACGACCCAGCATTTGTTGCTAGTGTAGCCAGACACTTCCCATCCACAGCCTGCCTCTGTATTCCTCTGTTAGCCTCTTGCATTCAGGGAGATTTACTCTTCCATCTCCCAGCAAAGCTTTTGCTTTGGTGTTCAGCATCCTTTATACAAACTTTCCCAGCTTTTCCACCACTTGGTTTGGCTGCCACTATTTGTCTTTGCCCTGGCATACCTGAGAAGCACTTGCTGTCACACCAGCTGAAAGGCATTTGAAGTTGTTCCTGCTGTTTTCTGCTGTGTTGCTGTTTCTGAGCTGCACACAAGCCTGATTATACGGTAACTTGAACCTAATCTCAGGCAGTAATGATGTTTGCTGGGCTGATGGATTGGGCTTGGGCATTAAACATGTATTAGGATCATGGCTTGAATGAGAAGCAACAAGGCTACCAAACTAAAAAACCTCAGTACCCTGCAAACATAATATAAGCCTTACAGACATAATGAAAATGAAAGTTAGCACGTGAATTTTTTTCAATGGCATATTTATTGTAGTGATTTTGCATAAAACTTCAGTCTATTTCTCAAAATAGCAAAGGAAATTATTTTGTATTTGATTTCTTTATTTACTTACATTTGATGCTATTAAGCAAGTATTTTATAAAATGCTTTCACACCAAATTTTAAAAATTCAAAGATGATACATCTAAAAATCAAGAGCTCAGTAGAAATCAGTCAGCTTTCAGTACTCAGGTAGAACATTCTTCACAGAAAGGGTGATAAGATATGGGAATGGGCTGCCCAGGAAGGGGGTGGAGTCACCATTTCTGAGGTGTTTAAAAGAAGAACTGGCTGTGGCACTCAGTGCCATGGTGATATTAGAGGTCTTTTCCAACATAATTGATGGTGTGATTCTGTGAATCTCAACCACTTGAAGCATGAGACTCACTAAACCAGTAAACCCTGTCTCTGTTATGACATAGCAAACGTGTAAAGCAGAACAGCACTAAAAGGTGTTTCACAGTCCACAAGTGTGTGATATAACTCTGATAGCGTGTGCTTCAAAGACAAGTGAAAATGTAGACTAAAATCCCAAGAATTTAAGTTCAGAATCTGGAAATGAGTAGGAGCTTACTATTAATGATCTTGGAAGCCTTAACGGGAGTGTGTTAATTGATAATGGTTTTGACAATTAAAAGACTGTAGATAGCTGCTTTATCTAGCATCTAGTGTTTTAGTTTTGTTTGTAAGTTGTTAATATTTCATAAGCCTCCATAAGTGTCAGTGAGATTTAGAAACTGGGCTACTAAATCACGAAAATTGTGAAAATGTGATTTAAAAAAAAGCTGAACAGTGCTGTGCTTGGACTGGTTAAAATCTTCTATGTCATGAATGTTTGTCCTATAAACTGAATCATGTTATCTCCTTGCTTTGTGAAATCTAGGGATACCTTTCCTGCTTTTAAATACAGTGGGATCAGGATGTGAGCCTGTGATGTTCCTGGGGCTGGCCCAATACTTGCTGCTTGATTATTTAAAAAAAAAAAAAAGGATCATTTAAATAATGAATTACAAATAATAGAATTTTTAAGGCTAACAGAATATTCCATCCTCAGGATTTCACAATGTATGAAAATACAGGAAATTAAATTCCACATTTACTGCCATGTAATCCAGCTGGGGAGGAGGGTAGAGGGAAGGGAGGGCAGGCAGCTCAGTGATCAGCAGGAATTGACAGTGAGCATGGATGCTCATGGAGAAGGTTTGTTGCTTTGTTTTTGTCTTGATGCCAAAGGTGCTACCACAGTTGTGTGAGGTAATGACTTCTGCTGAATTCCTGGAGGAAGCCCTGTTAAAAATACAGCAACTTACACAGAAAGTGGTGTGTAGCCCTACCACACTGACCCCCATACCTCACCCAGCAGAAATATACTTTGGCTTCTGTGTATCAAGATACAGGCAAGCCAGGAAGCTGACATTTATTTGTTTGGGGTTTGCTCATTCTGGGGTGGGATTTTTTTTATTTGATTGTGGTTTTTTCGGTTGTGTTTTTGTTTTGGTCAGATTGCTTTTTGGTTTTTGGGAGTTTTTTTTGAGGTGAGAAAATGCATTGTGGTTGCTTTCCTCTGTTTTCATATTGTGTGCTAATGCCATCTGTCCTAGTGACCCTCAAAGCACTCATAGAAGATATGACTTTCTAGGCCAGTCTCCCCTCACCCTGCCACAATCTGTCTGCAGGGGTGAGAAAGCAATTCATTCTCTCTTCCTGTTCTGACTGGTCAGAGCTCTTGACAAGATGTCAATGCCTGCTGTGATAGCTGTTCTTAGCCTTTTTTTGTGATTTGAATACCTTACTTGGAAAAGAGCCCTGAGCTTGTTGAAATAACTCCACAGAGATTCTGAGAGAGCTTTGAGATTTTAAGACCAATCAGTAAACTGCACTGGCTTTGAAATACAGCCTTTTTTATTCATTTACCTCTAGTCAATTCAAGCTGTGGTGTCCTTGCATCTCTGCTACTGTTCAGCTGTATTTTGGGTTTGTTTCAGTGCTTTCACAGGGCAGATAGCTCACTCTGAAACAGTCAACAATAAATGCCCATGGAGTTCAATAGCATGATATAAAAGGAATAATGTATCTACTGCTTCCTTTGAATTCTTATAAAAGCAAACAAACAAATAAAATAGTACAAGCTCTTTGCTGAGCAAGCTGTTGAAGAGGACAGCAATGCATTCTGTGCTATGTGGAGAAGGAGTTATCAGCCCTGATACCTGTACTCTGTATATTCATTATTATGCTTTCACCTTCTTCCCCCCTACCAGAAATGTGATGATAATATCTAGAAGTTTGAAGTTTAGCCAAATTTCAGTGACTCCAGTGGGGTTTCTTCCTTTCTGCATCACTGGATGACAAGGGAATGAGAAATCTTTGACCAAATTCCTGCTCCTCTAGTCTAGGATGGCAACTCCAAGAGTTGTCCTCAGCAGTCTCTATCCTTGTTAGGTATTTCCTTGCTCTATGAAGGATTATTCTATGAGCAGAGGAGCTACAGAGTTCAAAATGAATACAGCTAATTATAGTTTGAACACTTCAGCCATTCTAGAGAAATCTGGGAAGGGAGTACAGCTGGGAAAAATTGCTGCGAATATGTATGAGTGGTTAAAAGGATGACAGTGATTTCATGGGCCACTTATTGTATCAGATGCATCTCTCAACACAAGGTAAGGGGGAATTACTCAAAATATCCTAAGCTGGATGAGCTATGATGTAGACTCTCTAATTCTTTATGCTGTACGAACATAATGTGTGCTTTGGGATCTCCAGTAAATAGCATGCTTCCTATATTCTTAAAATGTAGTGATGTAGGCCCTATGGAGGATATTCCAACAGGCTCAGCTATTTCTCTTCTGAGTTCCACAGTACTGCTTGGCTGGACTGCAACATGAGTAGATGAATTATGGAAACAGAATATTTTTTATTTTCTTCTCCTATTAATAAGACTACATTAAAATCTCCCTCAGGAAAAAAAAAAAGAATATTTTTTCTCGAATAATTTTTCCTGAACATAACTTTATGAAGGTGACTCATTTTAAAATTCTCCATTATTTAGGGACCCATGGTATCTGTACCGCCTGTTGGTAATGTCCATTAAGCAGCAGCAGAAATGCATTTCTTTCCTTGGTTAGACACTCCAATGAGTTCAATTCTGCGGGAAGAAATGTCTTTTACTCTAAATATTTTTTTTTTGTTCCCAGTCTAAATGCATTATGCAAATAATTCACTTCATAAAAAGATAACAAATGTTTGTGTTTTGGTTTGGATTTTTTCAGACAGCTCTGAACATGATAGTTCAGGAAGCCAGTGTAATTTTAAGAGCTTAAGAAGAAGCAGCTACAGTATAATAGGATCTGGGTTTTATGCAAATAAAACCATTATGACCATTACTGGAGCATAACAAAGTAGAGAGACCTCTGCACTTATGGGCAATATGACAAGTGCTTTATTTATGATAACTCTTACAATGTTCTCTTGGCATTTCTTACAGTTCCATGTGGTGTCCAAAAGGCAGAGTTTTATGTTGTTGAAAAGAACTCTCAGTACATTTAACAAATTACTTTGTGCAAAACAAATGTTCTCAGTTTTTGTTTTGCTGCCTTTTAGCCCTTCAGCAGTTCAGTATAGTCTTGACACTACAAAGGATTGTACTTCAATTTATATGGTTAATCCAACATAAACCTGGAAGGTGGGAAAGGTCTTCAGCTGTATGATTAAACAGCTCCCAAGTGTTACAGGTTCAGTGTGTGAGAGTCAACAAAAACCACCTTGCCACAGGTTGTACTGCAGAGTGTTCCATTTATTCTCCTACTGCACCAGGCAGTGGAGTATGTAAGCTTTCTAAAGGTCTGCTCAGATGCCCCAATGATCTGAACATCTTGGTCTTTATGCCCGTTTGTCATTTTATCACTCAGGTGTTTGCATTCTATAGATAGTGTCCTAAGGCATAGAAAAACCACATGACTTCCTAACCTTGCAAAAGGGCAGTTATGACCCTTGGCTCTGGAAAGCCAAGGGAATATTTTGATCATCCTTCATTTCCAGAAAGTCTGGCTTTAAGTTTGTGTGTGCAGTGACACTGTGATTTTGATAATTCAGTTCCTTCCAATTATACTACGGAAAAGGCCAAACAGCTTTGGGCTAAGGCGTGCCTGAAGTTCATTCTTAAACATACAGTATCTAATGAGATGGTGCTTTCCATGAGTACCTTAATAACAACTAAATCTCTGAACAGTACTCTTACCTGCCTCTAAACATGAGAGGGTCTAGGTTCACTTCCATGGGAAAATTGTTGCAACTACTAGTGTATATTAATATTTTTTTCTTTAGACTTTATTATGCATTATTTGCTCTCTCCCATATCACTCTTTACTCTTCTGTCTCCATAGACATTGTGTTTCAGTGCATTGGCATGGCAGTGACCAGCAAAGGGACTCTTCTGTGCTACTGCAGTTCTTAAAGCTTTGTCATAAAAATTATTATTAATTTGGTTTTTGAAAAGGAAAATGCCCATCCATGTCAGTTAGTGGAAGCTTACAGCACAGAGTGAGGAACTGGTAGCTAAAGATACCTTGTTTCTCTGTGGTGATTTTGTTGCTGTATCAAAGGTTGTAAAGAATAAATGCCTGGACTTGAGGGAATGCACACCCTGAAACCTTCACACTTCTGTTCACAATATTATTTTCTCTGTTAGAAAATAAAAAGTAGGCAAACCTACTTTCTTTTGTTTCCCAGTCTTCCCAAGTAAGTCCCACTCACCATAGCCAGCAGCAGCAGAAGAGAGAGAAAATTGTTGATGTGGTGTAGCAAAATGAACAGAACAGATAATATACAATGTTCTTATGCATAGCCAGGTTATTGTGCTGTAGCCTTGGAAAAAGGAATAGTCCAGCTCTGCTTCTGCCATCCACAGAGGAAGTATCAGTTTACACATTTATGAACTAATCACAGTAATTTCTATTGTAAATCTACTTAACCTTGGCTTAGCTCTAGAAGTCAAAGCTTATTCTCTGCTCAGTGCTGGGGTTGCTCTTCTGGTCATTGTTCCTGGGTGGGGCTGTTGGCAAGAGAAGGCAAACATGCTTTTCAGAAACTGAAGAACTACTGGGCCAGTGGTGCTTTAGCACAGAGCGCCTGTTGGGTGCAACTTCCCCGTCTGGAATACCCTTAACTAACATCAGCCAACAGTTCAGACTGCAATGCCTTTTGCTTCAGGTTTTATGTGCAATACATAAAAATGTGACAACAGCTCCTTGAAGGCATTGTGCAGCACCTGCCAGCTGACCTGTCTCCTTATTCACCAGTGGGAGGGATTTGACTGCAATAGCTTTATAAACTGCTTTAAAAATAAAAATCTCCCATGATTTTATTTATTTTTGTTGACCTAAGTGCAAGGCAACTGTAGAAATTTGTGGGAAAAGTACTTCAAGGGGCATAGTCGACAAGCTACCATCTTTTATGTGTGGGGTAGGACACCCACTAAGCAACGGGCATCATCAAGCAGCCTTCATGCAAATATGTGAATGCCGCTAAATGGCCCTTGTGAGCTCAATATAGTTTCCGTCAGTGAAAAATGCTGTAAGCAGAAGTACTTAGGCATAGCCTTACTACTGCAGTAAGCAGAAATCCGGATACTGTTTGTAATTAAAGACAGCAAGGTTAGTGGAATGGGCAGATTATGCTGGCAAATGTTAGGATATGTAAGATGCATTCTGCTATTCCACATGACCTGGTAGGGCAAGACAAACATGTTTAGCCTCACAGAGCAGCTTATGAAAAAGAAGAAAAACAAAACTATTTGTAATCAAATGTATACAAATTTATTTATGGAACCATCAGCTTTCGATACAAACTCAAAACCAGTCAAGGCATTTGTACTTAGAAAATCAATCCAGAATACTCAAAGTCTGCTTCATATTTCATAAGTTGTTTTTCATATGTTTCAGTAACCTAGTTTAATACTTCACTGACTTGCATCTCAAAAGCTTTGTGTCCAAATCTTGGCATTGAAAGAACTTTGCTGCACAATGAACCAGGAGACAGGAAACTTGTCTTTAAAGTCACCTGTTCATGTAGGAGGCGGCATGGGATTGCCACCTAGAGGCTGGTTTACTTTTGTTAATTAAATAGTGATTCCCTAGGTTAGAGAACTGTGCCATCAATAGCAATTTCAGCCGAAAGCTACACATGCTGTAGAGGAAGGGCCCATCTTGTTCTTTTGCTGAGTCACTCATGAGGGGAAGTCCTCTGCTGGCCAGCTGCATTCTGGGCTCTATCTAAAAATCATTTCACTATTGCTGCATTTCCAGTCTCAGCACTGGACTTCAAAGGAATGATCTTGACACTTTTATGAGGATACACTCAAAAAGTGCTGAAAAGAGTCTTAAAGAATCAACCAATGAAGTCAGCGTCTGGTCCACTTGGATTCCATACGTTTGTTTTTACAGAATCATAAGTGGTACTTGTCCTGTAAATTAATGACTATTAGTAGCTTTTTTGGAGGTTGTGTTGCTTTGGTTCCTTTAAAACATCATCCAACCAGTACAAGGAACATGGGGAGAGCAAAACTGCTAGAGTGTATCAATAGGAACTATTATTTTCTTAGAAACACTGTAGCCATGAACTCCATAATGTGTGAGGGAAATGGTTTTGGTTGTTGAGGGATTAACTCAATTGAGGATAGGAAAAGGATGGCAGACAGATGCCTGATAGTAAACAGAGTTTAAGGAGAAAATGGAATTACAGAGCTGGTTGACTCATTTACATGGCAAAGTATTGTAGTCTCTAAGACTCTGTGGATTCAGTTCTTTAAATTAACAAATGCAGACCCAGAACAGACTAATTAGCTCAAACAGGTGTCCCATGAAGTCATATAACCTGCCACTTGCAAATCCAGAGGTTCCACCTGGATCTCTGCAGGAATTCAGTGTGTCCAGTGTTGTAGTGGGAGGGAATAACCTGCCAACAGAAATCCCTGTTCCTGAGGCCACTGGGGAGGAAGGGCCTGGCTCCTTGCAGAATCCACTTCTGACTCATAGTAACACAACTGTGCACTTGTATGTTGGAGCACTGCAGAGGAAGGAAGAAGATTCAAAAGTTTTGAATTTTGGAGGAAAATATAATTAAATACTGTAATCTGGTCAGTTCTATAGTGCAGAATTTCAGAAACTGAACAGTAAAGAAAGGTTTATTTCTTTATTTTTTAAATTTGTCTCTTATGCACCGACAGTTGCTGTGGATAGAAGGCAGGAGACTAGATATAGTGGTGAAAGTAATCTCACCCCTAAAGAGCTACAGCTGTGCCAATTAGCAAGCATTAAGAACAAGCCTGCCCTTAATAGGTCAGAACAGTTGCAAATATACAAACACAATCTCTGAGTACTTTATATATATATATATACACATATGTATATAGAGTATATATATATATATCTATATATAGTAAAGGGAGTCATCACAAAACTAGGCCTGTATTAATGGAATTTTTCTAAACTATAACAAAATAATAAATTAGATTTAAAGTAGCCTCTTGACATTACCCGAGAAGGTACAGAACTTTGGCAATAAGACAGCAACAAGTTGCAAATATACAAACACAACCTCTGAATACTTTATACATATATACACACACGTATATAGAGTATATATATCTATATATAGTAAAGGGAGTCATCACAAAACTAGGCCTGTATTAATGGAATTTTTCTAAACCATAACAATAATAAATTAGATTTAAAGTAGCCTCTTGACATTACTTGTTGCTTAGAGATTATACTCTTAATTCAGACCTCGGACACTGTACCTTGGTATCTTACTTGCTCAATTGCTAGAACTGTTCTGTAAGACCAAATGATCCACTTGGGCAAAATATGAATTCTTTCTGTAACTTTCAATATATATATATGTGGTTGTGAGTGACTGACGTTCCTATGCAGCTTTCTAACACCAAAATCTGGTAGAAATTCTGGTACTTGCATCTCCCAAGTAATTCCTCTTATAGGACGATGGCTTTAGCTGCATTGTAGACTTTGTGCATACACACAAATAGGTTGGCAATAGGGTGACTATTCCTGTTAGACAGATTCCTCATCTTAAATTTCCAGGTCAATGTAAATAAACATGATTCAACCATATTGCTTAAATAAGGTAGGGTGAAATATGTTGTTGTGCTGTGTAGTTTCTTACAACAGTTTAATTGAGAATCCCCAGTGTTTTGAAACAGAGACTAAAAATTTGGCAGGAGGCTAATTTACTATCGTGGCTGTGCCTGCACCTGGCCTGATTTCAAAGATAAAAAACATCATCTCCCACATATTCAGCACAGGCTTGTCAGAATTTGCCCAAGTCCCTGAGGGTGTGTCCTTTCATGGGGACTGCGGGGGTTCTTGGAATGTCCCTGTGAGTGCTGGTCCTGCCAGCCAGGGCTGCTCCAGGCAGGACACTGGAGCAGAGGGGCAGCTGAGTGGCAGTGATGGTAATTGTGCCTTCTGCAGCTGTATGGCAGGCAGGATGTGTGGGATGGGAGCCCATCTGGATGCAGGAAGAGCACCAACCCCGTGCATTTATTCTGGGAATGGGCAGCAGCAGAAAGAAGCCAGGAGAGCTCCAAGTTTAAAACAAAGCAACACTTCCTCTCTGTCTATAGTTTTGTTTCACATGAAAAAAATACTCATCTCCCTGCTACAGCTTGCCCTCATATGCTCTTGATGTAAAAGCATCCTCTAGGAGCTGACCAATGTGTGTCTGACATAGTCTCATCTTATCAAATTGGTCTTTTTCCAATTAAATAACCAAAAACCATAAGTAAATTAAACACTCTTGGCTTTATGTGAGGTCATTTTTACTTTTATGATTGTCTAGTAAGCTTTTCATGGCAATGTAGTGGTTTCATTGCAACTGCATTGTTTTGCTCTGAGCTGACATTGTACTCATAAAACCATACTTCTATGAACTGACAACAGAAGGAGGTTTTTGGTTTTATTTTGGTATGTGTGAAAGGGGTGAAAAAGTTGTAATAAAATGGCCAGTAATTTTATATTGTTTGCCTACAGTAGTACAACAAAAATACAAACCTGATGACCTGGAAATAAGTTTTCTCCCTCCTTTGAAAGATGTAAAGTTACACCTGGAGTTAGCAGTTTCTTGAAATGGCAGTCCATGTTTGTAATAAACAGGCATTAGCCCTGCAGAATAATTTTTGGGGTGTTCATTGTTACAACTATTTCTGGGAGAAATTGTCAGTTTAAGTGGCTTTCTGTAGTCATAACTGTGAGGATGTCTTGTGAGTAATGGCCACATCACCCTGCATTGCTTCAGTTAGTTTTCTCAGCTTCTCCTAGAGCAGAGAGATATGCATATGAGTGCACAGATTATTTGAAATATTTCTATTACCTTCCAATTCAGACAAGAAAATTCCTCTGTTCTGGTGGCTTTTTCTGCAGCATCCATCTCATACTAGTCCCCCATGACTTGAACTGAACAGTGCCTTGCATCCTGTAGATATATTCTGTCTATTAAATCAGCATTAGTATTTTCACCCTCAGAACCCCTACAGCAAATGTGTCTGGAGAAGATTTTGAAGGGCCAGGTGAGCTGTACTAACTGGGTCTGCTCCTCCTCTTTTATTGTCATTTTGCTGTTTTCCTACCTTCCCTGCCTTACTTGCCCAGGTGTCATTGCCAGAGCTGATCATCTCTTCATAGAGATAATAGCATACAAAATATTTCCCTCAGTCTTGACTGCTTGATGATAGCTATACAAAGAGACAAAACACCAGTGGAATATAAATGAAATTCTGTTAAAACTGAGATAATCAAACTTAAAGGTTTTGTAGAGTGCTCAGGTTTTGTGGAGGCATGAAGGCCAAGCAGGTGAAATCTGTAAATCTGTGGACTGTGACCATGTTATTTGCCTTAAGAGGACAAGCCTTGGTCTAATGCTGTCAGCCTTGCCCACTGTGTGACCCTCCAGAGCTCCTCTGATTTCTCTGGAGGCACATAGGTGGGACTGGCCAGAACAGGTACCTGTGTGAGACTTCACAATACAATCTGTATGCTATAGCTCGAGGTGGAAGAGATTAGAGAAATGCATTTTCCATCAGAGAGTCATCCCAGCCTTTTAGCATCTCTTCTGCCCTTAACAGAGACGAGTGGAGCCCAGTAAGGTAGGAAGAAGAGGCCCCAAAATAGCAGACACAGGTTTTTTTCTGTCTTTGCTCTGTTGCAATGCAATGTAACTCATTTTGCATTTCATAAAACACAGTTTGAGATTTTGAAGGTGATTTTATTTCCATCAAATGCATGAGCTCTGCTCACTTGCTTTGCTGGCTAAAAAGGGTCTTAGAAAAAAAAGCCAGAGCCTAGAGCTGCAAACTGTGTGTGAACTGACACAGCCTCACATTCTACTGTGGTTTTGTCTGTGATGTAGTACTCAGTTGTATACAGACATCAAAACATATTAAAGTCAGGAAAAAAAATAGAAAAACTGACAACTGTGGGGTTTTTTTGTCTTCCTCAGTTAGTTTATACTGCTCTCCCCAAAACTTGGATGCTGTGTTATGATGCAACTAAGAAGAAAATAATTAATCACAAAAATAATTCCTGCCACCAAAAATAGCACTGTTTTTATAATAAAACCTGCACAGAACCATTTTGTCAAAATACTGGTTTCACTGATCTTGCATCTTTAACAATCTTAATTTAAGTTTGGGATTTTGTAACTGAAAAGCATGGCAGATTAAGGGTTTTTGGGCAAAGAAACATGTTTGATTGACACTAATACATGTGATGCCATCTGATTACAGTTGTGAAATATGCTTTCAAGCCTACCCCACTATGTATTAAAGGGATGTTTTTATAGTGTGCTGCTCTGTACCAGTAAACAAAATGCTCTTTAAAGTGTCCAGGAGAGCTTTTACAATTTTTTATGTCCACAACCATAATAATTTAAATAATGTTTAGAATATTCTCTGTGAGGTCTGTGCATCAGCACTGAGCTCATACTAAGCAGCAGCCAAAACTGTATACTCTCTGCTGACAAAATTATTTTTAATGGCAGATCCTGTTAACACTACAGGGAAGATCATTGTCTTTGAAAAAATTATGAGAAGGTAGAGGAAATTATATGCTCTGAGTTAGTTTCAATGTCAGATTCTGTCGAAATCTCCCCTTTTTTTTCTCTACAGCTCTGAGATTTCTGTGTAGAACTATAAACGTTCAGGTTATGATGTTTCAAGGTTGGATTGAGACTATGATTTGACATTCAGCTACTCTGAAGTAGAGCAAACATGTGGGAGAAGCAATGCTGATCCTCTGTAAGCTTCCATGTGCAAGGTTCCTATAATCCCTGCATTCCTCTAAACCAGTTTTAATTCTGAAACTGCTTGTTTTATGTGGTGTGAAATTTGTATTGCTGAAATCAAATGGCTTGGCTCCTGATAAATAAATGGAATAGCTTAGGACACAGTATGCACCACTGATGCCACCTATGTTTCCAGATAATCTTTTCAAGCTTGGAGTATAACCTCTTTTAGGAGACTGATTTCAATTAAAAATATCCCAAGTTTTTGGTATGATTGGAATATCCATGGGACTGGTGTGACTGTAGAGGCTTGACAAGCAAAACACTCACAATTTAACAAGTGCTGTGGCTTGTTTTATTTAGATTCTGCTTTTGCTTGGGGATAAAAATAGCCCAAAAACATGGTGAAGAGTGAAAGAGTTAACTTGAGATTAATGTAAAATGGAGTAGATAGCTGGGAGTAGCTTGGTGGTATGTACATCTGAAGCTGGAAAATTAAGGTTCCAGCTGACCAGTCAAGTTAGCTATAGCTAAATAGTGTTCAACCACTGCACCAAAAACTTCACATATTGAAACCCCTTTTTTGCTGGCACTGAAGTGGTCGTGAAATTGCATCTGTGAGGAAGTGAAGATGCCACTAATTTGTAATTATTAAAAGAGTCTGAGATTGAAGAATTTCCAATTACTACTTGGATGGCATTTTATTTGGTGAACAAATAAGGGGTTTGCATCCTTTGTCAAAAAGGATTTCTCCATTAGAACTCTCTAAGGTGCAGCACACAGGGAATGCTTTGGGAAGGCAAATTTTGATTACAAAAGCTATCTCTGATAAGGATCTCAGTGGCTTGAAGACACATTACAGAATTTTCAGATCAAAGATTTATCTTGACAATGAAGAAGACTACTATTTTACTTACTAATAAGTTCTGTTTAGAGAGATACCTCCAGGAAACGTATCTTCTTGGAAAATCCTATGCATGTTGATGGCATTATTCTAAATGGAGTTCCTAGCACTATTATGGCATTCAGGACTGACTGTAAGATGCAGACAAGTGTAGCTGAGAGGAATGCAATTCCTGGCATCAGTTAATGCCTAAGAGCTTTGCCCTTGCACTGTAGCTTCTTTAATTTCTTTCTATATCACAATTATACATTTTTGGTTGTAGTAACAAGGTGATTGGGAAGCAGTGTTTTCAAACAGTCTTATGCTGAGAGAAGTTTCACCCTGTGGGACAATGTCAAGTGTGGAGTTCAGTAACAGGCTATTAACAAAATGCACAAGAAAGAGGCAACATATGAAGCTGAACATTGGCAAAGCTTTCTAAACCAAGGGAAAGTGTCCTTTTTGTGAATCTTAAAATGTAGGAATGGTGCTTTGCTCCATAAAAATGAATACTTTTGAGCTTTTAATCTTTGATATCACATAGGAAGCTTTATGAGGAAATGTGCTGCAGCCTATTTTGATAATAGTATCAATGTTTTGTGCAAACAAATACTGGTAATTATAGGAAGCATTTTCACTCCAACCACTGATACAAATATGTGTGTATTCTGCTGATTACCATTAGTGCTGAGCTCTCCCTCCTTCAATTCTTTAAATATTGTTTGATTAAGCTTGAACTTTATTGGTTTAATTTCTCCTTCCCTGGGATCCTAAGTGTTAGTTTGGAATGATTAGAATGATTTCTATTTAAAGCATGCATCTGAGAAGGGAGATGGTCAACAGCAGTGTTTCATTGCTAGAGAGATTCTCTGGCTACACCCAGAAGTGTCTTGTGTTTGTGAGCTCTATTCGTCCTGCAGGAACATTCATCAGTTTAACTGAGTTCTTTAAAAATCTCACTGACCCTGCAAATTTCTACATTACGTGTGTACCTGCACCATTTATATTTCTATAACGTTTTTTGCATTCAAAGCTGTTTCAAGCAGTTTTGCAGAGCAGTCTGTGTGTTGACTGAGAATTCAGCAGTGGTCTCTCTATGCTGCTGTACATACAGGCATGGTTCTAGAAATGTGTTGTTGCTCTACTCCATTATCTGCTGGTTGTGTTAGGTGGCCTCATTAAGCTTAAACAAAGATGAGAATTAGTTCACTGACAGTGTGGGTTAATTTTGACTTGTATCCTTTTCCAGTGCTCTGTAGTGTGGGCATTCTCTGAGTGTTGCACAGAGGCAGAGATTTGTACAAAAAATAGAGTGCTCTTAGCTGAAAACAGACTGTATTTTCTCCATACAGCGCTGTCAAAATGTATCAAATCTGTCTGGATTGACATTTTCTGAAGGAATATTTCATTTGTAGTTTTAGTGATCTGCAATTGCTACCCTCCTGATTCCTCATCCTTATTTGTTGTACTTGCATGCTAGCACTTCATTCTCACTGTTTCTCAAATTCAGACCTTGGAAAAATGTCTCCAGCTATTTCTCAGCTTAAATGCACTGTCATGCCTGTATTTCCTATCCCCTCCCCTGCCACTGATATTGCTCTGCACCATCTTTGTTTCATCTGTCCCTGCTTTCTGCCATGCTCCATGCAGGACCTTCCACGTAAGGCAAATCACAATGTTCTCTAAGCAAGGTATAAAACCTTTCTTAATCCATTAAACACTCAGTCCACAATGGCAATACCCCACACTGCTTTTTTTTGGTCTCATATGCTTGTACTTAAGATGTGCAGTGACACAGCAGGTTTTCCTCTTTCAGTACCTATAGCTTATAGAAGCATTGTGAGTGCTTTCAATGCCATAGCAAATAATTTGGGCTCCTTTGCTGAAATTGTCAAAGATGTCAAGGTCTTCTGTTTTAACATCAGTATTTTTCCAGTGGAAATTGGATTTAGATAGTCCATACAGCTGTTTATTTCCTCTAAGCTATATGGGGACACAATGACTCTTACAATCACTTGGATACATATTTTAGTACCATGAAATTCTTTAGTGGAGGTGACTTCCTGGGAGGAAAGCAACAGACAATTAATTCGTAACCCTAAGTGGTAGTGTGTCTGGGAGAACTAAAGACTAATTGAGCTAAGCCTTCACTTGACTGTTTATTTTCATAACCTAATTGTTCATTTCACAATGACTGTAAGCAATGTGATTAATATAAGCTGTGAGAGCAATCAAGCTGAAAGAAGATGGTAATGGACTACAGGAGGATATTCTTGTTCTCAATCATCTTATTTTGCTGCAGTTTTGTAAAGCTCTTCAGCTGAGCTATGGAATGCCCTGAAATTGCTTTGGTAGCCAGCAGGTATATCAGGCTCAATCTATTGACAGGCATAGTGCCATTGCTGGGAGTGTTTATAGCAATAAAATTCGAAATAGATTCTTCTATTTTGTTTGTCCTTTGGTTCTTTCCTCTGTATCATCCTATATCATCTTCAGACACAAGCAAGGTATAAATGCTCACTTGCCATTTGCAGGTCAGGTCTCATTTCTGCACAGAGAGACTCCCTCCCAGGAGACTTTCTCTCTTGCTTGTTGCGCTATTTTCCACTTTCAGAAGGAATAAAGGCCCTTTGTCTTTTGGCCTTATTTCCCCTATCACTTTAAAAAAATGTGATTCTTTTCTGTATATGAACAAGGTGAGGCTGATTGAATGAGAAGTTCTTTCATGTAGTTGCCTGCATTAGACTTTAAAATTTCAAGTCAGAATTAAACTAGATATTCACTGATGCTTTTATAAGGTATTTAAAAGTCCAGTTCTGCTGGCAGCTGGCCTAGATATAGTCACAGTATTAGATTTCTTCAGCAAACTGGAAAAGCATGACCTTGACATCTTTGCTTCTGTTAGCTTGAAATAAAGGTGGTACCAGTCACTTGCAAGTGGGAAAAAACATTATAAAGCCACATGTACTTGTTTTGAAGCAGGTAGACTTAAAAATCTCAAGAGTAAAAAGCATTTTCTTTGATTCAGTTTCTTATTTATGAACACTGTATGCTGAGAAATTCTTCTTACAATCAGCTGAAAGATCCCCACACTCATTTTTTAATTATTTTCTCCCTAAAAATAAGACATAGGCTGCATAAACACTTCATACGTGCTGCTCAAAATCAGTGCACAGCAATAATGCCAAGCTCATTCCCATTAAGATAAATAGCCCACCTGCAGAAGAAAGAAACTGTATCATCATAATTTCATTTATGCTCAGATAGTGACTGCAGAGCCTTGCTGTTAAATCAGCACAAGCCAATATGTAGATGTACTGTGGTCAAGATAGATAAATCCATGTCCCTAAAGCCATTCCTTCCTTTTAAAGCCTTTTTACACACAGCTGAAAGAATAAGTTCCTCCTGGCACAATGGATAAATGTGACCCCATGCTTGGTCTTCATGTTCCAGTTGCCTGAAGTAGAATCCCCAATGATGTGTGTGGTTTTTGTACTTTTGTGTTTTAGTTATTGTCCCAGGTGTACTGTTTTTGTGATATTGATGCATGACACCCAAAAGTACTGTCTGAGGATAAGTTTTCATAATTTTATGTTTTAGGTAAAAAACTTTGCTTCATTTGGGCCTTCAGTGCTTATTAATCTCATTAATCTCAGCATCAGGAAAGTAATGCCAAAGACCACTCTTAATTTTAGAGCTGCCAATAAATTATTTTCTACTGTTTTGTTCTCAAAAGCAGTTTATATGAGAGTGGTCCTAGTTCTTTACCCTTTGCTCATGAAACTGTAATAAAGTCCAATATTGCAAAATATCCTGCCATGAACCAGAAGCAGAGGATGTTGGTACAGATTGCTGAGATTGAAAGGTGTCAATATTGGTGCCTCAGGCATAATTCATCCAGTGGGACTGGAAACAAGAGTGCCTTCTCAAAGTGAAGTCCCACTGAAGAATGGGAAATCCCAGTGATCTGAACCCATCACTGAAGGGTCTACAGAGGAAAAGCAATTCATCCTATTCCATAAAGCAAAGGCGCTTACATTGGATTTTGAATGTAAAGGAGTATTGTGCCTGCCCAAAGAGCAAAAAATCAAAGCTAGAAAAATTAATTTTCCAATTTCTTCTTCTTCTGCTCTTTTTATTTAATCCTTCAAGAAAATGCTTCCTTGTTTGTATGAACTTAATGAGAATGTGCTAGACATGAGGAAACTAACTAACCAAATTAACCAAATTAGATTTTTCTGCCTTACTTGGCTTTGGATGCTTCCTCTATGGAATCTCTGTCTCATCTTAAAATGCAGTCTAGTTCCTTGCCTAAGTCTGCATCTGGGTAGTGGATTAAATGTTTCACAGCTGAATGGAAGTCATTAGGTCCATGCTGTCTTTCTGTTACCCTGCATGTGCCACCAGGTGCCTTGTAATTAGTGGCCCTTGCACTGCAATTGTCACTAAGGAGCTGCACAGGCTCTGAACCACACAGGCGCACGTGTGTTTGTCAGACAGGAGAGTCCAGCCTGCTCCTGCAGCAGCACCCAGATAGCTCATCTCTGTTATCTCTGTCTTCTGCACAGGCTGGGGCTTTAATTTTAAGCATTATATAGACAGGCAGCAGCAACAGGCTCTTTTACTTGAAGTGCTACCCCTGGAAACATTACACCATCCTAGGCGAACACCAAGGAAATGGGGCTGTCCTTGCCTGCCTTAACAGTGTGATTTCTCTTCCCTGAGTAGCAGTCTGCTGGTTAAGGGAAAAAGAGATATTTGATTAATCAGGGAATGTACTTGACTGCACCCATCTAGAAAAAGAGAATTTCATTTCAGTACTCAGTGTCTATTCATAACATTTTTAAGCAGCTTTCGAAATTTATAGGGGGATAGTGCTCATCTTTGCTTCTACTGTTGGTTTTTATGTATATAGGAAGCAATTCTGATAATCATGTTATAGAAAGTAATTTCAATATAAAGAAAAATCCCATGTCATTTGCTTCCTTTGTGATATTTATGCCACTTGCTATACTGCTAAGTCCTTTGCATTCACATCTGCTGAAGTAAAATACTGTTTTTCTGCTTCCCCTGTCAAAAGAAAATCTGGTTCTTTCACCTCTTCCCTCACCTTAGAGAGTACCTCTGGCTAAAAGTTTGTAAATGCAACAGGAATACCACCTTCATTGAAAATGTGTTATTTTCCACCATTTCCATATGAAGTAGTTTCATATGAGACTGGGAGACTGGGAAAGGACTTACACAACATGGATTTCATCACCTGGAAGCCCCTGTGAACAACACCAACGTTGTTTTAATAAGTTTAAACTCTTTCACAGAAGGGTAAATCCAAAGCCCTTTGGTGTCACCAAAAAGATTTCCAGCAGTTATGACAGAGTTTTATTTATGGCCTAACAAAATAAGGCCCTTGAGTGCAGGACAAACTAATCACTGTTTATAGATTGATATAACTTAAATGCAGTCTAGTTCCTTGCCTAAGTCTGCATCACTAATCACTGTTTATAGATTATGATATAACTCATGACTTGCTCATCAATGTCTGAAGGAAGAGTTTCGTGTTTTCCTTACACAGGGTAGCAGTTTTGTGACACCCACAGCTGCCACAAAAGCTCTTTAGTAAGTCCAAACCACAAGTAAAAAGATATATTTCCTTCTTGCCCAGCAATAGTTATGAGTCTGTTCATAAATTAATGTACTGAAAAAATGCAAAATTAGATCAGACACAATGTATAACTTCCTTAGGCTGGTACATGCATTGGTGCCTTTTGTAGCTGCATGGTCTTTCTATTCTCACTGGCAGTTAACCCTCACCCCCTTTAAAATGTGGAATGTCTGAGCAAACACAAATAGACAGGAATATCTGGAACAGTAGCTACAGGCTGAAAGGTTTCAGTGTAGGATTCTGACCTGCCAGCCCTTCAGTTCACAATGGAATGCTGAGGTGGACACATGCAGCTTTCTTGCTGAGCCCCATACATATTTACAGCCGCCTCCCAGAGAGCTGCAGCTTTGTGAAAATGGTACCAAATTTTGTCTGTCCCTTGGAGGATTTGTTTACTGTGAGCCCCCTTGGGCTCACTGCTTTAAGGCAAGAAACAACCCAGGCTTAACACAGCTCTTTTCCTCCCTGCTCAAGCAATGAGGTGGGTTGGCCGTGTGTCTTCAAATGTCTGTCATTATGTCCAGCATGAGCTTTTCTGCCACATGTCATTAAATGAAAAGAAACTTTAGGATTGTGGCTGACCAAATTATCACTGTGGGTTTTGATTTCCAGGGCACCCTTTATATTTCAGCAGAAGAAATAAATGGTAAAAAATTACAACAAAAAGGTTGTCAGAATGCCACACACCTGCCGTGATATTTTGGTGCATTTTATTTATTAAAATGTAGTGGATACAAATGAATTTTTTGCTCAATATTTATTGCTTCATCTGTCATGAAAAAGTAATTTTTGCATGCACTGATAAATGGGTAGGGAAGGTGCCTGGCGTGATTTCTCTGTTGATTGTTAGATACAAACATGCTTTGTTGAAATGCTTCATGCTAACTTGCACTGATAGACTCTGGGGAATTAAAATGTCCTACATCATGTTGAGGAGCTGCACCTTCAAGAGGACTAACTATCCTTAGTCCTCAAAATTGGAAGAATCTGGCCAGCACAAAATTATAGCAAAGTTTTGGTGCTTGGTAATATTGAGAAATGCTGCATTCTGTAAATTCTTTCTGCAATTTATTTATTTAAATGTTTGGACATAAACTTTTCAAAGAAGATAATTCCTCTGGCTGTTATCCTGTCCTAAACATAGGGTCAGGCTCCAGGGTGAGTCAAAAATGCAGTGATAACATTGTGATGTATTACAAATAGAGCAATCAAAGTTGCAGGGCTTAGTGCAGCCCATGAAATGCAATAGCTGGAGGCCATGTCAAATAAACTCCCAGCAGTGAGTCTCTTCTGCCCCGTGTGATACTATTGATCCAGGAGCTCCTCTGAAAGCACAGGAGAGCCACAGTTCTGCTACAACTGAGATTTTGTACTTGGGATGAGTTGGGGCAATAGTTTTGTTCTTCAATGACTATAATGATTTGATAATAATTTGAAGATTTCCATTACTATTGGAAGTCTTGGGATCAGAATAAACCAGGGTTCATTCTAGTGAAATTCCTACTTAGCTTTAGGCTAACATATTTCAGGTTGCTTTGAGGCTTATCTAATGTATTACTAAACAGAGACAGCAGAAACACATAACACTATCTTTTTAGAAAATAAGAAAAAACATCGTATCCAGACAACATGCAGTTGACTGCTGCACATGGAAACAATTCAGATGTCAACTGATTCGACTAAGATGGGAGGAAATTAATTTATAGTGCCTGTAGTTCTTTTTAGTTAGGAAAAGCACAATTACTTGCATGGAAACTATTTTCCCATCACCTTGTGCTGAACTTCATTATGCCACTAAAACCCTGAGGACAGAAATGAACCCTAAACACCAGTCATGTCCAGTAGTTGGTGCAGATACCACAGTTTATAGTATCTGGTACTGGGAAAAGGGGCGTGTTGGAAGATTGAACATGGAAGCAGATTGACTGGCAGGCAATGGTGTCAAAAGCAATAGGAAGAATGGTCACTACCATTTCATTCTAATTCCAGCATGCCTTTGTGACAACATCTGTAGAAAAGCAAGTGGACTGAGAAGCAGCTGGGCTATGGATGCAGATCTGGAAGCTGGCTCTTAGTTCTCTGAAAAGTGATTAAGCTCGAGTGCCGTGTTCTTTGTTAGGCCAGTTCCCAGCAGGTAGTCGGGATCCCATTAGTTGCACGTTTCCCCTACTGCTTAGGTGCATTAACCAGTGATTGCCAGTGCATTAGGAGACTGAGCTGCTCCGGGGTTTTGCTTTGTTGCTCATTAGGGGCCAAGAAGCTGCAGCTGAGCTGGAGTGAGCTGTTGGCTTTCCTGTCCTCTGGAGCCCTAAGCTGCATTCCTCTTCCATGCTGTTCAGCTGGGACCTGGTGGGAAGGAAATTGCTGCTTTGGGGAAATTTATTCTGTGCTCAGCAACTGTTTTGTCTTGTGCTTTCTCTTCTGCTCTCCCCCAAAAGTGGAGGGAAAGGCTGGTAGCTCTGGCTCTACCTGTGGCTTGGGACCTTTGGTAGCTGTACTTTTTGTTCAGGTTTGTGTTGCCTTGGGCTAAGCAGCCGTGAGGGGAGTGGAATGGCATAGATGTTTGGGTAGGTACAGGGTGTAAAACTTATTCAAAAAGACAAAAAAATGTTTTAAAAATGTATTTTGACCATGAGTAGCAACCACCTGAAGGAAAAAACAATGCATGAAAGCTTTAGGAAAGAAGCTGAAAGCCAGATCTTTGGCCAGTATAAAATGTGCTGCTGTGTTGAAGTCTGATCAGCCCCAGCTGAGGAAAAAGCCTGCAAATAAGGTCTGAGGAAATGAGAGAAGGGAATGTCTCATACACACAATGCTATGTGCCATGTAATTCTTAGAGGAATGGAAAGAATGTTGTAAAATCAAACTGCCCTCCACCTGCCATTTTCCTCTCCATTGATTTGGAAATTGCTGGCCAATTTTACATGTTTCAAGTAGCAATCCTAGCGGTAAAGGTAAGGTGCAAAGAACTAAGTATATGTGCATATATATACTTAGTATTAGACTCCCAATGCATCAGAACAGAGGTTTTAGAAAATGCTTTGTACAACATGGGCTGCAGTTATTTGAACTGTAACTTAAACAGCATATAACAACTTCCTTTAAGGCTTGGCAGTACTGCTGATACTGAGAACCTGCTTCTATCAAGTCATTAACACTTCTACTCCTCGTCAGTACAGGACTTTTAAATTAAAGAATTATCACATGTATGAACTTTGAGCATACTGCCCTAGTTAATTATTTGAAAACTATAATTTAGATTTTAAAATTGGATGAGAGAGGCCCTGAACTAAATCCATTAGCTGCTTCTAGAGATGTTTGAATCTGGCAGTTCTGTCACAAGCCCTGCTGTGGAGTTGCTAATATTGTGACATAGTCTTTAATGTTTTCCCTTACTCATAGGCTGGACAGGAGATGTTTAGAAAAAAACAGTAAGGTAAGGGCAAGTGTTGCAATTCTTGAAATTTAACTACTATCCAGTCCATTTAATCTTGTGACATCTGCCAAGAACTGAATATGTCTGAACACAGGAAGGTGTGTTTTAATTTTTTATTAGAATCTGACATTTTGAAATGCTTTTGCTACTCAGTGAAGAGTGAAGTCCAAGTTGCATACACAAACTGTAAGGTGCAAGAGCCTGTTTACTATCCAGAATGTTTCTAAAAGTGTGAAGTTGCTGTTCCTAACTGTTTGTCTCTAAACTATGGACTGAGGTAGCTGCATCTTTGAATTTCAGCAACTACTTACATTTTGCAATACTGCTATATAAATATTTAAGTATGCACAGGCAGCCTTTTTAGCTTGGAGATGTAATTAAAGGGGCTGAGAATTATTTAAGTGCTCCTTTATAAGTTTTTAGAGGACTCATTCTAAAAGTAATAAAACAGTACTAGTATTGAATATTCTTACAGTATGAAAGAAAGGTATGAAAATGCAGTGATGTTGTGCATGATGTTAAGACATTTTTCACTGTAGACTTGAAAAAACACTGAAGTACACTGAAAGTACTGTGAGATGGGGAACTTCTCTATGTGCCAAGATTAATGAAGGAGTGGGTTGTTTGTTTGAGTTATAGGTGTGTACAAGGTAGTCCCTGCACCAATGGTTCAAAACCAAGCCAGAGTTAGGCTGATGCTTTCTGTATTCATACAGAGTAATAAATGATAAATAAATGATACTGTGGGATTGCAGCTGTAAGAGAAGCTTGTACTTTCTTGTTTTCCTGGTCATTTAATGAAGCATTTGAAGGTCTTGAAGGCTCCAGCATTATGGCATTTATTTAGTACCATCTATCAACACCTAAGACCACTGAATCTATATAGAGATTGCCATTCAAATTGCTTCCATGTGAAAATTAATCACAACATTTTAGCTTCCTGGTATTTCAAACTGCTTGGCTTTGAGGCCAGATCATGTTTAATGATGTCAGTCATCTTCACATCAAAAAAAATAAGTTGGAAAAAAATGATAGAATGTACACAAGCTTCTAATTACAAGGTCTAATACTAAGACATCATATAAAGGAATTAGTCTCATTTAGTATTTGTTTGCTCCCTGTAGTGAAAGTCAGGATTGAGATGCTGTTATGGGTGTTTTATATAATGAGGACTTTGGATTTTCAGTCTGTGAGTGTAGTGGTTTTAATATGTGCTGAACTGAAGCAAAATTCAAATTGAGCAATGTAAATATTCATTAGCTATGATGAAGTTAAAGCTGTGTTTTAAAAACACTGTTTGTTTCATTCCTGAAGGAACAAATGTGCTGGAGTGCTTCTGCTAGCAGCTCTTGGTGTCATTTGTGTTCCATCCCCCAATGTGACAGCATGTGCAGAGGGGCTGGCTGCACAAGGACAGTGGCTCTGCTTTCACTGAAGTTACCAAAGAAATTTAGCAGAGGGGTAAAATGATGCATATCAGCTTTCATGTCTATTGACAGTGTACGTACACTTCAGGCAGATCACCTCAACAATTTTTCCAGATAACGTAAGTTTGCGATGACCTATTGCAAACTCTGCAATTGACAGCTGGGCTTTTTTTATCCAGTGACACATTAAATTCACTGGGGAAAACAAAGGGTTTTAGAGAAATGTAAATTCTCTCTTTAAAAGACTGCAACCAATTGGTGAGTAATTACCTTTGATAATTCTATTACCTCCTAGGCAAAAAAAAAAAAAAATTCCTTAATATGCTGACTGTTTCTAGTACTACTTTTCAGCCATTGCATCTTGTTATCTTTCTGTTTGATAGCTACTAGAGTCAGATACATTCTGCACACAAAAATGTGAAAATTCATCATCCTGTACCTTTTGATAAGGAGAAAAGACAAAACTCTCATGAAAAACATTTTACAGGTATGATCTATTTTGAGTGGTTCAATCTTTTTATTACTTTGCAGAGGTGTAAATACAGAAAACTAGGCATGGTCATTCAGTACTGACAATATATCATTTTAAAGTGTATTCTGTATTTCTGTATTACAAGTTGCATTGGTGAAATAATAAACTATGCAGGCCTTGCTGCAGTCCTGGCAATCTGGTGAATCCTCTGTGCTGGAGGATGTAGTGGGCAAAAAAAATTGCAGATTTGTCAGCCACAGATCCATGCTTTTGCTGCTTAAATGTTTATTGTGCTCCTGTGGAACATTTGTATTTGAAAATTTTGTGTCACGAGCCAATTCTTACCAGTTTGGTGTTTCAGGCAGCAGCCCCTTCATTCTCAGGGCTGCTTCTCTGAGTGAAGCTTGCAGTACCCACAAAGGAGAGTACAACATACTGTGCATAGAATTAGTCATCTCTTGGGCTTTCATGTACAATACATCCTAGAAAACTCTGAATTGTGTCATTTGTATAGGACCTCCTTGTTTTGCCTATTGACAATAAACCATAGCAAGGACAAAGGATGCAGATGGCCTTATTCAGAATAGACACACTCACGCTGGAGAAGTTCCTGGAGGATTTTCTCACACTGTTCTGGTATGAGTTATAAATAACATGGTAGCTCTCCCTAACCACAAAAGACATTTTCATGCCTCTGAGTGTCTAGACTTGTAAAATGGCTATAGGTCTCTTCCAACAAAGGAGCAAAACACATGTGTTTCCCTGAGAAACACAGTTTTACATGCCACTCTCTCAAGTGTATATGTAGGAAATCCTCTGTATCCTGAAGCTCAGATAATGAGAAAAGTGAGTATCAGGTGAATCTTTGAAATCCTAGCAGATGGCTGTATCTAGCTTGATATAATTTCATCTTATCAGTGATTTTTGAATTGTCTCAAATGTCATCATCTATGGTAAATTACATATTGCATCTGTTCTGCAGGAACAAGTGAGATCAGGACTGAAATGCTATTGAGCACACTCCCATCTGCCTAAACCAAGGGGTGCATTTAATGAGGTCTCTTTTCTTCTGCACTTCCATTGTTCCAAATGGAACTAAGCATGTCATGAGGATATTTTTTCAGGAGGTGATGCAAATTTTAAACAGTTGGGCAATAATTAAAATGGGGTGGTTCTTTCACAGAAGTGTTTTGGAGTTTCTTTTTTTTTCATTTTGTTTCACATTAATTTTCAATGTAGAATGCTGCATGGAATTTCTATTACTTTCAGTTAGAAGAGAAGGTCTGGTTAGAAGTCTGGTTCAAATCAGAAAACTGCCCTGACTGTGGCTTGGGCTGGGGGGACATTAATTCTACTGCTCTGAACTACCCAGAGCAGCAAATGAGTTGGCAAAACCTCTCAAGGAAAGAGTATGGAGAGTTCCTCAAAGAGCTTTCTAGCAGCTCAGGATGCCATGTCCCAGAGCAGTCTGAGCTGGTTCTGCAGGTCATGCTGTCCTCCTGGACAGCTGAAAGAACTGGAGCTGCAAGGCAGTTGGCCCTGCCCCTCAGTGTGCTCCAGAAGCACATTCCAGGCTGACCACTGGTGTTTTAGAAAGACACGTTTCTGATGTTCCTGTGATGCCCTGCTGGGTTATTTGGGATGGAGCACTCGCCTCTTCCCACCTAGTGCCTCCCTGCTGCAGGAGCACTGTGAACTGGCAGCTCAGTAGCCAGCACCTGGAGCTGGCATTTCCTGACTGCATTTTTTCTTACTCCCCACACAATATTGTAGATACCTTCAAAAGTGCTGATTCCTTTTACTCAGGAAATTTTCCATTTATATGATGATGTCAAGAAAGCTTTGATACTCAAAGTATTTTGGGTGCTGTTTGAAAGGTCATGCATATAAGTAATTCTACAGCATATGTATTATGTAATTTGGGAGTAGGAAAGTCCAAAGATAGTTTTGTAGTTAGGCTTTTTTTTGTTGTTTTTTAACTACTACCTTTTAAAAATGCTGGAGGTTTTGTCCTCCTTTCTTTTTTTCTTTACCTTTTCAAATAATACTCTATGAAAAAGACTCTTTTTTCTACTTTACCCTGATAAGAATAGAAGTGCAGGCTGAAATCCTAAACTTCTTTTTTTCTTTACCTTTTCAAATACTCTATGAAAAAGACTCTTTTTTCTACTTTACCCTGATAAGAATAGAAGTGCAGGCTAAAATCCTAAATCTTACCCTGAGAAGATTTGGAGAGCTTTTAGAGTGCATAAGACAGCCTATCCCTTATGCATGCTAAGCCAGAAGAGTGCATTCAGGCCCTTTAATTTGGATTAAAAATATGATGTGGAATTTTAATGCAGTAGTACTTTTTTTACCTTTTTTCTTTTCTTTTTTTTTCTTCAGAAATCTAGACTAATATGAACATGTATTGGGAGGCTATTTTTCATTTAATTATTACAGGTGAAGGCGAACTACATTGTGAATTTCATTGTAGTCTGAAACACCTTATTCCCTAAAGCTGCACTTAAAGCATTTTCTGCTGCAAATATGGGGTCTGATGGATCTTGGAAACACAAGATACTTCATTTTTTTTCAAATTCCTTAAAGGCACACTTTTTTTTCCCAGCGCTGCCAGATATTGTCAGTAGCTCTCCCCTATCTAATTAAGTGGTCATTTAATCAATCTTCAGGCAGTAGTTTTTCATTTTAAAGGACCTTCTCAGGGAAGGGCAAAGTGCTCCTTTAAGGCTCCAAGATGGTTTTATTTAGTGCTGTTCAAAGTCTTCTCATAGCAAACTGCTGCAGCCAAATTCCTAAACCTCCTGATAAAAATCAAACACTTCACAGTATGCATTAAACATTCTCCTTCAGGAATAATTTTTGTCTGAAAGCAAAGGAATTGCTCTGAACTCTTAACTTGGCCTAGTTTGGGACCAGCAAATTAAATGACTGATACTTTCTCTTCACAACTGAATTACTTCAGATTTTTCTTTGAACTAGAGTTTGGGGATTTTTTTTCCCAGCAACTTGCATGGTTTATTGCTCTGGTGAATGAGAGGCTTTTCGATGCAGAATTTTTCTATTTAATACGAAAAGGCAGATGCTGTTCCTCATGGTTGTATGAGGTTTGTTTGCCTTGGGAGGAGAATGTCTCAGCCTGTGGTAACGGGTGACATGTCCTGTGGCCATTGTGGTGTGCCTGGGCTGGCTGTGTGGCACAGCAGGACCAGAGGCTGAGCCACATCTGTGCTCCAGAGATACTGCACCTCTTCTTTCTCTGTTGTTTTTAGCAAATGACTGCCTAAAAATGGCACCAATAGGCTCCCAAGTGATCTTGTAATGCTTGCTAGTTTTTGGTGGGGCCTTTTTGGTTGCTTTTTCCTCATTTCGGTTGATTTTATCTTTTGTCTGAATCTATCCTTTTTGCTGTTAGAGCTTCCTGGCTGGGACTAATGATAGCATTTTAGGCTATAGCAATTGCTGCTGTCTATTTTGGTTCTGCATTTAGAGTCTCTTGTCATGTGCATTCATCTCTGCTTATTCCCGTCGCGCTGTTCTTCTCCTGCTAAGCTGTGCAGTCTGTCCCAGGCTCTCCCGCAGCAGGCAGAGCCTGGCTCCTGGGCAGAGCCTTCAGGGCCCCCAGCTGGGCTGTCACATGCCATATTGCTGATAAAATCAGTCTCCACAGCCCAGGCCAGCCCAGTGTGCTGCCAAAACTTGGGCCCTAGATGCAGGCTCAGGGCTGAGGGCGCTCTGCGTGTGCAGGAGCAGAGAGGGAGGTGACAGTTTAAAAGATCCTGTGTGGTGGTTTCCCCAGTCACCAAGTGACAGTCTTCATCCTGCACGTGCAAAAATTGCTGGCACGAGAATGCAGCCCCCAGTGTTTCTGGCACCTTTGTCAAGTAGGTCACCTCCAAATGTGTGACAAATAGATTTGACACACAGGTCTCAGTTGCTCCCAGTACAACGTGGGTTCCTAAAGGCAATAGTAACTTTCTGAAATATGCAGACTTTTCACTACATACCCTTAATAAAGTCTGTCTCCATCTTTCTTGTAGGCTCCTTTCAGGTACTGGAAGGTCACAATTAGGTCACTCCCAAAGCCTTCTTTTTTCCAGGGTAAACAACCAACTTTTTTTAGCCTTTCCTCACAGGAGAGATGCTCTATCCCTCTAATAATCTTGGTGGCCTCCTCTGAACTCCCTCCAAGGAGTTCATGTCCTTCCTGTGCTGGGACTGCAGAGCTGGATGCAGCACTGCAGGTGGGGTCTGAGCAGAGGGGCAGAATCCCCCCAGTTTGCCTGGCTTTGGATGCAGCCCAGGACAAGGCTGGCTTTCTGCCAGTGCACATGACCAGGTCATGTCCAGCCTCTCATCCACCGGCGCCCTCAAGTCCTTCTCAGCAAGGCTGCTGTCAATATGTTCATCCCCCACTCAGTATTGATAAGTGGGACTTGCTGTGTTTTATTTTCCCAGTTTAATGTTACTCAGGCATTTCCCTTGATGTACTCAGTGGAGCATGTGAAAAGACTGTAGTGGCTTTTAGAAAAGATTTAAAGCAGAATGGTTCCATCTTGAATTCAGGTGCCAATATGAATTGGCACTGCCAGGGGTATGCAGTGATTTTTTTCCAGTCAGCAGAGAGACCTGTGCCAGCTACTTAAAATTTCCAGGTGTCTGACTTAACTCTAGTGTTATACTAGACTTAGGAGCTGAGAGTCAAAGCTGCTGCCTTGTGCACAGTTAGAAGTTCCTCATAAAAGAGGAATTCCATATACAAAATTATTACCTCTCAGATTGGGCTCCCTGGGGAAGTGATCATGGCATCAGTCCCATCAGAGTTCTAGGAGTGTCTAGACTATGCTTTTCAGTCATATGGTTTAGTTGTAGGTAGTCCTGTGAGGATCACAAAAGCTGAACTTGATCCTTATGGGTCCCTTCCAACTTGAGATGTTTTTTGATTCTATGATTCTATCATATTTCTTCACAGGGGAAAAATAGAGGTTGTCTGTTATGAAGCATTAACCTTGTACCTCCTGCAAACAATGCAATGCCTTTCTTAATTCCACCAGAAAATGAATTATTGCAGTGTCTATAATTCCATTCTATTCCATAGGAATCATAAATTTTGCAATCTATATAGGTAAAAAACTTTTTCAAAAGTGTTTAACATCCAGGAAGGATGTTGATCCCTGTTCTGTTTGATGAGTCTCTGCTCTAATAGTCTAACACTCTCAAATGTCCCTATAGACTGAGGTTGAATTAGTTAAGCTGTGTATACTGAATTCTCATATATTCACAGTAGACAAGAAACAGATTATGTTAAGGAGAAAGAAAAGTCATTTGTATCCTCAATTGCCTAGCAAATGATAAGAATTTTGAGACTTAACTTCTCTCTTCTTTTAGTTTTTTCCCCCTTTATTTAATTACAAAAGATTTGCTGCCTGCAGGAAGTGCCTGCCTTGAAAATTAAATCAATACACATACGTGCACTGATCTGGTGTCACAAGAACAGGCAGTGGAAGCTTCCTATTTTTTCATTCCCAGTGCCTTCCCTTCTCAAAGGAATGGTATGGTCTGTTCTCTCTGTTTCCCAAAAAAATCCTATTTAGAGACAAATTCTGTGCCCTGACCTCTCAATTGTTCAGCTTTTCAAAAGAGTGCAGATGCATTCTAGATGATTTTGTGAGTAACATCAGGCTCTAACATTTGTCAGTCAGAACAAGAACATCAGACTTTTTTGATTAGTGGTCAGGGAGCACCTTCTGAATCATCTGAAGGGATAGGTCCAGCACCATAAATTCCATATTTTTATGTATAAAAGACTTCTCTCTGTTGAGTTAATAGTAATGCAGAGGTTGGGTTGCATGTTGTGTAATTGATGCAAGATTAATAATTGTTTAAGAGCAACAGTCTTGTATCTGGAAGACTGAGTCATTTGTGCTTTTTTAACAGCTGTTCTGTGGGGTTGCCTTTAGAAAGATTAAATTAACTTTACATTGTCCTGTGTTTTCATTATTTTCTAACCACATGACAGATTTTAGCTTACAGCATCAACATATACAGGTAGAAAGAGAAATGTTTTGTATTTCCTTCAGCACCCTGAGTCTGGTACTATTTTGTGGCAGTTTTTGTTAATATCACAGATGATGAAATAAAGAGTGCACTTAATACATCTGCAAATGGTAAAGCTCTAGGGAAAGGCCTTGAGCACTCTGAAAGTGTACAAGATAATCTCGGCCTATTGGTGGAATCACATGAAATACAAAGGATTGAAAAAGGCTGAATGCAAAGTGCAGAACTTCAGTAAGAGGCTCTGTCTTCCAAACACAGGACAGGAAATGGGCCAGGCAGAAGCTCTGTGGATAAGGAGCCAGTCATTGGCCTTGTATTGTTACCAAATGCATTGACCCCAAATATCATGACGGGATATAAAATGGGTGCCCTATTTAAAAGAAGTCTGGATATGCAAAGAAATTTTTTGTATGTCACTCAGCCCTAATACTACCTCTGCTCATGTACTGTGTCAGCTTTTGAGCACCATACTTAGAAAATCCTGGACCTAGTAGAGCAGGACCAGAGGAAAGCAATAAGAATATTCCAAGGTATGTGAGCACCGAGAAAAACTTTTAGAGAGCTTGATATAATTAAATTTTAGAAAAGACTGAGGAGTGCCACAAAAAGTCTTCAAAGGCCAAAAACCCCAGCATAACAGTTCTGGAAGTAAAAACAGGCATTGCAATTTAGAGTGGTGACTTTCTGGATTTGATATGGCTAAAGGTCATTAATATTGTAATTTTATGTACAAATTGCAAATATTTATACATCAATATGTTAATATTACAGTGGTTTTCTGCTTAAATAAGAATTTGCCTTTTTAAAATGTATTTGCATGTATTTACATATTTGGGCACATTGTGAGACTTGTGGTTTGGTTTTTGTGGCATTGAATCAGGCATGCCCTGGTCCAATCAATGAGTTTTAGGGGAAGGTTGTTTGAATTCCTCTGTGCAATGTGTGGGAGAAAAAACAAAATTCTCAGGAGGTGCAGTTAACAAGCTTTTATTTAAAAACTTTAAATTATTAAGGTATAATAAGGTACTTGGCAGATTTTAAGACATCCAAAGTAAGGCAATTGACAAACCTAACTTAGCAAACCTTAAGAAATTGGGACTTATGTCTTCCCTGTAGTGCTCTGCTGCCATGGGTGATCTGCTTCTGCCTTTGATCCAGAGCAACACCTGGTCTCTCTACCTTCAGGTACATGTCTGGATCTTCATTTTTTGCAGATCTCATCCCAAAAAATAGCCATTTACATTCACAATCAATTCTCTTTGCACAGAGTTTAAGTATAGTTTTCTTGGGTTTCAGACCTGCAAAAGGTTGTTACACTGACAGATTATATTTTTGAAATCAAAAAGCAAATATTAGGTTGCATATTTTGACCTCTGCCCTTACAATATTGCCCAGCAAATCTTATAAAGAGCTGAGTCAATTTTTTTGAAGATTACTATTCACCGCTTCAGGTATCAATACATGGACATCCACTTTTTCTTTTGATTTATTTCACTGGTTATTTGCTTTAGCTCTGTAGGCTTTATTGGGCTTTACTCTGGAGGAAATCAGACAAGTCTCACTTGGATCTCACTGTGGAAATGAACTTCCAGAACACCTCAGAGAATTTTGCTATTAGCTTACTTAGGGTTTTTTTTCCAATTAAATCTATGAGAATTGTTGCATTTTCTCTTCAGTTTAATATGATTGTGTGCTATTTCTGTAAATTGTGTCTATGTGACAATTCCAAAGAGAATTTTTCAGTATCAAATTGATGATGGCTGCAATATTGTGACTAAGGCCACATGCTTGCAAATAAGCACACGTGGGAGGGCAGGATTTATATGGAGTGAAATAAATGTAAGCTATTCATCCTTTCTCAACCCTTCTTCAAAAAGCAATAACTTCTGGTTGCTTTTGAGGTGCTTATCTCTGATTTTTATTACTATATTACTTAGAAACTTCAGATTTCACCTCTTCCAAGTTACAGGGTTAAAACAAAAGTGAAGTCACTACCTGGTTCCTTTTCATGTGAGACATGCTGCTGTTCAATACCTGGCATACAAGGAGGGGCTGGGGATTTATATTAAAACATGAGAAATAACACAAAATTTAATTACACTACTGCTGAGAAATTGTCCATAGTAAAACTGTGTTACAAAGTGAATTCCTTCTCACCTCAAGAGGAGCAGTTAGTAATTGTGATTTACAAAGCCATCAAAACTATGGAAATGCTTACTTTAATCACTTTTAATTAATGCTTACTTTAATTTTATGAGGAAATTTGCTGCAGGAATATTTACTGACAGAATAAAGATGAAAAAGATCTGAATGTTGTCTGTCATAGTGCAGCAATTAAATTTTCAAGCCTAAGAGATCCTTGTGGAATGAAAGAATAAAGTAAATCCTGTCCTTTGATTACAGTGGGGAAAGTAAACTGCAACTGTTCTTGTAACTTCTTCAGATAATAGTAGCAAATGTCTACAAATGGACATGGACACATTCAATGAATAGATTTAATTCCCTCTCTCAGGCTGGAATTGCCTATCAATAGAGCTGCTTGTAATTAACTCCCTCTTATTAAATAATTCTCTTGTCTAGAATGTAACTAAACCACTAATCTCAAGAACCATTTTCCTTATTCCCAGGGCTGCTGGAGCCCCTGCAGCTGCCATGTGGAAGCTTGTAATATTTAATGCACTTGTCTTTCCAATAATTTCTATGCAGTTGTCTCTTCCTTTCAGGAAATAAAAGTGATGTTGTCCTTATTGTGAGCAACCTGACAGAGCCTGGCTACTGAATAGAAAGGGGCAGTATGTATTAAGTCAACTACAGAACCTAAAGTCTGTTGAGAAAATGGATTTTTTTTTTAATTATCTTAAATGGAGAGACTTATTTTTCAGATAGTGATTTCCCACCAGTAAGAATGATCTTACAAGGGAAAAATGATCAAATTTGGAACCTTACGAAGTTGCATTCCCACACTTGCTGAATCACAAGGGCATGTGGAAGTGGCACAGAGCAGAACAGTCCCCGTGTTAGCTTGAGGCCCAGTCTGATCTAATTAACCCTGCTCAGAGGCAAGGTTAATGAGCCTGGGTCCCTTGGCACAAGAGCTTTTGTTTTCAGCTTGCTTGGAGCTGCCCTAAGGCTCTCCTGCAGGAGTGCAGCAGAGAGGTGCAAGTTATTAAAACACAAACAGGTACCCAGGCTCCGAGATGCTTGTGTGCTTTAACACAGGGACATCTCCTCATTCATGGCACTCTCTCCTGGGCTGAGGAACTCTCTTAGAGCTGTAACTGTGCAGTGCTTTAGATCCTTCCCACTGTCCTCACTGTCCAGCAAGTCAAAAACAGGTATTAATGAATGTAATGTCTCACTGTTTTTATTTCTAACTTCAAATACCTAATGCAAAAATCAATTTAGAATAACTTTACATTTTTCCCTGCAGAAGTGCATTTAAAAAAATCACAATAGCTGTGCAGACAGCTCATCATTTATGAATTAAATAATAATAATTCTACTATTAGTAGAATAAAGTGGATACTCTTTCTTCTAAAATTATTTATTACTGTCATCTTGGATGGTTTATAACAAAGGAATGCAATTTATTTCACATTAATTAGGATATTCACATAGTAAACACAAGGCAGGGAATTATTTGTTTTTCCTAGAATATGAAGCTAGATTCCTTCAGACCAGTAAAAGATTGGTGTCATAAAACAGGTTAGCAATAACTTTCCAGTTAATAATTTATATTTTTAATTTCTGACTCTTTGTGTGTCATTGGATTTCCCATGTGTGGATTTTCCATGATCAGTTTTCTCTATTACTGCATTTACATTGAAATAGTGAATAATTAATGTCCTCCTTTCGTTCCCAAAACAATGCCCTAATATTGACCATTTTTCTTCTGGAATTACTTACCTACAACCTGGTCCCAGGTTTCTTAGCTCTGAGTATTTTATATCAGTTTTCTAAAATGGGATTTTTTTCCCCCCAATCCATTATAAAGTTTGATACTTTGAGTGAATAGTTGCATGTATGAATTTCAAATTCATACATATTTGAACTAGTAAAATGCATTTATTGAAAAGTTTGCAGAGTAAATATAAAAATGGATACTGATTAGTCCAAATATAATTTCTAGTCTGTATATTTGCTATCAATTTGTTCCACCACATGCTTTCATCTATGTCATGTACTTAAATGTTTTAGCAGAATTTGTTATAAAATGAGTTTGCTACTGAAATGTCAGCTCAATCTCACTTTTGGCTTAGCTATATTGAAAATTGAGAGTAGTGGTAATAATACTTAATGAAATGTCATCTGAATAGCTAAGTGATCTGGGGGTGCTTGGAGAATAGAATAGATATAACTCTTCTCGTTTGCAGATGGGGAAAACTGAGGCCTAAAAATAGGTGAAACTTGCCTAAAGTCACTCAGGACTCTGGAAGAAAAGTCAGAATTACAATATAGGTGCTTCAAGTTCCATTTCTCAGCTTGCCATTATAGAATCCATTGTTCAGTAAGCAGAGGCTGTGACAAACATGTCATGGATCTGATGTAACCCTTTAATAAAGAGAAACTAATTGTTAATAGTAAAGTAATATTTTCCACTAGTAAAAACTTCCTTCTAGATTTTCCTAAGAGCTAATTTCTTTCACAAAAGTTCAACATACCCACTAAATATTTTCTAGTGAATAAATGTAAGTGAAGACATCAAAACCCACATTCAAGGCTTTTTTTACCAATTCATGGGAAAGCAGAAAATTTTGTCATAATTTGTTTTCATTAGATATATTCTCTTATTTTGTAAACCAGACCAAATCCAACTGAAAAACATAAGGTTACCCTTGCTCACAAAAGGCAAAGCTGTCCTGATCATGTTTTTCCCTTCTTGATTATTTTCTCAGAACACCAGTGCATACAAAATGCTTCATAGCAAATTTGGCTTTCTATTTATGTATGTGAGCACTTCTTAATGCTGGCCCTTAGTTCATGTTTTCAGAATTCAGCAAGGTATCAGTATAATATACTACATTTGTATTTGTGTCCCATTTCTGATAGATAGATATAGTTTTTATATGTATTTTCCTCTTTAGTGTCCTCCAGGCAGAGTAGTGTGCTGTTCTTTACCATCAACACACATCTGTAAACTCAAGGAAGGAAGCTGTACAAGTTTGTCTGGTAGTCCATGTAAGCTGCAGAGGTCAGACTAATTTTCAAGCTATATAATTTTTTGAGCTTGCATTCTCATTATCACACCCTTGTGGTCACTCAGGAGTAACTTCAAATTACCTGGGTAATACTGCCAGCAGGACAGAAAGATATCCGACTTCATTGAGGGGTTTTTGCTGGAGAGAGAGCACTCATAATTGCTGTGGTCATACAAGCACAGTCACCTTTGGTGTTCCGAGTAGAACTTGCCTCCAGAACAATCCTACCTGCACAAGAGCTTCCTCAGCATGGAAGCAGAGTCAAGTCCTCTGGGGAATTTCCCCATTTATTTTGTTAGATGCCTCCTTTTGATTTTCTCTTATCTTTTTTTTTTTCATGTCTGAAATGAGAAGTACAAAGCATTGTTTCTTTTGTTTCTAACTTTTTTTCTTCTTGGTGCTCCTGGTCTTTTCTCAGTCAGTTTAAATTCCTTCATCCCAAGAGCCTGTGAGGAAATCCTTCAGGTACAGGTTGGTTTTTACCTAAATAGTGAAAGGATTTTGTTGCTGTTTCCACAAGGGAGTAAAAGAAAAGTGGATTTGTTACAATAGCCTTTTTTTTCCCCTTCACTTCTTTTAAATAGATCTGTATTGTTTATTCTTTAAAGACACAGTGGAAGCTTTAGATGAAAGAGTTGCATGCGTAAGTTCAAAGCCTCTCCTGGCTGATCTGTATTCCCACAAGAAACATGGGTGAGAAAAGGTGGATGAGCAGAGCCTGGCTGGACTCATCTCACTGGCTTGGTTAAAGTGAAATAACAGGAGGGTGAAGTTCTCTTTTGTTTGTTTACTAGCTTTCGTTTTTATTCCTCTCTAGGCACAAAACAAGCAAACAGAACTCTATTTAAAAACAGAGCATGCCCTTGCTCCCACACACCATGTTTTCATAATCAGTATCTTGGTAATCTTGTGTTAGACTTTCTCTATGAGCATTTTCAAGGATAAAAAAAAAATCTAAAAGAGCACCTGGGGGGAAACTCTGCAGTCTCAGGAAAGATAATTTTCTACCTGATTGCATAAATAAGAGAAAAAATTGGTGTGTTGAACTTCTTGTATCTGTTAGTTTTTAGGCCATGATTCAGATAATTGTTTTTCCATAGGGTCAGGCTTCTATCTGAGCTCTTCAAAGTACTTCATCCCTGCGTGCACATTCATTATATCATCACAAAATTATATCCAAAAGGAATTGCAATGAACTGCAGTGGATTTCCCCAGAGACTTCAGGATTTAACAGCATGATCTAGGTTATGTCCTTTGCAGCTTTCTTCAGCCAGTGAGTTTGCTTAATGAAGCTGTGGAAATTTGAAAAGCAGATGTGTTTTTCTTATGCCTTAGGGAAGCAGCCAATCTTTAGTTGAGATGTTGGGAAGAAACTGCCTAATCTGCAATTGCCCGCCTCAGATTTTCAAGAGCTGACAGTTCTGATATCAGCCTGGTGGAGACACAGCAGTGGAGTAACTAGGTTGATTGCCAGCTTTTATGTAGTTCTGAAAGTTCTGAAAATCCTTATTTCTTTATTTTCATAAAGAAATGTAAGTTAGAGTTGCTTCAGCCCTAGGTGATTTGGAGCAGGCTGTGATTGTGACAATGCTTAGCTTAGAAAGGAACTCCATCAGAAAATGGTTCAGTGCTTTTAAGCTTTGCTGTACAATGGGCTTTGTTCATTGCTTGTTTGTAGAGGTAAAATGTAATTCTCTCAAATGTACTTTCCATCTACTTTCAGTACAATACACAAAATGGTATACTAGTTCTGTGATTTGCCACTATTAAATCAGAGGTTTGTTAACATCTCTGAGAACTCATTATTGAGATTGATGAAGCGATTAAAAGAAAATATCAGTTTGTAATTGAATAATTGGCTGATGTACAGGCAGGTTTTTAACCGTACTTGGTCTTAATATTTATTGAGCTTCACAGAATGAAGATGAGAACAAAGAGATCTCCTTTGTCCAACAGCATGGTAGGTTACATAAAAATGCAATTACTGAAATTTGCTAGTTGATGATGCTTGCACCTCTCATACTTGGTAAGAAACACTGTATCATTTTTGCCACATTCTTTTGGAAGGATGAAGAATTTACTGGTTGACTTTGCCAAAGTGCTCAGCACAGATGGAACTGTGTGATGGCTAATGCATCTTGTACTTGTGTGCCTATCAAAAGCAGTAGCAAACAACTGCTGGGTTTATTTACTCTCCCAGGGACCAGCTACTAGTGGATTAAAAAAAGATGTTCAGACCAGTCCTTTGGCAGAAAGTCCTGTCCTGTACTGGCTCCTCTTGGTAGGAACCAAATTCCTGTAATCACTTGTAAGAATCCCCACTGACAGCATCTGCTTATTGACTCAAAACTTGAGTCCAGAGGAATTTTAGTTCAGAAATACACAGTTTACTAGTTACATAGTCAGTACTCATACATCCCCTCAGGGTTTTTGAATGGTTTGTCTCTCACAGTGTCTTCATTATGGGAACTCATACTGCATGTATAAAAATTGAGATAACTGGTACAATTTGAGTGACATGCCATGCTATTAAAACCAAAATTCTTAAGGAAAATGTAAGGGATGGTGGTGAAAGAGAGAGGGAGGCTTATGATTATGCAGAAATTTCATGTTCAGTTTTGCTGATCAGGAGCAGTGCTTCACTCCCAGAGCTAGTCCCAGTGCAGATTAGTGTCACAGAATCAGAGAAGGGTCAGGTTGGAAGGCACCAGTGTGGGTCACCTGGTCCAACCTCTCTGTTCAGGCAAGGTCATCAGAGAGCACGTGGCACAGAACAGTGTCCAAATGGAAATGCTAGAGTCTGCATTCTCAGATGAGAGATGGACTGATCCTTCTGTGAGCTCAGCCAGCACTGGGGAACCCCCTTCACTCTACTTTCATAGTTCCTAAAGCCTACCTACAATCTTCCAGATTTTAACCTTCCTCTTGAGAGTTACAGGCTGTGTTCAACGTCTTTTCAGTTCTCTCAGAAAGCTTTTACTGTAGTGTGATCTATAAGAAGCACTGACAATTTCCCCATTTGACCACCTTCACTCCCAAATGCAAGATGGGATGCACCTTGAAAGCAGGAAATTTTTATGGAAGAGTTGGCCTTTGAGACATAAAATCAGGGAATGATTTGTCATGTTATCCCATGGACTTGTTTCAAACCAGGTTTGGGAGGGTCACCACTGTTAGGGGAGAGAATTGAGACATCACATGGTCATCCCACAGGCTGTTCTTAAGGACTGGAATCAAAGTGGTGATTCCAAGAAAAATTGCTTTTCACCTTACTGCAGCTTCCCAAATAACCAGATTTGCTCTCCTGGTTGTTTGCCATGTTACTTGACCTGTCTTTTCATTCTGTACAGTAAATTTGCACTGTTAGTTGGTGCTTCTGCTGCCTTTTGGAAGCTGTTCTCCAGACAGACTTTGTGTCTGGTGCAGCTACACGCATCTGCTTTGTGTTCATAAATGCCTAAGGCTTAAACAGAGTCTTTGTCACCACCAGACTAAAACTGGCATATGGCTATTATGGGGGAGCTGTCAAACAACAGAGGGTCTGACTCTTGCTGCTCAGATGAAGTTCCAGAAACAACTCTGTCTCTGTGAACAAAGTCCAGTCCACAATTGCACCACAAAAAATAGTCAGATACAAGATCTGTTCTCTGCCCATGTAAATGTGGTTGTACACACCTAAAACACTGTCTGATACTAAATTTTGTGTGCTTTTATTATGGGAGGCAAATGAATGTTTATAAAACTGACATTTTTTAAATTTTAACTTAAGTTGTAGACCAAGAATCTCAAGCCAGAGAGGATGTGAATAAGCATAACTGAATAGCTGAAGCAAAGTGGTAGTTTTGGTTTTTTTGGTGAGGGGACAGAGCTGTCAAAAACTTGGGTTATATTACGCCCTCACTTTTTAAGCAGAATTGTCCTTTGAAATCAAGGACCTGGGGTTTGATCAATGTGTAACAAGTTACTGCATTTAAAAGTAAATTCACCTCAGTAACTAATCTGACATCCTGTCCAGAAGGAAGAATTCTTTTACAATTTGTATTCTTTGATCTTTGTCAGGTTGGGCTAGGGTGGCTGTGAGGAGCAGTTTGCAGAGGTGATGGGGACTGCTGGGCAGTAATTCAGGCATTGAAAAAGGCAATGCTGAAACTGCTGCTGCTGAAACCTCATGTAAGAGACACAGATCTGATTGTTGTGTTGCTCTAACATGTGCAGATTTACAGTCATTACTGTCAAAACAAAAGTCAGCATCTCACAGGGAGGGGACAAAAACAAACAATTTCCATAAGCATAAAAGTAAATGTCAAATATTTCACTTCATTGGTTCTCATAAGGATTAGGGAGGCAGGGAGCATGTCAATGGGATTGAATAATTATGGCATAATTAATCTTTTTGACAATATGTGTTTCTCCATTGGGCAAGGACCACTGAGAAGAGGTGGGCTCAGCTTGCAACTCCAGCCTCCTATTTTTTTATTTCTATGGATATGTTTTCAAACACCAATTGTGGAATGAACCTGAAAGTTGGTGGAATGTTTGTAATTTGGAGGATTAAAGTGGGTGAAGACTTCAAGAGGGAATAGTTCAATCCTGTACTGTACAAAAGCAAAACAAAATCCTTCATTTCAGTGTGTGTGCTCCACTTCTCAGTTACTTTTTTTAATTGCAGAAATGACCATAATTGTAACAGGTCCCAAGTAATAATAAATTAGCATTTAATTTATTCCACAGAATTTGCAAACACATCTCTCCAGGTCTGTTGCATCCCTACATTTCTTACACTAAGCCTATAGCAGATTGCTGTGCCAGTCTGGATAGGATTCTGTATGGCAAATGCCAGTGACAACTTGAGTTTAGTCAAAATTAGGATTTGAACTAACTCTTCCAGAGGTTAACCTGATGTACCTGTAAGCTCTCCTGAGATTTGTGTGGCTTACAAATGCTGTGTAAGTGACCATAGTAGGACATGTTGTGAGTTAGAATCATTTTGCTCCTGTGGAGTGTACACAAAACAGCAATGTTATTTTCCTCAAGTGTTTTAGCAGTCAGGGTTGCAGCCTTGTTCCAGTGGGAGACACATTTGTCAAAGCAGAAAAGGCTTCCCACCGCATGCAGCAGCCATGATTCTTTGCTGGTTTTTTAGTAGTTCCTGTGATTAGCTTCTACATTTTATTGACAAAAGAAGCTTTATGTGAAATCTTTACTTTCTGATGTCCTTTCATTGCTTGGGGGAAGAACATGTGAGTGTTCCGTAGGATGCATTTGCATTCTGGGTTGATTTCGTGTGAATATGGTCCATGGTAGTGCAGCTCCCTAAGCCCCTGCTTACCTGATGCTGTGACACTGTTAACAGCAGCTGAGGTTTCTGTTTGCATGTTCCTAAGGAAATAGCAGTTCCTAATGTATTTGGTAATGGAAGTTCTGTTTTGCAATGTCTTTTTCCAGACTGGTAAAACCTCTGAGGCAAAAGACTGTTTTCTGTACTATTTGTTTGCACGGTGAATTATTCTGAGAGATAAACCTGAAATTAAAACTAGCCAACGGCAATGGGATGTTCTTCTGAAATGAAGTAGATATTTAATATGTATTCAGAATAGAAAGTTATTTGCATGGGTTTAATATCCCAGAGGATCAGAGTCTCATGATATTTTGGGAATCCCATGTTCTTAATTGTGCTTCTAGAAGCTCCTCAAGTGGAAGACAGATGAGGTACTGGCTGAACCTGCATTTTAGCCCCATGAAGTTAGCCGTGTAATGAGATTATAAAGCTGTGGACATTTTCAACTACAGCCATAATGCTAGCAGCAATTGCAAGAGCATAACATGTCTGAAACTGGAACAAAGAAATTGAAAGCCAGGAAATAAATCTGGGACAAAATTCCCTGGTTTTTGGAGTGTTTTTCTTTTCTTTTTTTAAATAATCTAGGCACTTGGTAGACCCTGAAGTCTCTTGAGAGTTGTGTTGAGGAAGTTTGTAAAAACATAGATTGTACCAAAGGCAAATTAAAGTATATAATTAATGTATAATCACAAATACATTTGTTTTCATCACATATAAAATGTTTTGTTTCAAAAACTGGTTCAGTAAAACACAGGATTAATCTGACTTCTTTGTACACAGAAAAGGCAGAAAGTCCCTTGCTCCTGTTACAACTGCTTGGGTATAAACCTAGTTTATGTAGAGAAATGTTGAAAATGAATGTTTAGATAACAGTAAATGATTGGTATTTGCTTATTGCTTCTTTGAGACAGTTGAAAATTGAAGCAGAACTTCCAAAATCATACAAGATTTTTCAACTTATGTATCTCCATTCTTTTCTGGAGTCACAGTTGTTCTTCCTTGGGGCTTGAATGAAAGACTTGTCAGTTTTGGGAAAGGTATTGTGAAGTCCGTTGTTTGTGGTAATGGAGGAGGTCAGATTTCTGATTCATTGGTGGTTAGAAGGGGAAAAGTATTAAAAAACAAAATAAAGGAAAAAATCTTTTTGATGGGAGGAGGACAAGAAGTTATCTGCAAAGGATCTCAATGGAAAATCCTGCCTTTTTAAATATACTGATGAAGCAAAAAAGGACAGTTAAAATCCATACACATGAATGATGGCCCTTAGCCTAAATACAAAGGTACTTTGTTCAGATGTAATATAGTGCTGCTTTTAATTTTCCATAATCAGAAGTTGCTGCTTAAAATTTGAGATACTTTGGACTCATGTTTGTCAGGGTCTCATCTTCAATGTTGACACTTTTTTTCTCTAGGATAAAAGCAGCCATAATCCAGGAAAATTCTAGGCTTGCCAAAATTTACAGACACACCATATTTGTATGTCTAGGTGTCCACAGCCCCAACATACTGTATTTTCACATTTTTGCAATACTTGCAAATCTTTACAAGTATTTCCTTATGGAATTGCCAAATTTTGCTGGGTGGCTTGAGTGTATTGGAGGTCCATAAATTTTTTGCTACGGTAATCAGCAAGACAATACATGGACTAAGTTACAGGCCAAAACAGGTGTCTTTGGAAACTTTGAGTTGTTTATGCATTTCCTCTCAGAGAGAATTGTCTCTTGAGACACAGGATTAGTTCTTTTCCCTGTATATTGAGTAGGGTTTTTGGAAGAAAACTTTTTATTACCTTTTGTATGGGAAATTATGTAGAACTTTGGGGCAGCTGCAGGGTCACAGTTTGAACTGCTGAGAGGCAGCTTGCAGGACATGAGGAGTTTCTGCATTATGCTAAAGAAATAAAGTCATGTTTGGAAGGCTTTGTACATTCAGCAATTTGTTCTGCTGTGGTAAAAGGACTTCCTCTAGAGGCTGGAACTGGTTTTCAGAGAGGGAAATCAGTAATTTCTGTAAGCAGCCAATCTTAATGTAAACATTGGTAGTTTTCACAGGACTAATTGATGTATTAAGCTTGTTTTGCTGGGCCATATGCAACAGATTAAGACCAGCAATCATTTTTCAAACACAAAGGACAAAAAGCAAGTTATATGCAAGGGTAGTTCTAGTGTGTAACTGGAGTTGGTGATAAGTTTCACAATATCTCGCCACTGTGACAGTGACACCATTTAGAGTCCATGACAAGTAATTTGTAACAGAAATCACTACTAATGAGCAAGGCAAACTCAGCTTGGTGAATAATGTGTTCAGGGACTACCAGCACACTTTCTCCTGTGGTCTGTGAATGAGCAGGCTTGGGATGCAGACGCTGCTTGAGGGAATTGTGCACATCTGCTCCCGTCACTTCTGTAGTACTTCCCAATACTCCATAGTGCAGTATTGACTAACATGGCATCCTGTGGTTTTAAGGGTCTTCTGTAGCTTTGCTCCAGATCTACTGTACTACTGCAAATTGTTGTCATTTACTGCTACAGTTTCATCACAGAGAAAGCCCCACTTTTCAGACTGATGTAAAGGCTCCCCTGAAGGCTGAGGAGCTGGAAAGAAAGAAGAGTGCTGACATGCTGATTTTTGAATGCTTGCTGGTAATAAAGCCAGCTGCATTGCTCCAGCAGCCATGTGGCTAACTCAAAGTTTGCCTGGCATTCACATGGTAAAAGTGCTTTTCATGATAAATTTCCTCTGCTAACCTCAGCACTTTTTAGTCTCTGAGGTACACTTCTATCTCTGATGAAATTGAAATTCAGTGCCATTGGAGTTGTTCTATGCCCAGAAAAGAGTGACTGAAAGGAAAGTATTCATGGTTTCCTAGCTGTGTTAAGAAAGAAAATTATCAGAATATGAAACAGCAGCAGTAAACTTCCCGTGTTCCTGAAATATTTAATAAACAGATGTCTAACACTTTCAACCAGAAATATGGCAGCATAGCATGACAATCTATGAGATGAAGCATGCTGGCCTAATGCAGTCCCTTGTGAAACACCACATGATCACATGATAGTCAGGCAATGTTTAAATATCAGCAGAACAAATGGCCCCTCGTGCAAAGGGCAGGGTTTTTTATAGCAAGTGGAGTGTAGCCAATGTACATCATGGACACCAGATTTGCCCTGAAGTAAGATACAAAGATCTGTCCACCCAAAGATCAGCTGTGCACATGATATTTTCAGAATGTGAATGCTAAAGTTGGTGGTATCCACTGGGTGGCCAAAATTACTTCACATAATTAATCTGCTTTGAATAATATCATTTATCTATTTAGTCCTTAATGATCCCATTTTTTTTGCTTACTTTTTCACATGACTGTCTTTAAATGTTTGTTTGAAATAACTATGAGTATGTATTCAGGTGTGCTGGATTTGGCTGGGGTAGAGTTGTTTTCCTTTGTGATAGCTGGTATGGAGCTTTGTTTTGGTTTCTGCTGAACACAGGGTAATAGTAAAAAGACATTTTTGTTATTGCTGAGTAGGGCTTACACAGAGCCAAGGCCTTTTCTGCTGTTTATACGACCTCTCGTGCAGGTACCATCCCCATGTGTGAGGAGAGCAGAGCAGATTAGCAATAAGGGCAGAGCTTCATACAGAGGTATTTGCAGAGGGAATTTCCTTGGCTAAGGAGAATATGTGATGACCACTTGAAGGAATTTTTATGACTCCTTTCATGCCACCTAAATGTTGCAGGACAAGCTTGTCTCGAAAAGAGCAATAGTAGATTATTAAAGCCAAAAGATAAAGAATAAGCCAAGTTGTTGAGCTCTGCACATTTTACATTGTCTGCATGTTACATTTGCAAGGGGAATAAACATAGAGCATATCACTGATGTGCAAGCCTAATTAATTAAATTCAACCAGATAAACAGGACAAAGCATGAGACTCTATTATATCCACCAAAATTCCTGTTTCTCAAAACCTTACACAAATAAATACTGTCTGGCATCATGCCAGCAAATCTGAAGTGTTCTGGATTACATAATTTATCAGGGGTAACCAATTACCTCTTCTGTGATTTCACTTCCTAGTATGAATAAGCAACTTTGATATCTCTGTTTATCCTAAAATACAACTGAATATCACTGCTTTAAAGTACAAGAGCCTTGAATCTCCACTCCTTCGGGGACAATCTACTGGTTTCTGCCAACTGCTGTACTCTGATAACTCCTCTTTGCAAAGATCTCCTTTTCTTAAAAAGTGCTTTATTATACATATGCTTGGAAATAGGTGTTTTGAACTCAATTATGTAAGCAATCTGTTACTATGAAGACTCTGGGAATTAGCTGTTTAAAAAAAACCAGACAGTGAACCAGCTGAAGGCCGTTTGCTTTCTAGGATACAGAGAGCTGTTTTAACTCTCTTTTCTCTGGCTTTTAATTAGCAGTATAGGTAAGTGTCAGTTTGGATGTGAAGGAGTTACTTGAACCAGATCTCTGTGTCTGTGGTTGTTCACTGCATGCTTTCATTGCACTCTGCATAGAAAAATGCTTCAAGAACCCTTTCACCTGTGTATCTGCCTGTTTAGAGGATGCTTCTTGTAGCTTCCTAAGCAGAGTTGTGGGATGCACCCATTGTTTAATCCTGTGAATTTAATGTGTGCTGTTCTTTCAGCTGCACTGTGGCTTTGCACAGTGAACAGCAAGCCCGGAGCGTCCAGCAGGGTGAGGGTGAAGGTGACAAACACGGTCTCTGGGCAGTGGGGGGGTTCAGGAGCTGTTCCCCAGCTGGCAGGGGTTGTGGTTTCTGCAGCACGTCAGCAGTGTCAGCCTCGTTTTTGATGGCAGCTGTGCAGGTGCAGGGGGAAGCTGAAGCAATGCATGCCTGTAATTTACCTCTTGCTTTTAGCCTGTAGCATTCCAGCAGAAAATGGTTGCAAAGAATGAAGTTTGTGATGCAGATGTAAAAGGGGTCTTGGCTCTGCCCTCGAGCAGGGTTTGGTTTGGGCACGGGCCTCTGTGTGAGCCAGGGAATATGTTATGTGTTTCATGAGACTTGAGTGAGTTAACATCAAAGAAGCCTACAACTTTGTCCTTGCCATTTCTAATATAAAATTACTTTTTATTTTCTCTTGTCATTTATAAATGTACCTCCAGTTTCTTATTCTTTCTCTCTGCTATCTAATTATGTTGTTTTTTTTTTTAAATATACCGTTTTCTGTGGATTTTGAGAGGCATTGGCAGCTCCTTTTCTTTTGGCATCCTAAATAAGATGAACACTCCCTGATAGCGGTATAGCAGTGGGAGGTTAACAATCACCCACTTTAATCAAAAAACTTTACATTTCAAATGTAATCTAGATCTAGGCTGGGGAGAGCTTTCAAAAAGATGTGATATTGAGCTAAATGGCTGCAGCTTAGATATTATAATTGGCTATTTTGGGTTATATCATCACTAATTTCTTTTCTGTGGATTCTTTTGATCAAATGGGAAGAAAAGATATTTAAAACAACTGCTGTAATTAAGATTAAATACCATCATTTTATTGTATTTTTATCTTCTAATAAGCTATTACATTTTTGGAGTCACTTTCTGTCTTACTGTAGTACCTCCATTCTTGACCACATCCATTCAGAAAATATATTGGCAACATTTTTTAGAATAGAACCCATTTTATTTCTGTTACTTCAGAATTTGCAAACTATCATATTTTTATGGCCTTTTTAACACTTTGGATTTATAATGGTCCTGTGAGCTGTAAATGAGGACAAATGGAAGGCTAGAAAAATCCCTAATGGAAAAATTTGTTAGAAATTCATGTATGGGTTACACTTCACTATCTTCTGTGGCTTGAGGACTAAAGCCTCTGACCACTGAAGCAGGCATGAATTTTGCCACTGACTTTGGAAGGAGTGGCTGGACTTCTCATAGCTCTGCTCAGACCCTAGTACTTTCAAATTACATTACTCAGTTCCTCACAAAGAGCTTCTTGGTTTCTTCCACATTTTGGCTTTCCAGCAGGTGATTTGGTCACTATCTAGAAATAAAAAATATTTTTCCTTTTGAAAATTAGGAATTAGTCTCAGGAGGTAAGTACTGGCTTCATGCCACTAAGAATGGACTTAGAAGGATTTAGTAAATCCATCCATGCAACTCTGTTTTAATTGCTCCTGCATTGCTAGGAGTAATATTTTACTGAAAAATATTCAAGTACCACCATTTAATCTTTATGACTTCTCTTGCTAGAATGATATGTGTGCAAATTACATTCTCTGCCTGACAAAGCAAAGATCACTCTATAAGCCTTCCTTGTCCTTCTTGTCTCAAAATGCTTTTAGAACCACAGCCAAAAAAATATATGTTCCATAATGGGAACGTAGCTTCCATGTTACACTCTTTTCTTTTAATCTCATCCTGTTCTTACTAGTTCTGAGGCTATGAAGGAGTCAGGGTTCTTTGGGCTGAGGAACAGAGTTACAGACCATGCTACTGCTGCAAGGACTGCTCCTTTCATGCCATTGAGAAAGGCAGCTACTGAGGGACTGTATCTCCCATCCATATTCTGGCTCTGGGACAGTTGCATCACTCTCATGATCATGGTGGTTTAATGTTAATAGCCATTTGTCTCTGGGTGAGAGAGATATTGTTCAAAACAAAAGTCAATTAAACTATGTTAATTTTGGTTTTCATTACATGCTTAAAGCAAAAGGGCTCCTGTACTCTGGATAATTTTGCCATTCATTAATCACCTTTGGATTACTCTGATGGCACTTACTTTGTGTGGTTTAATTGCATTTTCCTGTAGGTTTGACTTGTCTAATAACACCAATGTTCGGTTGTGTTTGGGATTTTTTTCAGTTAATGTAAAGTATTCCCTTTATTCTCCCTTTATTCCTAAAGCAACCTGTAGGAAGAATACCAGATACCTTGCAGAAAATACCAGATACCTCACTTTTCTTATTAATTCCCTTTCAGAAATCCATACTGACTATTCCAAATCTCTTGCTTGGTTGTATATGTCTAAAAGTAGTTTCCAGGATTATTCACTCCATCAGGGATTGAGTTGTGGTTGACCACCCGACAGTTTCCCAGATCCTTCTCCTTGCCCTTCTTCAAGAGAGGAATGTCATTTGATTTCTTCCTGCGCTGGGGAGCTTCCTTTGATCACCATGACCTTTCAAACATAATTGAAAGTGCCATTGTAATGACACCAGCCAGCACCTTTAGCACTTGGGGGTGCATTTCATCCTAAATACATCCTCATCTTTTCCCATTTTTATCTATAACTTGCAAGTAACACTGGTTAATTAAATACATGACTATGTCCAAATGGCAACTATTTCACAACCATCATTTTCCCCTTAAAGACATAGTTACCTCTCTGCTCATCTATTGAGCTCTTGCCCAATGGTACTTTATCAGGTGCAGAGTTTAAAATCTTTGACAAACATAACAGAGAAAGTCAACTGATCCTCTTACAGTAAGGAGGGAGGGAAGTTTGCATTTCTAATTTTATGGTAATAATTATCCTACTGTCATTATTCTGTCTCATGCTTCAGCACAGTTGATATCATAAAGTTGATATCATATGCCTCCTAGGCTGGCTCTCTGAGAAGTGGATAAAATTCTGTCTTTTTACAAGCCTGCAGGGGAGAGCTAATTCAACCAGGTTAGTCATGATTTATGAGCATTTATCCTAATCAGCTTTTCTGACAAGCCTCCCATTGGGATCCCACTAGGTTTGAAGCAGACACAAAAATCTAGTTTCATTTCTCATTCTGAGATGTGCAGAACTTTTCAATTCAGAGACTTCCATGTGAACACTTGGTAAAAGTGACTTCAACTGTAACTGCCATGGAAAGTTTCTATCTATTTCTAAGCTGTTTCCAGCAGCTTCCCAGGGCCACTGAATATTGTGTATAGCTCATCTGTGCTTAGGGTTAGGGGTGCTGCTGAGCATTCAGGTAGTGCTTCACATTTTCAATGAATGCCAATCTTAATGTTTATTATCATTCCAAAATCACCCTTTTGGGGTATTTATCTCTTTGAAATGTAAAGAAATGGAAGCAAGAAAATGAAATATTCTCTCAAACAAGCAATTAAAAAAAACAGAATTTGGGGCTGCTCAATCTTTTTATTTTCCCTGTTTTCCTTCAAGCAATGGATTTTTTTAAAATAATGTAAAAAAACCTAAAAATCCATCATTGCACACTGAACAGTTGCTGACTTTGGGGGACACTTGACAACAGTTTCACAGATGGAGAAATAATTGAAGGGCTTCTATGATGTTCTGAATAATGATTTTCCACCTGGACCTAGTGATGGTTTTATTGCCTCATGTCCACGAGGGATGTTATCTTCGGTGACATTTTTTCTGGTTACTCCCTTCAAGAGTGACATTTAGAAGGAGGTAAATGTTCATTAGATGGAAGCTGTAATTCTGATGTGCTTAAGTATGTACATATCTCCTGAGAGCACTGGACTTTGTTTTTTGAGGAGGCTGATGAGGTACTGAGCAAATTCAATGAACATCTTACCACTGTCTCTTAATGCTTCAATAATAATTTCCTTTCATATGCTTTTCCTTTAGAGTCTGGCTTTTAATACTCATTGTGGCAAGAAGCACTTTTTTAAAAACTGGAGGTGATAACAAAATTCACATGTAAATTGGGAGGGCATGAGGAAGCATTTGTTACTTTGAATTAACAGACCTAGTGAGGTTAAGGATTTTGGCAATATGGTTTATGTTATCATTCCAACCACAGTTCTCCTCAGATGTATATGGAATCTAACCTGGGGGAGACAAGCTCAATTTGAAAGATAATTAATTTGTAATTTTACTTTAGCTCTGAGTCTTCCATGTGCAAACCATGACATTTAAGGGAACACGAAACAATGGGTCAAGTCAGGTGCAAAGAGCATTGTTAATATTCTGGAGAATGGTGGAGATCCTTGGTGTCAGAGTTATTTTGTGACTCTTACAAAGGAGGCCCAGTTCCAGCAGGTTTCACTGCATCTTGTGTCCTCTGGTGGACAGGCTGGCATCTTCCTCTGCAAGGAAGCCTGAGGCGTTCAGCTCTTCACAGCTCCTTCTGCCTGCTGATGTCTGGAGTTTCAATGCCAAGCAGGGTAGCTGGGATTCATCTTTCTGGAAGGAGGGCAACCAATATTTCTAAGCAGCAGAGGTGATCATCCCTTTAAACCCCTCTAGCTGATGTTTACAGGCTTAGCTGTACACTCTCCCTTAACCTGCACCTGAAAGCTTAGTTGCTTAATAAAAGAAGAGATCTTAATTAATTGGAGGAAAAGCTCTTACTTGCTGGAACACCTTTTAAAGCAGCAATAATAACAGCATTTATCTGCCAGGAAAACTAGAGGTGAATAAGTTCCTATAGCCAAATGAATTAAAAGGATAATGAAGTAGGTTTAGCTACATTTGCAGAAAGTGTATGGAGCATAGGTTCACTGAAAGCCATGTCCTTGTCTAGATTTATCCTGCCAGAAGATTTGCTAGTATTATCAGTGTCTCCATGAACACACTTTTTCACCTCATTTGCAGTTCTTATCCTTGATGTTCTTATCCTTGCAGTTCTTATCGTTGATGGTATTTTTATTTTCAAAAAAAGCATCACTGCTTTGTAGTGGGAGAGTATACACTTTAAAAAATGTTTCAGAGAAACTCATGATTCCCACTCACCACTCAGGCAAGGTTGAAATATTTGAACTGCTATCTACTTTTTGAGTAAAATATGTATTTCTTTGGTTTCCTGGGCACAGTGATAAAAGCATTCCAAGTTTTTTATAGCTTATGCAGGCAGAGAGTGTTCCTTCTGAAAACCATATTTAGCTGAAAAAGGGGAGAGAGAATTAATCCACAATCAAAGACCACTTTCAGAGTGTGGGCTTATTTCAATAATGCTTTTTTATATTCAGTTTTCATTTACATTTAGAATTAGCTTCTGCCCACCCCTACTTATTGTCATACAAATAATTGGTGACTTGTGAAAAATGAAGTATTTTACCCTGTAAGCCTTACATGCAAATACTTTTTACTGGAAGAAGCTCATCTTTGTCCCTGATGGAAAGCATTTTCCTCCATTGTTCTGTGTAGCTAGGAGCATTCCTTTTAACAGGTAACAAAGCATCATGCCAGAGTCCAAAACCTGCCTTAGGACAATCTAAATATTCCTTTTTAAAGAAGAAAGAAAGAAAAGCAGACATTGGCAGGTATTTAGAATACATCAAATGCCCCAAAGCATAAATTTGCAACTCAGGAAAAATTAGTGTCCTATATTATAAAAACATTGATGTGAATTTTTAATATCCTAAGGTTCAGGGATGTTCAATTCCAGAATTGTGGTTCAGCCCATCAAAAATAAATGAATCATCTAGAAATTGTGGTGACAGATTCATGCTCAGAATATTTATACCACGATTGTGATTGATACATGAGTTTAGACAGTTCAGTTTGTAGATTTGCCAGTGCTATTTCTGTGTCACCAGTTTGGTGTTTGTGTTCATTATTACAGAGAATGAGGTGTATTCCTGAGCACACAGTGACCTCCTGTTAGCATCTGTATCTGAGAAATTTGCTATGGATTATTATCTCTCTTTTCAACACCTTTTATTCTCCATTGGGGTAGGTCTTTCAAAATGTTGTGCGGGAAGCACGTCCTCAGCTAAGAGTGAAAAAATAACTTGCAGAACACATAACTTGTGTGTGTTAAAAAGAGCCCAAATAATTTTGCATGTGTTTAATGGAGTAGCCAGCTGATGTCATTGCAGGCAGCAGAGCAGTCCCACCTGGCGTGCTGCCACAGCTCCAAACTTTCTCAGTCAAAGCTGCCATGAGTGTACACACTGATAGACATGGAATTACGTGCTCTGGATGAAATCCTGCTTCTGCTGAAGTCAGTGGCAGATTTCCCATTGATTTTTTCTGGAAAGCAGTAACCTTGTTTCATACACCCAGCCTGTTTTATGTCTGAATCTCCTGAATTACATTATGCTAATGTTTTTACTTTGCACACACTAAAAATGGCACCTTGTATTTGTAGTCTTTCAATAAATATCAGGTTAGCTCAGCTTGTACACTACAGGTCCTGCAAATTCAGCAGAGAATTTGCCAGGTCAACAGACTTGTACTGACTTGGGCAGTAGCACCTATAAAAATTTGTGGTCTGTTTATGCCTGAATCCTACTTCCATTGATGTTCAAGCTAGAACAAGCTCAAATTTTGTTCACCACCACTACAGGACCACTTAGAGGCATTCACTTCATCCACTTACAAATGGATTCAAAGCTTGTCCAAGTTGAAAAGGAATTGAATTGTAGCTGCATGATTCCAGGCTGATTTGGAAGATTAAGTGTCTCAACCAAGGGTTGAAGGTCAGTGAGTTTGTCAACACTTCAGCTTTTCATTGTTGCCCATGTTGATTTATATCAGTCAAGCCTTGATCTAAATTATTCCTCCATTCTTTGGAAAAAGGCTCCTGTCCTGGAAGTAGTCCTACCTGTACCTGTAATAGTCCCAGAGTAATTTTGTGGTCTTCTCTGGATTTATATCCTGGATGAGCCAACAGGAATGAGTTCCTTAGGTATGATAGGCACAACAGGCAATAAAAGCTGTATACAGGGAGACACACAAAAAAGTCTACAGTTTTATGAAACAGCTTCAGGAGCAGTATTTATCTAACCCAGAGAAATGAATTGAAGGCTGTCAGGAGCACAGAAGGACGTTTGCAGTGGCAGCAAAACAGAAAGACAAACAATCCAACTATAGCTTTTGATCTATCAAAAGAAAAGTCTCATGAAGAGCAGATGAACAAAGCATATTTTGTGCTTCCTTTCCTTTTAGCACTGAAAAGCAAGGAAGATTTATGGATGCCTGACAGGTATTTTCTTTATGATGAAATGCACCAAGAAATACTTTAATACCAGTTTAATGAAAACACTACTGGTTTTCTTTATTTTACAGTTTGGCCTGTGTTTGCCTTTTGTTCAAGTTTCCAGCATAACTTTTTTGTTTAGGGGTGATGGGTTTGACGATTTGTTCCCCACCCTGAGAAGTTAGATCTACGTGAATTGAGGTGTACATTAATTGTAACATTAAAAAAATCAATAGTTAAACCAAAATGGGATGTCAGTGTGTGATGGTATTCAGTAAATACACTAAGCAGGGAAGCTGTCCTCTTTTTGGGTGCCACTTATGTCTGGTAACTTAATGAGCATTTCTTACAAAATGCTATAGAGTGCTACGGATAAATAAAAAGTATAACTGACTTAGCTCTTAAGTTCAGGTGTGATATCAGTGGTGATCTGTGAGCAGCATTTTATTCAAAATGAACACTGACTGAAAATAAAATGCAGTCTATAATGTAAAAATATTAATGCCTAAGCCAGCAGAAAGTCTGGAATTATTGCTACCTCAGTTCATTATATTTTTAGATAAAGTGCTGATCATATTTACTTCAAAGAGGTTATTTGTTACTGTCCTTAACAGCCCTGGCCTACGTCAGGTTAAAAAAAAAAAAAAGAGAGAAAAAAACCAAAAAACAAACCTGAAAAAACAACAAATCAACAAAAAGACCCGACCAAAAAAGCCTCAGAACCAATCTTTCTAAAAAGGAGCTTTTCCAAAATAGGAGTTGCTGTAAAAAAAAATTAAATATACCAAAGTGTCTCATATGTTATAGTTTGAATTATTTTGGACTTATTTAAGGGAAACATAATTAAAAGAGAAACTTTCTGAACACACCACCTCATTTATTCTATTAAAAATGGTTACTTATCTTCATCTAAATCAACTTTACTTCATTTATAAATAATCAGGGTTATGATGTGCTGAAAAGAACAAGAAAAATGTCAAGTTTGGCATCCCAATTCATTTAATTCATTCAAATGAAGAACTACAAAGGCCTCTTTTGAGCTGTAGAAGACAAATACTGTAAAGATAAAAGCAGAAATAACAATCCTGAAGTATTGCTAGGTAAATGAAGCTAGGCTGAGCAATGGTCTTTGTTTCCTCAGTTTGCCACAAACTTTTAGTATTGTTTAAGCTGGGAATATTGGGCATTGTTTTCTCACTTCTGCAGAGATGTACGTCTAAATTTATCCTGGACAAGGGCTTGAGCAGTGCACTCTGAGGTGCACTCCCAGATATTGGGGTGTGGAAGAAAATATTTTAGGTATCATTAGTAAAATATTATTTTAATTGTGCTTATTTCACCTTTATATCATTCAATTTTTATTTCCTTTTTTATGTATGTTTTCATAATGTGAATAATATGTTAGTAAACTAGCACATGTACATTATTTAAAAATGTAAATGTATGGGAGGCATATTCAAACAAGTTTACTGATAGCAGTGTGAGATCAAAAACTATTGATCTGAAGAGCAATTATCCACATGACAGGTCCACCCTAGATATGGTTTGTGATCATACAATTGTCTGGTGGTATTGATCATGCATGGTTGCATGCAGAACGGGTGCAAATGGAATTAAATCAGACTCAGTGCTTGCAGTTTATGGAAAGGCTCCTGTCCATTTTTAGAAGATAAGGCTAAAGAAGTTAGAGAGGTGATAGGAAGGTTAGAATGCAACTCGGAAAAATGAAACAGAACTGTTCCAGGAAAAATAATCCAAATAATCAACAGTGACACAAGAAATCTGTAAACCAGATGTGCAGATAGACAGTTATTAGATGGGGTGGGGGGGAATGATTGAAATTTGAAACAAAACAGCACAAATGGTCAGAAGGCTTTTGAGTAGTACTGTGGATACATGCATTATGGAATAGGAATTAATCATTTATGTTGACTTGGCTCCAGTATGGCTCTGTCTGGAAAATTGCATTTTTCCTAGGGTGTTGCTGTATCAGAAACCTATGAACCCCAAAATGGAAGGAGTTTAAGACCAGTAAAATACTATGGGAAAGATCACAATTATGACAATATGTATAGAAATTCAAAGATTTATTAAAACACACCTGTCTTGCAAAAGAAAAGAAGAGAAGCAGACAAAGGAGAATAGTGTGAGGTGATATGTCTTAAAACATTGAGCAGCTCAGTGACGAGCAGAAGAAATGAGAGAGGTGTTAAGCAAAGAAAAGTAATGATGGCTTCTATATAAAATTTTTAATAACAACAGGATGATCAGTTGCTGAAATTTTCATGACATCCCTTGTACTACGTGTTTTCCAAGAACATAAAAAGGTGTTTCACTGTTTAATGTTTCAAAGATGGACAAGAGCTGAAATAGCACAGGTCTCTGAGATCAACAGGGAGTCTGTCTTGGCACTAGATTAATTTATATTTTTGGTTGTGGTGTTCTGGAAGGAAATATATGAGACATAAACACTGAAGTTTAGATGATGGCTCCATGTCACACAAGGATGACAGAAGCACTCAGTCCATCCCTATGGGTGTGCAGGCACACTGGGATGGTGGATTGTGGCAATCTGTGGGGACTGAGACTGCCTGGAAATGCTTCTGCATAGTGAGGTTGTTATCCAGGGGCTTGCTATGAATAAGACAAAGCACCTGTGTAATTGTTTGATAGGATCAGCACAATTATTTTTGCATAGGGAATTGTTTTCCAGATCAGATTCAAGGTTGCTTTTTATTAAAGTCAAGGATTTGTCTTTCCTTGTCCTCGAGAAATTAACTTTTTTAAAAGAGCAGTTAAGTGCTGATGTATTTTTCAGCATGAAGTACAATTGATTTAAAATATAAAATGAGCAACCCTAAGTGAAGCATTTTTATGAAATTATGTAACCCTTTTCTACTTCATTTAAGTCATGCTATTTCTGTTATTGCACAACTCTCCACAGAGCTGCCCAAGAACAGTTATAATATGGTTTGAAGGTCTTGTGGCTTTTGTAATGTACTAGACAAATGTAGACATCAATCAAACCTAATTTGCTTCTGCCAGCAACTTCTTATCCCTCTGAATAAAAAACTGCCACAAACACACCACAAAACTAATCAGCTTACCTTCTGCAGTTCTTGTGTCAACCCACTAAAATTGCTCACCAAAGTATGTCTCACAGAAGTGTTACTCTCATGCTGATCCCAAGGTGCTGGTTGTCTTCTATCATTATGTTGCACATGTTGCCTGTGTCTTAACTGGCTTAAAAGACTTTTTGTGACATAAAATGACAAGACTCCCACTGACACCATTCTAAATTCAGAATGCAGATCGCTAACCACAGGAAATTTAAGCACTAAAAAACTTCCTGCTGCAGGCATGATCAGGCACTGGAATAGGTTGCCCAGGGAGGTTGTAGAGTCTCCCCCCAAGAGTTATTCAGAACTGGAGTGGACTCAGTCCTGAGCAGCCTGCAGTGGAAGACCTTGCTTTGAGGGAGGGAGGTTGGCCTGGATGATTTCCACAGTTCCCTGCCAGACTCAGACCTTCTGTGATTCTGTGCAGAAGCCAAGTATTTCCAGCAAGCAAATGTTCTGTTGTACCAGTTGTGGTATTTCTAGTTTCTGTGTGATCTCTGGTCTTTTACATCTCTCTCATGTAAATCATGTGCTTAGTGCTACCTGAAAACCTGGCTTTGTGTTGAAAATGGTGAATTTCTGTATTCACTTTAGATTACTTCTAGCAGCTAAGCAATGGTCAGAAGACAATCGTGTTATATACACAGAGCTTTCTTATTATTGACTGTGTAGCAGATAAACATTAGTAAAGAACATCCTTCAGGGATATTTTGGATGAAAGAACCATGCAAAGACAAAGTGATACAATAAAGTGCTGACCTTTCTTTCACTGTGTTAAAGACTCTTGTGTGTGTTTCAGGATCTCAGAAAGAGTAAGAACATGAGAGCTGACAGTTGTATTTAAATAAATTGAGTAATAATGCATGCATTTTATATAATGCAATTAAAAAACAGCTTCAGAAATTTTTCTTCTTGCAGTAGATGGAAAAAATGCAGAATGGCAATACTAGGAATCATTTGCCTAGGAGGACATGCTTACATTGAATTCCCACTGCAAGTCTTCATGCAGGATTCAAATGCTTTCTTTCCCAGTGCTCTTGAGGCAATTTCCCAAGCCCACAAGCCATTCCAAAGGAAGTCCTTTTGGTATAGCCCACATGCCCTCAGACTGGATGCATAAAGGATGTTTCCAGAATTTCAACGTGACATGCCAAAGTCCACACTGGCACAATTAAACTGCCTGGAATTGTGTTTACTTAGAAGAGAATGAAAGCTCTCATGAATTTCAAAGTTTTGTAAGTTCTTGAGATCCTTAGATTCCTTGCAGATTTTAGATATATCCTCCATTATGGCCACAAAAGAACTCATGCCCATACTCTTGCCTGTTTATAGCTAACCTCCCCACTCTGCAGATGCAGGAGGTATCGCACTTATCCTTTTCCTGACTTACAGAGCAATATTTTGAGGAGCTATTCTCTTCAAAGGGTAATGAATGTGTCAGAGTGTGAATCTTGTGCTTTGATTTTTAAAAAGTGAAAGCTGGATAGAGTGGAAAACCATAAATCATTGTTTACTAAGGGTCAAGTTGGCAGAACTGAATTGTTCAGTTGTACATATGGCTGGAAGCTGCTGGTGTGCCAGTCAGGAAGGAGGCATTGACTGGCCAACTGTTATTTGAATTAGGTATTAGACATCCCTGTTTTTTCTAGCACAGATGTCATGGAGACACACAAAGATGAGCGCCCTGTAGCAACTGAGGGAGAGGGGGAAATGTACACACCCAGAAGCTTTATTTGTCCTACTGCATGTGAAATGAATTGCCTAATGTATCTCTCTTCATTCTGAGAAGGAACAGTACTCCCATTCTGCAGCCTAGTAGTTTAGGACAGCTGCATGAGGTCACCTCATCAGACTTCATTGGCTATGTGCTTCAAAGCAGGAGAGTAAAACCTAGTCTCCAGAGTCCCAGATTACTGTAGGAACCACTTAATGAACTTCAGGCTAGTGTCTCAGTTGCGTGGTAATTCTGTCCAGCTCTACTCAAGTCCCATCCTTTGGGTGGTTTTCCATATAACTCTAGCAATTTTTCAGTGGTATTGTTCAGATATCAGCTGATAGACACCTCAAGAACATTGTTGAAAATTGCCTTTCAGGAAAATAGTGTATTTATAAATGGGGGCTATTAATTCTTTCTAAAGGATGAGTTTGTCCACTTAACCTATTGCTAGTGCACTTTGTGTATTTATAAATGGGGACTATTAATTCTTTCTAAAGGATGAGTTAATTCTTTCTAAAGGATGAGTTTGTCCACTTAACCTATTGCTAGTGCACTTTGAATATTTCAGTGTCTGCTGTAGACATGTGAGTTAGTTAATGGCAAGGTCAGTCAGCACTTATTACCATTAAAAACTCATTTAGATCTGCTGATCCCCTTGATGGTGCTTTGGTTCTCATGGCACACTGGGTTTTATACTCCTCTTCAGTGTTTGGAACCAAGGGTGTTTCACTGCTCCTTTTGAAAACTGGTAACAGCACTCAAAGGATGAGTTATGTGTCATGGTGCACGTAGATCATTGCTGCTATGTCTGAACTGCTCTTGAACCTCACCCCATATTCCTGTACTCTTTTAACTCTTTCCAAGGCTCTGGAAGGGTAGAAGAGCTGTGAAGTGGAATGGTTTTGATGGGGCTGCCACACACCTTTCTTGGCTTATTGCCCAGCTTCCAGAGTAACCTTCAGATGCCCTGCATATCATTCCTGGTGGTCAAGTAACAAGAAGCCAAGGTTCAGGTATAGAGAGGGAATCTGGTCTGCCTTGTGCTGTCAGCAGACAGTAGGGGTACAGGCTGTAGAAAGGTATAGCCACAGTATTTCCTGTCTGTTTAGGTTTGTGGGGTTTTTCCCTGCTGTATTTTTTTTTTTTTTGAAAAGCCGTTTGCTAAGACTGACAGAGAGATAAAATGATGAGACATATTTGTAAACTCTTCTGGGTTAATCAAGCATGCAAGTTACCATGAGGGCAATATGGACTGTTCCAATTCATACCTATTCAGCTGATCTCTGTGGCTTGGAAATGTTTGAAAATGTGGTTTTAATTGTGCAAATTCTGCAAATGACAACATTCATCCACAGTTTCTGTGAACCTGAAAAATTATGCTTTCTATCTTGTTACCAGAAGTTTCTTTGTGCATTCCCAAGAGAAAGGCATAGTTAATATAGGATATCTGTTTGCTGCTGAGCTGACCTTACTTGGCATTACAAATCAATAAATCACAGACAGACATTTCTGTGTCACCTTTCTCAGGATATGAATTCTCCTACTTGGGAGAGCATTTCTATTTTAGAGCAGTGTAACTTACACAGGCATGTAAATGCCACAGTCAACACCACAGTACCTCTTCCTGAAGAACCCATAGTGATACAGGCACTAATACCTGCTGTTTCTGGCTAGTTCACTTGTCTCTTCTGCATTCAGGTAGATGAGGTCTGCTTGGTTTTAGCACATTCCATTAGAAAAGTAAGGTTAGAATTTCACATTGTGTGAAATATTTAAGCTTGCATCTGCTGCTGTTTATTAATAATAGCATAGTGACATAATTAGCTCTAGGAATATAGGTGTGTGTCTTTTTTTGTTTATTGACAGAATGCCATACATGATTATTAATGAAAACAATAATAAAAATCTTCATTCTGTTTCCAGCAGAGTGGAAGGGTCCTGGTTTTGCCATTTTCATCTGCCATGTGAAAGATAAATAAAAAGATCTAGAGTCTAAACCTAAATTAGTCTATTAGAGGGAAACCCAGTAATGTGTACCTCATGTACATTTTTAGCTGTGTATTTTTTAATCTTCTTTTTTTTCCCTCTCATTTCTCTGAATGTCCAAATCAGTGTTTGGATTCTGTGGAAGCACCTGTATATTGTACAAAATCAAACTCAAATTATAGCTGTCATATCATTCTCATTAGTCTGTGTCCCAAAACAATTCGATGAACTAATAGAGATGTAGACAGCTGAAATTGATAAAGGTTTAATCTGGATGATTTTTGAATTGCTTTCCTGGCAAACAAGACTGAAATAAGCCAAGACTTATTTCTTCCATATGAATGAGTGTGATATTCCCTGAAGGATGGTTTTGGTTTTGAGCAGTTCTATTCCTGATTTATATGTCATTCTCCAGAAACAAAGGATGGGCCAAAATTGGCAATTGCCTTGTTTTAAACTGTCATATTTCTCTAGCCTTGCTCAGCTGACAGCAGCAGCTGTCTTGCCAGAATCTCCAGGTTTAATAATTAGAGGAGTCACTTAAGATTCCTGGTCTAGGAAAAGGTGTCCCTGCCCATGGTGGGGTGTTGGAACAAGATAATCTTTAAGGTCCCTTCAAACTAAAATTATTCTCTGATTCCTGCATGCATTCTGAAGTAGTATTTGCTGAGTGCTGCCTAAATAGGTATCTTCATCTGCTTAGGTGTGTTTCTATTTTTAATTCCTAAGGAAGTGAGTATCTGCTTTTCAGAAATATCTGACCTTAAGCTGGGTTGATGTGGTTGATGTGTGACTGAGATGCACAGATGGGTATCTATCATAGAATTACAGCTTTCAAATGCAAGGACAAGATCTGCTTTCAGAATCAATTGATCACTGAGGTTTTTACTCCTTTGGGGTTTCTCTGGAAGGTTATGTTGGTATCACAAAAATGCAGAATGCCTTTGGTGCAAATGACACCCGATTCAGACTGCTGCAATATATGGGCAGAAAGTTTCATGCCTTATTCCACACAACCACTGGATTCTTCTCAATGAATTAAACAGAGGAATTGTTAAGTTTTAATAGATTCTTTAAAATGTAAATTTGAAGATCCTCATACTATTTGTTGTGTCCTAAAAGGCATTCTTGTTGACTCTGAACCTCCTTTAACTGCTTAAATCTAACCTGCCCTTCATACTGGCAAAAGGGGTCAGTTCAAAATTCTCTGCTTTTATCAGTCCAGCTGTGGAAGATTGAATTAACAACACAAGCCTAACAGAGCTTCTTGAACTGCAAAAACTAAGCCAAATACAGGTTTTATCAATTTGTTTTGGAAAATGGAAACGCTAATTATTTATGGAGTTGTGCAGTATTTCATGACATGCGATTTCATTTCTGACAGATCACATAATTTTATTATGGGGGATGGGATCTGCAAATGCAGGGTACGTATCTAAGCCCCTTCACACCAAACATCTTGGATGGTTGATAAGAATTAACTTCAATTTTTTTCCTTTCTGATCCCTCTTCTTATAAGTTTTTATGAATTATAGATATGTTCATACATGTGCACAAGTGTAAGAGAGTGCATATTTGCTTGAAGCTTTTTCATTATGACTTTCATTGAAATGACCTCTATGATCTAGAGTCTTGAAGGGAGTAAAACAGATCAAACTTTCTGTACATATATTGGAACAATGAGGTCTTTAATGTCTTTACTGCTTCACAGTGGTGCCTCTTTTGTCCAGATAAAAAGCTTCAAACAACATGGAAAAATAACTTGTTCTGAAAGTTACTGGTTTTAATTTTTATACTTTTTTTTTTAATCTCGGATATTCTAACCACCATTAAACCATGTTCCTAAGCACCACATGTACACACCTTTTAAATAGCTCCCAAGTGTGGATAGATAGAAGGTAGGAGACTAGAGGTAGTGGTGAAAGTAATCTCACCCCTAAAGAGTTACAGCTGTGCCAATTATCAAGCATTAAGAACAAGCCTGCCCTTAACAGGCCACAGCTGGATCCAGTTAAGAGGGGTATTATAAAAGAGCAGGTTGGCTGGTCAAGAGTGGAGATGGAGTTTGTTGGCTGGGCAGAGAAGGTGGAGTCAGTGCTGTGAGGAGCTGCGCCTGAGAAACCACTGAGAAGGTACAGAACCTTGGCGATAGAAGTGGCAACACCCAAGCACTTCCCTGGGCGGCCTGTTTCAATGCTTAGTAACCCATTGGGTGAAGAGATTTCTCTTAATATCCCACCTAAGCTTCCTCTCGTGCAGCCTGAGGCCATTTCATGTCATCACTTGTAGCAGATTGCTGACCATTTCCCCTTGGATTATGGGGGCTTCATTCTGCTGCCCATCCTTGTCTCCCAATTTAGGAAGCTGAGTACCTGTGCAACAACTGGCCTTACTGTGAAGGACTGAGGCAAAGAACACATTAAGTACTTCAGCCTTACCTATCGTTGGTCATTGTGTTTCCCCATGAATCCAGCATAGGATGAAGATTTTCCTTTTCCATCCCCATGCTGGATTAATGGGAAAACATAGAGTCATTTTGTCTGTCTCTTATGGCAGTAGCTGAATTAAGTTTAGCTGGCCTAGAGATTTCCAGTGCTCTGCTGAACTTTATAGGAACAATTCCACACAAATGTATTTTTCCTAGGTAAAAATCATAGATGGCATGTTTTAAATGACTGTCTCCTTTCTTCCATTTGTATTAAGTGTGACCTACCTTAACTTATGCAGTATCTTGTCCCAAGGTAAAACCAAACAAAATAAAAAGAGCAAGAATGTTATCTTTCTAAAGGTCATGTCTCTTATGATTAATGTGCTGTTTTGAACACAAATATCACTTAGCAATTATAATGTGAGTGCAACCACCACATTTTTAAGAGAAAACCAGCATGCTTGTATATTTATTTAGAGTTATGCTAGCCAAAGCCATTTGGAGAATTAATGTTTCCCATCGGCATCCACACTTTATTCACAAATCAAACCGAAAAAATTGTAAAGGCTGTGAGTTCATTTGTATTTTTACATCCCAACCTGTGATTTTAACCTGACATTTCCCATCTGCCTTAGATGAGTGGCTTGCTAGCTTTTATTCCATTGTTGAAAACATGGTTAATAATGTGGAAGGTGAAAGGGGAATGCTCATAGAATAAGAATGAAGGCAGAAGGAGCTTTGTGTCTTTGGTGATTGTAATTACTTCCTTTTTTTATTATTTCCCCCCCCTCTTGTACGGCCTGAAAGGTCTGCATGGACTGTCCTGAAATGCCAACTGGCTGTCAATGTCATCCATCAAGGGTGGAGAAAGGACTCACTGTGACAGACACCTGTGCTTTGAAGGTAATTACCCTCAACCTCCTAACACTGAAGTAAGCATTGGTTATAAAGCAAGATGCTTAAGGCCAGCGTGGAATCTATGATTTTGCTTCATATTTATTTTGCAGCTGCTTTATTTACACTTTGCCATATACTGATGACATAAATTAACCTGCTTGCTCTCTTTAGAGAGCCTGAACTGGCTGTACTGATCAGAGTGGTGTTACCTGGCACAACAGCAAACTGCATCCATGTCAGTGCTCCTGATATTGGCAGTCAAAGGAACACAGGCTTGGAACTCAGGCATATGGCTCTGTCCCTGCCTCTGGGTGACCTTAGGGAAATTCTTTCTTGCCTCTCTGCTCCAGAGTCCTTTCTTCTACCTAAAGAAATCCAGTGTACCTGCAGCTGGATAGCTGCAACAAAGATACAACACATCACTTGGGGCCTGTGATTTAAAACTAGGTTTTCTTATTCTGTACTAATTTCGACTATCACAAATCTCTATTTTTTTAGTCATATATTTAAAAATCAGAAGAAGGAGACTGGGGCTGGAAGGATTAATATGTTTCCTTTGATACTAGAATTCTAGTATTTTGGACTGTGCACTGCATTTCTTGTCTCAAAGACTGCATATAAAATGCTATTTGCTGACTTCTCATCTGTATAATTAAAGCAAGCTCTATTATCAGAAGGATTCTTATGAGGCTTAGCTGCTCTCCTACATATTCACTGTTTTACACCCATTAAAAATTATCTTCTAACTTTCCCTTCTAGAGTAAATATATAGAAAAGTTAGAGAAATTGTCAATTTATAGAGGAAAAAATTAGGGAAAAATAGGGTACATTTGATTTCTTTTTTTTCCAAAATCAGTAGTTATCTAAAGAGCTATAAATTTTTCTAACTTGTTTGATCTGTGAATGCAACTAAACATTTCTAATCTCTATCAGATGATGTAAAGCTATGCTTTTTCCCTCTGCACTCTTTTGAACACATCATGGTAATGGTCTCCTTCCTCACGAGCCTTAGCAAAGAAACATGAGGGGGCCTGGCCACGTACATCCAACTGCAGATTTAATTTTGAGATTGCTTTCTTATCTTAGTGAGGAATTGCATCCTCCATTTGTAGTGGCCATTAAATATTGCACAGCTCTCTGTGAGAAGCCTGCAGCCCATGTTGCTAAACAAAGTGCCTCTGCACAACTTCAGTGTAAGAGGCACAGCTCTGCCTCTGCCTGCCCCTGCCTTTCTGAGGCACAGCCACTGCAGGAAGTACTGAACTTGTCAGTAGCACTTCTAACACGTGCAAAGTAAACAGCCAAAAACTGGTAATGCAGTCTGCTTTCATGTTAAAGCAGGATGAACAAGGTTTCTCCTATTTTGAAAACTGATCTTCCACAATAATCTGTTTATTGCCAAATGCACAGTATTTTTATGCTGCTTTCTCAATGGGGAAGGCCCAGGATGGGTTTTAAAGTAATCAGGAATACAAGAAGACTTCAATGGCACCAAGTATGCTGGATAAGCTGGAGCTTAGCAAATGGTAGAGAAGGCAAATGGCACACTCTCCTATGCTTTAAGCAGAAAAAGACCTCAGCTGGACCCAGTGATTGCTGAGATTGTCAGCCCAGCAGCTCTGGTGGCCTGGACAATCTTTTCCATATCGTTAAGAAGAAACTCTCCAAATAGCAAGATTTGTTATTATGTAAATGTGAATATTTGGGTTGATTGGAAGAAATGAGAAAAAACTTTTCCTGATGCTCTTTCATAGTTTGTTTCAGAGGTAGTTGAAACTGCCTGTAACCTTTCTGAACTCTACCTGTGCCACTTTGCTGAAAGGTGGCTGCATTGTTTGTTTGATAAGACTCCTGTAAGTGCCAAAGTAGAAGAAGCTTTCAGATGTGAGCATAATTCAATTTCTGCATGGAAAGTGCCTTGACTCTTTTTAAACTCTGCTTTAACTTCCTCAGACTGAAATTCCAGGTAGTGGTAGAAAATGCAGCTTCATATTCTCTGTCTTGTCCTCTTACAAGCTTTGTCTGATATTGTACTGGCCTGTGAGGAAAAATGGAAGGAACTGAATTTTAGCCTAAACATCTGAGAGATACAGCAAGCTTTAAATATTTTAAAAGTTTCTGCAAGGAGGAAGAGGAACAAACTGTTCTCTTCAAGTTGTGAGGAAAAATGTAATATGCTTAAACTGGAACAAAAGCAGTTTTAGGAGGAGCTTTGTAGAAAGAATGCTCCAGTAGCAAAGATAATTAAGGACTAGAATAGATTACATATAGAGGCTAGGGAAGCTGGAGGTTTTTAGAGTGGTTACAGAACCATCTGTCAGAAATGCTTTAGTTGATTTGGGGCAGGTGGATGCACCAGCTGATCCATTTGGGTCTTTCTTACTTCCCCCTAGGATTTAGCAGTAAGAACCTAAAGAAAGGGGAAGGACTACACCAAGCATCCACAGCAGGGTGACTTTCATATTCCAGTGTTGAAAATACAGCTGTAATAACAAATTTTGTCACAGGCTATGCAGCTCTAGTCAAGCAGGACAAGTATTCTCTGCCACCTTCCCATCAGGCACTTGCTGATTGCTGGATCGTTTGCTTTAAAGTAATAAGGGATTTTTTTGGAGTATTTGTTGGAGAGATGTGTGTGGGTTTGATTTACATTGAAACATTGTCAGTTTGAAAAGGATTGCCATTATGCATATTTGTATTAAGTTAAGGAATGGCATAGAAATTCTCATCTCAGATCATATGGTTTCCTTTGCTTTATATTTTGTGACCTTTGAGTAATAAAATTACCTGATGGCATAGAGGGTTAATCTAGTTTGCTCTTCCTATAATCAGCAAACTATTTTTAACTGGAGGTGAAAGGGTTAGTTAGTGTGTAATATCTGCATAAGTCACACAGTGTTAATTTAAAAAGTTAATTTATTTCATTTCACTAGAAAATATTCTGCCTCCAGGAATTATCCTTTCTGTGAAAAATGTTCTGACTGTTTTCTATTGTCTATTAACATGATGCTTTGAGGATATTTTCTATAGGAATGCTCAGACTCAGAGCTGTGCCCACCTGCACTGATATAACTAGAAAAGCAAATTGCATTATCCTCTCAGCAAGCATTTTAGTTCTTTATTGTTTTAACCTGAGTTCTTGTAAATCAGCCAGAGCAATCAGTTTTAATGACTCCTCTAAGGGAAAAACAAGCAACAATGGAAAAGCTCTGCTTTTTAAGTTCAATCCAGAAAAAACAACAAAAAAAAACCCCAAAGAAAAACAAACAACAATGGAAAAGCTCTGCTTTTTACGTTCAATCCAGAAAAAACAACAAAAAAAAACCCCAAAAAAAAACCAAAAAAAACCCCAAAAAAACACAACACAGAAGCATTGCATTTTCCCCTCATCAAAACCCCTGATAAATAACCAATTCTCCTTGCTTGCCCTGTGCTGGAGGTTGTGAGATTCCTGAGCATATGAACAGTAAAGCTGAGAAGTTGTTTTTCAGTGTTTGCTGTGAGCAGCAGTAATTCAGCAATCTGCTCAAAGGACGGCACCAACAGTAGGGCACAACATGGCCGTGGTCCAAAATAATCTGATTCTGGTCATTGCATATTTAGTGATCCCCAAATAAGTTTGCATCAATTAAGGGCTCGGTTTGTTTTCACTGAAACCCAGTGCATGACTTCTCAGCTTAATTCAGCTGAGCCTTCCCTTCTGCCAGCCATCCCTATAAAAATGTATTTCTCTGAGATGCTTTGGTTTTCTAAAGGAGAGAAAATTTGGAAAACCTTTAAGGACTGAGTATAAAACCAAGATGACTAACTGACTTTCTGATTGCCAGTCTGCTCCTTCCAATTGTGGGGAATTCCCTCAACAGTAGTGTTGCGAGCCCTAAAAAGGAATGGCCAAGCCAATGAATTGTTTCTATGTGCTAGCAATCTCTCTCTTCTCAGCAGACAGAATGTCTTGATTCGTGAATTTTTAAGATTATAAATTATAACCATAGAATCATAAAATAGTTGCAATTGGAAGGAATAACTGGAGGTAATCATCCAAGTCTTATAGATGTTCTAAAAGTAATGGGTTATAGTAACTGTATTCTAAATCTGGTAGCTTATTTAATTGTTAGATGATTGTAAGACAATGTATTTGACATTTAAGGCCAGGAGCCCTGTTGTAGGGCGAGGAGGGAAAAGTACATTAAAATGACAGCCTAAAAGCTGGAAATGAGAGGAGAATGAGAAAGGACGTGATTTAAGGACATTATTCCACCTGAGAAGTAATAAGGTACAGGGAAAATGGACTTATTCTTTCCAACCATACCAGTTCCTCTAATAATATAGTACCTACTGTGAGCAGTGGTTCCCTGTCCTGAGAGCACTGGTGTTACAACACTACTGCCTCAAAGACAGGGTTTTTAACCTTGCACTCTAACAGTGATTTCCTTGTTGAACAGCCTTATTCAGTAATAGCAGTGTGTGCTGTGTTACAGAAACAAGCTTGAGGCCCATTTCCTTTCAGACTTCACTCTCCCTGCTTCCTAAACCTTCTCTCCTGCCACAATACTCCAGGCAAGTCTCCATCTCTAGAGGGGCAGCATTTCTGCAGGTGGTGTTAATGTGTGCATGTGTTAATTGTTAAGCTGTCATCTACCTGATGACCAAAGCCTGCCTGCCTTGCTCTCAGTGGTGGCACTGCCTCGAATCTCTTACCTGTTCAAATCTGGATCTTTACAAAACCTGGAGGAACAGCAGTGGCTGGGCAGCAGTGATAAGAGGTGAATGAAAGGGCTTTCTTTCCAGAGGACATCTTACTAAATATTTTTTAAGAAAAGCATTTCCTCCTAAACATTTAATGTCTGCACTCAATCACAATTGTTATATGAAATCTGTATTCTTTGCCAATAAAATGTTTTCTATAAATCCAGAACAAATCCACTGGTGGTGGACCAAAGCAAATTCCAATGCTATAAATCAAGATCAGACAGGTTATGGAGGATAATAATTTTTTTTTCCTAAATTGCTGTTTAATTAAGATATGCAGATGCCAATGCAGGTCTCTGTGGCAATATAACAAAATTTTAAATATTAATAATTAGCTGTTTGGTGACGTTTCCTTCTTATCATACATCTCTGCATGAGCCTACTATTTATTAGCAAGGAATAAAACACCTGTACACAAAAAAAAAAAAGGTGGGTACTTCTGTATCTGTAGTGTATTTGTAATTAACATATATATATATGGAGGGTTACTGTTTTAATTAAAATCATCACAAATGAAATTATTTAGAAATTAAAAGAAGACCCTCTGAGATAAAAGGAAATGTGGGAAAATGTACAGAAAAATGTACTTATATTGAAGAGTTCTTTTCCTTATCATGGTTGTCAATACATATTTTATTTATTCATATGTTTTGTTCTTCAGAAAGGAAATGTCTGTGAGATGAGAGACTGTTTGGAAAGGAAGGGATACTTTTGTGCCCTTTGAGCTACTGAAAATGCTGTTGGGAGAGCAGCTCCCAGATCCAAGGGAGCCCAGCAAGGGAAGCATCATGGCACAGTGCAGACTGATGGAAGAGACAGGGACAGACAACCTGACAAAAGTGCAACATGTCAGAGACACTTCTCCTGGTGCATAGAGGGAACTGTGGAATCTGCTGAAACCCAGAAAATGACTGCGTCAGAACTAAACCAAGCCTAAGAGGATTTATTGACCACAACCACGGTAAGATCTTAATTTTCTAATTAAGAAATTTCTAATTTCTTATTTCTAATGCTCTTGTGCTTATTGATCGGTTTTCATTTTTAAGGTTTGCCTTCAGTTTGTACTTAGAAAATAACTCATGTTTTCTCCTGAGAGCCTTCTGCATATTTCTAGAGGGTTCAGGATGATTTCATGGTTAGATTTGGACTTTCACTGGGTCTTGTTGTGCACTGTTCTGTGGAAGTACTTTGTCAGTTCTTCCAATAACTCTTTCACCCTCCACGAAACAGCAAGCAGACTTGGCATCTGCTGTGTGCACAGCAGCAACTCCTGCTGAAGTGGTGAGTACAGTTCTAGTGAAATTATGCAAGGAGTGCTGAATTAAGATATTAATTGTCTGTTTTCTCCACTGATTGGTAGTCAGATTTTGCTCTCCTTATGTAATGATTAGAATTACAATATTTTCTTAGTATGATTGAATTGTGGATGAGCTACTTTTCACACCATTCAAGGTAGAACCAGTATACTATTTCATACTGGTTCAAAAGCCTGGGTTTTCTATAAAGAGTTCCATGAATTACCCAGTTTTTGATATCTTTATATTCTTAAATGGGCACCTGGGAAATTTTCTATGCCTTGAATGGCCAGTGAAACCTCAAAAAGTTCATGTAAAAGCAGTAGTTATTTCAGATGAGCAAGAAATTCTAACCTACCTCAATAAAAGCTACTGGCCAAATACCATAATTACAGCAAAGGTAAGTAACTAATTGTCAGTCATCTCCAGTTTCTGGTTGGCTTCATCATTAGAAGATAGGAACCTACTCTGTTCAACTGCTTTATTTTAGGAGCGCTTGATCAGCAAAACTGCATAGTAAAACTGCAAGTGCAAATTATTGACGGGATTGAAAAGAAAATTTGATTTCAAGAAATGTTTTTATTTTTGCTGTGCTGGAGCCCATTTAGATTCAATTTACACTCTGCTTCCTTCCTTTTACTTTTGTGACTACGAACAGCATCTGTGTCAAAATCCACATCATAGAACTAGGCCTGTGGAGACACTTTCTGACATGTTCCCCTGGATATGTGTTAAAAGAGGAGAGTCTCCACAGCATAACTTGAGATCAGCTAGACAGCTTCCCACTATTAAAGCTGTCATGCCACTATCCATAAAGGGATCCAGGGTTTCCCTCAGACCTCGTCTTTTTCAAAACTTCCCTCATTGTTCCACTGGTTGTTCCCTGTTTGAATGGCCTCAAGATAAAAGATACTTCCAGATGACACTCTGAACTTCTGTTTTTCTACTATGAACTTCTATTATTCTACATGTAAAGACATTTAAAGAATCCTAGCTCTAGGATATCCATAATGTCTTTCTATAGGCAAACTACTTACAATTGAGAAGATACTTGGTTTTTTGCAGTGAGATCAGCATTATGTAATATCACTAGATTTCTTACCTGGCCTGTAAAATGTATGTAATTTAACATAAAATATGGGATATAGCAGAACAAACAGAAGTGTTTAAATGGAAACAAAAAGTTTGTTATCATCAAGCCTGGCAAATAGAATTGTTTATTCGGTGTGGTGAATTATTTGGACTGAATATTGTTCATGAACATTTAATTAGACTGACAGTTTAGGTGTTGATGTTCTGCAAATCCACAGCTTGAACTAAGAGGAAAGCACACCCAGAGTGGCCTCATTGGTGTGAATACACCCACAGAAACTATGTGCTTACTGTCTCTGCTGTCTCATATAGTAGCGACTGTTTGAGATTTGAAAGGTTGATACATTTAAATGGAAAATCTTTCTTGTGAGAACTGTCTAACCTGGTCCTCAGGAGGACTAGCAAAGACTAGAAGGCTACTCAGCATGAGCTTGAGGTTGATTATGACACATATTGGCATTCTGTCTAAAAGCATGTTTGAAGTGAAACATTTTAACTGCAGTAGACTGAAATCTGTCATTGTTACCTGAGCACATGTAACAGTCTCTAGGCAGCCTTTAGAACAAAATGGTTTGGTTGCAGAAGGCATGGTTTCCTGAAAGCCAAGTTTTTCACTGGAAAAGACTGGCCAGTCCAAACAGTACTGGAAAGTACAATCCAGCCTCTCTTGAACTGCTAAGTAGTAGTTCACATTTAAGCAACAGTTCATGAATAGAAAATTATTTACGGGTCTTCTTTTTCGTTCAGTCTCTCTTGAATTAGCTATTCCACAGTCAGAAGTGGGGGGTGCGTGGCAGTCACAACTGGGATGCCCTGGAAAAAGTACTTTTCTCCTCTGAGATAGTCTTGATTTAGGTATGGTGCTTACTTACGGTGTTCCCTGTACTAGGGATTTGAGGGCCTGGATATGAGAACCATCAGACCCAGGGAATGTCTGTAGAATCTGCACTGTCAAACCCTGTTAGAAACATGGATATAGAGTTCTGTTAGGTGGGCGTGACTGAACCTGGTGGTGGCATCTGCAGCATAAAACAAATAATGGATGTTGGCATCAAGATGGCATCCTTGATACCAAGAAGGGAGCATCTCACAGAGCACACATGTGGCTTTTTCTCACTGACTGAGTAGATGGGAGTTTTGCTTGCATGTAGTATGGATGGATTTGTTAGCCTGGGTCAATATATAATTGGTAATATTTCAAGCAAGATCACTTGCTTAATAGACCAGATCTCTTCTCCAGACTGTGCAACCAGAGAAGAATTATGGCTTTCCATTAGTAGGGGAAAATATAAATATTTTGCACATAGGTGTAAGATTTTTTTAGGAGAAAAGGAATCAGAAAACTTGAGATAAGAATTTTTCACTTTCTGTTAATATGACAAAACCATGATCTATTGCTATTTATATTCACCTTGCTATTTATAAAGCAAATATTTTTTCATATTTTTATTCCTCCCTACAAATCACCTGCAGCAGTTGTTAATTGTGAAGCAACTCAGAATGTTAATAATTACAGCAGAGAGAGAGAGATAAATTCACAGGCCCTAATGCCAGCTCAAAACAGTGAATGCTTTAAATATGTCTTAGGTTTACATTTATTCAGACATGATAGATTATGGGGAAAATACAAGACCAAAGAGGTACCTTAGGAATATGCTACTCTGTGGAGGAAACATGCTACATCAGATGTGTCATACTGCTGCTATGACCTCACGTGATTTTTGTTTCCATTGCTGGTTTTTAATTTTACTATTGTAAAAGAGGAAGGTGCAGCTAATCAGAGGTGTTCAAAACCTATTTTACCTCAACAAATAAGTTTCTAACCCTGTACTCTGTACACAAGGAAATAACTATCTTCCCTTAACACCAGCTTTCTGTAACTTTCTCTTTTTGTTCTTTTTTCAATTCTATGAAATAGAGGGACTAATGTATGGACCCAGTGCTCATTCCAGTGATGTGGTAGGTAGGACCTGTCTTTGAGTGAGTGAATAGACAGGGAAAACTAATAACTGTGGAAGAGGCAGGAAAAGGGAATCTGTTGGGCTGTGTCAGGAGCTGGGTGTCTGTATCCCTAAGATCAAAGAGCTTACCAAGAGCTCATTGCAGTCTGATGATTTTAACAATTATCCACTCTTCTTCCTGAGGTATTTCTGTGGTAGTGTGGCTCTACTATTTGAGAGCAGAGTTCCTCTAAATCTAAATACATTTGCATTTTTCAAGATTCGCCTCCTGCGTTTCTCTGCCCTGAGCCAGGATTTCAATACGGCTGTGACTTCACAGCCTGGCAGCAGCACTTTGCTGTCCTGTACAACCACCACGTGTCTGTCTTGTCCTTTTGACACTATCAAGGAATCCTTTCAAGAGCTCAGCCCTGTGTGTGTGTGACCATGTTCCAAACTAGGTCCTAATCTCCTGCCACCTTCCCTCTTATCTGTTCCAACCTGGCTGAAAGATTACTCTGTTCAGCCCAGCTCAGGGCTCGGGTGCCACATTCCTGGCCCTCACCATCTCCCAGAATTCCAGCATTCACTACCAGCACAGAAAAGAGCAGTGAGGAGAAGGGAACATCTCCCATGGCATCCTGGATCTGGTGCTGCTGGTCTTCAATGTACCATGGGCAGCCATGGCCCTGCTGAGTCCAGAGCTTCTTCTGGATCTATTCATCAGACATCCCTCATGTTCCATCCTTCCTAGTTCTTTCCTGGTGACAAAAAAAAGAAAATGTGGAAACAAAAAGGAGGTCACAAATCAGGAATGCAACTGAATGAAGATGAGATTAAAGTAAAGAAGGAAAAAAGAAGAAGATAGAGTTCTTAATATTTCCTTCATGCTATGGGGCAAGGCATGGATCAGTCCTTGTGTTATCCTAACTAATTTGTCTTCCTTTAAAATACAGCCCATTTATAGAGATAAGCTTGCTTAATCACAGTGTTCTTTAGATGAAAATATATCTAGCTAAAGTGCTAATTCAGTGAGCATTTTCTTAACAGTGCCATTGTTTGAAAAAATCTGGTTTAGTCTGTGGTACAGAAAAGGTGGAGTGCCCTATGGAGATTTCCCTATTAGTATGCCAGGCAGTTGCTTATATTTCTCCATTCAGTAATCCCTGAGCTGAATCCGTAGATTTACCATAGACAAATAGAAATACTCACAATTCATGTAAATCAACTTGTGGTTGTGAATAGGATTTGTTTGCTAGCTGTTGATCACTCTCTTTCTTTACTGTTCTTTATGCTATTGCTTTCAAAATTGGTGTCATATAAAGGCAGGAAATATGTATTTTGAATGGATTCTTCACAATACGATACCACTTAAAGGCTAGATATTGTCAGAGGCAGATGTTTAATCAGAGCTTAATCAACAAACTAGAAGAATCAAAATTAGTTGATGATCAAAACAAAATATAAATGTATTCTCTAATTGATTAGAGTGGCTTGGGAGGTTCTGTAAATTAAAAGATTTTGCTCAGCTGGAATGAAAATCAACCTTTCCTCCTATTTCCAACCAGAAATAATATTTAATAGCAGCTCAACAATCTCTGCTCCTGAGGAAAAGTAGGAAGAAGATAAAAGGAATAAAAATGTCTCATAGAAAATACCTGATAATATAAAGAGTGCTACTTTGAATGTGTGAATTTGATCAGGACTGGGCTGGAGGCAGGACGATGGCAAAATTCTTGCAGTTAAGCAATTTTTTGCCATGTATTTTCTTGCCTGCCACAGAAAAACTAATCTGTTAACACTTTGTGTATTTTTTAAAGGAGGCACAGTAGCAGGAAGGTGGGGAGAGCAGCTCTCTGGGTCCAGAGGTGTTCTCCTTTGCCCTACATCTACCTTTCACTGTGTCCCATGGTAGGACTTGTCACAGAAAGTCTCATCCATGAGAAAGGATGGCCCACGTGCATGGCAAGTGTGTGACACAAGGAGGGACACTGGCCATCCTGGTGGATAAAATGTCTCTGGCAGGTGTGCAGGGTCTCAGGTGCAACTTTTCCAAAACAAAATATTTTGATTCTGAAATAATTCTGTCAGAATAATTTTGATTCTGAAATTCCAAAATATTTCAGATTTCAACTTAAATTTTTTATATGTTTAAATATGTCCAGAAAAAGAAGATTTTTGATAGACTGGTTGTAGGCCTAGAAGGGCTGAAGGTAAGAAGTGTACAAAAGATAATTATTTCAGACTGGTGATGCAGAGGGAATGTAACACACTGCATCAAGAGATCAACACATCTGAAGTCTTTCTGCATTTTTATTCCAGTTATGTTCATCTGTTTGTCAGTGCCTATGGGAAGAGAGGTGTTGACAGATCGAATCTGCACCGAGTGAATTGGCTTTGGCCTTAACATAAGTTAAACAATCCTTTAATTATTTTTAAACTATTTTAAGCAGCTTTTCCTGTTTCCCAGTTACTGCTGCTACCATAGGAAGCCTGAGAAGCCCTCCAGAATGTGGATGCCTCAACACAATCCCAGCTCAGGCAATTGAAAGGCAATTTTAAATGATGAGGTTAAAACAACACTGGCTGATGCTATCCACAAAAACCTGCACCTATCTTATTGAAATGCAGTAAAGATTTAACCATCAGATTTAGTAGTCAGATAAAAGTCACAGGGAAAGGCCTCATGGAATATTTTGTCATTAGAGAATTAAAGAATAGTATTTTCTCTGGGAAAATTAATTGTAGGCATATTTACAGATAACTTATTTCCATATTTAGTGGGATGGAGGTTATTGTTGGAGACCTTCCCCCTTGCAATTGTATTTGACATAAAATAATTATTTTTCATTTAAGAACACATCCAGTAAAATGAACATGAAAAAGCTGTCAGGCATGCAATTGTAATGGCATAGGATGAAAAGCTGGGAAGCGAAAAAGATGGCATATTGAGAGAGACATCTAATTTCTGAGTCCTGAAGTTTGTCTTGGCTGCACAGTGCACTCTTAATCATAGTAGAAGGAAGGGAGGAAGAAAAGAAATCAAATAGAATTTGCCAAACAAAAGTTTGTGCATCTCAGAAATGAGAAGCAAAGACTTACAGCGTGCATCCAGGAAACTGGCTTTTGTCCTCTGAAGGTAGGGCAGTTTCTCAAATTCTAGACTAATTCTCTGCTTCCCATATCTCAGGGGTGTATGATGACACACACACCTGCAATTCAGCAGCCCAGTAAAAGGAGTGATTTTCAGAACTGTGTAATTTTTCAAGGTGCAAGCAATGAATGCAGTACAGCAGCAGCTGCTGGGTGTGCTGCCCAGCGTGGCACATTGCAAAGTAAATCAGCTAGCCTGCTGCTTGGAAAAACTTGCCAGGAACATTGTTAGATAGAAAAATAAAAAGTAGGAGAAATTGTTTGCGAAAACATGCCATGGAGAAAATAGGAATGCTCTATTAAATGGGGGGGAAAAAAATCTACTGATGTCACATCAGAATATCCAGCAACTTTAGAATATTATTGCTCTTGTCGGTTCAGCTGCCTCCAATTAAGTATTTACCATATGTGATAATGTAAAGATTCTCAAAAATTCACTAGGCATAATTATTTTTTTGGGAGAAAAACATAGTGTTAAGTATATTTTAGATTTTCTCTTTTCTCCTTGCATCCCACCCTCTTGGCTGGAAATAGTTTTCTTCCAAATGCCTAAATCTGGATTTCCTTGCCACATGGAAGTCTAATAAATTAGCTGCCTCTGCCTAGCAACTGTAGCAACACTTCAGGGACAGTTAATGATTTACAACAACTCCAAGTAATGGAAAGAAAACCTCACATGCCAGAGAGGCTCTTACTCTATCCTTGAGAGAACTCATTTGCAGGGAAAGCTGCACCGCTGAGAATCTTTTCTAGAACTCAGATCACTCTTTCTGTTGACAGCTCAATGTTCTAGTGTGAAAAAAGGGCAACACTTGACACCCCAGCAGCCCTTTATTGCATTTGCAGCTTTGAGGTCTACTGCTACAATATTTGAAGATCGGTCACACAAAGAAAGTGGGATTTTAAAAAATATATTTATATACAAAGTTGCATAGCCACCTTAACCAAGTATATTTAGATTTATTAATTTTAAATGCCTTAATAACCATCATGGGTTTATGGTTTTCTGAGTATAAGGAAGTGGAGCAGACCTATTCTCCTACCACTTTGTCACCTCAGATGCCAAAATAGCAGTGGGGAGGTGTGCATGTACAAGCAAATGGGACAAGGCAATGACAGGAGTGGGGGCTCTAATGCACTTGGAGGCTGCATGTTTGATGCTTCTTTCCCCTCTTTACTTTGCTGCTGCCTGTGGGATGCTTTGACACTTACTGATTGTCTTCTAGGGCAAGCCTCTGTTTGAGTCCCAGCCCTCAGAGTGCCACACAAAGAAACAGTTCACTCAAAGGCTATCAGAGGGGATCACATAACTGAGAAAGAAGATTAGTGAGATGCTTTCTGACACTTACTGATTGTCTTCTAGGGCAAGCCTCTGTTTGAGTCCCAGCCCTCAGAGTGCCACACAAAGAAACAGTTCACTCAAAGGCTATCAGAGGGGATCACATAACTGAGAAAGAAGATTAATGAGATCATTTGAAATTAAGAAGCTCTTAAATAGATCTCATCAATATATCTCTCTTGAGCAGAGGTTGAAATGCTGAACTATAGGAGTCAGAAACATTTCCATTTTAATTAAGTAGGCATTAAGTAGGACATGAGGCAATACCCTAGAATTTTTTGCTACAGTCTTTGTCTTCTGAATGGGAGGGGCTTAAGGACATGAGAGGTTCATATTTTCTGACACTTGTGGGGGGATAGACTATAAGAAAATAAAGACAGTGCAGAAAGTAACCTCACCCCTAAGGAGTTGCAGCTGGGCCAATTACCAAAGATTAGGAACAGGCCTGACTTTAACAGGCCACAGCTGTGACCAGTAAGAAGAAGAGTGCTGTAAAAGAGTGGGTTGGCAGGTTGAGGAGGTTCTGGAGTCAGTTGGCAGGTTGAGGAGGTTCTGGAATCACTGCTCTGAGGAGCTGCTGGTGAGAAAACACCAAGAAGGTATGAAACTTTTGTGATAAGGAAATAACAGTATGGAACTTTTGCAATAATATAACAAACACTGACTGTACCATAGAACATCAGTCAGGGACTAGAACACCCCTGGGACAGGAGTTGAACAAATGCAAAAAACAAGAACAAGAAACCCTAAACCCAAAACAATTATGTGATTTCAAACAGCACATTCTCAAAGTTACCATAGAGCAGTTGTATAACAAGAGCCAAAAGATAATCAGTAGGATGACAAAGTCCTTCAGTATAATTGTGTCAAGAGCTTTGGAAAGGTAAGCTATGGAATCCTCAATAGGCAGCAGAAATCAAGGATATTGTGGTGGGTAAGTCAGATAAGGCTGAGTGCAGCAGGACCTGACATAGACATATCCCACACACTTTGGCTATGGCTCTTTTCATTACCATTGCTTTTTTAGTAACACTAAATTCAGCCACAGATGTTTTAAAACTGTGATTAGAAATTCTGTGCTAGGCAGAGAAAAAGGAAAAAAAGGAGCTGTATCCGCCTTGTCTTTCTCTTCTAGCTTTCATGCAGCATTCATAGGGGAGCCTCTTGAAAAAGAATCAGATTTCAGTGAAAATGCACTGTAAAAAGGCCTTGATGAATCCTGGAACTACCCTGTTGCTTTACACCAGCTAAAAAATACATGTTACTAAAAGAGAGTAATCATGATTGTATTCTGATGGCATCTTCTTTCCAAAAGGTGTCATATGTCTGTGTCCTATCTAAGAAAATAGCTGCCCTCCAAGCCTGCCAGTAGGTAAATAGCTTGTCTGGGTTGAGCAGCAAATCTCTGAGACTGTGGAATTTTCTTGTTGTGCTGTGCTTCAGGAACACTGAGAATAAAGGGCAAGGCTTTCATGACATTCCATTTGATGGTGCTTGGAAAATAATCAGTGTATGTGTGTTTATGAGTCATTAGGTGAAGCCAGTTGCAGACTTACAGAGGCTGCAGGCTGGTATTTCTGCCACAGTTTCTCTCATGGTATGAGTTAAAGTAAATTCAGTGATGTTACTAGAGCTGACAAGCTGGAGGCCTCAGCACCAAGAGGCAAAATTATTTAGAAAATAAAGGATTTAGTGGTTTAAAACTGGAAACAATATCTAATTTTAAGTTTTATCACTATGATTTAATTTGGTTCAAGCACAACAAAGATTTTCAGTAGTAATTTCTGCAGTCAAAGAACTAGTGTCCTACCAAATCCCACATCCTGGGACACTTCAAGAGAAGAGTCAGCTAAAATGGAAAAGGTGTGGGATGGGCCTTCCTGTCTGTGAGCAGTAATCTTGTAATGCTCCAAAATGTTTGTTTCAAATCCTCTAACCCACAAAATGTGGTTACTGTTGTTGTATTTCTTACCTTGCCATCCCTAATGCCACTGCCAACTATTGTTAAGGGTTTCGAAAGAAAAAAAAAACCACACAAGCCTCAGATTTTGAAACAGTTCCATCTGTATTTGGCAGTAGCCAATTTTACTTCTTCACAAATACCTTGGATTTAGACAATGTGTTTAAGTAAATAAATAGAGTCCACCTTTCCAAGAGACTTTAGAGTATGAGCAGAGGCAAATATTAAAGTGCAATAATAAAGGAGTAGGAGTAGACAAATTTGGGAAGCTTAAGAGATTAATAAAGGCAGAGGATTTTTTTGTAGCTGGAATTTATTTTAGCATTGTGACCTTTGTGGTATCACCATGGCATGCTGCAGGTCCAACAGAACTGGGAAACCTCGAGGCTCCCACTTTGCATGGCCTCTTGTGATTTGTCAAAGCTACTGGAAATCATAATTTGAGTAGTTACTGCATACAGTTTTTCCTTATCTTGAGTAAAATTCATCCTTGTGCAAAAGGCATTTGCATCACTTCTGGATTGCCAAATTTTCAGTGCTGTAGAGATCTGTGGCACTGAAAAACAGACTAGAAAGACAGGGCTGAGTATTCTGGGGTTTGTCTAGTGCATATAACCATAAAACCTTGAGCAATTATACTGTTTAGCATGGTGTTTTCACATTCTTCGTAAATTTTGTTGCAACTTGCAGAATAGTTAGTGTTCACTTACAGATTTATCTCCTGTAGTCCAGGAATTTGGTTTGGAATTTCAGCTTGCTTCTTATTTTCTTGTGGTTTTGCAAGGTTCTAATGACAGGCTGGCAATGAGAGTGTTAAAAAAATAATTTACTAAGTCTCCAAATAGAATAAAATAGGAGAAAATGAGTCAAATATCCAGCTCATTAGCTTTTGTGAAAATGAGAACTCATTACATTGTATTTTTTGTGTGCTTTTAATAATATATTTCCATATATGTTTGAGAACTATATATGAATGCTACTATATTTCTTCCTCCTTACATCACATCTGCATGACCAGGTGGACGTCTGAAGTGCAGTGAAACTTTTCACTTGTGTAGGAATTGCACTGTGTATTGAGATGGGAAGAAGAACTAGAGTGTGGTCACCACTATCCTTTAAGCATTTGAAACCTTGATTCCAACCTTGGCTTGAATTTCAAATGAAAATAAGTAAATATTTCATCTTTAAGCCTTAAGTTTTTAATGATGCCCTCAATGTAAGTATCCATCCCAATAGCTGATGTAATTGTATGGCTCTTCCTGTGTGGAGGATATCAGAGCCCCTTGCAGTGTTATTGATGATTAAGGAACAAATGTATGTCTCATACTCGCTGCATAAAAACTTCCACAACAGCAGATTTGTTCAGTCTGGGAACAGGGCACGTTTTCAGAGCAGTTAGAAAAAATGAGACCGTCGAGTCCCTGAAATGAGCTGCTGGAATCGTTGTCACAGTTCCAGGTTCAGTTTGGCACCCACCGTGGCTGCACCTGCTGATGCCATTATGTTGACAGGTACAAATCACCAGTCATGAAGGAGAAAACCATGAAACAGGCGACAACTGGTGCTGACTGCATAAAGTAATTACCAATGCCAGAGCCCGAGGCAGCAGTACCTAAAAGGAAGCAGGTGGACCACCAGGGACTGTGTGTTTTCTCCCCACCCCTCCAGTACAATAGCAGCCAAACATGCAGAGATATTTTGCAAAGTGCTTGCTAGAGAGACTCCCAGGGATGTGACAAACCCATCTCTCTCTCTTCTTTTACACACATCTTTCAAATGCCTACACGCCTTAAAGAGATTTTCCACTTGTATTTTGAAATTGAATGTATTTTGCATCTTTTATGAATGTGCTGAGTGTAAGCAGAGAAGGATGGAGTTTTTGTGTGGTGTTGAGCAGTGTGAGCTTTAGTTTTGCCATGTGTCTAATTAGGTGGCTTTTTTAGTGTGTGCTCTGCATGGGCTAATTAGAGGAGTCTGGCCTGCAGCCAGGCTATTTCTTCCTTAAAGATTTGGTTGCTCTACAGCATTGTTGGAACAGATTTGTCTTTCTGGTTCAGACTGGGAATGAATAAATACCACAGGTGGCAGAATACGAGCACAGAACGTTACCTGCCTTGTTGATAGAGACAGACTGTAAGTCCTAAATGGATGATGTTGGCACTTGTGAAAAGTCAGTCCTGTTCCTCGCTGATTATCAGAGACATTTCAGCAAAATGTCCAGCAAAGCTGCAATCACAGTAATTGCATAACAATTGCAATCACAGGTCTGTTTGGTCTTTCTCGAAGAAGAGCAGCTATTTGTTATACAGCGGGTAGGTTTTCAAATGCCCTGGCAGTGTCAGGTTTGTTAGTGAACTGTGTGCCTTGCTGAAAAACTGCCTGGAGATCAGGAATAAGGCACAGACAGAAATGAATGGCATCTATTTTAGCTGAGCTTGGCACAGCACAGAGGGGTACCCAAACAAATCCCAGCATCTTGGAGGCAAAGAGAAAGTAAGCAAGCTTTCAAAACTGAAATCTTTAGAGCTGTTTTCTCTCCTCTTGATTTTCCTGATTTCTGCTTTTACTCCCCATATGTATATCATATCTATTACCTCCCTTCTACTCACTTCACTGTAATACTAAATAAGAAATGTTACATTTTATTGTCATAGATAGTGACTATGGACACATACACACCTCAGAGCACTGTAAAATAATGGCTGAACTTGAGAAAACTCAGCAAAAAAATTATTGTTCCTTGAAAAGTGGGATTTTCACCAACTATGCAAAATGTAAAGTGACCAGAGCAGGAGAATAATGTTTTGTAACTGTTCCTCTATCAGCAGGCATATTCTGCCCTTCTTTCTTACCCTTGATCATGGTATAGCACTCTTTCTCAGTATTTCTTGCAATGGGTGATAGAATTCTTTATGCTACACATAGTCCCAGATGCTGACCTTATGAACTCTAATCCTCAGACTAGAACGGGGAATTGGTTTGCTGGAATATTTACACATTAAAAGGCAGAATCCTTACTTCAAACTATGCAGCTAAATGGAGCTCATCAATTGCAGAGAGCTGTGAGACCTGACCCTGCATCAAGTCAATAGATTGTGGTCTAGAGGTGCTGAGGCCAAGCAGGCATTGGGTGAGGAAGGATATGTGGTGGTATTACCAGCCTGCAGTAACAAAGTGCATATGAGCCCTGCACTCACATGATAATTGGAGAACTACAGAGGAAGAAAGTAATTTGGGCAGGTGAGTTTCTCAAGCAGCCCCTGGACATGTATTTCAGCTTCCCTCTTCCTCTTGTGCGAACTGGAAGTGCTGCTGCTGCCCACCTGGCAGGTGCCATCTCTCCCTTGCCTGCTGGCACTCTGGTCAGGTGTCCTGGCTGTTACCTCCCTCCTCTCCATTTCTGTCTTGTTTTAACTCTGCTTCTCATGTTTTGTGCTTGTTCTCATTTGCACTCTCAGCTGTTTTTTGGCCCTATTTATTTTTTCACCATCAACCACACTCCTCTTGAGTTATTGAAGGTAAATCAACAGGTCTAAGCCAAATATGAGTTTGGCACTTCCCTGAGGCTGGGAGCAGAGCAGCCATCTGGGCTGCAAGCCCTGCTCCAAGGCTGCAGGGCTGTGTGTGGTTTTGGGGAGAGGTGCTGTTAGAAGATGAGTGGGCAGAAGGCATCAGTTGCTGCTTTTAATTACATTCAGGGGTGCACATGGTGGAGGTCTAGAGTAAAGTTGAATTCTTTGCTGTTTTTACTCTGCATTTTTACCTCACTATTAGAGTAATTTCTTGCAAACCTGTGAGGTGCCCTGAGAAAACCTGTCCCAAACCTTGAGGGTCCTTCTCAACTTCAAATCATATATTTCAGTCGGGTGGCCTAAGGAAGAGTTGGGGTCATTGTCCTCTTTTCAGTTGGCTGTGACTAGAGAAGGAGCACGTGTAGTTGTGGCGGTGGAGAAAGTCAGTTTGGCTCAGTGGGCTTCCAGCTCTTCCCTCTGCACCCACGTGCTGGCTTCTAAAGGGACAGAGCTGCAGGAATGTGCCCTTCTCTGTGGACACAGTCAGCAGGGACATGTAAAGGACACAAGGTGACCAGAGGCAGCTTTTGTCCTGCAAAAGGGGAGGGATGGGACAGCCACGTAGTTGTCACAGGGGGTCTTTTGGTATAGAGGGAATACTCTTTCTCAGAATGTGGCAAAATATGGGGAGAACCAAGAGAGAAAGTCTATGCATTCCCAATAAAGCAGGCCCTCAGTGTTAAGCTCATGACCTCACAGACTTGTGTTGTCTTCAGTCTTGCCCAGAAAGCTGCATGGTTTCCCAGGTGGAAGTTAACTTTTCCAGGTTTCCCACACAGCACATTGAGGAAGCAGGAAAGATGCAGAAAATAATAAGGGAAATTCCTGTAGGAGTCAGAAGACCAGTCCCAAATAAAGTCAGAGAGCCACTGTAAGGCACTTAATGGGATAATTCCTGCTTCAGAGCCAAAGGGCAGCATCATTCAACATCATCCTCCTAACTTCTAGGAAAGAGAGTAGGAAAATACAGTGGTGGGTGAGAAAGCTGATTCTGTGGTGTCAGAGTGCAAGAGCCTGCAGTTAGAGCAAGAGACAAGATGGAAACAGAGCCAACAGGGACAGGAAGAGATTGTGCCAGCAGTAGGAGACGAAGCCTAACCTTGAGCAAGGTGTAGGAACACCAGCAACTTCAGCAAGAGCTAGAGCCCTACTCCTCAAGAGAAAAATGAAATGCATGCAGGTTGTCCTTGTGTTATCATGGGGGAATCTTGGCACAAAAATCTTTATGTTATTTACTACTCCAGGTCAAGGGGCTGATGCTCTTGGATAGAGCAGTTAACTGAGAGTGGTTTCTCAAGTCACTTTCTGGTTCCAGAAGGACTAAGAAGGTGATCTGTTGTATGTAGGGAAAAACACATGGTCCTCAGCCTCACTATTTAGCGTTTTGGGAGGGACACAATGCTAGTCCCAGGGAACTTCAGACACAGCTTCTACAGCTCATTATATTTTTCACATTATCACAAATTAAGGTATTTTTCAATGGCTGTTGCTTGACTCTTTGCTCAGCTTGTTTTATGAAGGAAACAGAATGAATTTAAATCTTTGAATAGGTAAAATAAGTTGTATTTCATTTTTTGCTGTTGATAATAATAATGTCTGTAATGAGTTTGGGGGTTCATCCCTAAGGAATGAAAAGCCCTTAAACCTCTCAGAAGAGAGTAAAAGCAAGGATGTGTGGAATTAAAAAAAAACAGCCTCAGAGGATAAACTGAATTATGATTCATGCTGCAACATGGATTGGAGCTTGTCTCACACAAGGAATCATCAGGAAGCAACAAGCAGTTGAGGATGAACCCAGAGCATGCCTGCAATTTTAATGACAAGAGCCAATCCTCACCAGGCCCGTTTGTTTGTTATGGTGAGCTCATTTTGGATGCTGCCACCCAAAGAGCATCATTCTCTTCCTCTGTGACTCAGGCACAAGCACGTAGGACGGTGATCTTGCACGAGGCTTAATGTTTCAGGCAATGTGTATCCTGTTTGGAGTAACATTAACAGAGCATTTTGGCACATGCAGGCACACCAACAGATTGCAAAACCACAGCGAACTCCAAGGAAAAGAAGCTGTTCCCTCAGATGGCTCTCCATCCGTTGATGTAAGCCAGCCAGCTCTTCCCCCTTGCATTTCATCCCAAGATTTGTCTGGGTTTTTTATCTGCCTCCTACTTACAGGCAAGGTGATGGAATGCTGCTGGGTATGGGAATGTTCCAGAATTGAATCCAGCTGCTCTTTAAGGGCTTCATTATCAATTGACAGCTGTATAGCTTAGCCAGAGGAAGAGCAAGGCAAGCATAGCTTCTTCTCTGCTTCTGGTTCCAGGTAGTTAACTTGTGCACATTAGTCCTGTACTCCCATTTTCTGAGACTAAGAGCAAATAATGGTCCAACACATGGAAATGCTAATGTGCCTCTGTTCCTGTGACCAGCCCTGCAAAGCCCTGTCACCCTTGCTGTGATCATGCTGGTTACAAGTTCCAACATGGCATAACCTGATTTGCTGAAGGAGGTGTGAGTGTCCCAGAACTGTGTTCTTGCACTGATCAGATTTGCCTGAGAAGAGATCACACCTTCCCTCCTTGTCTCTGCTGCAAATCCATGGCAGATTGACTGACATTAATGATCTAGGAGAGAAGGTTCTCCACATCCCTTTTCATTAATAGAGAAGGTCCTACTCTTTGTATATAAATTGCATTTCAGTGGTTTTGGAAATTCTGTAGTTTAATGAGGTGAATGTTCTTCCTAAGAATGACAGGTTTGCTACTGGTGCTGTTGATTTTTATGATGTTTTATGTCCTTGACGTTTCATAGGTTGGAATAAACTAGGCAAAGTAGAAAGCCAAAAAGCAAATAATGTTTAACATCTGTCAGGTGTTCTGTTGACACAGTGAAAAGAGAATGTGGAGTTACAGGTACTTTTTTTTTAAATGGAGGTTTACAAATTGAAATAGCCCAAGTGAAAATCTTGAGATGAAAACTAGCTTCAGCTTAATGGGTTAGGAGTAGGGCAGTGGGTATGATTCCTTCCTTCCTGCCCAAAATACTCTAGGGACACTTAAGCTTTTCTAGTGTGAGGTGTATGGCTGGGGCAACAGAGCAAGCAAGAGCCTAAAGCCTTCTTTATCCTCCCAGAAAGTGTCTGACTGAAAGGTGGCAGCCAAAACTTCTGTAATGCTCCATGGAGACATTAGCATTAAGGATGGCCTGATGTAGTAATATTTATCTTTCTCTTACAAGCAACTTTTTGTTATATTGGCTAGAATCACATCCCCAAAATCAGGAAGATCAGGAGCTGTGCTAATGAATGGTGACAGAGACTGCAGCTGAAGCCGTGGGTCTCTGCCTGCATACAGCTGGTTAAAAAAAAATAAAATCAGCCTGAGAGAGAAATATCCTTATCACCATTTCCACTGGAACTTACAAGATCCCAGAGAGCTTCTGCCCCTGGAGAATCTCCTTCCTGGAGGTGCTTGTCTTCCTTCTACCCTTGTTGTCCCTCAAAATGTGTGTGTTGAGGAGCAGCCAGGGCAGGTCTGGTGAGAGCCTCTCTGCTCTCCCAGCTGGGGAGCACTGCCTGCTTCAACTGGGGGTGTGATTTGTCTCCCATCACACCTGTGGCCAAGGTCAATAAGACCCAAGCACTCTCTCCACTCCTGGTTTTCACTGAGGAACCAAAAAAGGACTTTAACAGGGAGTATTAAACAATTTCCTGCCTGCAGGTGAGTCAGGGTTCATTGGGGTGTTCTCAGCAGGGCGCAGCAGTCCCACAGCTACTCCACAGGACAGGCCCAGTTCTGCTGGGATGCCCAGTACTGCAGGGAACTGTTGTGCAGATCCCATTTTCTATCCATGTGTTGGCCACAATAAGGATGCACCTTGGCACCAGCTCCACATTCCTTGCTGGCCAAGGCTGGCAGCTGTTACTGGGACAGATATGATAGCCTACAAGGGTGTGAGTGAGTAGCATTGGAGAAGTAGCTTTATTTCAGAAAAAGATCCATATTGAGCAACTTGACAATGCAAACTGCTTTCTCCTGGCAGAAATTCCCAGTAGCTGGGAGATCTTGGTTTTACTCAGTGATTTTTTTTTTCCTCTCTCTTTGTATTGGAGCTCATTTGTTTCTTACTGATTAAAAGAAAAAAAACTTTGGAACCAGCAGAAATGATTTACAGTTTAGTTCTTTAGAATAGGAAAATCAATCAAAATATTTTAAAAATAGAAGATAATAACTGGAGCCGCTCATCAAGATTTAGGACTAACTGCAGGCTTGATTGAGGACTCTAAAATTAGCTTTTATTTTATTTTTCATGTAAGCATGTGCAAAGCATAACTCAGTAATTATCAAACTGAAATGTCACTGAAAAATAGCTTAACTGGATCTTCGTATTAGATTAAAACAGAATGTCTTTTCCTGCTGTAAATCTCTTCAGCAAGAGCTCTCTGTCTCAGAACATGTAGCTCCTTGTTTGAGAATGTTTCCACTTCAGATATTTTGCAAGGCATAAGCCTGTATATATACTCCACTTCAGTAGGAATACTCTGATTTACACCAGGTGTTGAGTTGGGTCTACATTTATTCTTTGCTAGTCCATTTACGTTCCTCTCTCCATGGATTAAGGTCTGCTGAAAACTGGTGTCACCAATTAGCAGACTCAGTGCTGTCCTGAGCTGCCCCTTGTCCGTGTCCTCCTTGAATCTTCAGTGCTTGTGAGCAAGGGTGGAGCCAGCTGAGACATGGAACTTAAAAATGCATTTTCCTGCCCGAAGTTTTTGTGCCACTTCTTTCTGTAGCTCTCAATCATTCCAAGATTAGAAAACCATCCAAAAAAATCACTGTGTGCAGTATGGTCTGCCCCATTCCCATCCCTGCAAATTGAGGTTATTTAATGATATAAAGAACAAAGAAGCTGTGATTGTATGCAAACATGCAGTTTTAGTTTTGATTGTAAAACATTCTGCATTGCTCCCAAATTGCAATAAAAATTGAAGTCTTTATGCATCCTGATGAATAAAAACGGGTGATTTCTAAGTTAAGTAAGTTTTGCATAACACCTGACAGGCACCAAAGGGGACTCTGGAGACTGGGTCCCTGTTCCAGTTACTCATAATGCTGGGCTGTAATGAACTCACTTAGCTCTTAGCTGCTCTATTGCAAAACTGAAAATACTTAATAGATCATCTAAATGGGGCATCTGGGCATCTGTTCCAAATGTTGGTCTCCTTCCTTCCCTCTTACAAAATAATGGTACTTCTTTATTCAAATTACCTTATTTTGTACAGGGCAATGGTGTTGTCATGAGAAGAAAGCAAAAATTAATTGCCTAAAATAAAAGTAGAAGAGTGTTTCCAGTATGGCAGGGATAGGGATTTATGTAAGAGCCAAATTTGCCCTCTCTTGCTGTTTTTAAATTAATATTAAATAATACATGTATGTATGAACATTTCAGAAGGAGTTAAAGAGTTTCTTCAAATTAAATCATTGCCAAATTTGGGCTAAAATTTCTGTTCAAAAATTCCTTTAAAGCAGGAAATGCTTTAAGGTAGAAAAAGAATTAAACCTCTCATCCTGGAGGCATCCAACTAAATGTCTTCATTTCAAAGTGGTGTGGGTTTTTTTCCCAGCAGAGTTTCTTCCAGAAGCCATCTGATTAAACATTAGCAAAGCTATTCAGTCAATCAAAATACCTGGACATTATTTTTCTTTGTGGGGGGAAAAAAAATAAATCTGAAAATGTTTTCCTAGCTCTCATAATTGCATCAGGCAGAACTTTGTTATCCTCCTATGACCTCCAAGTCCTGGATGGCTCTTTCAGTTTAGTCTGAGCTTCTTCTAAATAGAAACTACCAAATCCAGGGCTGCTTCATGAACCATAAAGTACATTAGCCATCAAAAGAAATGGAAACTTTCCTCCATTTGCTGAAGAATTAATAAGCAAAGTGCAAGGATGGTTACAGTTTAAGAGGCAGGAGCACAGACCTGGTTGCCTGGAAACAGGAGGATGCCTTAGGAAAGTCACACCAGGCTTGCTTAGGAGAGCAGTTCCAACACAAACTGATGCACAACTTGTCCTTTTTACAAACATTATTTTTCTTATTGCTTTTTAGCAAGTCTTTAATAAGTTCCAAAATTAATTCAGTGTTTACCATGTATTTCAGTGTGAGGCTATATCAAGCAGTATCCAGGAGTTAGAATAGTTAGGACCCTTATCTGAATAGGGGTCCCACATCCAAACTTTGAGGAAATTATTCAGATTTCATAATTGCTCTTTTTCTTTTACTGATGATCAAACTGCTCAGGGGTGCTCAAACCTTGGTCAACCTATACAGCTAAAGCAAGAAGAACTTTGGGTGTTTTGCCAGAGCCATACATGAAGCTGGGTTCAGTTTAAAGCCTGTTGTACATCTCAGCCAAGCTTATTTAAAGCAGTGTGCCTAAAATAAGTTATATGTCTGCAGGAAAACCAATACCAAATCCTGACCAGCTGTGGGAAAACCAAAAGTAATAATTGTATTAACATTGCCAATACATTCAATTTTCAGGCATGCTTTCCATGCAACTTCATCAGCAAAACCACATAAATAATATCTCCTGTGCTAAAAAGACCTTCAGGATCCAGCATATATTATGGCTTATGAGTATGACATTATATTTAAACCACAGCTGACCTAAATTGTTCTGCCAGTTCTCACCTGTGACCTTTTCTAGGCATGTGGAGCTCTGGGGACATCCTTAACAGTCAAAGGAAAAATGGAATTTCTTTGGAATTACGCTCCTGGACTCAGCTTCACAACAGAGCCCCAGCTTTGTGCTGCGAGGACATGTGAGAAGGAAATGCAGGTGTCCCAGGTTCTGGCATCACAGCCCTTTGAATGTGATGACTAACTTGATGAAAGCATCCAGAACACTGGGTAAAAAAACAAAATTAAAATCCAACACTTTGTCTAAAATATGTCTCCCTTCAATGATTATTTATGCCCCTGGAAGTGAGCGTGGGAAATGTCTTGCCTTTCATGCTGTGTTTTGCAGAACATTTGATGCTCCCAGCGTCTGAGTAGCAGAAGTAGACACACTAAGAACAGGCTTTTTCAGAGTTCCCAGGCATGGAAAGAGTTACTTTGTTCAAAAATGAGTTAAAAAATACTTTAAAGGCCAGAAAAGAATAGATTCAGGATACCAGCTTTATCCTTACACCTTCACCCTCTGATAGCTTGAACCTTTCATTACCACAGTTTCTCTGTGTGTTAAGGTGGAGATAATGCATTTTTCCTGGGACTATTGTGACAGCAAGTGCTTTGCCAATTGCTTTGATGTCTTTGAAGGAAAAAATACTCTATTTGCTTAAATTTAGACTGACAGAACATTTGAATCAGGTGCAGGTGGCTTTGACCAGATTTCTGTAGAGGCCTTTATTGCATAAGGTATGGTGCTTTTATCAAACACGGCTTTCCTTTTTTCATTGCTTCCCAAACGATCGTGATGTCCCCCACAATGTGACACTTTTGCTGAGAACTGTTTGTTCTTGCTTAACTCCTGTGTGTGCTGAGAAATAGGAATATTTCATGAGCGTCTTTGTGCCTGGTAATTTTATCAGTTCTTATCAGGTTGCAGAGAAAGAAGTGGCAGTAAATTGGATGTCTTACCTTGAAAAGCTTTCAAAAAGGAAACGTGACATGGTGAATAGATGCCTGGAGGGTAAGGGTTTTTTTCTTCTTGGGTTACAGGAACGCAGACAGGTCAATATGACAGAGCTGTGTTAGTATTCATGAGACGACTTTTCGTTTGCCTCGAGAGCTCACTGTAATGGCTTGAGAAACATGCTCCACTGTGGTGGCTAAATGGCAGATTGTATCCAGCATCACAGGCTGGGGGAATGCTGACAGGTCCCGAATACCAATAAAGTAGGAGCTGATGATTGCTGCAATTTGCCAGTGGCTGTGAAGGGCCTGAGACAGACAGCAAAACCTTCCCTTTTGCTTCTCTTGTGGGTGTTTGCCAGAGTTCACAGGGAATACTGCACAGCAGCTCAGACAACTAAGGAATTTTCTTATTTCATTGGGTCACATGGCACTAGGCCTAGGCAAGCATAGCTTCATTCTGTGACCCCAGCATCCTGGAATCTTAAAAGGGTTCTTCCCAAAGACATAAATTAAACCTTGTGTTATCAACCAAAAGGAGGAAGGGGAACGAGGGCAAGGGCGAGTCCCTTAAGTATAGCTGGTTGTCAGCAATGGTCTATTTGTATAAAATCTGAATGTTAAAATTGGGTGAACATCCTGCTGTGGTTAGATTAAATTCTTTACCTTGTTTGAAAAAATACTAGGTTAAACATCACCATTTCATTATTTTACCTAGCACTCTTCAGTACCATGGGCCAATACTTCAGTTGGCATAAATCAACATCATTAGGCATATAACAGCAGCTGAGGCCCAAGAGCTTGTTTGGATGGGTAGATCTGCATTTAGCCTTACATTCTTGGTTCTTTCTCCCTGTGTTATTTTTGGGTTTGTTCCCAGCTTGTTTCTCTATTTGTGAGATTTCTTCCTAAACACTAGAGAAATAAGCATGTCACATCCATTATGAACAGCCTGCTTACCATTTCTTCAGATCCCTGTGTTTGGGGCACTCACAGCAAATCTGATGCAGCCAGACCTTGGCACATAATGGCTCCTGTGCCGTTGCTTTTCCTTGAGGCAGCATCCCATCAGTGCTGGCACGAGCAGCTCTGGAGGCAGCATCCACCTGAGCTCTGTGCACACTGTGCCCAAACCCAGCCTGCAGGCAGGCAGGTCTTGCTGTTCTTCAATCAACAGATCAGCAAACAGAGGCCAAGAAGAGCCATCAGTCTGCCTGGTCCTGATGTTTGCAGCCTGAGCATGGATAGGTGCCCAACCTCATGAGCTCTCTTTGCTGCTGCTTTGCTGATGAAATTACACTTCGTGATGAGCACAGCCACAGAGGAGGCAGCTACTGCAAACAAGAAGCAGGCATAGACATGCTGAGGTACGTGTACAAATTATGGACTCAGCAACTGTGGTTTTGTACTGATTTAAATGGAATACACTTGGAGAGGATGAGAGAATCCAATGGATTCAGGATTTTGTCATTTGTCTGCTGCTGGGTGAGGCACAGAGGGCCTGCCTGGAACAGCTCCCTGGAGCAGAGCAGCCAGGTCCTTTCCAAGCAGCTTTCCTTACCAAACAGGAGAGTAGGAATTGTGTCCTAGCTGATACTGGGGTGCCCTACTGGACATAAGCATTCCCCAGGCACTATCATTCCAGTTAAATATGTTACCATGGCACATATTTTGCAGGCAGATGATTTAAGCTTTTTTGTTAATTAATTATTATTAGGCTGTACTTCGGCTGTAGAGGAAGCAGTGTGAAGAGCCCTTGTTGCTTCAAGCCTGGAGGTAATAATTAAAAGCAGACTTTATATGGTGAAAAACACTGAGTCTGCTCCCAGCTCCTCTGCAATGCCTTCACCCGTGTTACAGCTGGGGTGACTCACAGGAAAATGCCACAAGACACCCGGGGCTGCGTGTCTGCGAGGAAGGCGACGCCAGGTCCTGTGTCACAGGGACACCTGCTGGAGCAAAGCCTCGCAACAGCTGGAGCCAGAGCCCTGCACTGTGGTTATGGTTTGAAATACAGCTGAACTCTCATTTAAATGCAACTAAGCTCTCATTATTTTCTTTCCTCAGCTAATTGTACTGCTCTGTGTCTTTGTTAAATTTCCCAAGCATCAGCACATATTGAGCAGAGGATTAAAAATTCTCTTTGATTTACATGATAACACAGATGACTGACCTTGTGCCATATTACAGCACTTATCAAAATGCTGCTTCTGTAAGAGAGTTTCTTGCTCCTGCTGCTTCTGTGAAGAGTCCTGGCTTAGTCCTTAGGGAGGTGTGGGGCTGCTTTGTCCCCTCTGACCAGAATGTCATCTGGAGCTGACACTGCTGCACAACCTTGAGGAAAGAGGCTGTGTGCTTTGTCTGTGGCATAAGGAGAGCAGCATAATACTCCTTTCACACTATGTGTTACAGTCAACATCCCACGCGTTCCTTTCTCTACTCCTCAGGGGCAACAAGTACCCTTAGAAGCAAATGGAAGGAGCACACCTTATTCCTTAGGATCACTCTGATAACAAGCTTGATTCCTGCCATGCAGAGCAGGGGACACTCCTTTGTGTGGTGGCTATTTCTGTCCCTGTGCTGTAGAGCTGTTAGTACTGGCTTTAAGAGATTTACTGCTTAAGCATTTAGGAATAGTAAGTTAATCACTTTAAATCGCATCTCTAACAAGGAAATTTCATTCTGAATTTTGAAGTGTTGCAGTAATACCCTTGGGAGCAGTATCACTGGGGACTGCTAAGGGCGTAAAGTACAGTTCTTTTCTTGACAACTAAGCAAGCACCATTGATTCACTCTGCTGCAGCTGGGGTATGGTGTTGAAGTATTGATAATTGTGCAACTGATGATACCAGGTCATCATCTCTCTGTGCCTCTAGTGAGCTGTAGGACAAGCAAGGGAAATTGTCATGTTTTCGGTTCCTTCCGTTCAGGTGAGTTTGATGATCATCAGACAATTCATATCCCCAAGTACCCAAATCCTTCTGATTGATCAAAGAGTGGTGATCTCGAAGATATTTGAATTTGAGATCCCTTCTGCATGGCTGCTCTCCAGCCATTCCTCCCAACTTATACTTAGTTACTCCACTCTAGATACAGAATTTGGCATTTTGACTTGTTCAGTTTCATCCCAGCTGTCAGTGGTCAGTGAATGCCCCAATCTACTCATATCCCTCTGCAAGGCATCTTGAAATGGCTAATGCAACATTTTCAAAAACAAGCATAAGATTCTGTGAACTACTAATGTCTAATATTGTGATGTAAAATTGAAAATGTGGGGTTGTGCTGATGTGAGTTCCTCAAGGAGAATGGCATTGTCTAGGTCAGGTTTCAGTCTCAATCAATAATCGATGTGCCCTGGGAAAAACAAAGCCATTTGCCAAAGAGGAATTTGGTAAAGCTTCTGCTCTTCCATTCCCATGTTACACCTACAAGGCTGATAACTGATAATCCTTCTGTGGCAAGAAATAAGTGTAAATACATGCCTATTTATGCATACATATAAAACAGGGGTAAAATCTAGCATGTGTTAACTATTGTGAGGCCTTTCTTCTCCTCCTGTAGATGTAACCTTCATCCATATTGTAGATCAGGGACAGAGAGGCCCTTTGTACCACTGAGTTCTGCAAACACGGCTCCTAAGTGCTCAGAGGATGGCTATCAATCATTAGAACTTAGATTAGCTCTCAAGTCCATGCAAAGACAAATCTCTCCACTCTTCTTTCTTGTCACCACTATTGATGAGCATCAGTCGGAAGTTTCACTTCCTTTGATAATGTCATTTTAGATGTTTGTTTCAAGCTTTTATGATGCAGAATCTCTCATGGAAAATGACAGGTAATACAGTTCTCTAGTACAGATGCTGAACTGGAAAAAAATGTTTTGCACAGTATTTTCTCAGTACTCCTAGAATCCATCTAGGCAAAACTGGAGCATGTGATGTACTAGTATTTGGTTCTGAAGTAATATATCTACTTACTATTTATGTATTCAGTTCAGGAAACTGTCTGCCTTTAGTACTGCTGATACAGCAGCGTGTTCAACAACTGCAGAACCCAAATCCTATTTACCAGCAGGTAACCAAGCAGAGGAGCTCAGTGCCACAGCTAGCAGACCAGGCGTCACCTCAGATCTCTAACTGGCAAAATTCCAGTGTTTTTGCAAATAAGCAGCTTGGGCAGTATAGAGACTGCAGAGCTCATGAGTGACATCAATTCACTGGCGTGTGTCTCTCCCAGTACAGCAGCAACACAAACAGTATATGTAGCTGTGTGAGCAGTGAATCCAGGGAAATTTCTACTGGTGCTCATAACAGGCACCTCTGGCACAAGTAATATTGCATCCCTGTGCTCATTTGGAGCACTAGGACATACATTCACAAATTTCATGTAATGTTTGTACCAGGTTTTTCTTGCAGAACATCCATTTCCAATATATTTATTGTGTGTTTATACTGTATATACACTGTGTATATATATATGCACAACTAGACAGAGCTAGCAGATTTTTCCTGCGTATTTGTAGTCTGTTGAGTATGTGTCTACAGTAATTTTCCATAGGCTGTTCTTTAAACCTGCATCTGGAGTGGCTTGGACCATGTTTGTTGTTTCCTGACTTTTCCTTCTCCCGTCTGCCATTTGGGCTCAGTTGACTGGAAAGTGGCTCCACCCTCTGTATTGTCAGTCTGATTCAAGCAGCAAACCCTCTGTAATGTGAGGGGTAATTGTTTTTCTCTGTGAGGTGACCTCAGATAATTTTGCCTGCCATGTTTCCAGACATGTGAAAATCAGCTTTCATAAAACTAGGGTGTCGTGTTCTGGCTGTTTTCAATAGTCCCTTTCCAAACTGGCAAAGTTTATATTGTTAATCTGCAGTGCTTGTTTCAAGTACAAACAAACCTAATTCCAAGAGTACAATATCATTAGCATCAGCTTGGGAAAGTGAATATAGTATGCACTTGCCTTTGGCTTTCCTAAAGAAGGACTCTTGCACTAATTCTGAGCACACAGTATCCAGACACACTTGGGCAAGCAGTGGGAAGGTCACTGGTCTCATTCATATTTTTCAGGTGTGCAGTGGGTTTGCTAGGGACTGTAGCAAAATACAGGTGGGAAGTAAAGACTTTTAGAAATTTATTTCAACAAGTGAAGCAACACAAGTAAGCTAGGCATACCTGTAGTTGGTGGTAATGTATACAAATGCATGTGAAGAAATTAGCCCATGAGGAGGGCAAAATCACTCTTTTTTGGGGGGGATTTTTATCTCAGAAGAGTTTAGCAGAGAAAATGCTACACTTCACCAATGCTGGTTGAGAGGGTTGCTGTCAGTACAGATGAGCTGTCTTTCAGAGAGAAGAGGAGTGCATGGGCTTTGAACTTGGCATGGGCTGGCTCATGGTGGCTTTGGGCAGAGAAAGAGCAGCAGCAACTCACTGTCACCCTTCTCCCAACTGCAGGAAGTAAAATCCAATTCTGTGGGATGAGGTAGCTCTCACTTGCTGAGTGAGGCCAGCCCTGCCAAAATCGAGCCCCTGGGCTCTCCATCTGCAGAGAAGTGCTTTTACTGATGATACTAAAAAGCTGTCCAGATGCTCTTCCTGTTTTGCATTTTCAGGCTGCTGCCAAACCAACTGGGAAGCCATATTGTACAGATGAGAAAGTCATCTCCTGTATAAATTTGTGTGCAGTTCATAGCCCATGCCTTTATTTTCCAGCAAACTTTCTTTTAAAGGTCAAACCAGAAATTTAGGAAGGTGTTTTGTCTCTCTCAGGGACAAAATGCAGCCTCATTTCAGTTATAGTACCCAGTTGCTTACATGGCATGTTAAACTGGATCCTACTGGAGATTAAATGTTCAGCAAGAGAGAGTTTAAAAGTAATTAGTAACAGGGGAAGTCAAAAAGGTAGCTTTAGTACAAGTCGAAAGTAGTGCATAATAATGATTAACTGGAGAGATAATATGTAAGTGGAGAAAAGAACAGTTAATTTATCAAGATAAACAATAAGATAGTTAAAATTAAGGGGAATAGAGGAAGAGATAATTAAAATCCAGTATTGTTAAATACAAAACCACACTTTGCAGGAGCTAGGTATTTATTTTTTAATCGAGCCCAACTGAGCAATGAAGGGAATGCAAGGTATTGGTAAAGAACTCCTAAAAGAACAATGAAGCATCAGTGTAAAGGTATCCTTTAGGAGACATTTAATCTGCGTATAAACAAAATTGTTTTGCTTCTATTTTGCCATCAGCATAGAAAATTGCAGTTTGTCTCTATTTGTCTGCATCTTTGTAACCTCTAACAAGAGGCAAATAGAGAATAAGAATGTGATACTGGCATAAGTCAGAAGTAAGGAATTTTTAGTGTGTTTTAGTGTGTTTTTAGTGTTCAGTCTTACATGTGTGAAACTCATACCAGAGTGATAGATAAAAGATACATAAAATACCCTGTAGAAAAGCAACAAATTCTACTGTATTGCAAGAAGGCAAGCAAAGGAACTGGGAAATAAAGGGGATGTGAAATATGGAACCAGTTCCCTTGTCCTGCATCAGAGTTTTGCTTTCTATTTTGTTCATTTGGGTTATTTTATTTGGTTTTTAGCACTTTACTATTAAATATAACTGAATTGCTAATAATATAGCATGGTCCAGAATTTTAGTCATGGGGAAGCAGCAAATTTGGCCCTCTTTATAGATTTGGGCCTCTTTCTACCCTAATTCTTAGTAGAAGTCTATTTGTGAGTATAAATATCTTTGTGCTTTATACTCTCAAAACAGGCTGGAAAATAAAGGAATTATTAGGCCTACTTCATGGCCTAATAAAGATGACTTGAGTGAAATTAGATGGTTAATCTGGGATTACTCTGCCAGCCAATAGCACAATGAAGAAGGGTAGTTTCATTTTCTGCCCTACCACTGATGCTGTGCCATGGTCACAACAATGGCATTTCAGATATCCATTGTAGTCTTAAAATGCTCCCTCTTGTCTCCCCTGAGAATGTCCGGTTGAGGTTGCAGATTTGCCAAAAAAACTTGGATATTGCCAATTGCAAGGGACTGAGCTGGGTGAAGAGAACCCACAGCTTTCACAGGAAACCTCCAGCAAAGCAACCCACAGCTATGCAAATACCTGATTTTCTGTAGGGGATTCTTCTGCCAGGAGTTTTTAAATTATCACGACATTTAAAATGGGAGAAATATAATGCAAAAATGGGACCACAGGCCAGGTGAGTCTCAGAGGTGTATGTGTCATAACTATATTCATGGTTAGCCAGAGAAGGAGAGAAAATGTGGGGGGATAGAATATAAGAAAATAAAGATAGTGCAGAAAGTGCACCCCTAATGAGTCGCAGCTGGGCCAATTACCAAAGATTAGGAACAGGCCTGACTTTAACAGGCCACAGCTGTGACCAATAAGAAGAAGAAGAAGAGGGCTGTAAAAGAGGGGGTTGGCAGGTTGAGAGGGAACTGGAGTCAGTTGGCTGCTTAGTGAGGAACTAGAGTTAGTGCTCTGAGGAGCTGCCCACGAGAAAACACCAAGCAGGTATGAAGCTTTTGTGATAAGGAGATAATAGTATGGAACTTTTGCAGTAAGATGACAAGATAAGATGATTTAGAACAAAAAAAAGAAAATTTCCCAGTGTCTGCTTCTTTGTTTGCTTAAATACCATCAGCCACACATCATTTGACTGCAACCAGTTTGTAAAGGCAAAAGACATAAAAAATGTGCCTTTCCTAAGAGTGTTTCTACTCCCTTTCATCTGGCAGCCTGCCTTAGTAATGTTTCCAAGGCAGAACTTCAATGGGAAGCTGAAAACTATCCAGAATTTGGGGCTTATACAAGTCTAACATTTAGCATTCAATAAGATATATCAGAGGGCATATGCAACCATCATTTTTTTTAATGCTGTAGATCCCATTGAAAAGAAAGTAATTTTTCCCTGGGTAAAAAATACTTCTCAATTCCTGTTTCATTGCAGCAGGAATTTCTATAATGGACTGAAGCTGATTGAGATCTATGCAGGTGACAGGTTTGAGAAGGAATGGTATTTTCATAACTTAAAAATAATAATGGGCTTTTCTGCTTTAGATGCTAATATGTGTCAGCAGCAAGGCAAAGGATGTCTTAGAAAGTGCTTTTCTATAGATGAAATATATTGTAAGGAAACACGTTTCCCCATGTTGCAAGAGAAAGTGAGAGATGGGCACTGAAATACCATTTACATTTAGATATCACCTTTCATTCCGAAAGAGGAACAGCTGATTAGAGATTACCCTGGCTAGAGAAATCCCTTCACCCACTCCAGAAATGCAGCCACCCTCAAGAGAGGGATGTAGCAGGTGTTTAACAGTGTATGGCACAATAGTGGGAGCAAAAACATTCTGCCAGGTGAAACATACTGGGGAATTACATTCAGGCAAAGCTGCTGTGTGCAGGCTAAAACTAAGCCTGGGATTTGAATTAAAGAAAAACTGGATCCAGGTTGTGCTCACATTTTCAGCCTGTGACTAAACATGGTGATGTTTAAATGCAGAATCACTGATCTGATTTTTTTTTTTTCCCACATCCACTTTTTTATCTGCAGCACATAGATTCTCCCCTCACAAAATAGAAGCTGCCAGGCTTTGACAATCAGAGCAGCACTGAACCAGTAGCTAAAAGTGAAGCAGTAGAATTCAAGAAGTGATCAGAGGCTGTGTCACTGGAAAGGTCATCCACTTGCTGCTCTGTGTTTCCTTTCTCTTCCTTTTTCCCTTCTTCCACATCCCATTATATCTCCTTTTGAAATGGGCTCTTACTCCGCTTCATGTAAGGATGGCAGAGATTCTTTTTATTGTGTTGAGTCACCTAAATGGGATGTCTGGGCATCTTCCTCATGTCAGGTACTCCCAGACAGATGAGACATCATGAAAAAGATCTGGTGCCTGATCAGCAGAAACATCACAATAGATGTTTCAAGCATTCATTGTTGGGTTGCTTAGGACAAAATCTTGCCAACCATGGTCTATTGTTAAGGCCACCAATATGAAGTTTTGCTGCTTCTTCTGTAGAGGTAAGGCACAAGATATTTGGAGCAGGATGTGAATTTCAGCTGGAAATAACAGCTATTTCTTACAATAAAAGGCATCTGAAATGTTTTAAAATTATTTATGTACATGATACTGCTTGGTATATTGCAAGTGATCCCATAAAAATCCTGCAATATTAAAATGCCTGGCTAATTGCAAAGACAGTTTAACGCTCAGGTGGCCTCTGGCTGATCTGTCGGGTCAGAGCTGCAGGTGGGCAGCAGGTTTTAGCCACAGACTTCTTTGTTCTAACCACTGAGGCTGCAGGAACTTGGCACAGTAACTTGCTGTTCCTACTTTTTATCCACAGAGAAGGTATTACTATTCTTCCACACATTGGAACACCGAAAGACAGCTAACAAAATGCATGTCTGAGAGGATCTCTTCTGAAAAGAATTGCACTCTAATGGCACTGATGTGCTAAACTTGACATTTTCTCCTCTTATGTAATTAATTTTCATATCTCCTAAGTTAGTTACCAGTTCCAGTAACGGAGAACTAATTTGCTGATGTACCAGCTTGGTGGCTCTTCGTGTGTGCACACACAGATATTCTCAGCACACACCAATGTTGGAAATAACTTTTAAAAGTCATATAGGGAATCAGTGGTGCAATGAGGAACAGACAGAATCTGACTTATTTGTTACTTTCCTGGTGCTCTTAGCTGATGGATATCTGCAACCTCAATTAACTCATTCTCTATCCTAACTAAAAGTTGTGTGCTTTCTTCAGGGAGCTGCAAGTTCAGTCTTTCTTAACTTTGCTTTAGTACACATCAAATGTAATCAAATTCAAGCTACTGTCTATCAGGAAAGAATGAAATGAAATTAAAATTACAGCTAGGACTCAATTTGCAGTAATTTGTGATGCTAAAGGCTATGCTTGCTATCTTCCAAGATGCAACCCTTGCTCCAAGAAATTGAAACCTTTTTTTTTGGCATTTTAGCACTAGTAGGAATAAATCTATCACCTGGAGGTAAGGAGTTTTCAAATAGTTCAAGAATATTTATGTTTCTTAAATCCAGTTCTGGAAAGGTAGAATGCATGCAGCAAATATGTGAAAGAAGTGTTACAGCTGCTTCCCAAAGTTCTTACCTTTCTTTAACTGCAGATGGATGTTTCCTTGCTTTGACATAACTATGACAAATGACCCATAAAATGTCTGTCCATTCACCTTATTCACAACACTACCTGCTCTGAAAATTACCTCTGGGGAGGGGGAGAGAGGAGGGAAAGGAGTCACAGCTCTTTTCAGCAGCAGACACAGCACTGGTGCTGGTGTGGCTGTCACCATCACAAGTGACTGATCTGGAGCTAATAAAGTGGCAAAATTCCTTCCCCCTCCTTCCCAGGAATTCTGGGCCCAATCACAATGATAAAATATCCACTCTACAGGGGAAAGCTTTGATATTTTTCATGACAAATTGTGCCAAAATATGGTTGTAAGCCTAATGCCTTTCCCAGTGGTAATGTCTGGGAGAAATTTCTGTGCTTTCAGTGATGAACTGAGGTAATGAAACTCTTGCCACGCAGTAGCTCTAAACTGAAGTGGGGGTGGTAGGTAAACTGCTCTCTTCCTTGAATGCTACCTGGTGTTTTCTGTTCAGCTAATGGTCACAAATGCCTGTGACTATTATAGAAATGCCCTTGTTTTTAATTCCTCCCATATAAAACTACAGGAATTCTGTCAGGCTGCATTTCTCATCTGTTCAAATGAGTGGGTTTGGGTTTGTTTTGTTTTCTCCACAGCTGTGCTGCTGTATCTTGCACACTAAAGTGAATTTTTACCCCATCAACACCAAGGAGGCCATTTTGGATTTAATCCAAAATATGAAATATGAGTTTGTGGGAAGAGATTAAGGATAGGAGTTTGAATGCTTTCTTGAGTCTCCCCAGCTCAACCATAAAAAACCCACTTGGCAAAGAGATAAATTACCAAATCCACACAATCTATTCTGAAACAAACATTTGTTGATACAAGTTATTACTACCTATATGATTTCAATTCTTAAAAAATATACTCTGCAATTTATTTGGCTCTTCCCCATTAACCCAATGATTAATACTTTTCCAATACTACCAAATCAAATCCATTTGGCCAAAATTTCCATTGATGAATAGAGGACTGAGATCAGGAAAATGATTGTGAAAAACACTGAATACATTTTAGTATTGATGATGATGGTTTATTATTGTTGTTGGTTTTGCTGTTATTATTAGTAGTATTAATTTTATCATTATCCTGTGGCATTAGGTCACTATAAACTTGCATGTGTCCTTGCTGTATTAAGGAATATTCATGATTTATATGGGGGGTGTTTGGCAACTGTAAAAGCAGATAAATCCACTTCTAGTTACTTGTTTTATTAGAAGTGCTGTAATAGCTAATGTGAGAAGAGGTTATTTCTTTTACTGGTAAGAAACATCAAGCAATAACAGTTGGTTTATCACTCCCATTGAAGAGTGATAAACCAGCTGTTTATCCTTTACAAACACCATTTAGATGTAAATTGTACCTTTATTTCTGTGCTATACTTTTAAAGATGTAGGTAAATATTTAAGGATTATTCAAACGGACTCTTTGATAGGAGCTTTCATTGCAGGTTGCAAAACCACGTGGGCAAAATGGCCAGAACACTTCTAGAACAGTCTCATTAAATGTTGAACAAACCCATCTGGCATGTGAGAGTCCCCTCTGGGTGATGGGTGCTAACACCTGTAGCATGTGTAGTTCAGTGCTGGTTTTAAATGGTGGGAGTCCTAAAAGTAGCCTCAACAAACCTTCTCTCTGGTAAGAAAAAAAAAACCATCAAGTCTTACTAGATTTTTTTTTTTTTACACTGAGGGATACCTGTATGGTTTTGAGAGTTCTCTACTGGTGAGGTGGCAGTTCTTTCCTAAGCTTATTAGAAAACACTGGTGATCTTCTGGAAACCTTTGCTATGTGTTAATACTTAACATGTTTCAGTAGTTGCCTGAGTGCCCATGCACAGGAGATGTCAGTGGGGATCAGAGACACAAAATTCTTGCAAAATGAAAGTTATCAACAGAGAGATGTTCATGCTGCAGAGGAAGAAAAAAAAATATTTTTATTAGGTAAGAAGTTACTTTCCTTTTCCCAGATTAGCAATCTGTCATTTCCACAGGATACAGCAGTCAGACCAGGGGCCCAGTGTGTCATCTGGGAATATCAGTCTGCTCTAAGGCAACTCATGGGTGATGGGAAGATCCTTTGTGACCTCCCTGGGCCGGTGGTAAGAATTGCTTAGTACATGCTATAGGTACACTGAAGAGGATGCAAATAATTCTTCACAATCAGCAAAGAGTGACTGAGATGTACCTGAAGATACAGTAACTCTCTGATGATGACCTGCTGAGGGCACTGCAGCTGCCTGGGGTCCTTCTTTAGCCGAGTTGATTTTTACCACTAGTTGAAAGATCTGACTTTTTATTGCAACTGGTATGTTCAGGAAGGACAGGGGATCCTGAAGTGTTCCATGACTCCACAAAGCAGAACTACCACTGACTTGCAGAATATCTGCTTGCTGCTTTTCTGGACCAAATAACATCATTTTTGTGCTTGTATAGCACTTACCAGGTATCAGCCTCAAGCTGAAGGAACCTTATCAAGCTCACACCCAGTAAGGAAGGCATAGAAATATTAGGAAGATCATGCAGATGGCCTGAGGGCAATCAGCTGTCACTCAGAGCTGTCCTTTCATCTTTGGTTTTCTGAAGCTGGGGATTGTTGTCAGCAAAAATGAAAAATGTACTAAACTTTTAGTTTAGAGTGTAGCAAAATGAGGGACTTTCAATTTGGGAGGAGGAGAATGAGAGAAGGATCATGGTCTTCTCTTTTGGTATGCATGGATAGCATTGCCCTGCTGAAGCTGTGGGTCAGCTCTAGGGAAACATGGGAGAGCTTGCTGTGTGCAGGATCTGCAGCAAACTTTGGCCTGGGATCACTGCACATTTGTAACCTGTAATCACATCCTCAGCAGGGTATTAGACACGTTTGCCTTTGTGATGCACTGCCTTCCTGAGCCAATATACCATTTCTCAGCCCTGGGACTTGGTCTCCAAGGCAGCTAAAACTGGAGGTTTACACAGTGATTCTGCAGAGGGCAGTAAATCAAAGAGGGAGAAGAAAACTCAGGATTTCTCTGGCAGCTTGATGAAAAGCATGGTAAGACTAAAACTAAACTTAAGAATATCTCACTGCCTGGCTTGTTTTACAGGTACTGGCAAAATATCATCTCTTTCTCCATTTTGCTTAGTTTAGGTTTTCCTGACAGTTCCCTCATTTCTGGTTGACCAGAATATTGCTTTGTAGCAAATTTGTTTGTTTTGTAGCACAGAAGTACCTCTTCCATATAGGCAGTAAAATAAACAGCAATTTTTGCATCTCACAGCATGGAATTCTTATTGAAACAATATTTTTACAGTTAAATTTCACTTTGGTTGACTCTGCAAATATACTAAGCCTCCAAATCAGATGTCCATCTTACCAGTATTTTATGGAGAATCTTGAGGGATCCTGGTAGAGTTCAGGATGGAATTTGCCTCATCCTTTCACCTAAGCAATTAGTAATTAATTTGGTGGTACTTAGTGTATTCCTTCTGATAGAAGTCAACATTTCTTCAAGGATTCAGGCTGGCTTTCAAAACAGCTGCTACAATGGTAATGGAGCTCTGTTACTTAGGTTCTGGCCCCTGCAGCACACAGGGTTTTTTTCTCATCAAGTGTGACATGAGATGAGCAATCCCCCACGGGTCAGTTCTGGAGCAAGCTGGGGGCTGGCTGCCCAGCAGGTGAGACAATTAGTAAGACGGGCAGGCAATTGGAGCACACTGCAAAATTGCTGAAATACAACCTTCCCCCAAGGCACAGGTGGATGCCTTTGGCACAGAATATTGCCAGTCTTTCATTTTTGTAGCACATCTTTTATCTGTTTTCTGAGGGAAAAATAAGCAAAATGTGTAAGGTTGGTGGGGATGCAGTCTGTCTTTCCAACCTAAAGGAGAGAGCATGAGTTTTTGCTGTTTATTTTTTTTTTCAAGAAAAATATTTCAAAATAGTGACTCTGACTTACAGAGTAGAAAAATTTAAAATTAAACATGCAAGAAGCATCACACCCAGCACCCAAGCTGCTGCCAGTTAAGAGAAATGTGTTTAAGAGCCATGTGTTGGTTCATCCTGCAGAGAGGTGTAGGAGCCCTTGGGAAGTGCAGAGATCCCCCAGCAAGTTCTCACTGCCACCACCAGGAGCCAAGCTTGGGACACCAGAGTGGTGGCTGGGTGAGCTCTCAGGGACTTCAGGCAGCCAGCACTGACATAGATATTCTGGCATATGTTTTGTGACATGGCTTAGCACAGATAAGCCCAAGGGCTGGTGGAGTGCAAAGCTGGCTGCACACATTGAGCTGCACTCAGGACATGCCTGCTTTGGGATCTTCCAGGATCTGTAAATTTGTGGTGCTTAAGAATTGGACTTGATGATCCTTGTGGTCCCTTCCAGCTCAGAATATTCTGTGATGCTGTTGGGCACAGCAGTAATGCTCAGGGAGACACACCCCTGGCTTTGATGGTGCCTCCCTTCTGAAAACCTTGGTCCCAAACCATCTGCCAAAGCTTTGAGCTTGGAGGAGTTCTGGCAGGCAGGAAGGAGGGGGAGAAGCACTGCAGTCCCAAACCCATCAACAAGCAGTTAAGGTCCAAGGAGAGACTTCAAAATCCAAGGTGAAAAAACATTGCAGTGCTGTATTACATGACTAATAAAGCAGACAAACATCATCAAACACCCACAATACATTTATAGGCTTAATTTTGAGTTTTGTAAAGCGGATTAGAGACATTTTATTCATTAAGGAGATAAAAACCCTTTCTCTGGAACTCAAGTGTTTTATTAAAAAAGTGTGAGTTTTATAGGTAGTAAAAGAACCATAAACAGAGCAATGAAATTGTCAGAGAAAAAAAAAGTCAGTTGTGTAAACTGCTTTACAAAGAGCAAGGGCATTTCTTTTGCTTAAATCCCTTTTTAATGGATAAATGCATTATTAAAAAAAATTATATACATGGATGGAAAAAACCCCATGGGCCTTTGAGTTCTCTCTTATCTTTCTTTCCTACTTACTGCAATTTGTCTCCCAGTAGTATGTAGAGGCTGTGAGACTGAGGCCTCTGTGCGTGCTGTAAAGAACCACTCCTAAACTGGAGAAGCATCACTTGGATGAAAAACTTCATGGAAAAGTCAAAGGGAGGGTGGGGAAAAGGGAAATAGGGTCTTGTGTTTAAAATGGGCATGATGGTTACAGGATGTGAAGTCATAGAGCTTGAAGCAGCTCCTTTTGTTTTGGTGGCTAGTATGGGCAGGGCTACTGGGCATCTAACTTTGCTGTCTTATTATTCACTCTATTTTCATGTCATTTGTTCTCTCATCTCCAGTTTCCTCCACTATATCCCTCTCTTGCTCTGCAGTTTTTCTTTCCCTGGCTCACTGTCCTTCCCTCCTCTCTTTGGTTTTCTCTCTGTAGCACTCCCTGCACTTTCCCTTCAGAAGCTGTCAGCCTTTTTCTATCCTACTGTCTCCATCCACTCTCTCCATGGCATCTCTTTAGAATTATTTGCCAGCTTTGAAAAAGGGCTTATAAAATAAATGATATTTATAACTTAGCACCTGAGTAATTTGCTAAAGGTCTTAATTACCTGCCAAAAAGAAAGCGAATCAGGAAGATTCACTAGGAATTAATTGTTTTGGGAAACCTGGGCAATTTTTTCCATTTTCTGCACTTGATTGGACCTTCCAAATGAACTACTAGGTGCCTTTTCAGCAGGCATGTGAAATTGTGGTTTAAGAGAGATTTGTGCTAGAAGCAAGTTATCTTTTTTTTTTCTTAAATGAGGACAAAGAGATATGTGCCTACAGCCAAGTTACTGCTTTGAGAAAGCGAATCAGGAAGATTCACTAGGGATTAATTGTTTTGGGAAACCTGGACAATTTTTTTTCTGCACTTGATTGGACCTTCCAAATGAACTACTAGGTGCCTTTTCAGCAGGCATGGGAAATTGTGGTTTAAAGGAGATTTGTGCTAGAAGCAAGGTATCTTTTTTTTCTTAAATGACGATAAAGAGGTATGTGCCTACAGCCAAGTTACTGCTTTGAGAAACATCTGTTGCAAAAGGTGCAGAACTGTGTAAGATGTTTTGTGGCAGAGTTAGACCATGCACAGGTTTTTGACAGCACACCCATGGATTATGCCATACCAAGCATCTGTTGCAAAAGGTGCAGAACTGTGTGAGATGTTTTGTAGCAGTTAGACCATGCACAGGTTTTTGACAGCACACCCATGGGTTATGCCATACCAAGACAGCCTTCCCCATGAACAGGATCTCTGACCTTGCTTAGAAGCTACTTCTGGGGAGCAGAGCAGGTGAGATGGAGATCCAAAATGACATTATAGGGCTTTCCTCAACCCATTAGCCCTGCAAGTGTGGATCTGACAACCCTAACAAAAGATAGCTCTGTAATTAATTTCCGCCAACCCTTCTTGGTGAAGGATTTTTTCCTCATTTCAGTGCTGAAACTGTTTCCTTTCACATGCATGTTAAAAATAGATAGAAGCCAGGATATTGAGCAGGTGCCCTTGAAAAGCAATTTTTAAATTTTTAACAGGATAGTATTATTAATCATCAAGAAAGAGGGGATGAGCATGAGATTTCTGAGCATGAGATTTTCCTGCTGTATAGCACAGGCTCTTTCTGAACAAATCACTGAATCTCCTAGTCCCTGTGTGACCATCCTTCAAAATGGAAATGAAGCATTCCCTTTTTCATTTTGTGTGCCTTGTGTACTTCAGTTGTAAACTTGTTGAAAAATAGTCTGGCGATCTTCACTCCCTCATTGTGTACCTCACTTTTGTAGTGCAAAGGGGAAACAGTGTTAGAATAAGGAAAAGCAAACCGTGTGTATATTATTCATTTTTTTGGTTCACTTTTCATCTTTAAAATGTTTTCCTCCTGAAGTCTGTGAATTTAAAACAAGAGTACAGACTCTCACAGCTCTCTCCAGTAAGGTGGAAAGACTGTGATCCCTGTGTAACCTGGAATTAAGCCACAGGTATGACTGTTGTTCATCCTGGTGCTTTTGCAAAGGAGGTTTGTTTTTGCTATTTTTTTGTAGTTATTCCCAGGGATCTTCTATTGCAGGTCACAAACATATGCCAGCTCAATGGTCCTTCAGTTTATTTTTGTCTTCCTGCAAGGTAACCATTCATCCATAGAGTAATTTCTTTCAATGAGGCATTTTAATCTAAATTGCCAGTTAATACCTGCAGGGTCAGCTTCCCTCCTGATCAGCTCTGGAAATTAAGGGAAGCTTCAAAAGCAGCTGTAAAGTTTTGCTTGCAGAAATTGTGAAGGATTTCTGAAACAGAGCAAAATTAGTAAGACAAGCTCTGAACCTTCAGACAAAATGCAAAACTGTAGGGGGAAAAAAAAGTCAAGCGTCAAATTAACTCTTTGTCCTGGTCTCCCAGGTTGTGTGGGTCTGGGCTGGGATCTCAAGGACTCTGTAAGTAAAAATGAGGCTGGAGTTGCACTGCACTGCACTTGTTCATTGATGTAGACTGAGCAATGTTATGCTCTTCTGTGCTTCTTCCTCTTGAGCTGATTCTCACATTATCTGTGGTATCATAAAACTGAATGATCATTCTAATTTTGTGTGTTTACGTAAAGGCAACTACTGTAGTCCCCAGTTAAAATTGAAGAGAATGGGGCAAGGATCTGTCAAATTATGTCTGTGGAAGGGTATATTTTTTAAAAAACCTAAGTCAGAACATTCAGACCATCACCGAAGCAGGCTTCCATATCAAAGTACCTATGGAATTTGAGGGGAAACTACACCCTGTGTATTTACATGGATTTGTCTTATTAATAAATACTAATGGACCCCAAGTGCACAAAAAAATACTCAACTAGAAAAATCATGCAGGTCTTCTATTACATCTTCCACTGGAGTAGCAACTGAATCAATAGGTTTCTCTCTGAAAATTACAATGTGGTCATTAGAGCCAAGTGTGATAACTCTTGTAAATGGTGGTGGCTGTCCCTGTAGTGCAGTACTGAAGGGGAAGAAAAGCATATGGACACAAGCCAAGTTCAAATGAAACTAGCTAAACCCATGTCCTCTAGCTTGTTGGCTTCCGTAATCTGTAAACGGGAGAGAAAGCTTCTGAACTTTATTCAAGATATTTTTAAGGTTTTAAGTTTGCAGTCCCATAAAAAACCTGTGTCCATCCCCCTGCTATTTCCCACTCTGTGCAGTCTCTTTTGCCTGCCAGCAGATGCAGTTTAGCAGTCAGCTAAATTAAAGAACTAATACAGAGAAGAATTAAACAAGAAAAACAACACCTGTAATTAAAAAGGCTGTAAGTTACCAACCGGTGCTGTATAATTAAAAATGTCAATAATTGTAATTGTTCTCTAGTTATTCATTCATGGCTTGTTCCTTTTAGCTTTATTATAAAAGCTACCTGTTGATAATCATGGCACAGTCAAAAGCCTTTCTACACCATTAGATGGAGGGGATTTAAAGCTGTTTATAATTTCTTATAAATACTACAAACCATGTCAGAACGTGGTTCCATTTATTGGACTCAACCTTTAAGCAATCTGTCCATAATTGCACTAGAAAATGTTCAGAGCAATTTGCCAAGCACCTATGTGGACAGTAAGTATCCTGAATAACATATGATTGTTGTACCCTGAGCACCAATAATAAGCAGAGCACTGAATGTTCCTGCTTTTAAAGCAAAATGTAATTGTTTCTGGAATACTTGCGTTTGAAAAATCATCTGAGTGTTTTCACTGATTATAAATTATTATTATGTTTTGACTTTGGAATAATGCAATTATATAACACAACTAGGAGGAAGAAGTGGGTTAAAGCGAACTGTAATTACACTCAAAATTGAAAAAAAAAATCTCATCATATGTTTTCCATCAGCCCAATTAATTTAGCTGCAGTTGTACAAATTCTGCCTTCTAAGATGGCATTGAGGCTTAGGATGGTTAAGAGCTGATTGCAGTTGTGCTTAAGGTTTTGCACAATATGGAAGTGCTGCTTAAACCATCCAAATTCTCACAGTTTTCAGCAGGTTCTAGCTTTCATTTCCTCTTTTTCTCCTCTACAAATAAAACTTCAGTTACAGTACCTGTGCAGATGATTGAGACTGGCCATTGTGATACACATGATTCGGTCTGTCCAAGTCAAAATCTACCATCCCTTGTTGTGTGTCTTCTCCAGCAACTCTAGATGATGATGGCTAAAAGAGAATTCTTAATTCCCCTCGTTAAAGCCTTCCTACCTTTTATTTAAACTTTAATTATGGATATTTTGGTATTGGCTACTTCTAGAACCTGCAGATATTTATTCTGTAAGATCTTAAAGAGATGCCCTTCTGTGTGCATCCTAACAACTGACATGCTTTCTTCTAAGTTCTGCCCTTGTCTTTGTATTTTTGTTTGCTACAACACTATTTTATTTGTTCTCAACAAATATATCATTACCCAAACTGCTGCTGCAAAGTTTTTTCTGTCCAATCCATCAGCTGAGTATGTTCTATTCCACTCTGCATCCTGATTCCATCTTCCCTAGGCTGTAGTTCCTGTGTGGCTTTCAGAGATCCTCTCTGCACCCATTCAGCGATTAAAGTCTGGTTCCTGCTCCAGAATAATCATTAGTCCACATATTAGAGTTCTAAGCAAGTATATTTATACCTTCTGCCATCAACAGGCTTTGGGAGGAATCCCTCATAAGCTTCTGCTGGTTTACCTCATTATTTGCCTTCAGGTGTTTCTTTCAAGCCAGTGACTCTCTGTGTGTGGGAAATGGCAAGATCCATTTTCACCTGGGGGCAAGCTACACATTTACCTCTGGAGGAGGCATGAGCACAGGCAGTTCCCATGGTTCAGCTAATGTGCTGGAAATCTCCCCTCCAGCTTTTCTCACAGTAACTTGCTCATAAGTCACACCACCAAGCTTCACCTGTCAGCCTCACACTAGCTTTGAGCGAGGCTGATTTCTCTTGTTCTCCCTCAGTTCACACTGCAACAGAATATTTAAACTGAAGGGAGCTTTCTGTGCAGGTAATTGTCTTGCCATGATGTTTCTCTTCAATTTTTATCATAAACTTTTTCCCCAAATAAAACCTTAAAGGGAAAGGTAAAAAGTAAGCCCAAATGCTTTCAATTGCTGAAGCAAAGAATCTGCAGTGAAGCTCCTGCCTAACAAAGTGGAAAATAAGAAAGCATGTTTTATTCCATCATTTATTAAAATTAAGGGAATGAGGGCCTCATTTGCTTAAAAATTGTCTATTAGTATTCACCTGATGGCAAGCAGCCTTAATCTCACACCATTAAAGAAAACAGAAGCTCATTAAATAGTAATTCTTTTTAATAGTGACAGGAGCTTGGGTTTGAGCAGCACTGCTCTAAGTTCCCATGTAAATTGTTCATGATGATCACCAATAAGATAATTTTTTGTACCTCTCCCCACTCCCAGGAGCTTTCATTCCATATGTAATCATTTACAAATGCCAGACAGGGAAAGAGCCTTGCATCAAGGGAGAAAACTTTCACTGACAGACTTCTGATGTTACAAAACAGGAAAGAAGCCATTGGATACAAAGCAGGGAAAGTAATTCCTGAACAAGGGAGGAGTGTTCTGAGAGACACGAGAGCTTTGGGGGTCAGTGAGGGTTCTTAGCTTTTGGCCAGTACTGCTGTGGGTTTGAGACAACAGGAGGCACATGTTGAATTTTTCTGTTTGACCTGTCATACCAGACATACCAAGCCAGCATCCTGCTGATGATCTCTCTCTGGCCATTGCTATGCTTTCCCTGCCTCCAAAGGATTTAGCCATTAATGCCACCTTGTTGCTGTGTGGGTTTGTTGTCAGCACTCCCTGACTATTCACGTATTAAAGCACTACTGCAGTGGACAGGGTGCTCTTATATTATTTTAAATAATTTAAATTTAATTTAAATTATTATTATAGCTGAAATTCCCATTCTACTCTGAATGTTATAAAGTGTCCTTTGCTCTCATTCCAGTGCTCAGCAGTTCCTCTGCTTTGCATGGCACAAATCCCTACCTTCATGTAGCTTGTGGCTCTTCTGAAAACAGCTCAGGCCTTCCTTATTTAACACCATTCTGTTCTCTCCCACACCATTTCCTGTGCTAGGGATGTCTCGGCCAGGCATTGTTTGTTTTGGGTATGTGCGTGGGAAGATTGCTTAGTGCTGCTCCTTAGACACGCCTAATTCAATTACAGACAGATTTTCTAGGCCTCTTGACATTGCTATATATAGCTCTTTAGTAATAATATTATCAATTATTTAAATTTTAATTTGTGCTTGCAATAATTACATGATCCTTTACTGCAAGGGGAAAGAGATCTCGCTTTCCACAATTATATGACCATGGTTTGTCCTCCGAGGCCTAGGTTTTATATAGCATCAAATGGAATAATTGCTAATACTCATCAAATAGCCACTATCCTATGGGAATGCTCCTGTGGGTCCTTGCTGTCTCAGGACATAGCTTCTCTGAGTTATTTAAGGTTTCTCTCCCTGGACTGGCTGTCAGTGGATGGGAACAGACACACTCCTAAACTCTGTGGAGGCAGTTCTGTTCTCCTGCAGCACAGCAAAGCTGCCGGGTGTTTATTCCCTAACAGAGCTGCTGTCTGACTCCTTACACACACCCCATCTTCCTGCTCACACTGCTTGAAGGGCTGGCCAGGGAAGGTCCTGGGGGATTATGTGCTTTCTTGCTTCACAGATCCTCAGAAAGATATTTCCAGGAAACCAAGATCTCATGTCAGCACACCGAAAGCAGGAGCTGAATTCTGGCTGTGCTTGCCAGATGAGACAGCTGGCTGAGAAAGGTTTGTGAGAAGACTGGAAGAAGGTTAGCATGACATCCTCTTAATGGCCTTGTTAGCTCTTCTGTACTTCACTCTCTGTTGCAAATAGGTTTTTACAGTTAGGATTTGCATCGGCATTCATACTTCTGCTGTGTTATTACTACTACAGTTGCTTTGGGTGACAATATCTTCCTCTGTGTTTAGCACTTGCTATTACAAGAGGTAGATTAGTCTCCTGTCGTGTGCAGCAGCAAATACTGTGGCCTAGTGCAATGTATACATTTTCACTAAATGTGCTATTAGTGTTCCTGTACTGCATAAACCCTGGGTTTGTTATAGCTTACATGCTGGGGGAATTCCTTTCTGTGACTCTGTCAAGCCAGTGGGTTTTTGTTTGGTTAGGGTTTTTTGGGATGAAGTGAAGGTTTTGATTCCTTTCTTTCTGCACCAAGTTTTTAACTAACTCCAAGGGTTTAGACGTTCACTGTTTTTTCTTTTGTTTGCTGCTTGGCTGTTGGAAAATGGGTATCTGCCCACAGATAAAGAAGCACAGAAAATTAATGTTGCATCACATTTTCTGTGTACAGAGCATGGTAAATAAAATGTTACCCACTGAAGGTTAAAACCTGCTGGAAAAAAGGGTTCTCCCCTCAGATCAGAGAAGCAGTGCAATTTATTCTGCCCTGGCTGCCCTCCTGCCTACAATGTGCTATTTCACTGAAAAAAGCACCTGTCAGTACTAAACAGAGAACAGCTTTTTGCTGTAACTGAACTAAGGCAAAAAATTTAAAATCATTTCAATTACAGCACTCTGTTGGTTTGGGGAAAAAATATGAAGAGTGGATTTACTGGGATAAGCAGTAAAGGAGCTATATCTCTTCCATTCTATTCCTTGTCATTCCTACTCCCTGGACTTCATAGCCATAATGGTAGTCTTGATGGTAACTCTTTTCTGGAAGCCAAAACCGAATTCTTCTTGTTACAAAAGCATATGTAATTTTTATAGCTAATTAAAAACATGAAAATAGAAAAGCAAGCACAAACATAGATGCAGGGAAAGCAGTAGGATTATCTTCTTTCACAGTGCTCCATAGAAAGGAATTAAATGTATCCAGGATATATATGAGGGTTTTCTGGTCTCTTTAGCAAAAAAAAAAGAAAAAAGGTGGGATTTTGCAGGGGATCTTTTTGCACATGCTAACCAACCTTTGTACTTTTAATTTCACTGGACAAATCTGCTACTTTGGTTTGGCCAGATGCAAAATTTTGAAAGGTCTGGCTAGAAAAAAAAATTGGTTTGGGCAAAAATCTAAACTTTTTGTAGAAGAGCATGCTTTTCTGTACAATAAAATGAAAAAAGGTAATCAAAGTCTTGCCTTTCCTCCAAAAGTGGTTCCAACAGATGATGTTGAACAAATCCTTTTTCAGCTGCCTGGAGCCAGTGATGATCATAATCACAAAGGGAGTAAGAACATGAAAGAATAATCACAGCATCATAAAATTGCTTTTGGAGAGATTTTTGCTGAATTCTTACTAATTTGAATGGGAACCACAGCCTTGGTTTGTGATAAAAATGTAACCAGAGCATAACTCTCATTGCTAACCTCTTTCTTCTGAGCAAGCAGTGGATGTTGTTGTTCCCCCTTACAAGTCCTTTCTTGTAATGTTTAAGCAAAATGTCAAGTTGAATCTGCCAGTTTGGGGTCAGGGACTCCACAAAACTCAGATGTAAACACTAAATGCAAACTAGAGTTGCTGCACTCTGGCTTAGCCTCTCTGCACTAAGGCATGTTGTTTTATAATTCTATAGGGTTCATTCCAACATGCAATAAAAGCATGAATTTTACAAGCATGGTATTAGATCTTTCATGTGGTCACGTTTTGCATTATTTCTGCAGAAATACATGATATGCTGTGATCTGCAAAGCACTGGACACGTCCATTAAATATTGCATGAACACCAACACCAAGGGGAACATAAAATATTGAACCTGAGCAAATGGATAGCTCAGTGTAGGGGAATGCAGAGATTTTCACCTGTAGGCCACCAGATAAAAAAAACAACAGTTCAGATTAGTGCCAACACCACACCAGATATAACTTGGCAGGTGTCCATTGGCTGAAATTATTTATATTCTCCAGCATCTGCTGGAAAAAGGGTTATATCACACAAGCCATCGTTGTTTGTGGCACCCATGAGACAGATCATTGTTTCCATAGAACAGCTAAGGTTTAAAAAGACCTGGATACTGTGAACTTTCCAGGTGTGTCTAGGACAGGGTCAGGGTCTTAAGGCTTGAAAATTGCACAGAGGCTTTTATTCTCTCTGCAGAAAAAAAGCAGTTATCCTTCTCCAGGGGGAGACACAGTGATGTGCAGTCACATCACTGCCTCATACTCTAGAGGATGTGCCAGCCCAGCCTCCCTCCAAACCCTTTTCTCTGTTGGCCACCTGATCTTTTCCCAGGACAGCACAAACCACCTGGGGCTGTCTGCTCAGGCCTCCCATGGGGAAGCATTTCTGGACCAATCTCACTTTTGCTGCTTCTCTGCTTTTCCCCCACCCCCTTGCTTTAGGTTTTGTAGCTGCTCCTGCCTGCAAGGCAGCGATCACTGATGTGTTTGTTAAGCTCAGGAGACATAAAGCAGATGTTCCTAGGGCCTTGACTGGGGACCCATGAAGAGACTATTTCCATAATAGCAGCTCCCAGTCGGACTCATTGCTATTTCTTCCTCATTTTCCTGGTCTACAAATTCCTTACTCATCTCTTCAGCACAAAAGCACTGTTCTTTCCTGACAGATACCATCTCTACTGACTTCCTAATAGGATCTATTTGATTCTTTTATATGAATAGATCCTTATCTATCTCTGCATTTGTCTTCAAGGACATGCCTGGTCTATTGTGGCTCTTCTGTGGATGCCATTTTGTAACAAACAAAGCTCTCTTTTCTCCAAATCTCAACTACAGTAACAAGTGGAGCTGTCCTGTATCTTTGTTGTGGCTTCATAAACACTGTTCTCTAGGCTGAAATGCAAAGGTTGAAGTTCTGGGATCTAACAGAATAAACTGCTGTGATCTATGACACCCATGTATTTTGGAGAGTACAAGAGTCTGTGCTAATTGGTCTCCTACCTGATAATGGGGAAACTGAAGGTGCAAGTACAGTTGCTTCTCTGAAGATCTTAGTGGAGGAGAAGTACATAGGATTTGATGTCCCTAATAGGAGTGGTTTCTAAAAATCCCTGAGAAGTCAATGTGAGGGTTCTTGATCACTTGGAAGCAAGATTGGAAACAAAATTGTGTGGTTCTATGAGTAGGAAAAAACTTCTTCCTTCTAGCTCCTGCTGTCTCTTGGTGACTGACAGGGAAAAGCAATGTGCAAACTAGAAGACGAAGAGCTCAGAGACAGCTCCTAGCTGTCCCCGAGGTCTGGGATAAGTGGGAACTGATACCCTGCATCTCTTAGCACAGCACTGCCTCTGCTGTAGGCTTTCAGAGCTCTGCTTTGAGCAGTGCCCCATGGCTTGAAGAAGACCAGCAGAGAAGATCCCACCCTGTGAAGGCATCAAACCAGAGCCTGCCCCAGCTGGCCTGTCCCGTGCTGCTCACATGGGTCACAAAAGGAGGGGAGGGGAGCTGCTGGGCATTCACTTTGCTCACCTAAAAAGGAGTCCCCGTTTCCATGAGCTGTGGGCACCCATCCCACCTGCCTGCTCTGCGTGCTCTGAGCAGCCTCAGCTTGGAGAGGACAGCAGAGAAGGTCCCACCCTGTGAAGGCATCAAAGCACAGCCTGCCGCAGCTGGACTGCCCGTGCTGCTCACATGGGTCACACAAGGAGGGGAGGGGAGCTGCAGGGCATTCACTTTGCTGCCCTAAAAATGAATCCCCGTTTTCCAGGAGCTGTGGGCACCCATCCCACCTGCCTGCTCTGCGTGCTCTGAGCAGCCTGTTTGGGACACAGAGCTGCAGGGCAGTGCTTGCTGCAGAGCAGCTGCTCCTCACCCCAAGAGTGCAGCATAAACCTCTGCCTTCTGTGCCCATCCCTGGGCATGGGAGGAGCAGAAACCCCCCCACTTTGTTCTTCTGACAGAAGGGAGGGGTTGGTGGTGTCACAGATGTTGGTGAAAACACAGGTGAAAAGCCCTTAAACAGCTGGATAAGAGCACTGCACAAGTTATTCATGCACTTTTTTGTGTGAATCTACACCTTGCAAACCTAGGGGAAGTAACTGCATGTGGAAAAGCCATGAAGGAAAGGAAAAGCCCATCAGAGATAGGTGATGAGTGGATTTGGCCAGCCCAGCAGACTGGGTTTTGTAGGAAACTAAAACTCAGCATCAAAACAGCTGGCTTATTTCCTCTGCCATGCTCATAAGCAAGGGAGGCTATTCCAAGGCATGCCTGCAAAACTGCTTTTTTAGAAACTGCAAAACTGCTACACCTGTGTTTTGTGTCTATTTTGTGGCTAAAAGTCACATTTGTTTAATGACTTGGGAGAGAGCTGGGAGAGATAATGGCAAACCCACACTTGATTTCTCTCTTTCAAGTGAGCCTGGGCAGGCAGAACTGGACACCTCTGCTGTTTATTGTAGACCAGATCTGCAGTGGCACAAAGCACTTTGGCATCTAGCACAGCCACTGCTTGCCTGAATTTACAAGCAATGAAATCTGTAAGAGCACTACAAGGAATTCTGAGTGGATCCCATCCCTCTGCTGTAAGGTCCTTATGCAGCACAAAATGAGGCAGCCTCAGCTAACAGCTGATGTCTCCAGCACACATGAGCCCCACACATGGCAGAGGCTGGAGGATATCTCCCTGTTATATTCTAGATTGTGGGAGTACAACCACAACAACAACAAGGTAATAAAATGTACAACTCGGGACAGGCTGGCTTGCAAATGCATCTTTTCAGTGCAGTACAGAAACCCCTACTGAAAATTAATTTGCCCCTCCTGCAACACACTCTCCTTAAGGTGTGAAGTCCAACATCATGGATTTCTCTGCAAGATCAGGAGTAGAAATTACAAGCTCTAGGCAGTAACTCAAATTGATTATCACGTTCTTGCCTCTTCACACCAGCATCTTGGTTTTGATACCAATGTTGCACAGCTGCTGAGAGGCAGCAAATGCCCAGGCTCTGGCATCAGATTTCAGTGGAGGAGGCATTGGGCCATATTCTAAGTGGGCATTTCAATTGCCCTTGTTTTAATTAAATGAACTCACCTGTGCTAAAATGAGCTGGTCAGAGAGCATCCTGGGAAAAGCAATGCCTGCCTCCCCTTTGCAGGACTAAAACCACCAGTACTGGGGCTTCAGCCTTCCCTTTGCTTAATGTAGCATGTTCATCCTGAGAGGAAAAGCTCATCCTTGTGGAAAAGTTCTTTTCAGGACAGAGGCCAAACCACAAGAACCCATCTTCCCAGAAGAGATGGAGCTGCTTCAGTGCTATGGAAGGTATGAAAGCTAGGATGTGTGTTGTGCTGTTTCTTAGTCTCCTCTTGAAACAGATCACTTTTAATATGGAAAGCAATGTGCAAACTCTCATTTTTAAGGGAATTTATTATTTTAAGCATGTAAACGAAAGTTTGTCTCCCCTTCTTCCACTACAACTCAATTGCATCTGAAAACAGAGATAGTCCCTATTGGATTCCTGTGTCTTAAAAATGTTTTGAACTTTGCTGGTTTTTTGGTAGGAAAGAAATTGTCTGGATTCTGTTTTCAGTCATGTTTTCTTTATTTATTTACTTGTACTCTGGGAGTGTTGACATTCACTTGAGGCTACAGGAGTCTGAGAATATTCATTGTGTGTCTTTTTGAATAATAGATGCATTTTTTCAAATGAAAATCATATGAAAAATGTTTTAATATTTTATATTGGGAAAACCTCCAAACTTCATTCATCCTGAAACCTAATATTTCTTTTTCTGACTTTGTGGTGTTTATTTCAAATGAAATTGATAAAATTTTGAAGAAGTTAAAATCAGACATTTAGTAGGTTTCATTTTGAAAATATATATTTTTGTTCACTACTTTTGTCAATGATGTTGAATATATTTCTTTCAACAAGGAAATGTTCAGAAGAGCTGTTTTATTAGGCCTTATTTTTAAAGCTTTTAAAAGTTTATTTAATGTTTCATAGTATGCAGAGCTATAGATCGTTAAATCCTTTGGACAGAGACTGATTTCATTTTGTCATCTGGATCAGGTTGGTTTTGATTAAAATGGGGAGTAGACTGGAAAAATGCTTTTATGAGCTTTCTTTGTGTGGTCACAACCACCTGGAAGGAAGAGCCTCATCAAAAAGATGTTCTTTAGCAGTGCTTTAACCTCTTCTTAAAACATTTCTTTACCAATTAACAGTCATGAAATCACTAGTTTTGTCTATGTATAAAAGAAAGGTTGTGAAATTTGGTTTAGAGCGTGGGGGTTTTTTTATGACTAAATATCTCCCAGGGGAAAAAAAAAAGAAAAAAAGAATTATAGAATTATATAAACATCCAGGTCTGAATTCTTCTGTCAGTTATACACATGGAGATGCTGGTGTTTTACATAAAAGCTTTAACAGTTATACTGTTTTGACTATCAAAAAGTATTGAGGTGAATATTCTGTTCTCCTCCAAAATTTGTAGCTTTACACTAGGAAAAAAAATTCAGAGGGAGTAGCTGTTGTACTGCTTTTATTTCAGAAGCATTACTTTTGTGGTATCGTTGCTCTGTAATAGTGAGCCTACATGTTAAAAGTGTGGAAGATTTAATGATACATAAAAGCTGAGGTGGAATGATAACGGCAGAGAGATTGATTGAGCCATGGTTGTTGCTTCTTTGGATTTTTGGGTTTACTAGATTTTTTGTTTTGAACAATGGATGGCAGGCAAATAATAAAAGAGAGTGACACAATATCCAAACTGTTTCCCTGGGCTGGCCAGATAAGCTGGAAATGTGATCTGTGGGATTTTTAATTGACTTTTCATGAACAGAAAAAACAATTAGAAAAGGGAGCAGAGAATTTTTTAATAATGACTGTTAGGACTTCAAAGAGTTACCACACTTTTCAACTTGAAGGAAAGTAACATAAAAATAAAAGTAGAAAAGTTGGGAATTTAATGCTTGTTCTGGTTTAATGATGTTTTGTAGTTCCTGGACTCTTTTGATTGTTATATCATGCTTAGCATTTTGTGTTGGGCTGAGCTATGAACGTTGATAGTGGTTTAACCCCCCTGGGATGTCAACTACTGGCATGTGTCATGTCATCTCGGGACTCCCACTCAGTGAGTAAATAGGAGAACATCTCTTTCTTGGAAGCACAGCCTGGGAGGATCTGTGTGAATCAAGTTCTGTTTTAAAATACTCCAATGAGTACATCTCGTTCAGCATGATCTGTTTTCTAACCTAGCTGGGCAGTTAGGTTTGTGGAAGAAAATAGGATGAATGCATATGTTCTTAAGCTTCAAATGTGAATAAAGGATGTCATTAATTGTTTCTTCTTATATTCAAAATGTAACAGGAAAATATTTTTATTTTTAACCTCTTTTGATGTTGTTAATTTGAAGTAGCACAGGTATTTTTACACAAAAGAGCTGGTTTTCCTCTCTTTTAACTTCCAAAACTTGTCAGAAGCCACCCCATTCCTTTTTACCTTTCCACTTCTAAATTCATTTAGTGTCTGTAAAAATTGTCAGATAAATAGTGACACAAATCAGAGCACAATTTGGGCAGCACATAAGCTTTCTGCATCTTGCCTGAGGGTTTGGGGGGTTTTTGCCACTCTATTTCTGGCAGCAGTAGGGGAATTATTCACAATGAATCATTAGTCTGACAAATTTTGCCTTTTTCCTGTTAGTCCAGAAATTGCCCAAGTAATTTGAAGCTCTTGGAAGCTAATGCAAGTTCTTTTTTAAGCTATCCACTGAATGAGATATGGGAATAGCACTTTGAAGATTGTACTTGATAGTCAGGATCTGAGACTTATAGTTTAGATACTGTAGATCTAATAGTTTAGACTTGAAATTATCTAAAAGTTACACAGTGACTTGGATATGTTAAAATTCATGGTTTGGGCACATAAAATTCATAAATGTCTGAAGCACAGCTTGAGAAACTAAGTCACAGTATTCTTCTTTACTATCTCACTCTGAATTACTTCAAAAATAAAATCTGGTTTAGTCCTAAATGTGAACTGTAATGTTTCAAGGAGCTTTCATGTGGCTTTTTCACCTTTTGCTTTGTTCAGTTAACTTTGCTCAGAAAAGGGTCATTCTGTTTGTTTTCCATGAGTGCCCTTGGTGACAATCACAAATCCCTGAGCTGCCCAAGCCCCTGCATGTTGAAAGCAACAACAGGAATTTTTGTCAAGAGGGATTCAGGGAGCTCTTCAGGCCTCTCCTGCACAGCTCAGTTTGTGCTCTTAGGCACAGAACACAGCCCCACAATTCCCTCTGCACCTGTTGCACCCTCCCTTAGGTGAGCCAGTCCCAAATGGAATGATTGCCATGGAGATGTGCATTGGCATGACTTCAGGCCAGCCTTTATTTTGATGGGACAGCACGGGTGTCTCTAGCAGCTGTTTTTACAGAAGTATTTGACAAGTGCTAATCTGAATGCAACTGGTTTCACCTTTATATTGCACTTTATCATTTCAAACCTCCTGAAGTTCTTATATCTTTGTCTTTTAAGTGCTGTGTGAATAGCTAATTAAATTAATAATCTACCTAATATAAAAACCAGGTTTTCCTTAAAAGTGAAAAGCTGTTTCCTAGTCCTTCTTTCATTACAGGAGAGGAGAATAATAAATTTAGAGATGTATAATTATAAGGACTTTAACTTGCTTAGCTGAAGGCAAACCTTAGTGTTCAAGGTATTTCAGGGCCTATAAAGACATTTCCTGAGCATTGCCTTGCAAAATGGAGTCGTGTCATGTTCTGCTAGGCAGCCAAACCTAAAATGCTTGGTGGGGGGCATGGCTGCTGGACCCCTTCCAACAAAGCAGAGAACTGGAAACCACAAATTAAGCAAATTAACCTGATGCTTACAAGTCATGGCTAAAGCAGGACACATCCAGTATAATTTTTTCCACCATTCATCTCTGAATCTCTATCTAAATTCTATGCCTACCTGTAGCAATATTTCTTTACTTTTATTTGTTTGTATTGTACATTTGCAAGGGCACACACATTAAAAAAAGCCTCTTTTCTTCCTTTTTTCCCTCTCTCTCTGTGGTGTCATTATATCAGAGGGAGTGATCTTGGACTAATCAAAACATATAAATAATCCAAAGAGGGGAAAGAAGTTAAAAATTAGTACAGAAATTAACTCTTCAGCAATGGGTGTTATGTGAATGGAAGAGGATTTTCAGATACTTTGACAATGTCTAGCTAAATCCTTAAGCTGTCTGGAGAAGTTAGGGAGTGTTTAAGGATCCTTTTCTTAGTTATATGCTTCAATTCAAGTTGAGAGGGAAAGTGTGTATTAATACTGAATTTGCTTTAAAGTCTGTTTTGCACTTTTAACAAGTAAAGAGCTGTCAAACTATTGTCAAATTATACTGAGGCAGCAGTTGGGGATAGCAACAGGTGGGCTGAGGTCAGCAAGGACCATTTCTGCTCTCCCCTCCCCATTGCTGCCACAGGAGACACTTGGGTTGAAGCCTGAGAGGCTCTGCAGGTTGTGGAACAGGGACCCAGTCAGCCATGGCCAGCGTGGCCATGGAGAGAGGCAGCACAGGAGCTCAGGGATTGCTAAAGTTTTTAACAGCCAGCCTAGGAATGATGTGGTTTTGACAGCCACTTCTACTGAATCAACTAAGCTAACACAGACCTGAATTACCAGTTTTGTTTTTAAATTATATAATTGTTTTCTTTTCAAATCCATTAACATGAGTGCAACTATGCCTTGAGCAAGAGAGGGAAATTGGTACACTAGAAAGAGACTAGTACAGTGTAATGTGTGTAATCTGAGAGAACAAAACACAATGTTTAAGAAAGTCAATGAACAGGTAAATAAACCTTTTCATTTGCTGGATGCCTTGGAAGTCTGACTCCTGAAGATCTTTGCACTGCCCAAATTGAGGTGATGCTCTCTAAATGACTGATGGCTCCTGTTAAAACATGGCTTGGTTAAATGATTATGTTGGAGGGCATGAGTGTGCCCTTGCTGCACACAGAAATGAATTGCTACAAAGTGCTGCCTGATCCAGCCAAACACTAAGGCATGGGGACAGATGACATGTTTGAAGTGAAGTGTTGGTCCAGAAGACTGAGTCAGCTTGCTTGAGATGTGTCTGCAGAGACACACTCCTATGGTCTTTTGAATTCAAAACCCCCAGAAAGTTATACTTCACTTCCTCTGATTTCCTTTTCCTTGGCATTTCACTGTTGTTTCTTTTCACTTTTGCTATTATTCTGACCTGCCAACTGCAGATTTTCTGAACCTTGAACAATAGCTGTGACTTTGCCGTGAGAACTCAGAAACTCATTAACAGAAGGACTTGGCTTTGAGCAAATGTCACATCACATTAGTGTAATTCTCAGGCACCAGCTAGCTCTCAGCTTGGCCCATTCATTTGGGCAGAGTTCAGAATGCCTCCTTGCTGTATCATAGAGATATTCTGATGATGCTGATTACTTTTGTCTCCATCTGTTTTGATTGATAACTCAGGCAATTATTAGCATTCTGAACACAGCAGGAGCTTTTCTCAGCTCTTGTCAGTGTAAGAGGACAGTGACAAGGAGGAAGGGAATTTCTAAGCAGTATCCTGTGGAAAATAACCTCCAGGGTCAGAAAGGATTAATGAGAGAAGTGCTGCTATAATTAATGCTGTGCATGTGTGCAGTACACACATCTTGCATTCTGCTCTTCTTGGGGTGCAGCCTTGAGATCTTACAATAGCCAAGATGAAGATATCTGAGGCTTACTAGCAGCCCTCCACAGTGTTACTTGCATCTGCCTTTGCAGGTGAAAGGAAGGGTAACACTGGGCTGAGGAATCAGCAGCCATGTATGAGATAGCCCAGGAAGAGCCATTTCAATGGCAAACTGATAATTCATCATTTATCACAAGGACTGCAGAAACAGCACAGAATATTAGTTTGTACTGCTCTGTAGCATTACCCTCAGAGCTCATCAGAAGGATTTATCTCAAAATGCTACAACAGCAAAGGGGGATGAAGCTGATTTTAGGCATCCCCAGTGCACTAGCAGGTACATTGGTCCAACAGTGCTTGACATACTTCAAAGCCTGCATCTGCCTAAAAAGCCTCTTCCTCCTCCCCACAATTTACATGGGAGGCTGTATCCATTTCCAGTGCCAACACTATGGCAAATATCTATTCCATCAGAGTGTTAAAAGAGCATTAAAGTCATTGTGGCAGAAAACTGAAAAGCAAAGAAACTTTATTGTGGGTGATGTATGACTCCAGGAGTCTGAATTTCAAAGCATGCTAATGCTTTTCCAGAATCTAGATGCTTCTTTTGGGCTGGGAGCACAACCAAAAGTGTCCCTGAGTTCCTAGTGCAGGGGAATAACAGAAAAATTAAAAAGCTGCTTGACTACATAAATAGGTAGACAGAAAATTTAGCTCTTGTTCCTGGATGACAAGTAGTAGATTAAGTAGTGAGTGTGTGTTCTTGGCTGTAGCTGGTGTGCACAGTGAGCAAATATGAAGTGAAAGCAGTAGGGTGAACTTTTCTGGGGATTTCAGCAATTACAGAATATTGAAATTATTCCTAAAAGAGAGCTTAGTTTTTTCCCCTGACTGGAGGAAGGTCTGCTGCTTTTTATGAAGATGATGGCTCTTGTTGTGCCATTGGATGGGCATGGTCATCTGGGAATGAAAGCAGCTCATTTTACCTGCTTACTGACTGGCACAGAGACAAGGTCTGTGTCCTCAGGGAGCAGAAACTCCTCTGTGGTGTATGGCAAGCTGTGGAGAAGGGGGAAGAACAGTCATCAAGGAAAAGGAGATGTGGCCTGTGGAGATACGGCCACGGAGCTTGCTCCCAGCACAGCTCAGCAGCTCCAGAGTGAGCTGAACAGAGCTCAGTGTGTGTAACTCACACAGCTCCTCACACTCTGCCTCCACACTTCTCAGTGTCTTCCTGGCAGAACTGGCCTTGAGGGACGCACCAGAGCTCAGCCTGGAGCACAGGCTCTGCCTCTCATTTGCCATGAGATGTAAATCACCGAGGCTGGAGTTTGTGTTCATTGCTAATTCAAATCCTGGCAGCTCTGGGAAAGCCAGATCTCATTTGAACCTCTAAAGCTCACTGACAAGGGTACTGCTAAAATCCATAGCTGGTTTCATGGAGTGCAAAAGGATTTAAATCTGCAAACAATCTGAGCTGCACAGGGGCTGATTTGAGATCTCTTGGCCAAATGCAGTACACTATTGTTTTCTATAACGTTTTGGGGTTTTTTCTTTTTTTCATATATAACTTTGCTCATATCTGGCTAGTGATAATGATAAAAGACATAATAGTGTAATTTCCTTTTAAAATACAGGACTTGCACTAGAAGGGCAAGCCCAAATGAGGGTGATGCCTGAGGTATTGATGGATGTCAACTGTTACTAACTGGATTATGTCAGCTGGGCTGTCAGCCTAAAGTTAATGGAAGGGTAATGAGGACCTAACCATAAACAAGCTTCCTTGAGGAGAGGGAGTGAGAATGTTTGACACTGGACTGACTTTTAGGGGTCTCAGGTGACAATTTGAATGAGTCATTGATGTGCTGTTCCACTAGGGAAATTCACTCAGTCCACTATCAATTTCCCCTGACACTCACAACCCTCATAAGGGTTTCTGCTGTTGGTTATTTGTTACCAGGCAAAAAGAATTTGATTTTCATACTCCTTAAGTGAAACAAAGTTGGAGAAATTAGTAAGACAAACAAGGTCATCTCCAGTGCAAGGTTTTGTGAGATAGATTCCATTTCATGCACACACAAAAAAGGTAATAGCTGATTTTCTTATTTCTTTGCAGCTTTACTTTCCCTCAAAGTAATGTGTGGGTTTATTATTTTTTTAAGCCAATATAAAAGATAGACAATAGATGAAGCAAAAAAAATGTATAGTTCTTTTCAGAGGGGGCATTAATCTCATGATACAGGATTGGAGCTTCCAGCTCCACAGCTCAGTACTGAAATGTATTTTGGGGGCCATTAACACCATTGCTAAAGAGCTGTTTCTGAGGCTTTTCCAAACTGAAATTCTTATGTGCCAGAGCAGCATTCTTTATCATTTTACTGTGTGATAGCTAATGGTAAATCTGCATGAAAAGCATTCTTTGGGATGGCTGCACAGCTCTGTAAAATGTACCCATCTCAAGTGAAAATCATCATGTGGCAGCTCTCTTGAGGAACATGGTGCTTTGCAGTGAAGTATGAAGCACCCAAGTATTAATTTCAGATTAGTCTGAGTTACATTTTCCTGAAACAGGAACCTGGAAGAAAGTAGGTTCTCATCTGAGTGGTGCTGTGCTCACAGGTGGGGAGGCTGGCTCCAAACCTTGTGCAATATTGTGTAAGACTTTCCAGGCACCTTTCACTTAAGAAAATAACTTTCTCAAAAAGTACTGAAAGAAATAAATGTGTCCCAAAGAAACCTTAACACAAAAATATTAGGCTCATTATTGTGAAATATTGAGGTGAACCACTTCTTCAGGTGAATTGAGGGATGTTAAAGCTGTGCATCTACTCTGGAGAGATTGAGAAAACTATCTATATTAAGAATATGCTTGTAAAACCACAAAAAGTGCTCCTGAAATATCTTTGAAGTGCAGCATGGTAAAAATTTAGAAGGAAACAGCTGTCTTCTGCAATGTTTTTGGATGAGGAGTAAAACAGGATAATGTTTCCTCCCAGAATATCCAGAATTTTTTTAAGCAAAAGTTTCCTTTAAGGTTGACTTTCACACTTGATGCTTTTTTTATGGCAATCTCAGGTTTGTGAACCACTGCATAAGATCAATGTAGATGAAGACATACAGATGAGATTTCTGTGAGAGCCTGTGTTCATTTTAACTTCTAATTTCGCTTCTATCTGCTCTGTTTGTCAAACAGGGTTTAAATAAAAATTCAGGACATCAAATAACAGATGGCAAACAGTAGGATAGTAAAAGTAAAAAGCCCAGTTCCATTTCAGTTCATATTTCCTTGGAGAATCTTTAATTTTTATGTTCAGTAAGATATTGCTGGCCTATCCCTTGTACAAATCCATGAAATGCAATCAGAGCAAGGCTTCTCTTGGCATCTCTGGTTGTTCTCTGACTGTGCAGGGACACCTGCTTGTATTGGATCAATCTCACCCAAAAAAACAATCTTTGCTACACTTATGCTGGCAGAAGACCAATAATATCCAGGAACAATGGCTCATAAAGTAGGAGGAGGATTTTTTTTCTCTGTATCCTGTTATGTCTTTTCCATACCTTGCAAAACATGGATGGTATCTGAGGTAGTGAACAGTGGCATTTAAGTGGCAGTGCTCTCAAGAGAAATGCAAAGTGATGCATTTGGTACCTCAGTTCCTCAGGCTGTCTTTTCACTTGCCACTACAAGGAAACAGTCTTCAGTCTTCCAAATAAACAAATTACTTTAATCTGAAAAGTGCCAAATAGTATTGGGCTTTTCTTTGGAATTAATCTAGGCAAAAGGAAGGCTGGCCCTCTAGGCAAGGGAGTTTTGTATCTGTAAACTACTGCTGCTCATTCTGTGTGGAGCACTACAAAATTAGTATACTGCTGATAGCTTTATGTTTTCATCTGCCTACTCAGCAGTTACATTCCAGTAGCTTCCCCAAATTGGATATTAATGATTCACACTCTGCAATTTGTGTATCCATGAAGTGGAATTGCATAATCCAAAAAAACTAAAGACCATACCTAGGCTCTAACAAGATCTTCCTCTTGATTTACTGGCTGATCTTCCATTCAGCCTGATTTTATGGCAGTTAATGGATTAGCAAGTTCCATTGCACTATCACCCTAAAGGAGGGGCCCACTAATAGCCCTGTGTGCAGCAATGGCAGAGGAACTTTTGTCCTGAGGCTCCAGAAAGCATTAACCCTTTTTTTTTTGAGCACCCCGTGGTGATGAGCAGGAGGTGTGGCGTGCTGGAGACAGAGCTGTGACACAAGGGTGAGGGCAGAGATGGTGTTGACAAACCTCTAGTGGTTAATTCTGCATGGGGCACTGCAGGAGCAACAGTGTCCACTCTCCTAGGGCCTCTGGGAAATGTGTAACTTTTTTTTTTTTTTTACTTTTTTTTTATTTTTTTTTTTTTAACTTTTTTTTTTAACGAGGTTCTAAGTGCAGCAGCTTGTTTTCCCTCTTGGTTCAACTGAGCTCAGTTTTGTGCTTCTGGGTGTCTTCGCTTCCAGGGTATCCACTGCTAACAAAAAAGCCAACCTCCCAGCACTGAGAATCAGCCCTTGCCCAGGAGAGCAGTGTTAAAATTGAGAAGGATAATTATGCACTGCTTTGTTCCCTTGCCTTATTCCACATGCCATGAGAAATTGTGCAAGGAGATGAAGCAGCAACCATGAACTGCTGTTATTACCATTACTTATACAGTCATGAAAAGAAAGAGCCCTTGCAGAGAGCTCTGCCATTGATTTATGATCCTTGGTCACCCCTGGGCCTGGGATTGTGCCTTTGTTCCTTACCTGCAGTCCCCTGTTCCTCTTCCTTAGCTCAGCACTCTGATAAATTAGACAAAAATTATCTCTGTTCTTGCACAGCTTGTGCTGAATCCTTAGTGGGCAGGAGGATCTAGATCATTGCTGGAACAAGATACAGGCTGATAATAACCCCTGCTATTAGTCCATTTAAAATGGGTCAAAAAGATGACCTAATTGTGATAATTGCCTTCTGGCATTGCTTGTGCAACAAACATTTTGGCTGCATGTGTAGGTCTGTGCCCAGCAGTAGGCAATCCTGTCTCTAATATCTGAGCTCAAAGATTAAACTTCCATTCCACAGAGCTGCCATCTGCTGCAGCTTGAGTCCAGCCACTGAAGAACCTTGATCACTGATCTTACACACAGCACTGGTGTTGTCTCTGCTTTTTCATGCCACCTTACTGGGGTGATGTCCTCTGAGTAGAGCAGACTGAATAAACCAAAATAAACTAAAACAAACTAGTAGGTGAACATAGGTGTTAACTAGCTCATTTAGCCGCTGCCTTGAGGCAGGATAAAGTAAAAAGTGAAACAGTTTTCAAAAGATATGTTTGTCCGCTGAATGGCTAAGTACAAGTTCTGCATAATGGCACTGACAGAGTGTTTCAGGCTTGGTGCTGTCACCTGCAGCCACTGTGTGTGTGACACTGCTCTGTTTATGCTGCCAGTGAACTGAGTGAGGCCATCATTGCCCTGATCTCCTGTGGTCCCAGCATTTGTGATAAGAAGGTAGGATGGCACTATTTGAACTGAGCCAAAAGGAGCCCAGGCTACATTTGCAGTCCCTTGTGCCTGTTTTTGTTTGCTCTTGGTGGGAGAGAGACATGCTGGTGTGTAACCTGTCACAGGAATTCTGGACTGCTCCCATGACCAACAGAGCTGAAATGCAGCTTTTTAGCAGACTGTCATAAATTACATATTGGCATTTTAATTAATTTCATTTACTGCTTGGAGATAGTTAAACTTGAAATGCTTGTGGGCATGAAGGCTGCCTTCTATCAGCCCTACAGCCCAGCACCAGGAATTCTCTGGCTGCCCTCTGGGGCTAGCTCAGGACTTGCAGAAGTGATGTGCAGAGCCCAGGTCTGGGAGGAGGTGACTGGACTAGGATGTTTGAAATGGGTTAGTGATGAGGACCACCTAGTGCTCTGGACTGAGTGTTTTGAGCGGCAAGTATGTGGCATAGTAATCTTTGAGAGCCAGATGGAGTGGATTTAATGTCAGGAGACATTTTCCAGGGATCAAAGCAGCTTATAGAAATAATTTATTTTTACCTTTAAATTAAGAGAAATATGCTAAATGTTAAAATGGCCCTTAATTCATGAGCTTCATATCCCTGGGGTATGATTAGCACCAGATAACTGGGTCTCCCTGCTGTGCCTTGTTGCTTAGTTACGCTACACAAGTACACTGTGCTTTCATTTTCTGTCTTATGTGAGCAGAAGCAGCATGATATAAAAGTTCAAAAAACCTGAAAGACTCTGAGAGTACTCTCAGCTGTATTCCAAATCACTTGGGCTTCAGCAACACCACATGCCCCCGTGAATGGAAAGAAGCTTATGCTGATGGTGGGTGTAAATCAGCAGAGACCCCATTAGCTGCAGCTGCTGGATTAGAGCACTGCAAACAGAATCAGAATCATGCCCAAAAGACTCATCTTTCGTGGAAGTAATTTGTTTTCATTAAGAGAGATTAGCATCACAGTGGTATGATAAACTTAAAAGGCCTTGGAAGTGCTATTGTTGTTCTTAAGTAAATACTGATTAGTAAAAAAAAAAATTAGCAGATTGCATATTAATCTCCTGAACCAGAATTGCCATGAAGAGCTAGATACTTGAGAAGTGCACCGTGTCTTCCTTTTTACTGGCTTTATTAATGAGGATTTGGTTGTATTGTGAAAAATCAGAGCTGGATTATGCTGGGTCTCATAAGAGCCATTGGTCTGGTGCAGCTGGGAAATCTGGGGAAAGCTAAATGCAGAAAAATGTGAGGACCTGCAATGGAGAGAAGGACATCAGTGGGTTGCAGAATAAGGCTTCTGTTCACTTTGAGATTTTCTGCTGACTGCATGGAGAACATGTCTTTCACAACTCTTTTTTACTTCAACATACTTATTTTCCTATTTTGTTTGTACTGTTAATGGATTCTTAAATACAGGCACATAAAGGTCTCATAGGAATTAAGAGAAAACACAGTTTTGCTTAAAAAAACTATCCAGCAATCCAAATGGTTTTACAAAAGTTCTGAAACACCTCACTCTAAATACATGGCTGAGTGATAACAGCAGTTTCCTTGGGGGACTGCTAATATTTCTTTGCCCACAGTGACTACAAAGTCTGTTAACACCAGCTGCTATTGATCCTTCTATTTCATGGCTGGGTCTTCAACTACACAAAGATTAGAGAATAGGGAGGTTAGTAAATATGGTAGTTAATTCCCTCAGACTGGAATGGGTCAAAGATCTTTAGATTCTTCTGTATTATTTTAGTTAGCTGTTAAATTTTACTTTGGGGGGGGGGAGTTTGTTGTTCGTTTTTGGTTGTTTTGGGGTTTTTTTTTGTTTGTCTCTTGGTTTTTTTGAAAGAGGACTATGAAAAATATGCCTCAAACAGTAGTTCAGCAGCAGTTTTAAATGGTGATTTAATAAGTGTATGTTAAAAATTAATTTTCCACTTTCAGTGGGGGAGGTGAGGAACATGCTAATGTAGTAAGGCAAAGAACTGGCAAAAGAGGGGATTCTCATGAGTTGGCAGTTCTGTTCTAGGTTTTGGAGGGTGAACAAAAGATGCTGTTTTCTGGCAGAGAGCAGCTCTCTTGATTGCCTCATTCATTCTTAAGGATTATGTCAATCAGCCATTGTTTTTTCCAGGGCTGGGAATACCCAATACTACTGTTGTTACATGGACTTGGTGGGAACGTTCTCTTGCCAAGGCCAGAGTAAGCAAAGAGTGAGGAAATGTTGATGTGACCAATTACTATAATTTTCCTTCAACTGACTTTTGACAGATGATGGCTCCAAAGTGGTAAAACCAAAGCAGCAGCTTTGCCAACTTTCACTGCTTTCATTTTCAGTATTTTTATGTGATTGATAGATATACTCCTCCCCCAGATATGTTCTGCTTATTCTAATACACATTTTACTCTGTGATCCCTGCTTTTAATATCCTTCTATTTAGACAAGCAGCCAGCCTTTCTGTAGCAGCAGAAAGCTGTATAATTTACTGAGAAAACAGTTCCTTTCCTGGATACTTACTAATATGAAAGAAGTTTTTATCCTGGGGAGCCAGTGGTTCTTCTTCTGCTACCTGTGATAGATAAGATATTGCATATTTAACTAGAAATGAATAAAGACAAGAGACCTCATTTTCACTTGTAATATCTCCAAGGCACTCATCAACAGTTGAGAGCTTTTGCCTGGTTTTCAGCTCACAAGCCAATAAAGTTGCGGATATGTGGGAATGCAGTGGGCTGACTTGGTCCACGTGGATTTTACATATTCATCCCATTAGTAAGGGACAAAGGAATCTTCCCTTTTATATTTGGGTGGAGGATTTTTTTTCCTATTTGATGTGAACACATGCAGTCAGTAAGATAGTAACCAACCCTGTAAAATCCTTAAGTGAAAGAAGAGAAGGAAAATGCATGACAGAACAGATTTTTAATTCTTTTGCCCTGAAATCTATATATTTCTTTCTCACTACTTTAATATGTTTCAACACAGTGACTTCCTACTTAATGTGGTAGAAAGTATGGATGCTGGAGCATTTGGTGTATCATTAGAAAACATAACAAATAGCTTTGAATTAAAAAACTCAACTAGGTGTTAAAGACAACTCTTTTTGAGCTAGTTGCACTGGAGAGTGGTCTCTGTGCCCTGCTGCCTGCAGAGAGCTTGGGGGTGTACTCAGACCACATCCAGTGACTGCAGGCTGTGCAGGCAGGGCAGAGGCACCTCCCTGCTGCTGCTGTTCTCTCTCCGGGTAAGGTGAGCTCTAGGGGTGAAGGGCACTTTCTTGCTTCACCTCACAGGAGCTCACTGCTGTGTGCTCCATAACTTTATTACCCTACATTACCATAACTCTAATTTTTACCCAAGAGAGATGGCAAGGCGTAATTTTGAAGCTAAATATCCCCTAGGATAATACATATGCTATCCAGCAAATATTTGGTTTACCTTCCTGAGGAAAAGTCCTTCCATGGGAAAACCTGCCCTGCTTGCACAGTGTGAGAATGCTTACTGCAGAAGGGATAACTTCTGCCTCATATTTTTTCTGAGTGCAACATCACTGCAGTTTGAGATAGGTTTAAATCAATGTGGATGATAGTTAAGTATTCTGGTTTAAAAATGAAAAATTGATTTTCACCAGGAGGATATTTCAATAAGGTCAATAGGGGCATGGCGATTGAGTAAATCAGCTTTTGTTCACAGTTTACCAAATCTCTGTCACAATAACTTAAGCATGTAAACATTTGTAAAACTAGTTTCCCTTGAGGGAAAAGTGGTTATCAGGGCCTTTTCCTAGAGACAGAGGAGCTTGGCTCTACTGCTTATATCAATAAGCATTGATTGACTTCAAAGGAGCTCTGTGGATTTACATATCCAGAAGTCCTGCTCAGGAGATTTGACACCTCTAACCTGTTTTGCTTGCTACCTCTGATACAATGCGGTTCAGATGGTGCAATTTGGTGACCTCTCTGCCCTGGACAGATGTTTTAAGGGCTTATTTTAATTCTCATTATCCTCTTCTGATTCTGTTAGTAATAAATTCATGTTACAACTTTAGGTTGAGCCTGTTTTGCCCTTGCAGTGGTTTCTCTCCATCCCTATCTCAACTCAGGAACCCTTTGTTGTGTTTGGTTTTTTTTGTTTTTTTTCTCTCTTCTGCCCAGCTGTGGCAGGGGAGGGTGAATAAATAGCCTTTGTGGGCACCTGGCATTGGGCCAGTGTCAAACCACGACAGATGGCTAATCCTGAAATTCAGCCTTGAATAATGTGCATGGCTTTTCTGCCTGTAAGCTTGTGATTGTAGTTTCTCAACTTTCTGACCCACCTGAAAGTGCCACAAGCCTGATGTGATCTGCTGAGGTGGGCAGCTGTGAAGAGCTGTGTCAGACTCCCAGGGTCCCACACAACTTGAAGGGTTCCCATAAAGAGCAGCCTCTTACTGGGTCTGGACAGCAGGGTCATGCATCTGGAAGAACCTGGCTGGGAAGATGGCTGTCTTCTCAGCCTTGTTTTCTTCTGAGGGGTGGGATCTGTTGGGATGTGTCCATTTCCCATGCCAAACCCTCAGCACAGTCAGTGAGAGATTCCCTGAGCTCATCCTGCTGTTGGTCACAGGATGCTGAGAGCTATTTCTATCCTTGTTGCTGTCCTGCTGCTTGAGACCATGAGTGTAGTCACTTTGTACACAGGCAATACTGGGTCTAAGGTCTGGTAACTGCTGCAGCAAGGAACAGGTAGTTCTATTTCCCCTGGGCATTTGCACAGATCTGACAGCCATGGGATAAGCAAGGTATATATTCATCCAACCAAGCAGTGGGAATAAGGGGAAACATCCCAGATTTTCATGAAGCAAACTAAACCCTACCTTTTCTGGCTTAGCTGTCACAAAAAGTCTCTAGGTTTGCTCTCTTTTCCTAGAAACTGTCTGTTGTCACAGTCAAAGTGAATTTCAGGTTTCATGAACTTCCTTTCACCTGATTAGACATAAGCTGTTCTAGGAAGCTGTTTTTTCTTTTATCCTGGAAGGTTTAAAAATGCAAGGATCAGTAATAGAAAGTTGTAGGTATCATCTTCAGAGAATATTGTGTTTCTGAGTGGAGCTGATTGATATGGAAATGCTGTGCAGTGTAATATTCATACTATCTCTGCACACATTTTACAAGTGGAGAGCACAGTGATTTTTATTTTTTTTCTGTACAAGTTTTGACAAGAGAAAACTCTAAATGCAACTTCTCTAAAACTTCAGCAATTGTAGCATGGGGAATGCAAATTATGGGAGAAAGGTTGTACCCTGTTAGCTTCTTTTGCCTGGCTGGGGTCTGCCAACAGCAGGAGTAGAAATAAACCTGTTGTAGCAGGAAAGCAGAGTAGGAATTGACTCTGAAGGAAGAGATTAGCAGAAATCCCAGCCAGAGACTATTTGAACTGATTGACTGTGCAGTTGAAACCTGAATTAACACCACTAGATGAGAAAGTTGGAGCTGTCTCCAAGAGCCAACCTGTGTTTTAAACCTACAGTGCAGCTCTGCAAAGCTGTCTTTGTTGGTCTCCTGATAATGTCTTCCTTACTTAACATATTGTGAAAAAGTTTAACCTTCCCTATCCAAACAGACATACACTTAACAATTGAAAGAGCCTCCGAAGTTCCTAGATCAGTTCAGTTTTTTGGTGGCAACTTGAGACTTTAAGCACCTGCTCAGGGAAGTGGATCATCAGCTGTCCCAGCCATCAGTGCACTGGGGCTGTGGGATGGAGCTGTTTGCACCTCCTCGTCACTGACACATCCTCCCCACCTCGAGGAACAGTCATACAAGGCAACCTCTTTGTGACACAGGTGCTCATTTAATTTCAGCAGTCGCTCACATGCAGTGAAGCCAAGTGTGGCTCCTGGGGAGTTCTGTTGACTCCGGGAGATTTACCGTGGCGTAAATCAGAGGCCAAGTGACAGAGGAAGCCCATATGTTCTCCTGGAGTGCTGATTACGGGGGAAAGGAGCTGGATCAGAAGAAAATGATTGCACCCAGATTGTTTTCAGTGTTTTAATGACTAGCTTAAGGCAGCAAATAAAAACAGAATCAGAGGTGATTTATATTTTTGCTGAAATCTAAACAGGTCTGGCCCTAGGCATTTGCATTTGTTCCTGTCTAACACTGTGGCTGACTTCAAACCTCTTGAACTGCAAGAATTGCAGAAAGAGTGAAGGGAAATCTGCTCGTATAAGTCAGTGTCAAGGCTCTCAGAGACAACATAAAGGGCAGGAGGGAGTATAGGTATGGGAAGAATTGGGCTGCAGAAAGGGGGTGCAGAGGAGGAATATCATATTGTAGGGAAAGCACTGCTATCCATGGGAAATACCCTCCACTCCCCTCCCTGATTAGCAATAGCTACTCTGATAAACCTGTCTCATTGAGATCAAGAATTATTACAGGACCACAAAATATGCTGAGTTGGAAGGGACCCACAAGAATTATCAAGTCCAACTCCTGGCCCTGCACAACACCATGCCCAAGAGTCACGCCATGTCCC